>NC_064616.1:369518093-370143093 GCF_023898315.1 Schistocerca nitens
CATTGCGTGCCCTATCGGCTACAGCATTGTGTCTAGGCTGTATGGTCTAGACACAACATTATTGGCGACGAGGATGGGATTTTGTATTAATTCGTTTGTGTCATGGCTTCGCCACAATCTCCGGATGTACTGTCCGAATTTTTTCGCTTGCAGAATCAGCAGTCGCAGGCGTTATTGGATGCCCTGGGACAGCTCGTCCAGGGTCAACGTGTGCTGCAACATGATGCGGCAGCCGCCGCTTCATCGCTACCGCAGCCACAACACGCCATTGCACCGCAATTTAGACCATTCGTGGCGGCCGATGAAACATGGCAAGAATGGTCCCGCCAGTTCCAGTTTCATCTAACAGCCTACAGAATTCAAGGTAACGAGCGGCAGCCGTTTTTGCTTTCTTGTGTCGGTGTGTCTACCTACCGTGTGATAGTGAAATTGTTTCCCCGACGCGACGTGGCAACTCTGACCTAAGAAGAAATTTTGTCTGCTTTAGATGCCTATTTCAAAGAAACAGTGAATGTCGTTGCAAAACGGTATACGTTCTTTCGTACAAAACGTACGGCCGGTCAGACTAATAGGGAGTGGGTTGCAACTTTGCAAGGACTTACTAGGGAGTGTGCCTTTGAATGTGACTGTGGCCTTCCTTATTCAGACACTATGGTGCGTGATGTAATAGCACAGAACGTTTCTGATGTTCGCATACGGGAACAGATTTTGAAACTCGTTAATCCCTCCCTCCAACAAGTGATAGACATATTGGATAGGCAAGACACACTTGACTTTGCTCAGGACTCATTTGAAACTTCGCCAGCAGTGTGTCACATTAACCGGCCCGCCGGGCCCGCTGCACGGGACGCTACGCGGCCCTCGCGCCCGTCACAGCAGCGGCAGCCTACCTTGCAAACACGTGCGCCGCGTAAGCAAGCAACTGTAGTGAAATCATGCCCGCGGTGTGCAGCTAGACATTCGCGTGAAAATTGCCCGTCACGCCAAGCTATTTGCTTTTACTGTCAAAAGAAAGGACATGTTCAAAGTGTTTGCCAGAAAAGCTTAGATCAGACAATCACAATAATTCCAGGCCCTTTGCTTCGCGCCGGAATCGAACCCAGGACAATCAGGCTCGTGGACCTTCGCCCATGGACATTCATGTAGTTCATTCCCACCTGTCCAGTGACACTTTAGCTAACGGTGACTGTGTTCGTCCCACACACAGTGTGCGTCGACGTCGCCGAAAATCCCGTGAAGTCGCAAGTGCTTCTGTACCTGTATCAGTTCAAATTGCACGTGACAGTCGCTCTTGTCGTCAGCAGGACAATAAACTTTTTGTGGACTTAGACTTTGAAGGCAAAGTGATACCATTCCAGCTCGATACCGGAGCTGCAGTTTCTTTGCTCAATCACGACGCCTACAAACAACTGGGCAAACCGCCATTGCGTGCCGCAAATGTTAAGTTACATAGTTACTCAGGACAGCATATCCCTGTGTTAGGACAGTGCAGCCTTCTTGCAACATACAAGGGACAAACGAAACTTGTTTCATTTTACGTTCTTCGTTCTTCTACTGCAGTGAACTTGTTTGGTTTAGATTTGTTTCAATTGTTTAATTTGTCTATAGTAAATCAGGTCCTATCAGTGAATCAGATTGTGCCTTCCGCCAGTGTTTCTAGTCTTTGTGAAGAATTTGCAGACATTTTTGCACCGGGCCTTGGTTGCGCTAAGAACTATGAAGCGCATTTGGAACTGCAAGAAAACGCGCAACCGAAATTTTTCAGAGCGCGCAATGTTCCCCACGCATTGCGTGATGAGGTCGCCAGAACATTAGCCGATTTAGAATCTCAAGGTGTAATTGAACGTGTGCAGGCTTCTCTCTGGGCCTCACCCTTAGTAATTTTGCCAAAACCTTCCGGTAAACTGAGACTTTGTGTGGACTTCAAGGCAACTGTGAATCCTCAACTTGTGACTGCTACTTTTCCTTTGCCCCGCCCGGAAGATCTTTTTGACAAACTGTGCCCGGCAAAATATTTTTCAAAATTGGACCTAGCAGATGCGTACTTGCAAATACCTGTGGACGCAGAATCCCAGCGCGTCTTGGTGGTAAACACGCATCTTGGCTTGTATCGCTTCAAAAGACTGCCATTCGGGTGTGCATCCGCCCCTGCTTTGTTTCAGCAATATTTACAAACTGTTTGTGCGTCGGTCCCTACTGCTGCGAACTATCTGGACGATATTGTGATCTCAGGAAAGACAGAAGCCGAACTTTTGCAAAATCTCCGAACATTATTTCAGGTCTTGCGTCAGAATGGTCTTCGCTTGAGGAAGGACAAATGTGTGTTTTTTGCTCGTGACTTACCATATTTGGGACATGTAATCAATGCACAAGGCATACATCCGAGTCCAGAGCACCTCCGTGCCATACAGGAGTTGCCTTCGCCACGGGATGTTAAACAACTACAGAGTGTGCTGGGTAAAATTAATTATTATGTAAAGTTTGTGCGCAATGCTTCTTCCATTTCAGCTCCGCTTCATCGCTTACGCCGTAAAGGTGTTCCGTTCGTCTGGACGACGGAATGCGAACGCGCCTTTCGCCAGTTGAAATCGGCGTTACTTTCAAATACGTGCCTTACGCCATTCGATCCCCAGAAACCCCTTTTGTTGATGGTAGATGCATCGGATTTCGGGATCGGTGCTGTGCTTGCGCACAAGGATGGCTCGCATGATCGCCCTATTGCCTTTGCGTCCAAATTGCTCTCATCTACGCAAAGAAATTATTCACAGATAGAGAAAGAAGCTTTAGCTCTCGTGTTTGGTGTTACAAAGTTTCACGATTTCTTGTATGGTCGTCACTTTACCATCATCACGGACCACAAACCTTTGACATCGCTTTTTCATCCGAACAAGCCTGTACCTCCACGTACAGCGCAGAAATTCATTCGCTGGTCTCTTTTTCTCTCGCAGTACCGCTACGATATCTTGTATCGGTCCACTGCTAAGCACGGAAACGCTGATGCGTTGTCCCGTTTGCCTGTTGCTGAGGATAAAGCATTCGATTCTTCCGAACTTGCTTGCATGTTCATTGATTCGGAAACCGATGACGTGGTCGAATCGTTTCCGATTGATTTTCGTCGTGTAGCTACAGCCACAGCTGCTGACCCTGTCCTTGCTACTGTTTTGCGTTTTGTTGCTACGCAATGGCCCTTGTCAAAGTCACGGATCGAGGATCCTTTGGTTCGTCGTTTTTTTGCTCACAAGGAGAGACTTTTTGTCCGACGTGGTGTTTTGTTGTTGCGTTCCGATAATGATCAGTCCAGAGTCGTGGTCCCACGTTCGTTACAGTCCTCTGTCTTAAAGCTTCTTCACCAAGGACATTGGGTATAGTGCGTACGAAACAACTTGCTCGTCAGCACTGTACTTGGTTCGGAATCGATGCGGCGATTACGAATATGTGCTCTTCTTGCGTGGCGTGTGCCGAACAACAATCCGCACCGCCGCGGAAATTCTTTGCATGGCCGAAAGCCACTTCCCCTTGGCAACGCTTGCACATCGATTTTGCTGGTCCATTCTGGAATGCTCGATGGTTGGTTGTGGTCGATGCTTTCAGTAATTTTCCTTTTGTTGTCCGGATGTCTTCCACGACGTCTTCTGCCACAATCCAAGCCTTGTCTGCTATCTTTTGCATTGAAGGTCTTCCGCAGACTATTGTTTCCGACAATGGCCCACAATTCATGTCCGCAGAATTTCAGTCATTCTGCAAGGCCAATGGTATTCAACATCTGACATCCGCGCCGTTTTCGCCTCAGTCAAACGGTGCCGCGGAACGATTGGTCCGGACTTTCAAATCACAGCTGTTGAAGTTGAAAGAGTCGCATTCTAGGGAGGACGCATTGTTGCTCTTTTTGTCTTCGTATCGCTCTCAGCCCCGCGATGGTCGCTCGCCGGCTGAATTGCTCCATGGTCGTTCTCATCGCACCTTGATGTCTTTGCTGCATCCGCCACATCAGGTTCCTGTGCAGCGGCAGACTCCTGCTTTTGCTCCTGGCGACGTTGTCTATTATCGCACCTATCGCGGTTCACAGCGTTGGCTCGCAGGGCGCATTCTTCGCTGCCTCGGCCGTGCGATGTATTTGGTTTTGGGGGCCTCTGGTGAGGTGCGACGGCATCTCAATCAGCTGCGCCTCTGTCGTCGCCTGGGTTCTGCCGCTCCCCGTCTGCTTTCAGCGACGGAGCCGTCCGGTCAGCGCCTTGGGGACCCATCTACTGGCTCGTCTCATCCCCAGGTGTTACCGACGCTGCCTTCCCTTTTGCCTCATGGCGTCGCGCCGCCGCCGCAGCCGCCGCCGGCGCCGCCCGCAGTGGACGCTTCGCTGCAACCGCCCGGCGCCTCCCAGGGTCACGCGCCGCCGCTCGCTTCCCGTGACCAGCCGTCCTCCGCCATGGACCTCTTGCCCGCTCCGGACCAGATGTCGTCATCGCGCGTCGGATTCCCCGACGCAATGGAGGTCGACCCTTCGGCCCCTCCTGTCTCATTACGTGCGCATACACCGCATGTTGACGTGCACCCTGGACTAGGTTTTCAGGCGTTTCCTAGCTCCCCTCGGACCAAATGGCCGGGTGCGGGTGGCACAGCCTCGCCTGTTGTTAGGCTCCCCACCTCATCGCATACGTCAACATGCGGTCCTCCCCACGGCGGGCGGAAGCCTTATCTCACGACCGTTCGCCGATTTGCGGGGGAGGAATGTGGTGTCACCGCTAGACACCACACTTACTAGGTGGTAACTTAAATCGGCCGCGGTCCTGTAGTACATGTCGGACCCGCGTGTCGCCACTGTGGGATCGCAAACCTAGCGCCACCACAAGGCAGGTCTCGAGAGACTGAGGAGACCTCGTCCCCAGTTGTACGGACAACATAGCTAGCGATTGGACGTGCTAAGCCTTGCTCTCATTTGCCGAGAGATAGACAGTAGAATAGCCCTCTGCTAAGTTAACTGGCGACCACCTAGCAAGGCGCCATTTGTATCAGTGCCTATAGCTTACTAATATTCAAGAGAGATGTATTCCAAGGACTAATTAAAAGTTAAGTAACAAGCATCTACGTACTTTTCTTCTTATTCATTTATAAGTCTCATGTTCCAGACTTCACGCCCGTCTGCGTTAGCATTGCGTGCCCTATCGGCTACAGCATTGTGTCTAGGCTGTATGGTCTAGACACAACATTCCCCACAATATTTTCTGTGTCTTCTTTCCAATTTAAGTTGTTCGTAATTGTATCTCCTAGGTATTTAGTTGAATTTACGGCCTTTAGATTTGATTGATTTATCATGTAACCGAAGTTTAACGGATTCCTTTTAGCACTCATGGAGATGGTCTCAGACTTATCATTATTTAGGGTCAACTGCCAATTTTCGCACCATATATGTATCTTATCTAAATCGTTTTGCAATTGTTTTGATCTTCTGATGACTTTACCAGACGATAAATGACAGCAACATCTGCAAAGAAGCTAAGACGGCTGCTCAGATAGTCTCCTAAATCGTTTCTATAGATAAGAACAACAGAGGACCTATAACACTACCTTGGGGAACGCCAGAAATCACTTCCGTTTTACTCGATGACTTTCCGTCACTTACCGCGGACTGTGACCTCTCTGATAGGAGGTCAAGAATCCAGTCGTATATCTGAGACAATATTCCTTAAGCACGCAATTTGTTTACAAGCCGATTGTGAAGTACGGTGTCAAAAGCCTTCCGGAAATAAAAAAAAAAATATGGAATTGATTTCAAATCCTTTGTCGATAGCACTCAACACAGAGCTTGTTGTGTTTCACAAGAACGATATTCTCTAAATCGGTGTTGACTATGTGTCAATAGACCGTTCTCTTCGCGGCAATTCATGATGTTAGAACACAATGTACGTTCCAAAATCCTGCTGCATATCTACGTTAATGACATGGGCCTGCAATTTAGTGGATTGCTCCTATTGCCTTTCTTGAATATTGATATGACCAGTGCAACTTTCCAGACTTTGGGTTCGGATCTTTTGTCGAGCGAGCAGTTTTGTTGTATATGATCGTTAAGTATGGGGCTATTGCATCAGCATACTCTGAAAGGAGACTAAATGGTATACGATCTGGACCGGAAGACTTGCTTTTATTATGTGATTTAAGTTGCTCCACTACTCCTAGGATATCCACTTGTAAATTACTCATGTTGGCAGCTATTCTTTATTCTAATTCTGGAATATTTATTTCGTCCTCTTTGGCGAAGGAATTTTACTCTGCCTTAGCAGCACCGTCATCGACAGTATCTCCACTGCTATCGCGCAGAGAAGGCATTTATCGTGTCTTGCCGCTAGCATTCCTTACATACGACCAGAGTCTCTTCGGATTTGTTGCCAGGTTTCGAAACAAAGTTTCGTTTCGTATTATAAGCATCTCGCATGGCAGTCCGCGCTAAATTTTGAGCTTCTGCAAAAATTGCTAGTTTTCAGGATTTTGCGTTCGTCTAAATTTGGCATGCTTTTTTTCGTCGTTTCTGCAACGGTGTTCTGACCTGGTTTGTGTATCATGGAGGACCAGCTCCGTCATCTGTTAATTTATTTTGTATAAATATCTCTAGTGATGTCGATACTCTTTCTTTGAATTCAAGCCACATTTCTTCTACTCATACATTGTTAGTTTGGAAGGAGTTCAAAATGTCTCGCAGGAAGGTGTCAGCGAACTTTGTCTGCTTTTTTGACTACATATATTTTTCGTTTACTTTTGTAGGATTTAGGAGTTACGGTATTAAGTCTCGCTACGACAACCCTGTGTTCACTAATCCCTGTATCCATTTTGATGCTCGTTATTAGCTCAGAGAAAATTTATAACTAAAATAACTGGGCAGCTTGCCCACATGGGTTAGACACCGCATACAATCTTGCGTAATATGCTGCTTATTACTGCTTGCTTATGAGTGTATATATCACACTTATTTTGCGCTTCTGGCAATAATTTTAATCTTCATACTTTGTCCCGTCGTCTCTTTTTATCCTAACCCTAAATTACATCTTTTCAGCATTCACTCTACAAGGTTATACCCTCACTCTCACCAGCCTACTGGAATCTGGAGTATTGGTGCTTTATGCTGACGGTCGGCTCTCCGCCTTAGAAGAATAAGAGCTACACGCAACAGAGTTAGAGCCACTGTGGCACTTGGTATCGCAGCACTCAAAATCACTTCATGTATTGTTGCCCTCCTCTGAAATTCTCTAAATGCTGCATTTACTGCTCGGCTGAAATGCGTCTTTCCTGTGCGGCAATGCGTCGATCCAGGGAACCGTGGCTGGTAGATGGAAGGTTATGTGAGCAGGACATTGTTCTCCACAATACCATAACATTTTTTTGTAGAAACCATTCATATATATATATATATATATATATATATATATATATATATATATATATAGGGTGTTTCAAAAATGACCGGTATATTTGAAACGGCAATAAAAACTAAACGAGCAGCGATAGAAATACACCGTTTGTTGCAATATGCTTGGGACAACAGTACATTTTCAGGCAGACAAACTTTCGAAATTACAGTAGTTACAATTTTCAACAACAGATGGCGCTGCGGTCTGGGAAACTCTATAGTACGATATTTTCCACATATCCACCATGCGTAGCAATAATATGGCGTAGTCTCTGAATGAAATTACCCGAAACCTTTGACAACGTGTCTGGCGGAATGGCTTCACATGCAGATGAGATGTACTGCTTCAGCTGTTCAATTGTTTCTGGATTCTGGCGGTACACCTGGTCTTTCAAGTGTCCCCACAGAAAGAAGTCACAGGGGTTCATGTCTGGCGAATAGGGAGGCCAATCCACGCCGCCTCCTGTATGTTTCGGATAGCCCAAAGAAATCATACGATCATCGAAATATTCATTCAGGAAATTAAAGACGTCGGCCGTGCGATGTGGCCGGGCACCATCTTGCATAAACCACGAGGTGTTCGCAGTGTCGTTTAAGGCAGTTTGTACCGCCACAAATTCACGAAGAATGTCCAGATAGCGTGATGCAGTAATCGTTTCGGATCTGAAAAATGGGCCAATGATTCCTTTGGAAGAAATGACGGCCCAGACCAGTACTTTTTGAGGATGCAGGGACGATGGGACTGCAACATGGGGCTTTTCGGTTCCCCATATGCGCCAGTTCTGTTTATTGACGAAGCCGTCCAGGTAAAAATAAGCTTCGTCAGTAAACCAAATGCTGCCCACATGCATATCGCGGTCTTCAATCCTGTGCACTATATCGTTAGCGAATGTCTCTCGTGCAGCAATGGTAGCGGCGCTGAGGGGTTGCCGCGTTTGAATTTTGTATGGATAGAGGTGTAAACTCTGGCGCATGAGACGATACGTGGACGTTGGCGTCATTTGGACCGCAGCTGCAACACGGCGAACGGAAACCCGAGGCCGTTGTTGGATCACCTGCTGCACTAGCTGCGCGTTGCCCTCTGTGGTTGCCGTACGCGGTCGCCCTGCCTTCCCAGCACGTTCATCCGTCACGTTCCCAGTCCGTTGAAATTTTTCAAACAGATCCTTTATTGTATCGCTTTTCGGTCCTTTGGTTACATTAAACCTCCGTTGAAAACTTCGCCTTGTTGCAACAACACTGTGTTCTAGGCGGTGGAATTCCAACACCAGAAAAATCCTCTGTTCTAAGGAATAAACCATGTTGTCTACAGCACACTTGCACGTTGTGAACAGCACACGCTTACAGCAGAAAGACGACGTACAGAATGGCGCACCCACAGACTGCGTTGTCTTCTATATCTTTCACATCACTTGCAGCGCCATCTGTTGTTGAAAATTGTAACTACTGTAATTTAGAAAGTTTGTCCGCCTGAAAATGTACTGTTGTCCCAAGCATATTGCAACAAACGGTGTATTTCGATCGCTGCTCGTTTAGTTTTTATTGCCGTTTCAAATATACCGGTCATTTTTGAAACACCCTGTATATATATATGTTTTATATGTAAGTGTCACATTGTTCACTGTGCAGGACATTATTCTCCTATATGTGTGTGTGTGTGTGTGTCATCTTTGTTGAAGCCCATTACAGCAGCACATGGTACAGAGTACTGTAAGTATATTTTTAAAAGTATCGCTTGTTAGAATTTAACACATTTAGACAGATTTCTACAGCGTCCAACGCACAGTTCATTCCATAATTAGAAATATAACCAAGTACACCAAGTATATATATTTTGCAATATGTATTTGGTATATTTGGTTTTATAAACATTAGGAATGGTTCCTACAAACGATGTTATTTCACAGGTCTTAAGAAATATAGCCAACTTAAACTAATGCGTATTAAACGGTCTGGGTATATAAAATGTAGCATCACTGTCGATCTGAAATTTGCATATATGTGTAATAAGAACACATAAGGGCTGAACTCTGTAGAAGTACACCTTCCAGACCACCTGAACCAAGAAAATGATATAAACTATGATCTGCCTACTTACAGTTTTAATTATTTAACGTGGAAATCGATAACACACACTCATACAGGTGGTGTACCCATATAAAATAATGTATTATGGGACGTTTACTACAGAGGAAGCATAAGGTGAGGATGTGGGTGTAAATTGTCTGTGCCCTTCTCTAAGAAACCTATTAGGTAAGCATCCCATAATGCACAGCAATACCCTACACAAGGACAGACATATTAGTGGTTTGATACATTTCCCAAGTATTTTGCAGCGTTTGATTTACTCTTCCACATGATCTAGACTCTATTGCAAAGGAGATGATACATCTTGCAGCATATGGCTGATCTTATACACTTAAAAAAAAAGGACCCACCACAAAGGAATTATCCGAATGGGACGGAAATCAGCAGATGTGATGTACATTTATAGACAAACAAATGTTTATAATTTCAGAAAAAAATGGATGATTTATTCGAGAGAGGGAGCTTCATGCAATTGAACGAGTTAATAACGCGTTGGTCCACCGCTGCTCCTTACGGAAGCGGTTATTCGGCTTTACATTGACTGATACAGTTGTTGGATGCCCTTCTGTGGGATTTGTGCCAAATACTGTCGAAATGGCGCATTATGTCGTCAAAATGCCGAGTTGTTTGGAGGGCCCTATCCATAATGCTCCAGATGTCCTCAATTGGGAAGAAATCCAGTAACCTTGTGGCCAAGGTAGGGTTTGGCAAGTACAAAGAAGGGCAGTAGAAACTCTGGCCATATGCAGGTGGGCATTACCTTGGTGAAATATAAGCCCAGGATGGCTTGCCATGAAGGTCAATAAAACGGAGCGTAGAATATCGTCGACGTACCGCTGTGCTGTAAGGGTGCCACAAATGACAACCAAAGGGGTCATGCTATGAGAAGAGATGGCATCTCAGATCATTGCTGTTGGTTGTTGGGTTATATGTCGGGTGACAGTCAAGATAGTGTCCCACCACTATCCAGGTCGTTTCCAGACACTTCGGCCTGGAATCTCATTGCCTGGAGTAGAATTTTATTCAGTGACGAGTCTCGCTTCGAACTGAGCACCTATGACCATCAAAGACGTGTCTGGAGACGCCCCAGACAGTGGTGAGATACCAACCTGACTGTCACCTGCCATATGGCCTGACAGCCATTTCATTTCATAGTAGGACTCCTTTGGTTGTCATCTGCGGCACCCTTACAGCACAGCACTATGTCAACGGCATTCTACGCCCCTCTCTGTTGCCCTTCATGGCAAGCCATCCTTGACTTACATTTCAGCAAGATAATGCCCGCTCGCTCACAGCAAGATTTTCTACTGTTTGTCGTCGTACTTGCCAAACTTTACCTTGTCACGACGATGCCGAATCTGTCCCCAGTTGAGAACATTTGTAGCATTATGAGCAGGAACCTCCAACCAGCGCAGGATCTTGACGGTCTAACATGCCAGCTGGACAGAATTTAGTACGATATTGGAAGTGCAACAACTCTATCAATCAATGCCAAACCGAATAACTGCTTGCGTAAGATTCAGCGGTGGATCATCGTGTTGTTGACTTGTTCAATTTGTGAAGCTCTTTCTCCTGAATAAATCATCCAAATTTTCTGAAATTGTAATCATTTGATTGTCTGTACATTTACATCACATCACCGATTTCCGTCCCAATCGGATAATTACTTCTTGGTGCGTAGTGTGTTCCTTATGCTTTTATTGGGGATACCATGTGACAAGGCGAACCGCGATCAAAAACAACTTTGCAGATACATGTAACTTTGCTGTAGATATCGCTATTTACTACTCAAGAATATAAGTGTTACTTTTACGCACGAGTATGTAAGAGGAAAAGCTCGGAAAAAAGACGTTCTTCTCGCGTAACACTATTCAGAGAAAATGCGTTCAACGAGGACTGCGATTCCATTGCGTTACCACCACTTTATATCCAGCGTGGCGAGTCTAAAAGGGATTAGGGCATATACAGAGACATATAGACTATAATTTTTTAACCTGTCATCATGTGATAGTGAAATAGGAAAGAAATTCGAAGTACTGCTACAACGTACTCTACGCCATGCACTGTTTAGCGGTTTTAAGAGTATGTGTTTAGATGTAAATATAGACGAAGGTTCAAATGGCTCTAAGCACTATGGGATTTAACATCTGAGGCCATCAATCCTCTAGACTTAGAACTACTTAAACCTAACTAACCTAAGGACATCACACACATCCACGCCCGAGGCAGGATTCGAACCTGCGACCGTTGCAGCAGCGCGGTTCCGGACTGAAGCGCCTAGAACCGCTCGGCCACAGCGGCTGGCATAGACGAAGGTGTAGGAGTTTCACAACACTAGTAGATTGTAGCGAAAAGCGCCAACAAGAACTGCATAGGACTGACGATTGATGTACGGAATTGCTGTAAATAAATGTAACATGTTGTCTATATAAAGAGGTGAAAAGTTCCATTGCTGTTCGATTGCACTATTTGTAGTAAACCATTGGAACCAGTAACAAGAATATGATACCTAAATGTAGAATGTTTGCATAATACAGTTTGGAGGAGAATCAGAGCCGGCCGCGGTGGTCTAGCGGTTCTAGGCGCGCAGTCCGGAACCGCGCGACTGCTACGGACGCAGGTTCGAATCCTGCCTCGGGCATGGATGTGTGTGATATCCTTAGGTTAGTTAGGTTTAAGTAGTTCTAAGTTCTAGGGGACTGATGACCACAGATGTTATGTCCCATAGTGCTCAGAGCCATTTTTAGGAGAATCAGATGCCATGCTGCATGCTGAGGTCCGTTGGCAGAATCTTGAGAAAATGTGATTCTTCATCCACGAAATAAGCGGCTTACAAAATATCTTTTCGACTGATTACATCCTCTCACACACGTCTCGAGACATTACAGTTAATATGAAGGCTCAGCCTAAGGATCTGAAATACGGTCCTGCATACACGTGGCTTACGAATGCAGTAATCTCATTGTTCTGCGTAATATTTTCATGTGATGAAAACCTTGTTGTACTGAATCCATTTTTCCGCTTATCTACATCTACAAGTGTGTCGTATCAGCATGTAGGTGGATTGGTCATTGTTATTATTAGAGAAGTCTTAAGAAAAAAGTATGTTAAGTTGCTACTGTCCCCACAAATATTATTATTCCGCAGGTCTTAAGAAAATGATGCACTATATCGAGTAAACTTAGGTAGGTCCCTATTATCTGCAACGAAAGAGTTTCTCTATGGTCCCTCCACTCCATCTGCATAGGAAACTAGTGATGGGAATGAGTTAAACAAGGAATCAACGTGAAGGTCCGTCTTGCGCACAGCTGTTAGTCATCCTCAGGCGGTCACCATGAAACAATTCATTGTATAATTGTCATTGCCAATGTCCTGGAACATTTTTATTACAAGTGATATAAAAAATTGTTATTGAACAGGAAAACTTCGCTAGTATGTGGAATGTTAACAACATGTCATTGCTGGAAATATTCTCAGGGAATTAGAGGGACAGCCGGCCAAAGTGGCCGTGCGGTTAAAGGCGCTGCAGTCTGGAACCGCAAGACCGCTACGGTCGCAGGTTCGAATCCTGCCTCGGGCATGGATGTTTGTGATGTCCTTAGGTTAGTTAGGTTTAACTAGTTCTAAGTTCTAGGGGACTAATGACCTCAGCAGTTGAGTCCCATAGTGCTCAGAGCCATTTGAGCCATTAGAGGGACATGAAATAAAAATATATGAGATCGTTTTTAGACAGGCTGCCTGTTGTGTCCTCAAGCTGCAGTTCTTATCGCGGCTGGCCCCATAATCTCCAATATGGTTGGCAGCACGTGATCATTGCAGTTATGAGGTTACAGACTGCTGGCTTTTATCTATCGCGTGTGGGCGATTTTGGATTGTTGGTGGCAGATGTAACAGAGAACACTGGAGAGGCCATTTGGGTTGATATCTCCAGTAGGGTTATCTATCAGGTGTATGGGTCGCTTATGACCATTGCCTGTATCACGACAAAGAGACCATTCTCTACCTCTCTCGCCCTCCAGTAGCATTACCTATCAGTTGTGTGGTATGCTTCTGTCTGTACAACAGAGAAGGCAACCATTCTCCAACTCCAGCAGTGAGAGGTCTGTGACCCTGACAGTATGGTGCAGACGGACAGTGCAGAGGCCACATACACTTATGAAGCAGATAATGGAAGATTTTATTGTTTGTTATAATAAAGTGCGTACCTGTATCGTTTCTATGCAATGCCAGTCGTCGTGGTAACAGCAAAAGTCGGGAAATTGTTTACAGAGCACTTCAGCGATGTCTTGTGTGTGTGTGTGTGTGTGTTTTAACGTAAAATACTTGTCTGTAGAAATACTCCTACTCGGATTTCCCCAGTGTTATTTATAAGTCTACTATAATCTTACAGTTTCCGGTGCTTCTAACAAGGGAACCTCCCCATCGCACCCCCTTCAGATTTAGTTATAAGTTGGCACAGTGGATAGGCCTTGAAAACCTGAACACAGATCAATCGAGAAAACATGAAGAAGTTGTGTGGAACTATGAAAAAATAAGCAAAATATACAAACTGAGCCGTCCATGTGCAAAATAGGCAACATCAAGGATAATGTGAGGTTGGGAGCGCCGTGGTCCAGTGGTTAGCGTGAATCTGTCCGTTCGTTCATTGACGTCTCTGTTCACTGTAATAAGTTTAGTGTCTGTGCTTTGCGACCGCACCGCAAAAGCGTGCGACCGTGCGATTAGTAGACGAAAGGGCGTGCCTCTCCAATGGGAATCGAAAACATTTGATCGCAAGGTCATATGTCAACCGATTCCTCCACAGGAAAGCACATCTGATACATTCTATACGGCACTGGTGACGGCATGTGCGTCCCATGAGAGGAATATGTTGTCGTCCCACCTAACTTGTACACTTGGCGAATGGGTAAAAATATTCTTCTAACTTGCCCGATTTAGGTTTTCTTGTGGATGTGATAATCACTCCCAAAAAGTGATGAAATCATAAGAGTTTGTCACATAAACTGAAAGTGAAGAATTAAACTTTTCACTCGAGGGAAGACTTGAACCAAGGACCTCTTGTTCCGCAGCTACTCACGCTAAACACGGGACCACGGCGCGGCGCTCCGAGGCTCACATTCCCCTTGATGTTGCCTATCTTTCACATGGACTACTCAGTTTGTATATTTTGCTTATTTTTTCATAGTTCCACACAACTTCTTCCTGTTTTCTCGATTGATCTGTGTCCAGTTTTTCAAGGCCTATCCACTGTGCCAACTTATAACTAAATCTGAGAGGGGTGTGATGGGGAGGTTCCCTTGTAAGGAATCCTGTTAGTGACTTCATTGTTCTTAACCCCCTATAAAGTCATTTTTACGCTGATGGTGGTGGTTAACAGCACAGATGGATTGGCGATAATTGTTTCCAATGAAAATTTAGCAATCCCGTGTGTAAGTGTGTGTGTGTGTGTGTGTGTGTGTACATACTTGTAGTTTCCGTCATTATTTACAAATCTACTATAATCTTTTAGTGTCACACTTCTCTAAGGCAGTCTTATAGTGATATCAATTTATTTTTAACACACTAATAATGCGGGGATAAGTTTCTTATAGTGAAACGTAGATTTTGTATGTGGCAAGAGTGTATTGTTTAACGTGATACATCGGTGTATTCATTAAAATATCCCACTGCATTAATAGTTTAACATGGGATATTAGTGTATTTGTTTACTGTATCGCATTGTGGAAATTTTTAACAGTAAAAGTCTTATATTTACGTGTGTCTTAGAATGATCATTTTGAAAAGTGGAAGATAACTTGTGAAATTGCAACAGATTGTCCCAAAATATACAATCACAGTGTTCTACAATACCCATAATCGTAAGCTTAAGTTACCGCTATTTGATTTTGTGTTGCAAACCGTGTACTCACCTAATCGGGAGCATTTCACTAATTCCCACAATATTTAACTTCAATTTATCCATTCATATTTTTATCCTCAGGGACGAATTTGTAATGAGAGAACGTTTTCGCACGAGAAGTATGCTTGTGGTCGTATGGACAGCTATAGCCAATTTGTTGTTCGCCGCCGCAGTTGCATCTCAACGAGAACATCAGTCGTCTTTCTAAGTCTCGTCATGGAGCCCGCTGACACAGCTGCTAGGACGTCATCCGCGTACGGAAAAACTCCTCCTACAACATGAGTGCTGTCTTAACAGATGTAAGAGGGATTCAATACTATGATCCCATAACAATCGAAAACTTATGGAGCCTTTGGGGACAGCCCTTGGTAATCTTTCTTATTACCTCACTCTATCCCATGAGCCACTGGATAGTAGTCCAGTCCAATACGGGACAAAACGTTTGTACGGACATCTGGGGACCCAGAGATCTCGAAGGCGTACTAACATCCCAGGCCATCAAAAATTGTCGAATGCGCCTACGATGTGCATCATGAGTGCAATTAAACATTCCGGATTCGATGTACATTCTGATGAGCTCTATAGTCACGTCATCTGTACAGTTCCCTTTTCTGAATCTACATTGGTACTGTTTAAACCTCCAGCGTACTGCTAAAAAAGTGAACAATCTCAGTCGGGGTGGTCGGATGGCGATCTGAATCACAGTCGTCTCGAATACGATTCCACCGTCTCAATCATTGCGCCACCACACTCTTCCTGCCTACAGAACGAAGAAAGGAGACTAGGGTTTAACGTCCCGCCGACGTCGAGGCCGTTAGAGCAGAGCACAAACTCGGACTGGGGAAGGAAAGAGAAAGAAATCGCCAGTGCCCTTTCAACGGACCATTCGCCTTAAGCAATTTAGGGAAATAACGGAAAACGTAAATCTGGATGGCTGGAAACGGATTTGAACCGCCATCTTAATGACACAGAGCGGAACGAAATCTATCTGCTCTGACGGAAAAAATAGCAACACCAAAAAATAATTAATGTAGAGGAATAAAATTTCAGAAATATGTTTGTCTATGTAACATATTTCAGTGATTAACATTGCAATGTCACAGGTTGATGTGAGCGCAAGATAAGCCATGCAAATGTGAAATGCTGGTACATTAAAAACAGGTGCAACGAGCCAGAATGTTGAATGAAAGCATACAAACGTGCATGCATTGTGCTGTACAGATGCCGGATGTCAGTTTGTAGTATGGAGTTCCATGCCTGTTGTTGTTGGTCGGTCAATGGGGGTTAAAGCTGTTTCTGGATGAAGCTGGAGTTGTCGCTTGATGATGTGCCATATGTGCTCGATTGGAGACAGATCTGGTGGTCGAGCAGGCCAAGGCAACATGCAGACACTGTAGAACATTTTGGGTTACCACAGCAGTATCTGGACTGGCGCTATTAGAAAACATACCCCGGAATGCTGTTCATGAATGGCAGCACAACAGGTCGAATCACCAGACTGACGTCCAAATTTACAGTCAAGGTGCATGGGATAAACACGAGAGTGCTCCTGCTGTCATACGAAATCAAATCACAAGCCATAACTCCGAATATAGGTCCAGTGTGTCTAACACGCATATGGGTTGGCTGCAGGTCCTCAGCTGGCCTCTTTCTAACGAACACAAGGCCGTCACTGGCACCGAGGCAACACCAAGTTTCATCATAAACCACAACAGACCACCACCTACAATGAGCTCCCTTGACATCACTGAAGTCTCAAATGGCGGTGGTTTGGGGTCAGTGGAATCCACGCTAGGGGGGGGGGGGGGAGTCTGCGTCGGAGCTGTCTTTGAAGTAAGAGATTTGTAACAGTTCGTTGTGTTACTGTGGTGACAATTGCTGATCAAACTCAGTGAGGTGTTGATAATGGCGTCTTTGTTGCCTTAAAGGCATTCTTAACTACCATCAACTCAGCATGTCTAGTCTCAAAGATAAATGACGCTCACGACTGTTAACAGCGTGTATTTGAAGCAAACCTGATTTGCATCCTCATAGTGGTACTACCAGTACCATTCTTATGTGAATGGCGCGAAACCTGAATAGACATCATCTTTCAGATGTGGAAACACGTTTATCAATTTTAGTTTATGTCGCATGACTCCTTCCTGCTGTTGCGATTTTTCCCGTAAGCATTTATATATAGTAGTTAATGTGCGAGTTCTGAGGCAGATGTGAACTCCGCATGTTCCAATAAAGTGATTGATGGTTTCTAGAAACCGTATAAGATGAGTCTAGCGTTTTCTAAACAGCTGGTGAAAATGGCACTTCTGTTTCCGCTTGAATCTTAGTGGAGGAAGTTATGACTATAACTGATAATTAGACCCACTCTGGAAAAACCTGTCTTGAACGTGAGGAGAGAGGAGTGGGATCACTGACTTCACTTAGCCCTTATACCAGAGAAACCTACCGAATGTGCAGTGGAAATTGGACTTGTATTTGGAAGGGCAAATATTCAAGTCCACATTAGACCATCTGGAATTAGGTTTACCCTGGTTTTCTTAACTGGCTCAAGGGAAATACCAGGATGGTTCCTTTTAAAAGGCCATCGTCGCTTTGCTTCCCTCCTCTCCAAATTTAGCTTGTACATCAAATCTAGTGAACTGGTGGTCAACAGGACGTTAGATCCTAATCTTCCTTCCATCCGTATAAATCTGGATGATGTGCAGCAGCCAGGAACCCTGTATCATCTGTCAATCAAGCATATCCGCTAATGAAACCTCATGTAAAGGCTATAATTTGACGTCCTTTCGAAATAGAGGTTAGAAAAGGTGAAACACCGGCCATTTTGGGAAACGAAGGAGGAGGGAATAGGCCGCAGTCATGTAGAAGGGATCAGGCTATACTTGGCATAACCATCTCCCTCTAGAAATTCAGGCTGGCTTCATCATGCGCCTCCACCTGTTACTTGTCGATGAAATATTGCACAAATGCCAGTGGCCTCGCCTCGCTGGATACACCGGTTCCCGTCTGATTGCCAACATCGGGTGTGACCAATACTTGGATGAGTAAAGATCCGGATACGCCACGAACTGTTGGGAACTTTGACTTTACGGAAAAGGGGAGGATGGGTGGAGGCATTAAGTCCCTGATCACCAGTCTTTGCATTAATACTCTTGATTAAATTCCAAGCTTGACCGCAATGTGTCATGAAGTGTGGGCATATGACGCTGTTGATTGTGATCAATCTGCCGGATGGGGACGTTAACCTCGGCGATCCCTTGGTGCTATTCGAGATGGGGAGATAATGTGTCGGCATCGAGTTTCACCTGCTCCCTTCGCTCATTATCATCCAACATAAACATAACATTACACTACACTCATACATCCATTAGTCACCTATTCTTTCCAGTTACACTTAAACATACAGCTCCAGTACTTCTGGAAGGGAAGACGCCATTGAGCAAGAAGGACAGGAAAAACCTATGCAAGTTGCTGGCTGAACCTACCTCTCTGGGGTCTTACAACCAATCATGCCACATGAAATTATTATACCAATACTAGTAAATAAACAAGAATAATAAGGAAACATTACTAACTCGATCTCATATTTTAAAGAGAAAAAAGCACACATGCAAGAGATAAGCCCAAGCTATTGACCCTGAGGGAAAATTTGGTTCATAATTCTGACGGTACAGATTTTTAACTTTCGCGCGCTCACGGTTTGTTTGCACTCGCTCCATCCGACTTCAGCCGCCTAATGCCTGAGCGCGAAGTACTGTACATTGGATGGATATTGAGGGCTTGGGAAGAGGAGACGAAAGGTGGACACACTGCTCAACCAGTTTTGAAATCTTGTTCGAGAACACACGCTATTTTACGCAAAAAATAGTAAGTAAATATGAGTAAATAATATGTCAATCTCATGCACATATACGTTCAATGTATTTTGTCAGCATTCTCGTATTGACATTTTGAAGCTATATGATTCAAAATCAAAACGAACAAAGCTAAGCAACTGAAGAATTATTATGAAATGAAGTTAATGATTATAGATGAGCAATTTAGTCATGCCTATCACGTTAAAGAATATAGGCATCTTCTGCAACTGTACTTAACTTTAACAGTGCCAGCTTTAAAATCCAAAGCAAATAACGTACAAGAGTGATGTTAACAATTAAATGGCGCTACGCTGCTTCTTTAATGACACACTCATTCGTTTTATTTATTTATAATGTATTTGTGAATCACGACGCAAAAAAGTTGAAAGTACAGAACTCTCTGGCACCAACTACAGGTTAGGAACCGCGGACTTTAACGCAATGAAGAAAGCACGTTACCAATGTCACAGTAGTATTTCACATGCCTCTTACTCACTCCCCTGTACTACAGTACTTCAGGCTCGGGTATTAGGATACTGGAATGTGGCTGTGGCGGAGCGAGTGACAGGAAAACGATGTGCGCGAAAAGTGTGTAAACTGAACTTTCAGAAGGTCAGGCCAGTCGGAGTGGCCGTGCGGTTCTAGGCGCTACAGTCTGGAACCGAGCGACCGCTACGGTCGCAGGTTCGAATCCTGCCTCGGGAATGGATGTGTGTGATGTCCTTAGGTTGGTTAGGTTTAACTAGTTCTAAGATCTAGGCGACTGATGACCTCAGAAGCTAACTCGCATAGTGCTCCGAGCCATTTGAATCATTTTTCTTTTCAGAAAGTCAAATCTGCGTACTACCACAATAATGGCCAAATTCTCAAGTGGGATTGGTTTCTGGGGCTGATACCTTGATTGTGTGCTTATTTCTCCTTAAAGTATGAGATCAAGTTGATGATTTTTCTTTGTCAGGATACACACGACTAAAATGCGATAGTATGCATGTACACACAAACGGAAAAGAGTAAAGACATGTCCATGTTTCCAGAATGAATCACCACTCTACAGGAGAGTGTGTGCTGTTTTGGAACCTCCTGGCAGATTATAGTTGTGTGGTGGATCCTTAACTCGAACCAGGAATCTTTTTTGGGGGGGCACCCTCCATATCCGGATCCAGTGACGCCTGTGGGTTGAGAATGACACGGCGGCCGGTCGGTACCGTTGGGCCTTCATGGCCTGTTCGGGGGAGTTTAGTTTTTAATGCTTCTACCGACTAAGCTATCCAGGCACGACTCACTAGTTTCCCTTACAGCTTCACTTCTGCCAGTACCTCTCTTCTATCTTCCAAACGTCACGCAAGCTCTCCTGCCTACAATGCTCGACTAAGACACATCGAAGAAAGGTTATTGCAGAGAAATGGATTAGTCACAGACTGGGGTATTGTATCCAGGAGGAATCATTCACTCTGGAGAGGATTATGCGCAGTTTTGAAACCTTCCGGCAGATTAAAACAGTACGCCGGACTACGATTCGATCCAGGAGACTTGGCAGTCGGTGGCAATGCTGTTAGTGATTAAACTATTCAGGCACGACTCACTTACTTCTCAAAGCTCATCCAGTGCCTGTGGTGACAGACAAAGTTTAGAGTTCGAGTCCTGGTCCAGTACATAATTTTAACCTGCCACAACTGGAACCTGTACATGATCTTTGATTTTGGGAATTCAGTATGTGTTGTAATCACAGGTTTTAAATGTTGTGGTATTAAACTAGAGAGCAGCTGGATAGGTTTAAGCCCATGGTGGTCTAATGTTTAGACCACTAGACCCTCGCCTTGTGCATCCCAGGTTCCAACCCGAGTTGGGACAGGGATGGTTCCTCAAATGGTTCAAATGTCTCTGAGTACTATGGGACTTAACTTCTGAGGTCATCCGTCCCCTAGAACTTAGAACTACTTAAACCTAACTAACCTAAGGACATCACACACATCCATGTCCGAGGCAGGATTCGAACGTGCGACCGTAGCGGATGCGCGGTTCCAGACTGTAGCGCCTAGAACCGCTCGGCCACCCCGGCCGGAGATGGTTCCTCATTCCATTCCCTCGTGGATGGCCGCAGACCCACTCAGCTTGCTGTCAAAATGAATATTGGGAATGTTTCCTGAAGGTAATGAGGCAGTCAGAGAGAGCGACTCCCTACCACTTCTCCTCCTATTGTCACGGTGTATGGAAGGGCTGTGCCCTACCGTCACGCTGGCCGTTACTCTGGTCACGGACTTGTATCAGAGACGGAGATGTACCTCATTCCATTTCCTCCAGGACGATCCCAGGTCCACTCAGCTTGATATGCTTACTGCCGCAGTGGATAGAGGGGCTGCACCCTGCTCTCATGATCCAGTCATGAACTTGGGCCACAGGCTTCAGCTTTAGCTTTGAATACGTTTAATTGAAATCAACCTTCCTGATGTACTGGTATCTATTTCAGTCATCAAAGCATCATCCGTGGTGGAGGTGGACCGTGGCGAATAACTTACCGATCAGCCCTGTCTGAGACGTAATCAATGAAGCTTGGGGAATGCTGCTGTCTTTCGACTCTGAAGATAGCTAGATGTTTCGCAGCCAAAAATCTTTAGAGGAGTTCAACTGTTTTAAGGCTGCATTATCAGAATTTCATTGATCGGTCATTACATCGGGAAAACGTGAGCATGCATACGACACAAACATTTTCTATGGGCGATATCTCTGTCAACGTACAGGTCAGGGAGGCAAATGCCAGTTATTTTTTAGCGAAGACTTCCACAGTCGTAACTACATGTGGATGGGCGTTTTATATCTGAAAACCTCGATGTGGAGTTAATGGAGAACGGGCACCACCTCAAGCTCTAAAAAGTCCATGATATAGTGTTTGCTATCATTAACACATGGGATTCGGTATCGAACGTTGTAACCACCAACGGCCAATATAAATTAATTTGGCGTTTGCCTACTATCACACTGAACAGTGCAGGATGCTAGATGGCGGTTATCATGGTAGCATCTAATACAGTGGTTTGCAATCTATGAGTAAAATAAAAACAAGAAGGATTCGTTTGTGGTTCTCTCACAACTCTAAGTTATTAAAAAAATCTCTATGGGAAAACGATAAAGACGTCGTCCCAAAGGGTGATTTGAACATCACAGTGTTTTACTACGTATGATTCTGTCATTGTTCGTATGCCGATGTCTACCTCTACTTTTCAACTAATTTACCCAGGCTGTTTTAAGGGAACATACAGTTTAAAGTGGACTCCAAACCACAGTGAAGCTCATTATTTTTTATATTAACAAAAGTTTCCAAGTTTTTTACAACAATGATAAACTTTATTGATAACTAATAAAAAAGTACACATATACAGAACTTGAGCATCAAGTAGAGGGTCACTGCAGGTTCTGTCTCAAACGTTGCTGACACCAGCATCAGCGTTCCTGGAATCGATGACATCGGCATCAGCAGTCTCATAATTCCGTCTTGCTACTGCATTATGCTTCTCACCTTTGAGTCGTGATGTGTGACAGTAAGGTAACATTTTCCAGAGCTAAATTAGCCCCACATTCAAATCTCTGGGCAGAAGCTACTTTAGTGTCACAAAATCATATGTCTTCAAGACGAGAGATGTCATGCTTTCAAATATGCACATGTTATTGTCATTCGCTAGTGGGAGACGACAAACTGACAGAAACAGAAGAGGAATTAGAAAAAAATTAACTGGAGTACTTTGGCTTAGGTGAAGTACATTGTAAAGGTGAAAACTGCGTTCAACTGAATTTGGGAAATCTCTTCTATTACTGTGATGAATGAAATGGAAAAGTAAATAGAGTTGGGTTTTCAGTAAACAAAACCATAATAGACAAGACAGCAGTAGTGGAAGGAACTTCAAGCAGAATTTCACATTTGGTATTCAAAATACAAGAAAGGTATAAAATCCAACTAGTTAAAGCATATAAACCTACTTCTAGTCACTTGGATGAGGAGACAGAAACCTTCTATGAGTGCCTAAAAGAAACCTGTGGAAAGGGAACGTTTGCTTTTATAAATTTATAATTGGTGACTTTAATGCCAAAGTTGTAACATACAAGGAAGATTATTCAGTAATTGCAAACATGGAACAGATGCAAGAAATGACAGAGGTAAGAGAGTAGTTTCATTTGCAAAATGCATGGAAACACCTATTATGAATATATTCCTCAAGAAGCTACAGAGGGTCCGAGCAGATGACGTCTGTGCACGATGTCAGGAATCGTCTGGAAGCGCTCGCGGGGCTAAGAAACCATGATTATTCAGTGAATCGTTTATTGTGACAACTTTACAAAGGGTGGTGAACTGCTGGCCATAGTTGCTTCCTGCCCTGGTCACCGACAGACTCTCGGTGTTGGATGCTGTACCAGTCCTTGCACCTGCATCCTAGCGAGACGTCATTCCTCTTGCGTCGATAATGATGGTTAGTCCAGCCTGGTACAGCATGGATAGCTGCTACCAGCTTAGGGAGTGTACTCGATCCCACTCCATGACTCTTCTTCCCTGTACCACCCCATCCACGGTGTGATGTAGGCGGCAGGTGTTAAACCTACGTGCTGCAGTCAAGGACTGTGCGGCTGCTCCCGGCAGAGGTTCGAGTCCTCCCTCGGGCATGGGTGTGTGTGTTTGTCCTTAGAATAATTTAGGATAAGTGGTGTGTAAGCTTAGGGACTGATGACCTTAGCAGTTAAGTCCCATATGATTTCACACACATTTTATTTGTTGAACCTAGTACTGCCAGCCTGGTAGGCCCCCCGCCCTGAAGCGCTCAGGCATATCGGACGGTGGTCCACCAGGAACCCTGGTCGTCGTCGTCTGTCCCACACTCAGAGAGTACAGCACCTGGTATTGCACTGCTGCTGGTAGTTCATCAGCTCTACCATCAGTAGTGGTTCGTGTGGCACAGCATGAAGTTCGTCAGTGGAGTTCAGCTCTGCGGCACTCCATGACTGGGTGGGACTGCGCTGGTTGATCTGAGACAAGACTTACCAAAACAACATGGTCATGGAACGGAATGTCGTCGACACGGACTCCATCGTTCCCATTGACCTGAACCGTTCTCCTCTACTTGGAGCTGAGGCTCTGGTGTTTAAAGAGCTCTCCGTAGTTCTGTGATGTGCGGTTTACCAGCGATGACCGCATGTGTCCTCGTTATTCTGGTACCCTTGCTATAATTCTCTCTTGGCACCTAGTTAAATTGGTCTATGAATGTTTTCCCTAGCCTTGTCTATTGTTTCGTGCGGCATCGCGCCGCGCGAACGAGCGTGCCCGTTATGTTTCTTAACCACTGTCCTTTTCTGTTTTCCCTCTGCGTGTGCTCTCTCTAGCTCAGCTACTGCAGAGTTGCAGACTGTGCTGTCCGTCTGTCTTCCATCACCATGCTTCCTGGTCCGCCGCCAATCATGGAGTAACCGGCCATCTCACGTCAAGGTGGTTGAACTCCGTTAAAAATTTTATAACTTGGAACCCATATTACTCTGTGCCGTAACACATCTCTCCCCTTTGTTAAAATTCATCTCGAATTTTCAGCTTCACTTGCTCTTAGTTAGCCTATACATTTTTGAACATTAATTTACATTTCTCCTTGTGCTAAGTTACTATGGGGTATTGAACCTTCGTTGATTCTGCTATGCTTATCTAATTACAGTGTTGTGTTTTCTGCTTCCATCTTATGACTAAGTTGTATACATTTTACTGGTATTTGGTGGTTGCTATTTCACCTGAGTGTACCATCTTACGTTTCAGACAGAAATATGCACAAATAGTTATCATAACCAAGAGTACGCTCATGGTTGACAACATGTAAATAACTGCCAGCCGCTGTGGCCGAGCGGTTCTAGGCACTTCAGTCCGGAACCGCACTGCTGCTACGGTAGCAGGTTCGAATCCTGCCTCGGGCATGGATGTATGTGCTCTCCTTAGGTTAGTTAGGTTTAGTTAGTTCTAAGTCTAGGGCACTGATGACCTCAGATGTTAAGTCCCATAGTGCTTAGAGCCATTTGAACCATTTTGAAATAATTGTCTCCTAAGTACGCTTTTCATGATACCGTTTCACATGCTGCAATATATGGTTTACTGAAATTTGTTGGTTTTCGGAATTTATCAAGTTGTCTATCGACTGTAATAAAGTTGAATCCAACGAATTGTTGATAAAAGTTAGGTTTTGGTGGGATAGAATGTGTGGGGGTTTCTCTGGCCAATACAACATTGGTCTGGACACATTAATTAGTGTTGTACTCGTAATGGTAGCTGGAAGGTGAAACTGTCTTCCTGATATCTCGCATCTAGTTCCAATTATTAGCAATCTGTGACCTTGTAATTCTAATTGCTTAATTCCTGTAGGTTTTCCATTTTCGTAACAAGTAATGAGTACTGTTTCTGACGTGAACGTAGAATAAAGCCAGTGTTCTCTGATTCTTTGGAATTCCGTTTACGGCGCTAAAGCTTTTTTTCTCACACTCTGCCGCTTCTATCTTGCCTAAAAACAATTGAATTTCACATGAGTTTTGGTTGGTTTGTATCGCCCTTGCTGGGCAAATAATAATTCTTTCCTGAACGCAGTCGCTGAAATCCGCTGCGGACATGACAACATGAGCATCTCTTTTCTTAGAAACTAATAATATTTCTCGTGTTTGTAACTGTACCCATTTCTGAATTGTACTCCACTTTATTGGATATGAATGTACCGTGTAACACTGGTATTGTGCATTCATTCCTACTACTGGAAATTTAATTTAGCATTTATCTTAGCTTGAAGAGAGGGAAAAGAGAGTGGACTGGAAAAGCAAAAGACTT
Organism: Schistocerca nitens; assembly: GCF_023898315.1. Lineage (NCBI taxonomy): Eukaryota > Metazoa > Arthropoda > Insecta > Orthoptera > Acrididae > Schistocerca > Schistocerca nitens. The sequence continues at coordinate 369,544,166 of NC_064616.1, forward strand.
GTAAACTCATTATATCTTAATCAAAAAGCTTCAGTTAAAGTGAGAGGAGAAAGTACAAACTGGATCGGACTAGGAAAAGGAGTAAGACAAGGATGCTGTCTATCACCTACTCTTTTCTACCTCTGCTTGGAAAATATGATTGACCGATGCTCATTAGATGACAAAGGTGTAGAAATTGGAGGAAAAAGAGGCGGGTGTTTGAGATTTGCTGATGACATGATCCTTCTAGCCACAGGGGAAAAAATTACAGGATTTGGTGGACACTATTGAAGCTAACGGAAAAAATTATGGAATGATAATTAACACACAGAAAACAAAAGTATTGGCACTAGGAGGAAATAAAGAAATAAAAATTATGCTGAATGGAGAAATACTAGAACAGGTGCAAAATTTTAAGTATCTTGGAAGCAGGATAGACACCGACTGGAAGTGCAGCACAGAAATTAAAACAAGGATAGCAATGGCAAAAGAGGCATTTTATAAGAAAAGGAGAATTTTCTGCAGCAGTCTGGACAGAGAACTGAGGAAAAGACTCATAAAATGTTTTGTATGGAGCGTTATCCTGTATGACGCTGAAACATGGACTTTGAGGAAGAAAGACAGAGAAAGGCTGGAGGCTTTTGAGATGTGGACATGGCGGAGGAAAGAAAGAAGAAGTTGGACGGACAGAGTAAAAAATGAAGAGGTTCTGAGAAGAGTGGGAGGGAAAAGACTGTTACTAGATGTAATAAAGAAAAGATGAAAAAGAAATTGGATTGGGCTTATATTAAGAAAGAATGACGGACTGATAGAAACAGTTTTAGAAGGTTATGTAGACGGGAACAGGAAGCGAGGAAAGAAGAGATTTCAGATACTGGATGACGTGATGGACGGTACAGCATACAGCAGCCTTAAGAAAGAAGCAATGAATCGCAGAAAATGGAGACGCAAAGGACCTGATAATATAGCAGAAAACTGATGATGATGATGATGATCTTAGCTTGATCAGTGATTACTTCTACACTAAATATACGATAAAATAAAGCTATATTAACACTTGTTATTGGTATAATATGCTGCATCCCCTTGGGAAAGTCTCTTTGTGCTTGTTGTAATGCTACGAGAATTTGCTGTGGACTTACTAACGTTAAACCGAACTGCCCATGAGTAGCATGGTGTATTGCCTCATGTAATGTCTCTACCTCTACTCTTGCATCGTCTAATGTGTTCACTAAAGTGCGTAGTGATGCTGCTACTAGCATTTTATCATCTAAACTATTCAAATGAGTTTTAATCTTCTCTAAATCACTATTCAAAACATTTCTAGTTCCATGTGCGTACTGGTCTAATTCAGCTGTTAAATTTCTTACTGTTCTAGTCACATTGAGTATTCCTTGCTCCATATTCCCTATTTGTGTCATGTGCCATTCCACTTTTGTTCTCGTATCCTCCTCTAATTCTTGTACACTCTGAATCTTACGGTGGATGTTCTCAATATCCTCATTATCTGCTGTCCCAAGTACCTTTTTAATAGCTTTCCTCTGGCATCTAACCAACCTCGCTTTCTTCGTACTGATGCTAACGATACAATTTCGGTTACCTGTTGCAACTGAGTTCTCAGTTTTTCATACGAGAGTTTCAACTCCTGGTACTCACTTTTCTTGTCCTCCAACAGTCCTCCTCTAACCACCTCTTTCTGTAATGCTACAAACCTGTCTTGCAGTCTTCTTACTTCATTTCTTACTTACCAAACATCAAATGCAAACTCAGTTATCCAATTGTGGCTCGTTAGTAGGACATCTACTTTTCTAACGAACAGGACAGCATTGTGCAGTGGTTGATTCTGCATTATATCTCCTTTGCAACAATATAACAGTGCCAGGGACGCAAAAAATTTTCTGTCCAGCATCTCGGCACGTGAGATGACAGAAAGATAAACATTACCACTCCCTTCTCTCGTTTAAAAAACTATTAAGTACAAAACAGTATAATAGAAGAAAAATTATACTAATGTAATAACAATAATCATGATACTTAGATTACACTGGAGAATCCTACATCACTTACTCCTAGATCTAAGTGAATAAGGTATATCCTTCTTAGGTAGTTGCTTCTTTCGTCCTTCTGATCCTTCGGGATTGGTTGAAGAGATTTGTGGCAATGCGTCAACTACGCTCTTAAATGGATTGACTCGACTGACATGCGCTACCGAAGTCCTTGTTGGTAACTGCAATTTTATGTTGACCAGTGAAGTCATTTCAACAACTTGGTACGGTCCTTGATACTTAGTCAAAAATTTCTTAGTTTTGCCTATCGGAGTATAGCGATTAGTTAACAATACCCATTGTCGTATTCTATACTGTGGTAGTTTACTTTCTCTTTGTCCAATACGCTCTTGTTTTTCTAACGCTTTTGTATTGGCACGTTTCACCATTTTCCAAATTTATTTTAACTTGTTTTACAAATTCTTTCACTGGTTCACCTTGTGGACCCAGTTTATGTTGGTGCACATCGAAAGGTGGTGGCATCTTCCTACCATGTACAACTTCGTATGGCGAGAGACCCGTTCCAGAATGAACTTTTGCATTATAGGCACACACGACTAGGTTCAAATAGACATGTCAATATAAATGCTGTGAGTCAACATAGTGGCTCAACATCTTAGATAACGTACAGTGAACTCGTCCGCCCGTTTACTTGAGGATGAAATGGACTGGTACGTAACTTCTTACTTTGTAATAACCGACATAGTTGTTTTAGTAGTTCAGATAGAAAAATTTTTCCGTAGGCTGTAATAATAGTTTCAGGTATACTGTACTTCAATAGCCAATTGTTCACCATTGCTTATGCTAATATACTAGCCTTCTGATCAGGAATAGCTACCGTAACGAAATAATATGAAAAATGGACCAAAATTGTTAAAACAAATTTGTTCCCAGCGGGCGTTTTGTTACAAGGTCCCTGAATGTCTAATCCTAAAAAAGAAAATAGTCTATCTGCTTCAGGTAGTCGCTGTAACTCAATCTTTTGATGACTTAAATCCGATCGTTGCGCGCACGGAACACAGTTTTTTACATATTGCGCTACATCATTGCGACGTGTCTTCCACCAGAATCTTTCAGCTACTCGTCAATCTGTTGTGCGTTTACCTTCGTAACCTGATAAAACATGGTCATGAGCCTGACGTAACACTTGCTGCCTCAGCGCTACAGGAACGACAACGCGTGGTCCGCACTTTGTTGTTCTGCATAGCAAGCCTTCTTGGATTTCAAACTGTGGCTGCGTGTGACAGCTAGTTGTGCCTCTATCCAGTCCGGCCGATCAAAACCTATTACTTGCGCAGCTGCAACCTTTCTGCTTAACACGTCAGCATTTTTATTTGAAGCTCCAAATTTATGAATCACTTCATAATCGAATTCACTTAATTTCAATGGCCTTCTCGCCAATCGTCTTGATCGATCCTTTAACCCTGGTAACCATCTGAGAGAAGCATGGTCCGTAACGACTTTGAATTTCCGACCATACAAATAACAACGAAAGTATGAAATAACATATATAACAGCTAGCATTTCCTTCTCTGTTGTGGAATAATTTGTTTCTGCTTTATTTAGCTGCCTGGAGGCATACGCCACTAAGTGTTCATTTCCATCTATATTTTGACTTAACACACGACCCAACGCGATATTAGATGCGTCACACGCCAATATGAATTCACGTAAGATATAGGTGTTTGTTTTTTCCACGTGCTGTTCGAGATTGGAATAATTGAGCATTATTGTGAACATGATTCGATATACCCCCTGCCAGGTATTTAAGTGTGATTTGCAGAGTATCCATGCAGATGTAGATGTAGATTATGAAACACTGGCAGCTGCAGCGATCATCTGGAAGAAGAAGAGTATCAGTAAGTGTAAGACGCTATCAAATAGTTTCCGTTTGAAGGCCGTGCAGTCCGGAATCGGAATACTAATCAGGGAAATTGCTATGGCATTGAGGCAGTCGTACCACCGACGCACGAGATCGAAGATGCCATTTTGTAAAACATTGTGTCCTGCTGTGTGAAGAAGTCCATAACGGCCGGCTGCCCATCCTCTCCCTATAGGAATTGTCGACCCTTCAAGGTCTTTTTAAGGGACTGAAGGAGAGGTACTCGCATGTGGAGAGTTCAGGACTTTAGGGTGAGTGCTAAAGTGTATCCCACTTGAGATTCCCAATTCGACCGGTCTCCTGAGTCGAATGCGACCAGTGTGGAACTCGCCACAGCATTCAACAGTGGTGGTTTTCGACAGACGTGCTGCCCCATACACATTCTTCATTCTCCATTGGATCCGTACCGATGTTTGTTCCTCTGCAGCCAAGGAAAAAACTGCACGTTGATCCTGTTCGGGAGCATTTGGAAATAACGTCGCCATAGTTCACGTGTCTGTATCTACTACACACACTTCGGAAAGATACGAATGCCACACTGATCTCTTGCCTACATGTCGGTTCTTGTATACTCACAGTGCAGTAGCGCTACATTGCATATACACCGCAGCAACTCCCTCAAATGGAAAGTTTTTGATTGCTTCGTATATACGTATTTTATCGATATATCTCTTGCTATAGTTATTATTATTATTATTGTTATTATTACTATATCTGTATGTCATCATACTTAGGACTTTGTTATTATTATTACAGATGAGGACATGCAGATGTTCCTGCCTGAACCACCACAGCAGCAGCAGCAGTCATCACCGCAGGATTTCTTCCCAGTCTATCAAGCCGGAAGTTTAGACTCAGCTAAGTGCTAGCAGAACACTGATATTCACCAATACATGCATTCTGACTGCAAGTGGACCTATACATGTGAATGTAGAACTAGCACTACTGTGACTTAGATGTGGTCATTGAAATGGAGCAAAATTCAACGTCTTGGTAGTAGAGCGCAGTACACACGGTACAAATGGGACTGTCTGTGCAGCATGATAAAGTTCATAGGGACAAAGTTGACGACTGAAAACAACTCATCATATCCTCCTATTAAAATCCAGTGTTATGTGTGGGCATCAATTGTCAGTACGTATAGAGAGGCAGTGCTTGAGTTAAAATTTGAAGGTGCAGTTGTAACATTAAACATTCAAGTGTAGTGAATGAGAACGACTGATACAGTACTTTACTGACTGAGGAAGACAGACTGAGCTACTGGCGTTCTTATATTATAGCTGCATACTGTGATTTTATTGGCTATTTGTGTGAGCACAGTGTGAATGTAAATCAGTTAGAACAATGTATAAAGGCTTGTATAGATCCAACACCAAAATAAGCATCTGGAAACCTTACAAGCAGGAAATCTGTGTAGGTCGAATTTACTGAAAACCTGCCCGTGCACTGCATGTAATTACACCTATAGGTCTGAATACAACTCAGGCTGAATTCAAGGCATATAGAAGAATATTATTTGGACAATACTCTAAAACTGAATGATTGTGTATGTACATGTAAATAAAAAGATGTTCAAAAAGTCATTCTAATTTGTTTTCCACCCTACAAAAATTTTCATGGTGAAAGAATCTGGTGTTTTATATTTAATAACACTGGTATAATACACACATAAAGAAAGTTTTGCATCACCCCAGTTTCCAGAACTCCTGAAGACAGACGATGAGTCTGGATATTGTATCACAGAGACAGTCCCTTTGACTGTTCAGAGATGTCACTAAATCCGTCCAAAGATGTAAACAACCACGCATGAGCAGCGTCTATTAGACGGAGGGGGTCCGACGGCCGAAGAGTTCCATTCATTCCACCAGGAAGGTGGTACACGGCTCGAGTTGTCTGTAGTTCAACCATGCCTAGACGACCAATACCACGGTTCGATCGCGTCCGCATTGTTACTTTGTGTCCAGAAGGGTTCTCAACAAGGGAAGTGCCCAGGCGTCTCTGAGTGAACCAAAGCGATGTTGCTCGGACATGAAGGAGATACAGAGAGACAGGAACTGTGGATGACATGCCTCACTCAGGCCGCCCAAGGGCTACTACTGTAGTGTATGACCGCTACGTACGGATTATGGCTCGGAGGAACCCTAACAGCAACGCCACCATGTTGAATAATGCTTTTCGTGCAGCCACAGGACGTCGTGTTACGACTCAAACTGTGCGCAATAGGCTGCATGATGCGCAACTTCACTCACGACGTCCATGGCGAGGTCCAACTTTGCAACTACGACATCATGCAGCGCGGTACAGATGGGCCCAACAACATGCCGAATGGACCGCTCAGGACTGGCATCACGTTCTCTTCACCGTTGAGTGTCGCATATGCCTTCAACCAGACAATCGTCGGAGACGTGTTTGGAGGCAATCCGGTTCCCTGCTGTTTTGGGGTGGCGTTATGTGGGGTCGTCGTAGCCGCTGGTGGTCATGGAAGGCGCCATACGGTTGCACGATACGTGAATGCCATCCTCCGACCGATAGTGCAACCATAACCGCAGCATATTGGCGAGGCATTCGTCTTCATGGACGACAATTCGCGGGTATCTACGCCGAATCGCTGTTGAGGAGTGGCACAATCTGGACCAACAGTGCTTGATGAACTTGTGGATAGTATGCCACGACGGATCCAGGCATGCATCAATGCAAGAGGACGTGCTACTGGGTATAAGAGGTACCGTGTATCGATGTGTACAGCAGTCTGGACCACCACCTCTGAAGTTCTCGCTGTATGATGGTACAACATGTAATGTGTGGTTTTCATGAGCAATAAAAAGGGGAGAAATGATGTTTATGTTGATCTCTATTCCAATTTTTGTGTACAGGTTCCGTAACTCTCGGAAACAAGGTGATGCAAAACTTTTTTCCATGTGTGTAAATTAACTTGTGTTTTATCAATATTAAATATGTATTTTTTCAAAGTTATTTTCAATAATTTTAATAATTATTCATTATTTCATAAAGAGACTGCCTGAATGTAGCGATACATTACATTACTAGAGTTCATTGTTTTATACGTGACCAGCAGCATCTGATTGCTTATAAGCAGAGATACGTAATACTGATACTAAGAGGGGAGGAGAAGAATGGTATCCACACATATTATAAAAATGGATGTTCATATGTATGTATATATGTATATTTGTACGTATGTGTGTATGTTCCACATCTCCTCCTAAGCGACTGGTCCAATTTCAACCAAACATGGTACACACATCACATACTGTCTGGAAAGAATCGGTACAGGAATAACAACCATGTACCTAGCAAAGGGGTGGCAACGTGGGTGAAGAAGTAATGTGGTTCATGACAAATGAATTCCCAGACTTTATTTATGCTGTATTTCAGAATGAGAGCACTTAGTGACTTGCAACAAATTTTACACATATTTTCAAACCTTTATGAATTTTTTTCTCGCTGACAGCCCCCACAAAATGATGAAGGGGAAAAGTTTATAGCTTACTACCTTGTCGCTCTTCATGTAGCAAAACTGCCACATTAGGAATGACTTTTTAATTCATTACTTCTGACTTACTAACTATATTTGTGACACATTTTGCAGACAGATTTCACATATACCAACAAAACTGTATCACTGTGTGACACATAGGTCATGAGATATGACGTCATAAACACTGTGATGGGTGAAAAACTAGCACATCGCACATGATACTTTGATTTATTATGTCTTTACAGCTAACTCTATCCGCAATACATTTAATAGACCGTATATGATTATACCACAGAATGTACCTGCAAAATTATATCATTGTACAACATATTGTTCGAGAGATTTGACATAATAAATACTGAGTTGTGTGAAAATGAGACTGCAGGGCGAAATTCGCTACAGATACAGGTGAAATATGTGTACAAATATGTGTGAAATGTATATTAAATATATGTGAAATACATGTGGAATGTGCGTACTCTGGCAAAGCTACAGGTGAAAAGCTCGTCTGCTATTGGTGTGGGGGTGATAACTTGGTGATACTGAGAGAAGATGGGGTGGAGGAGATGGACTGATATTGGGCTGATGAGGAGATGGACAGACAGAGAAGGAGAAGGAGATGAACAGAGAGAGAGAGGGAGTAGGAGATGGATGGAGAGAGGGTAAGAGGAGACTGTCTTGGAGGGGGAGATGAACTTAGAGGGTGGAGGAGATGATGAACTTAGAGAAGAAAAGAGGAAATGGAGTTAGAGGCGGGAAGGAGGTAATGGACAGAGAAAGGAGGAGTAGCAATGGACACAGAGAAAGGGGGGGGGGAGCAGATGGACGCAGCGGAGGGCAGGAGGAGATGGATAGAGTGTGGGGGAAGAGGAGATGGACAGAGTGAGAAGAAGGAGATGGACTAACAGAAGAATGGAATAAATACATAACTGAGCAACGCTGGGTACCCAGCTAGTACACAATATAAACATGACCAACAGTAGCCGACTGCTTGTATATGATGAAGGGGAAAAATTATATCATTATATCATTATATCATTACATGACACTAATACTGCTTCCATGCATTTTTGCGGCATATGCACTACATACTCAACCGTTTTGAAGCAAAATTCCGCCGTTAAACTACAAATTACTATTAATTTACTTCACACAATCATGATTTCGGCTTTATAGCCATTCTCAGGTGAAAGTTGAAATGTCACAAAATATCTGATCTGCCTAAATAAGAGAAGCAAGTTATATACCAATATTGGTATACCAAGAGCAGTGAATATTGTTCTGTTTATACATACGTTTGTATAGATAAAACTTTTTCGAGGATTTCTGTAAACTTATTATAATATTTAATTTATTTTCAGTGAATGTCTAACAATAACGTTGACATACTCACTTTCGAGGATTTACCGAGTCTGTAACGACAGAACCAGAAAACATGACATGAGGAAGAAACGGTGATTAATTAATAAAATAAATGACAAAAATGAATGATAAGCTACACAAAGCTATTAGCCAATAAACGCAAGTTGTCGTGACCAAATGAATAGAGAAATAGCTCGCTTTTTTGTCTCAGGGATATAACACTGACGTTGCTCTGTCTCTAGTTTTAGTTTGATGCAGCACATATGTTTTCTAGTAGTGGAGGTGGAGTGAACAAGAATACAACCATTTTGTTTGCATTGGGCGAAATTTGTATGCTTTTGGTCTGAAGCGTGGAAACACATTTGTAGTTGTGTACTTGGCATCAATTAATTTTTCCCTTACACCCCCACATTTTCACAAAACACAGCTTCGTTAAGTACCGTCTGATCCTGTAAACCGGTCATTGCGCCTTGTTAGTGCTACTTTACAGCTGCAAAAAAGTGCAATCTTCTTTCACGCTAACAAAAAGTCATGACGAGCCTTACACTCCTGCATGTTTCAGTAACAGAGAACGGGTCGACGAGTTTGGAACTACCGCAGTGACACAGTTCTCAGACGCGTCATACTCGTGGAACTACAGCGGGAACGAATGAAGCCAGTTAGCAGTAATGTAACGGCGGCGCCTTCATTTGTGGAGAATGCAACCCTAACATTAGACTCGTACTGCTCCATTTCTGACCTCTACTCTTCGGCGCATTTTCACTGCACAGCTGGCATGGAAAGTAAACGGGAGACATGTCGATACCAGGGCATAAGGCCTTTGCGAATTTCACTCCGCGTACTCAGCTGGACAGTAACTGTGCCTCGCAGGCAGATGCGTGTATAATATACGCAGATGTCAGCATTTGAGAGAGGACGTGTAGCTGGGCTCAGAGAAGCCGGTTGAAGTAATCTGCAAATCGCTCGACATTTGAATTGGAGCGAAGCCACTACTCGACGATGTTGGCAGGAGTGGGTGAACGATGGCCGAACATAATGTTAAGAACGAAGTTGTCGACCGAGAGAGGCGACAGAACGTGAGTACCCGAGTCCATCATTATCATCGATTCGACGTGTAACTGGTGCTTCAGTGAACACAAAGACCATTAATAAGCGGCTCACAGAAAGAGGGCCGAGCTCACAGCGCTCATTGACCATTGCGCTCTGTGCACCAACAACCTCGTCTACAGTGGTGCCGGGCACACTCTTCCTGGAATCTCATAAACGGGGGTAGAACTGTCTCCAGCGATGAGTCCCGTTTCGAACTGAGCCCCGACGACCAGCGGAGACGTGTCTGAAGACGCCCTGGACAGAGGTGGGATACCACTCTGAATGCCATCCGACATACGGCTCAACAATCAAGAGTGATGGCCAGGGGTGCCATTTCGTTTCGTAGCAGGACCCCTTTGGTTGTCGTCTGAGACATCCTTACGGCATAGCGGTACGTCGACGATATTCTACGTACCGTTTTGTTGCCCTTCGTGGAAAGTCACCCTGGGATTATATTTCAGCAAGATAATCCCCGCCGGCACACACCGAGGATTTCTAGTGCCTGTCTTCACGCCTACAAAACCCTACCAAGACCGAATTGAGAACGCTTGGAGAATTATGCGCAGGGCCCTCCATCCATCTCGGGATTTTGAAGATCTAGCGCGCCAGTCGGACAGAATTTGGCACGATATCCCTCGGGAGGAAGTATAACAACTATATCAATCACTGCAAGTGGAATAACTGCTTGCTTATGACCCAGAGGTGGACCAACGCGTTATTGACTTGCTCAGCTTGTGAAGATTTTTCTCTTGAATAAATCGTCCATTTTTTCTGAAATTGTAATCATTTGTTTGTCTGTACATGTACATCACTTCTACCGATTTCAGTCCCGTTCGGATAATTCCTTTGTGGTGCGTCGTTTTTGTCTTAGAGTGTATTTGAAAGAGTAAAATTTAAATATCTGGATGCTTTCTTCAATTCAGAAACTAATGTAACAGATGAAATTAAACTTAGAATTCTAATTCTAAATACAAAAAATGTCTTATGTACTGTAAAATTTCTATATTCCTTTTTGCATGCTCCACTTTGTTGCTATATTTTCTCCTTTCATCAATTAAATTCAATACATCATGCGTTATTCAAAGATTTCTACGGGACTCTGTAATTTGGCCTATTTTATCAACTACTGATTTCACTATTTCATGTCTCAGAACTACCCATTCGTTTCTTCGTTTCTTATTGTATTCCTTTTTCCTGTTTCAGTCACTCATTGGCTAATACTCCTTTTCAGTCCACACCTTTCGCTGAGTGGTTAGCGCGTCTGACTGCCATTCCAAGCCGGGGCGAGGACTTCTTCCACGGATGGATTGGGTGTTGGGTTGTCCTCATCATTTCATCATCATCGGCACGCAAGTCGCTGAATGTGGCGTTAATTGAAAAGACTTGCTACTCGGCGGCCGAACATCCCCAGGTGGGAACTCACGGTCATCAGTGCCATACGATGGTTCAGATGACCCCGTTTCCAATCCTCAACAGGCAATCTCTTAATCTTACAATTTACACAATTCCCATTTCCTTTCTCAGGTTTCTTCAGCTTCAGTCTTTGGTTTATGATCAATAAGTTGTAGACAGGAATGGCACATATCCCCCTGGAAAACTTTTGCAGTTTAAATCTGGTTTCAAAACCTGTCTGAAATCTTCCGGTACCTCCAGAACTCTTCCACGTATATAGCCTTCCTTAAAGGTCCTTAAAGCAAGTTTGACCATCGACTAAATTGTTCTCTATACAAAATTCCAGCAGGCGACTTCCTCTTTCATTTCTTTCCAACAACACATGTTCTACTATTTTTTCTTCTCTTCTTTTTCTAGTGTCAATGAAACTCTAGTCCCCGTTGACTATCTAAATAATTTCTTTTATATCATAATACAAAATAAGTTCAATCTCTGCGTCGTCTGTGGTGTTAGTAAGCATATAAACGCGTTCTACTATATCTATGATAATGCAATTAATATGCTGTTCTTAGTAGCTATTTTCTTACTGATTATTAAACCTACTGCTGCCTTATCTCTATTTGATTTTGTGTTGATAAGCCTGTGCACACCTGACGACGAGTACTGTTCTTTCTGCCACCTAATTTCACTAATTTCCACTATATACAATTTCAACCTGTCTATTTCTCTTTCTAAATTCTTTAATATACCTACCCAACTAAGGGATCTAACATTCGACACACTGGCCCCATAAAACATCAGTTTTGTTTTTCGTAATGACAATAATATGCTGGTAAGCCCCTCCAGCAGATCCGATTTGGGAAAAATTAAGTTCCCCAATATTTCTCCCAAGAGAATGTCATTATCAATTTTTCTGTGCCTGGCCACTTACCCCGGCCACTCTTTTCATAACGGCTATAATCACATCTTCCACTACAGTCCTTTTCGTTTTTCAGCTATTCTTGTAATTCCAAAAATGCATCTCAGTACTTGAATTTTTCTCTATTAAAAGCACCTGTGTAAATAACATGATTACAAACTAGTGATACACACTGAATGTGAACTTTCCTTTTCCGACGCATCGAAAATTTAGGAAACCCTGTTTAGTCGACCAGAAGGCCTCCAGGGCATTTTTCTCATGCATTAATTTTTTTGTTGGCCATATTATCGTCATCTAAAACTGCTCCAAATACAAAACACGTCAACGGGTTCTATGATCTCGCAGATTAATTTCCTCTTCAGTGTATTAACTGTACCCTACTTTAGTTTTTCTGCAATTGATTTTCAGGCCTAAATTCAAACTCTCTGGTAAGTTCTACCAGCTGTTGTTGATAGTAGGCTGCAGTAGAGATAGCACAATACCATGTCAACAGCAAAATCAAAATGGCTTGTATACAGGGTGAACCACCTAAAACTTGCACAGCAAATATTGCGGAAATTGAAAGTGCTATTGATACGCGGCTTTCACAGAATGGATTGTCAGAGGCTCGCTCTCTTAGCCGATCAACAGAGTGTAATAATACTTCGAAAGTGTGTCTTCTCTGCAAACATACAGTATTTTTAAATATAAAAATTGCGATTGACATTAACAAACTAAAACAAGAGTAAATTAGAATGTCAGTGGTGTTTGTTGCAGGATTGTAGTGCGACGCGTTTACGAGACATCATATTTTGAAAAGTTCCCACACCGACGCTGTTACAATACCTGAGGCAGCACACAGTACAGAATAACACAAGTGCATACACTACTTATATGGATTTTAACCAGCAACGAGACAGCTGACCATCACAGTTTGTGTTCAAAATGACCACCGGTAGCGGCAATACATGTTTCCAGTCTGTTTGGAACGACTGCTGCACACGTACTAGCATTTCAGCGGAGATGTCCGAGCAGTCTGCAGTAATACGTCGTTGCATGTCATAGGGTGTAGTTAGTATGTCCTTGTAGACAGCGTCTTTCAGCTTTCCCCACAGAAAAAAGTCTACAGGCCTCAATTCCGAGGAACAGGCTGGCCAAGGTACAGGTCCTCTGTGTCCAATCCAACGATTTAGAAACAATTCGTGAAGACATGATGTAGTACTTCGTGCACCATGGGCTAGACTGCCGTCATGGTGGTACCACAGGTTCCTCCTAGACTACAGAGGAACGTCTTCTAGCACCCGTGGAAGATGGTCTGTTAGGAGGCTGCGATACTTGTGCGCGTTCAGTGATCCATCTATGAAAAACGGGTCTATAAGCTGATGGTCGTATCTAGCAACTACGCAGATTAAATAGCACAAACAAGTGTCGGTGTCGAAACTTTTCAAAATAAGGTATCTTGTAAACGACTCGCACCAAAATCCGGTAATAAACGCCACTGACATTCTAATTTACCTTACTTGTAGTTTGTTAGTGTCAATAGGCATATCTGCACAAAAATGTAATTTTAAGTATTATTACAGTCTGTTAATTGGCCAACAATACGAGCCCCTGACTACCAATCCATTCTGTGAAAACCGCCCATCGACAGTAGTTTCCAGCCCAGCAATATTTGCGGTACAAGTTTTATGTGATTCACCCTGTATGTGTACCATTAGCATGTACTCATTATTCGGTTGACCAGTTCAATAATTTGATAAATAACTCTAGAATTGGTGAGACTAGCTTTGGTGCCATGGAGTCTCCTCGTCTGACTTCACTTTCAGTTCAGAATCTCCACTTTCCTGATGAAGTGTAGTGGAAGTTGCTGCATTGATGTATTGGGTTTGTTCCGTATATTAACATATGTGGATTATTTTTTAAGATGTGGAGCCCCTCCACGCCCACATCGGCATGATGGCCAATTCAAAAGGTCTACTGCCATCTCTGCATAAGGGTTAGTTTTACCTAAAGTGAGGTATCGCAGGATGTGGGTACTGCGATGTTTGCGTATGTCTGGCTAAGGTTAACCATTAATACGCGCGCATCTGGAGATAGATTGGGTCGAAAGTCGAACGAAGGGTAGCGGTTTGAAGGGCAGAGGAAAAAAAGTGCCAAGGCAAGAGCCAAGGGAAAAACCCCCTGCGATAGTTAGGAAGTGGATGTCTTGCTGCCTGCGACAGGTCATGCAAGGGTAGTCTTTGTTAGTAGTGGGTATCATGCATGTCGATACCTTTGACGTTGTGCGGTGCTATTATTCGGCAGCTGCCGCTGGATGCCGGTGTTGATCTCTCGGTCGGCGCAGCATACCTGTAACAGTTAGGTTCATCATCGTTTTGTGTCTGATAGGTCATATATCAGAGTCACAGTGTAGGGTGATGTTCGCGATTTGTTTATGCGTTAGTGGGCGAGCTCGTCGGTTTCCCTGCTGTAGCCTGTTGGGCGACTTTAATAGCAGCTGGCTCATCCAGTCAACGTTGCTGATATGCAGGGGCTTGCCAAAGTTTGCTGCTTGTTGGTGTATGTTAGCTTACCATAGATGGTTATGCCCTAGCTAGTAGTGTCTTTGGCCACTTTTGCTTCCACCTATGGTTGTAATCACAGTTTCCGAGAGTAAGGATGAAAGGATTTTCGAGTGTCTCGAGTTCATGTCTAGTCATGTTGCGTGCATTTTGAATACTTCCTTGAGGGTTTCAAGGCGGTACTAATTGTGAAGATGGTGCGTGTGTAGCGTGGAGCGTTGCTAATGATGCGTAGCACTTTGTTCTGTATGATTTACAGGCGGCGCAGGCGTGTGGGAGCTGCATATCCCCAGACGGGAGCTGCGCACGTCATCAGAGGTCTAATCAGTGTCATGTATATGGACCTCGACACCCTCCTATTCAGTGTACTTTCCCTGTTTAGCATTGGGTAGAGTTGTTTGAGCCTCACGTGCGCTCTGTTGGCAACGTATTCGAACTGTGCCTCCCATGTAAGTTTCCGGTCCAACCAGACATCGAGGTATCTGACTTTCTCTCGGAAACGTATTGGGCACCAATGTAGTGTTATCTGTCTACAGTGTTAATGTTTGCACAGTAGTCTCGGTCTGCGTGTGAATAGAACTGTCGCTTTCCTTATCAAGGGCTGTTAGCAGAGATTTGGTTAAAATAAAATTAAAAGCTTTTTTTTTAAAAAAATCAGTTTACCTGAAGCAAAGTTCTGTAATAATTTTGTTTACGACTCGAAAATGATCCATCGTGCTGTATTGACGTCTGAAGGCTTGTTCCCTCACCCAATAGAAATCTAATTTTTTTTTCGATGCAGATTGTGATATTTTAGTGAATATTTTGTGTATGATGGAGAGGAAGTTGATGGCTTTGTAGTTTTTCATTTCATACCAGTCTCATTTGTTTTGAAGTAAAATAACTATGGCATTTTTCCAGTTTTGAGGAATTAATTTTTTTTGCCCTCGGCTTTCACCATTTATGTCAAAACACAATCACTTCCTGGCTCTCTTCACTTCTTCATACTTCGTACGGCTTTAAGTACGCCATCTGCCATTAGCCCCCCGGATGTCATTATTTTCAGTATTACGTCGACTGTGTTCCTGATTCGTCTCTTTATCTTTTCAAACGCTTCAAGAATTATTGGAATACTTGTGCAATTTCCTTCGTTTTCTTTTTCGTAGGAAGCATAATACCTTTCTTGGGAATATCTCTTGGTCACCTACTTCTCAAAAATTCACATGTGTGTGAAATCTTATGGGACTTAACTGCTAAGGTCATCAGTCCCTAACCTTACACACTACTTAACCTAAATTATCCTAAGGACAAACACACACACCCGTGCCTGAGGGAGGACTCGAACCTCCGCCGGGACCAGCCGCACAGTCCATGACTGCAGTGCCTGAGACCGCTCGGCTAATCCCGCGCGGCACCTACTTCTCGCGAATTCGTCACCCCTGATTCCTTTTATAGCACTACTCGAAGGGACATATTTTCTTTGGTAGATTTCGCAAATAGCGACAACTTAAAATTACGCATCGAGATTAAGATGAGAATTTTGAGCAGCCATGTTTGGAAACGGTAATCGGTAACTTCCAAACACGACTGTAGCAATGCTTTGGACTGGACGGTGGACATTAGTTCTCGCTAACAACAGGCACTACACATTCGAAATATTGTGTTGCGAAATGCAAGTTTCATTCAGACAAGTCTTCTGTTGTAATATCCTTTTATATTTAGATATATTAACTGATTATCGACAGTACAGCACTCTGTATGTCATTTTGGAATAAAGAGCGCATCACGAAACATTTTCATAAAAAATTGAATTAAAGAAGTTTAATTTTCTTTTTTATGCCTCAATGTATTTAAACCAACAGTCAGCACTTGTACATCTTGTTACACAGTACGCAATTTGACGAGGTATCATCTCTATATCATTTCTCTCTTCCAGGAACGTTTTGCGTCTTGGTGCAATGATAAAGTATGATGCATTTCTTAAGTAGGTCTAAAAACAGTTTTAAGATTTTAATTTATTTTTTTGTTTTATTACGATAACAGACTCATCTTGCAGTCTGCAGAAACATGTTCTAACTATCGACATGATTGCCGGCCGAAGTGGCCGTGCGGTTAAAGGCGCTGCAGTCTGGAACCGCAAGACCGCTACGGTCGCAGGTTCGAATCCTGCCTCGGGCATGGATGTTTGTGATGTCCTTAGGTTAGTTAGGTTTAACTAGTTCTAAGTTCTAGGGGACTAATGACCTCAGCAGTTGAGTCCCATAGTGCTCAGAGCCATTTGAACCATCGACATGATTATAATGTAAACACGAGCGACAACCGTGTTCACACACTCTAAGCTCACGGAATTTCTAGCATTATGTTTCCGGAGGAAGTAAATAAACACGCATCGATGATGCCACAGCTGTGGTGAAACTTTTTTGCGTAAAGACGAACATAAATGTGTTCTTGCTAGACGGCTGATCCAGAAGCATATTTTATGCACGCTCGGGCACAAAGTTTAGAATCTAGGAAGACTGTAAATACTAGGCTTTGCAAGTTATGATGTCCGAGTGTTAGAGGCAACTTTGTTTACTTGTTCAGATACTCGAAAGCAGCCTGACTATGTAGGATTTCCGAGAAGGGCTGGCAGCAGGCAGCTAGTTAGCTTTCAGCTCTCCAGGAAGAGGTAATGGGCACCTAATGACTCATCGGCCGCTGCCGGGCAACTGACACTGGTACACGGCTGTCGGGAGGTACACTGTATGAGACATTTCACACTGGCCGCACCGACTAAGCGGCGCACGGCTGCGGACCTGCTGGTGTGGGAAGCCAGCAGCCCCCACTGCCACAGCCGGCTGCCAGTGACGGCAAACCAAGCCGACCACTGGAGCGGCGGCTGTGGACTTTCACATCTGGCAGCATTTGACGTTTGTCCGTCTAGTGTTCTCTGCTTGCGTGTTATTTCGTGTGAAATTATATTTTTTCAAACAGTCCTTGCCTTGCTTTATTATGGTGAAAGTAGACTTTGAAGCACTAATTTCATTAGTAGGTGATCGGCCAATTTTGTGGGACAAAACTCAGTATTGTTGTAAGGACAGACTACTCACAGGAAATGTCTGGCTAGAGGTAGCCAAAGAATAAAGTGATTGGTTTGAAGAGCTGGGTGGAAACGAAAGAAACGATTATGGTGATTGCAGTTCTGCATTTATTACACTACTGTCCATTAAAATTGCTACACCACGAAGATGACGTGCTACAGACGCGAAATTTAACCGACAGGAAGAAGATGCTGTGATATGCAAATGATTAGCTTTTCAGAGCATTCACACAAGGTTGGCGCCGGTGGCGACACCTACAACGTGCTGACATGAGGAAAGTTTCCGACCGATTTCTCATACACAAACAGCAGTTGACCGGCGTTGCCTGGTGAAACGTTGTTGTGATGCCTCGTGTAAGGAGGAGAAATGCGTACCATCACGTTTCCGACTTTGATAAAGGTCTGATTGTAGCCTATCACGAATGCGGTTTATCGTAACGCGACATTGCTGCTCGCGTTGGTCGAGATCCAATGACTGTTAGCAGAATATGGAACCGGTGGGTTCAGGAGGGTAATACGGAACGTCGTGCTGGATCCCAACGGCCTCGTATCACTAGCAGGCGAGATGACAGGCATCTTATCCGCATGGCTGTAACGGATCGTGCAGCCACGTCTCGATCACTGAGTCAACAGATGGGGACGTTTGCAAGACAACAACCATCTGCACGAACAGTTCGACGACGTTTGCAACAGCATGGACTATCAGCTTGAAGACCATGGCTGCGGTTACCCTTGACTCTGCATCACAGACAGGAGTGCCTGCGATGGTGTACTCAACGACGAAGCTGGGTGCACGAATGGCAAAATGTCATTTTTTCGGATGAATCCAGGTTCTGTTTACAGCATCATGGTTCCAATAGCTCTGAGCACTATGGGACGTAACATCTGAGGTCATCAGTCCCCTAGAACTTAGAACTACTTAAACCTAACTAACCTAAGGACATCATACACATCCGTACCCGAGGCAGGATTCGAACCTGCGACCGTAGCGGTCGCGTGGTTCCAGACTGAAGCGCCTAGAACTGCTCGGCCACTCCAGCCGGCACAGCATCATGATGGTCGCATCCGTGTTTGGCGACATCGCGGTGAACGCACATTGGAAGCGTGTATTCGTCATCGTCATACTGGCGTATCACCCAGTGTGATGGTATGGTGTGCTATTGGTTACACGTCTCGGCACCTCTTGTTCACATTGACGGCACTTTGAACAGTGGACGTTACATTTCAGATGTATTACGACCCGTGGCTCTACCCTTCATTCGATCCCTGCGAAACTCTACAGTTCAGCAGGATAATGCACGACCGCATGTTGCAGGTCCTGTACGGGCCTTTCTGGATACAGAAAATGTTCGACTGCTGCCCTGGCCAGCGCATTCTCCAGATCTCTCACCAATTGAAAACGTCTGGTCAATGGTGGCCGAGCAACTGGCTCGTCACAATACGCCAGTCACTACTCCTGATGAACTGTGGCATCGTGTTGAAGCTGCATGGGCAGCTGTACCTGTACACGCCATCCAAGCTCTGTGTGACTCAATGCCCAGGCGTATCAAGGCCGTTATTACGGCCAGAAGTGGTTGATCTGGGTACTGCTTTCTCAGGATCTATGCACCCAAATTCCGTGAAAATGTAATACCATGTCAGTTCTAGTATAATATATCTGTCCATTGAATACCCGTTTATCATCTGCATTTCTTCTTGGTGTAGCAATTTTAATGGCCAGTAGTGTATAAGTGCTGTCTTTCTGTTTTTCGTTGAATTTTCCCTGTTAACCCTATTTGGGTTAACCCAAATAGAGTTAACAGAAGAGTGTGTGACGGAGATGCTGATAAAACTGAAGAGCAGACGATTTAAGATGGAGAAAGCCAAGTTAATAAGTTTCAAGAACCAGGTTTAATTTATGAATCTATGAATATACTACATTGCTCTAAGTATTGGTCCCATAGGGATAGCGAGGAGAGTTTAGACTAATTTCAGCGTCCACTGAGGCGTCTAAGAAATCATTCTTTTCCCATCCCATACGTGAATGGAACGGGAAGAAACCTCAATAACTGTTACAGTGGGAAGTACCCTCTGCCACGCACTTCATAGTGTTTTGTACAGTATGGATGTAGATGCAGAATTATTGTCATAAAGAAAACTGTTTTCATGTTTTGTATCACATACACTATGTGATCAAAAGTATCCAAACACCCCAAAAAACATACGTTTTTCATATTAGGTGCATTGTGCTACCACCTACTGCTAGATAATCCATATCAGTGACCTCAGTAGTCATTAGACAACTTGAGAGAGCAGAATGGGTTGCTCACGGAACTCACGGACTTCGAACGTGGTCAGGTGATTGGGTGTCACTTGTGTCATACGTCTGTATGCGAGATTTCCACACTCCTAAATATCCGTATGTCCACTGTTTCCGATGTGATAGTGATGTGGAAACGTGAAGGGACACGTACAGCACAAACGTGTACAGGCCGATCTCGTCTGTTAACTGACGTAGACCGCCGACAGTGAAGAGGGTCGTAATGTGTAATAGGCAGGCATCTATCCAGACCATCACACGGAAATTCCAAGCTGCATCAGGATCCATTGTACGTGCTACGACAGTTAGGTGGGAGGTGAGAAAATTTGTATTTCATGGCCGAGCGTCTGCTCATAAGCCACACATCACGCCGGTAAATGCCAAAAGACGCCTCGCTTGGTGTAAGTAGCGTAAACATTGGATGATTAAACAGTGGAATAACGTTGTGTGGAGTGGCTAATCACCGTACACAATGTGGCGATCCGATGGCAGGGTGTGGGTATGGCGAATGCCCGGTGAACGCCATCTGCCAGCGTGTGTAGCGCCAACAGTAAAATTCAGAGGCGGTGGTGTTATGGTGTGGTCGTGCTTTTCATCGAGGGGGTTTGCATCCCTAGTTGTCTTGCGTGGCACTGTCACAGCACGAGCCTAGGCTCTAAGCACCTTCTTGTTTCCCACTGTTGAAGAGCAATTCGGGGATGGCGATTGCATCTTTCAACACGATCGAGCACCTGTTCATAATGCACGGCCTGTGGCGGAGTGGTTACACGACAGTAACATCCCTGTAATGGACTGTCCTGCACAGAGTCCTGACCTGAATCCTATAGAACACCTTTGGGATGTTTTGGAATGGCGACTTGTTGCCAGGCCTCACCGACCGACATCGATACTTCTCAGTGCAGCACTCCGTGAGGAATGCACTGCCATTCCCCAAGAATCCTTTCAGCACCTGACTGAAAGTGTGCCTGCGAGAGTGGAAACTGTCGTCAAGGCTAAGGGTGGGCCAACACCATACTGAATTCCAGCATTACAGATGGAGGGCGCCACGACCTTGTAAGTCATTTTCACGCAGGTGTCCGGATACTTTTGACCACATAGTGTATAGAGGACGCGCACACGTTGCGCTAGGATTGGGAGAAGAAGCTACAGGGTGAACCAGAACTCCACCGCCAAAATTTCAGAGTTTGTTTAGGGACTTTTCTGAGTATTTTGATATAAAGACGCATCGTCTCCGGTGGCGCGTTACGAAGTAATAATGTAACTGTGACTAAACAGGCTTTGTTACTAGTATTATCTTCGTTTCTGTGAAAATACCTTCATAACAGTGAAGAAGTCTGTAATATGGAATCACCAAATCGTAATAACACGGAAGGATGAGGTTACTCGTGGGCGCCTATGTCAAGATACAAATTTTCTGTTACGGGGCTGCTGTCACTGCTGGAATAGCTGAGCATATCGTCGTCGTGCCGTTTTTCCATTGTATATCGGCCGAATCTTCACGAGTAAACCTATCCATACCGTTATGTATCACTGCTGGATCATGACAAGCAGGTGTTGGAAGTTCTATTTTTTGCGCCATCACAGCAGCCCACTTCTTCCTGATTTATTACACCTGTCGTTCGACTGTTCTGTACAACGAGAGCCAGAGAAGCAGCCGTCAGAGCTAACACAGCTCACCAAGTTCCACTTACCTGCCACCAGAATACTGATATTTGCCAATACTAATAATTTGACTGCTAGCAGATCTAAATGTATGAAATGTCCAGCAGTGACTTTGAGATAACGATAGAAATTGAGAATGCTTAGCATGTTGGTACTAGAGTACAGTACATGTGGTAAAAGTGGGGAAGGCAATTAACACGATGGATCTCACTGAGAGGAAAATGACGACTGAATATGACTCAACCCTTACACTTCTTGACATTCATATGTTTGAAAGGATGGTATCAATCATTGATATGTGTGGAGAAGCTGTGTTGGAATTAGCTTCAGGAGCCACACATGTTTATAATAAACATTCAAATGTTGTTAATTTATGTGATGTGTATTGTATGTTAATGATCATTACAGAGAGATTGAGACAGTGGCGTCTGTATGTTAGAGGCTCATACTGTGACCTAGTAAACTATTTACGTGATCGCAGTGTAAATATGAGTCACTTAGAACAGTGTATAAATTCCTGTATTCATTCAGTGCCAAAGTCTACAGATGTTGACGCTATAAAATCTATAGAAGCGGAATTTTCAGACAGACTTGTTGCTCCAACAGGGTTGAATACAGTTCAGACCGAACTGAAGGCGTGTAGATGATAATTATTTGCAAAATATTGCAGAACATATCGAATTTAAATTTGTAGCAATGTTTTATTTTCCACATTCCTATCCTATTCATTCAAAAATGTATCATAATAACAGCTCACTGGAAAGAGATAAACAATAGCAAAACTACTGATTTTGTTCCAAAATAGCACACTGCAATAAATAAACTATTACTACTTACCAAGTGCCACCTCCATCTACATCCACA
The DNA here is from genome assembly GCF_023898315.1 of Schistocerca nitens. Taxonomy (NCBI): domain Eukaryota; kingdom Metazoa; phylum Arthropoda; class Insecta; order Orthoptera; family Acrididae; genus Schistocerca; species Schistocerca nitens. The sequence goes on from NC_064616.1 coordinate 369,566,756, forward strand.
TCTTCAGTCTCCAAACATCTGCGGAGTGTACTATGGCAGAGTGTACGTGCCACCATATCAATTATTAGGGTTTATTCCTATCCAATTCATGTAAGGAGTGTGGGAAGGATGAATGTTTAAATGTCTCAGAGCATGCTTTAATTAATCTAATCCTATCCTCATGATCCCAATGGGAGCGATATATAGGGGTTTGTAATATATTTATAAATTTATCATTTACAGCCAGTTCTCAAAACTTTGTAAGAAGGCTTTCACAGGATAGTTTGTATCTCTCTTCAAGAGTCTGTGACACTCTCCCATGGCTCACAAATGTGTGACCATTTGTGCGGTCCTTTTCTATATACAAACAATATCTTCTGTAGGTTCTGTTTGGTATGGGTACCACTCACTTACTCAATATTCTAGAATGGCTTGCATGAGTGATTTAATTCTCCAGTATTCTACCAATAAACCGAGGTCTATCACCTGCTTTACACACAACTGAGTCTATGTCAGCAATCCATTTCATATCCCTACACAGTCATCTCAGTGCTCATGCATGAATTTCCAGACAGCGCTCACCATTCCCTACCACTGCTGCTGCCCCCTCAGCCATTGATGTCTCTAGCACCTGATCATAGAGAGATACAGCCATGCTTACATTGAGAGCTGAATCTTGATATGCCAGCAATGATTGCAAGTTGGTGCCATCCACACTCGCATACCGACATAATGGCAAGGAGATATCCTGATCTGTCCCACTCTGGCTAACAGCTGAGGAGTTCTGAAACATACGGGCCAATTCCTCCTTCTCTGTCAGTGGCAGCAGCAGGAAGGATTCAAATGTGGATTAAAAGTTAATAAACAGAGGTAGTGACTGTGGCTTAGTGGGTACGGTGTTTGATTATTAACATAAATAATTTTCCATTACTATAATCTAACCTATTTGCAAAACTGTGAAGACTACACACATAATTAAATTTAAGAAAGAAAGAAAAAATACGAAATTGTTCAGGTTTTTGGGGCGACTTGTAGCCAAATTGCCTGTTGGCCTTTGTCTGGGTTCCTCAGTTGAAGCATGTTAGATGATTTTTCTGACATTAGTGCGAGTGGCTGGCATTATCAAAGCTTCACCCTCCATTGCTCTACCACTTCCAGTGGAGGTTGTAGCTTCGACAATGCCAACCACTCGTCCTTGGAAAAGTCAGAAAAATCATCATACAAACGTTGGCTTAAAAACTAGAGAGAGAAACCAATGGGCAATTTGTCATGAAAAAATAATACATTGAGTAATCTCTTTTTATGTGTTCCCATTTTACAACCTTCACAGTGGAGTTTCATAGGCGAAGGTCCATCTGTTTGACATGCTGCATTCACATCAAATATTTATAGAAGGGTTCATACTAATCGAAACAATTCAGCCACTTGATGTTTACACATTCAGACCATGGAAGAATTTTCTAAAATAGTTCTCTGCTGTAATCCTACTATATGGCTATGATGTAAATTTGCACATGAAGAATAATATCCTGAAAATTAATCTTTGATTCATTATCATTTTTCATTCCCTCTATTTGTGAATATGTTTAGGTATGCGTTGCTAAGAGAGGATAAATCACACAAAAACCTGATAAATCTGAACCTCCTGTTAATTATTGATTTAAAAATTCCAATACATGCTGTAAATTATGCAATAATATTGCAATAATCAGATATGCATGGTACACAATGTGCATGTGTATGCAGGACTTCTTTGCAATGGATAATACAACATTCCCTCATTATTTCAATGACTATCAAAGATAATGCAGCACAACCTCAATACTGTAAAATAGCAAAGTAGGTGTCAAATCTAATATCCAAAACCATAGAAATGAAACAAAACAAACAAGAACAAAATAAAAGAAAGACCATGGAAAGCAAAACAGGAGTAGCATCTCACCACCTCCACATCAGTCATTCCCGGATTCGACGGGAGAGAGACCATACTGTTTCAGTTAAATCTTTTAGGAGACTGTCTTTTATGGTTGCACTGTGAAATTGCAACTACATTATCACCATGTATGACAATCCTCATACAAAGGACAGAGCATGCATGTAGCATTATATAGGGGCACTTGTATCTGACTATTGCGATTTCAGGATGTAACTCTATTGGATATGGTTCAATTTGTTGTTAAATATACTATTAGATATAACCACAAAATAATTTCTTACTGTTTCAAAAATGGTAAGGTGAGGTGGGGATTTCGAAATATACCTGTGGAACATTACTAAATACCTTCTCTGACAACCACCTTGAACAAAAATTTTGGAACCAAACTCATGATGGAAATCCTGATAGCTTTTACTTAACTTTTGTATGTCATTTTGTATTTTTCTGATTCATTTGTATCATTTTTTGTATTGACCTTTGATAATATTCATATTAAAATTTCATTTTAATGACTATAACTTTTCCAATTTTTTAATAATTTTTGTTCTACATGTAAATCATATTGATTTACATTTTCTATTTCAATTTTTATTTTTTGTATTTCATTTTCATCAACTATTGTATTATGTTTTGAATGTAATATTTTAATTAAATTTGATTCAAATAACTGGTAATTTTCTAACTTTTATTGAGTTTTGTTACTCTTTCTAATTCATATTTAATTAAATTTTTTATTTAATTTTTATTTTTTCTAATTCTTTTTTAATTATTTTTGATTCTCAGTATTCATTTAAAATTTGGTTGCAATGACTTTAAATTTTCTAATACTTTATTACTTTCTGTTTCAATTTCTTCATACAATATTTTTATTTTATTGCAAAAACTTCTATATATTATACTGAAAATGTTTTGCAAATTATAATTATCTGATAATAATTTTAGTAAGAATAAACATAAATGACCACAAATAAATTCTACAAAATTTTGATTTCTTTAAACCTTAAAATTCAAATCATTTTTCCTGAAATAATTAATTAATTCTTTTGTATATTTCTACAAAATAAACCTATATTTTATTTTATATTTTGGTAAAAATTGTCTTCATGTTTTGTTAATGCAGAACTTGTACTTCCCTTTCTGAAGATGACCAATAAATTTTTTCACAATTTTATTACTTAATTTAATAAGTAAATTTCCACCAGTTGCTTTCTTTTTTGAGCATCAGTGAAAAAATTATCAGCACTTTGTCATTGTTCATTATTTAATTAAATTTAAATTGCGTTAGGTTTAGTTTTACTACTTGGCAACACAGTATAATCAACTGAAAAATTATTCCTATATATAGATAAAATTTTTTATAATAATATAATAAATAATTTAAGTGTTTATAAAATCATTTCATTTAAAAAAATTTATCAATTCATTTCCAAAATAGATTCGCCATTGCATTAATATTAATAACAAAAAATGAAAAATATATAAAATAATAATTAATATAAATGAAGAAAGAACAATATATTCTTAACTCAAGAAAACCATGAATAAATGTTTATGTTTGGAAGAAAAGACACAAACAACAGGAAAATAAACCAATATAGAAATAAAAACAGAGAATATAAACATTAGTTTTAATTGCTTAAAAAAGATGCTGGTCTTGTATACCGGAAATAAGTCTAGCCCTCCCCTTCTACAGATTTAAGGGTGAAAAAGCTTTCCATCATTGATCCCCAAAACCGATATTTTAATAAAGTAACCCCGGAAAAGATCAAAATAATAATTTTGTCAGTATCAAATGTAATAAATATTAATTATATTAAATTAAAACATCCAATTTCAATAATACTTTCCATTATTGTTCAAACCTTTCTTGTTGGCCTAACAAGAAAAACAATAATGGGAGTTTATTTTTAACATTTCTTGATGGTATTTAGTTCTATTTATCTATATCACAAGAATTGCATCAAATGCATTATTTCAACCTAAATCAATTACTATAATTTTTACTTGAACAATATGAATCTTCATTATCAACATTAAATGTTTTAGATATAATAATATTTTAAGATTTCTTCAAAAATACCAAAACTATAAATATTAATAATTCAATCAATTACCAAGAAAAAACAATCCTTTATGTCACCCTAATAAAACGTCATCATTAAATATAGAAAGATCAACAAGAAACTAAATGAAAGGAAAATGTTAAGCTCTATAGGTTCTTCTCATCCTAAAGATAAATTTAAGCCTTTTGACATAAAAGTTAAATTGAAAAATTTTGTAACAGACAGTTGATTTCTTGTCAAGCCAGTCATTCCAGCCACTAATTAAGAGACTAATGATTATGCTACCTTTGCACAGTCACAATACTGTGGCTCTTTAAAAATTCACTCAGTGAGGAGGCCAAGTTCTAAAAATTTTCTAAAGGACATGTTTTTGATGTATGGGCAGAAATCAATTTTGCCTAGTTTCTTATAATAAGTTTACAAAGGTCAAATTTTTATACAAATAAATATACTAATTGTATCATTATTACAAATATTATTAAATTAAATCAAGAGTCTTAATACAAAACCTAAAATAATTATAAAATCGAAATATAAATCAATGAACTAACATATAATTTTGAAGATAGCTGTTTTAAAGCCTACTATTATATTCCAAAACAACAAATTATAAGGTAATCACTTTAAAGCTTATCCCTTAAAGAATAAATAAGTTAATATTTATTACAAATAAATATACTAATTGCATCATTATTACAAATATTGTTAAATTAAAGTGAATCAAGAATCTTAATACAAAACCTAAAATAATTATAAAATCAAAATATAAAATAATGAACTAACATGTAATCTTAAAGAGAGCTGTTTTAAAGCCTACTACTACATTCCAAAAAAAGCAAATAGAATAAATAAGATAATACTTATATTTAAAATAAAGTAAGAACTAGCAATGTTAAAAAATTAAATATATTCTTAAAAAACTAAATATCTTAGGAAACGATTAACATTTCATTTCTGTAAATAATTTACCAATAATTATGACACATTAACTATAAATCACTTATTAATTAAAGCAAATCAAGACAAGTAGTATAAATACCAAAATTTCGATAAACCCTGATACAAAATATACAACAAATAAAACCATCTTTCAAAACTTAAAATAATATATACTATAGTTTAAATATCAAGTCTATAAAATACACTAAGACAACAAAACAAACAAAATTATTTATATGAAACAATTAAATAAACAAATAACCAACATAATATATTTAATAATCAAGACATCCTGATTTCCACAGAAAAATATTCAGTGTAAGTGAAATACACTACTAATAAGTTATATCTTGAACCTCTTCCTAGATACACTTTCGAGTACATCTACTATGTTACGATATATCTCATCTAAATTGCAGCTAACTTAAAATAATTTCAATAGAATAATCAATAATGAGAGTGATGGGCAATGGGTACACACTTCAGAGCCAATATCAGTTAAATTATATAAATCAAATTACTATGAAATCTATCATTAACAATATTTCACCATCAAGTCTGTTATAAACCAAAATCTATTGTGACCCACTTCCTCTTAATCATAAGCTTCACCTTGACCTTAAATATTGTATAATTATAAATCCTGAGAATTATAACTATAAAAAGATTCTCAGATAACATAAATATACAAACAAGCAAATTAAGTAGAGTAATTCGTGTATTAACAATCACTGGTTAGGTTCCTCTGAATGGAATGAGATAGCGCCAAATTCTGTAGTTTAAATACCTTAACTAATTCTACTCTAGTATGCATAATAAACATTTAAAATAATAGGGTACCTAATCCTAGTTAATTATTTATATTGCACAAATCATGAAAAGGACTATAAATAAATTTTAACATTTCCCCTTACAAATTTATATTTGACCGAAATCTTATAAATAACTGTTTTAACCAATAATATTCACTTGTATCAATCACATAACCTTGGCTGCTGACACATATTAAGCCAATACTAAATCAGTTGCTAAATCCAAGATTGCTTGATAATTAAATGAAATTACTGCAGAAAGACCATTTAATTTAACAAAACTTGGATATAATACAAAGAAAAAGTGAATAAACAAGTAAGAATAAAGCCTTTGGGGAAAAATAATAAAGTGCAAGAAATCAAATATCACAAGGGATGGAAAGAAATACAAATATTTCAAGAAAATAAAAGCAAAACAGACAAATAGCAATAAAAAAGAAGAACCACACTCCTGTTCATGTCCACAAGAACTTCTCTATTATATATAAATAGAGATAAATATGGAACCTTTATACCAATAAATGTACTATATTATATCTTTCTCTTTAATCTTTCTTTTCTATACCAGTAAAAAAAGACTAAATACTAAATGGGTTAATAGCCCTTTTATAGAGGTTTCAATCCTCTTCTTTTGAATGACCAACAACTCTATAAAACTTCTATTCCTAACAACACCAATGTTGGATCATTCCTGTCCATTTTATCAAATTCCTGATTTGGGGTGTGAATAGGACTAGAGATCATCTTACTTTCATTTACTCCACTTCTAACAAGAAATAAAAGCATAAAAATAAATGAATCATCAATTAAGTATTTTATTGTCCAAGCAATAGCATCGACAATATTACTATTTTCAATTTTGCCAATTCAAATAAAATTTCCAATAGGATGAGAAAGAGAATTTATCCCTTTAATAATAAGTAGATCTAGATTATTATTAAAGATTGGAGCTGCACTTTTACATTTCTGATTTTCAGAAGTTATAGGTTCATCAAGTCGAAGTAACTGCATAACATTAATAACATGACGAAAATATATCCAGTAATAGTTCTATCATATTGTATTCAACTAAGAACATTTATTTGAACCATTATTATTCTAAGAATTATTATTGGAGCAATAGGGAGCTTAAATGAAACATCACTATGAAAGCTTCTAGCATATTCTTCAATTAGACACATGGGATAAGTAATTAGATCATTAACCATTAGAGAAAACACTTGTACACTATATTTTATTATTTACTCTTCAGTAAGATTAATTATAGTTTTACTATTTAAACAAATAAATTTATTTCTTATAATCTATATCTACTCAGTGAGAAATATAAAAACTGAAATTAAATTTATAATATTCATATCCCTCTAATCCTTAGGAGGTTTACCTCTTTTCTTGGATTCTTACCAAAATGAGTTGTTATACAATCACTTATAGAAAACAATATAACAATCATCATAAAAATTATAGTTGTATTAACCACAATCACACTTTATTATTACATACCAATTAGATTTTCAGCAATATTTATATCATATACCGAAAATTGGTGATCATTAATAATAAAGTCACAAAAATCAAGATTCATTCTTCCTATATCTGTTATAATTTCAATAATAGGATTAATTTTAACATCAACCCTAATTCCAATATACTAAGGACCTATGTTAATCAAACTAATAACCTTCAAAATTATAATTGAAAAAAAAATCTTTTAGGCCTTAGTAAAACTTTACACCTCTGAGATTGCAGTCTAGAAACATAATTGAATGTTAGACCAATTAATGGTAAGAGAAAAAATATCTCATCATTAGATTTACTGTCTGCCACCTATAAATTCAGCCATATTACTGCAAAAATGATTATTCTCAACAAACCATAAGGACATTGATACTTTGTATTTTCTATTTGGAGCATGAGCAGGAATAGTAGGTACATAAATAACAATACATATTCTTGCTGAACTTGGCCAATCAGGATCACTAATTTGGGACAACAAAATTTATAATGTTATTATTACAGGTCACTCATTTGTAATAATTTTCTTTATAGTAATGCCCATTATAATTCGTGGATTTTGTAATTGACTTGTATCCGAAATAATTGGAGCACCAGATGTAGCATTTCCCCAAATAAATAAGTTTTGGAGCGTTGTCCCCTTCATTAACCCTTCTTATTACATCTTCTATAGTAGATAATGGTCCTGACACAGGATGGACAGATTACCCCCCACTAGCAGGAGCTACCACATATGAGGGTGCATCAGTAGATTTAGCAATTTTCTCATTACTCTTAGCAGAGGTTTCATCTATTCTTGGTGCAGTGAACTTTATTACAACAGCAATTAATATACAATCAGAAAGTATAACTTTACTCCAAACACCCTTATTCGTTTGGTCTGTTGCCACTACAGCCATTCTTATTATTCTTTCACTTCCCATTTTAGCGGAAGCTATTACCATATTATTAATGGACCAAAACCAAAACACATAATTTTTTGACACTGCAGGATGGGGAGATTCAAGTCCATATCAACATTTATTATGATTCTTTGGGCACTAAGATGTTCACATTTTAATTTTACCAGGATTTGGTATTATTTCACACACTGAATGTCAAGAAAGAGAGAAAATTGAATAATTTGAAACACGAGGTATGATTTATACCATACCACCAAATGAATTAATAAGATTTATTGTATGGGCACATCATATATTCACAGCAGAAATGGACGTTGATTCACGAGCATATTTCACATCAGGAACAATAATTATTGCCATACCTACAAGGATTAAGGTATTCAGATGATTAGTTTCATTATATGGAATTAAATTTAAGTTCAACCGACACTTATTATGAGATCTAGGATTCATTTTTTTATTCACAGTTGGTGGATTAACAGGTCTAGTACTAGCAAATTCGTCCCTTGATATTAAGCTTCACAATACATATTATGCAGTAGCCCACATCCACTATGTACTGCACTATCCATAGGAGCAGTATTTGCAATTATAGGAGGTGTTATCCAATGATATCCATTATTTACAGGATTAACCATGATCAATACATGATTAAAAATTCAATTCGCAATTATGTTTACTGGAGTAAATTTAACCTTTTCCCCTTAACACTTCTAATGTTTAGCAAGAATACCACTACAATATTCAGACTACCTAGACGCATACACATCACGAAATGTAGTTTCAAGAATTGGATTAACAATCTCTATTGTAGGAATCATCATATTTATTGTAATTATATGAGAAAGAATGGTTACAAATCGAGCAATTATATTGAGAGCTAATATAAATAGATAGACAGAATGATTAGAAAATAATCGCCCTGCAAAACATAGTTACTCAGAATTACCATTAATTACTGATGGAAAAAATTGCAACTCCAAGAAGGAAAGTTGTTAGGTTTGTAGGTGTGTTTCTACATCTGAAATATAATGTATATTGAAATTTCGCATCAGTCGCGTAAGGGTGGCGATACTAGCGTCACTATGAGGACGCCAATCATGTTTGCTATACATACATGCTGTAACGCTGGTGAGTGTTAGTTACCTCTGAGGCTGGACGTGGTGAGTTGATGTTAGTGAAGAATGAAATTAAGGCGACAAAGACACCATTATCAACACCTCACTGAGACTGACCGAGGTCGTGTAATTGGGCTACGAAAAGCTGTATGTTCCTTCAGCGATACTGCAGACAGACTTGTCAGAAATGTAACCACTGTATATGATTGCTTGTCGCGCCGGTCATGAGAATGTACGGTAGTAAGAAGATCGGATTCCAGACGACCACAAGGCACCACCGTGAGGAAAACCATCGTGTTAGGTGTATTCCTCTGGGGCAGTGTACTGCATCTGCTGCAGGAATTTGAGAAGCAGTCGGCGCCTCACTGACACAACGAACTCTTAAAAATCGGTTAGTTCAAGTACAGATCCGAGCCAGACGCCCTGTAGCGTTCATTCAGCTGACCCGAAACCACTGCGATTTGCGACTTCAGTCGTGTCAAGTGAGAGCTCATTGGAGGGTTGGGTGGAGGTCTGTTGTGTTTTCTGATGAAAGCTGATTCTGCCTCAGTCATGGCCTGGGCAACGATTTCGTATGATTGCAGAAGCATTCTCGTTGTTATTGGGTGTACCATGAATGCAAATCTGTATGTCAATCTGGCGAATCGACCTGTTGTGCTGCCTTCATGAACAGCATTATAGGGGGTGTTTTCCAGCAGGATAACGCTCGTCCACTTACCACTGTTGTAATCCAACATGTTCTACAGAGTGTCGACATGTTGCCTTATCCCGCTTGATAACCAGATCTGTCGCCAATCCAGCACATATGGCATGGCACATCATCAGACGACAAACAGCATCATCCACAAACAGCATTAACTGTCTTGTACTGACTGACCAAGTCATCGTCATGGCTCTCTATTCCACAAGATGAAGTCTGGCCCTATACAACACAATATATGCGCATTTGCATGTTTGTATGCAACATTCTGGCGGTTACACCGGTTATTAATGTAGCAGCATTTTGCCTTAACAATGGCTTATCTCGTGCTTATATTAACCTGTGATCTTGCAATGTTAATCACTTTAATATGTTATCTGGCCATATATATTCCCGAAATTTCATTACTCTTCATTAATTTTCTTTGTTGTTCCGATTTTTTCTGTCAATATATATATTAGGGTGTCCCAAGATATGATGGGGATCTTTTTTCGTGAAATCGAAAACGCATACCTTTTCTTTGTAGCACTGTGTGTTATCTGGATCTACACTTTTCCTGTTATCTCGGAACTTTTTGAAGAGAGTAATATCAGGACTTGTCACTGAATTGAATTTTTCCTGGAGCACGTGTTTTAACACTAGTTCATACACGTGGTGCGGTCAAGGAAAAAGGATGACACTTCTGTTAAGTTTTTGCTCAAGTAGCACACAGGCACCATTGATATGACCTGTATTTGTAGCCGTAGTATCACAACAAAGAAACTGCACTTTGTCTTCGAGATTCCAGTTGACAATCGCGTCCCAAACAGCTTTTGCCTGTTCACATCCTGAAGAGTTTTCCAACCTTGGCACAGCAATAAGGTGCTCTTTATTTCTATATAAAACAACTATCGGAAGAAGTTCTTCTTTTGATTTCCAATCACGTGTAGCAGGCAACAGTTTGCCATCCCAATGAACAGTCACAACATCTGGTACCTCGTTTTGAAAATTAACTTTCATAGCTTCCGCACGCTCTTTCCGTTTCTCTGTACGAATTCTTTGAATCGAGGACTTACTTATGGGAAATTCATCAGTATTATATCCAAGTGGCTCAATGGTAGGTTCAAGAATATACACTGAATCCCTCACACTCAACTAACACCCATCTAGCGCTGCTACTAATTTTGGAGTAATGAACTTTTTCCCCGTAGTTGTTTTATTGGTTCCAGATTTTATGTCCTAAATCACAGTTGGAAAATTTTCTTGCAAGCACATTTCATTCTCATTACAATCTTAAGATGAGTCATTTTGTAATGCTTCATAAGATGCTGTCGAAGGAGCTGACGTGGAAAAATATTTAGCACGTCGGTTTTCTTCCTCAGTAGTCCTGATGCGCGATCTTTCCTCATTATTAGGTAATTTCTTGGCCACTCCAGCTAAGTAACCAGGCCGACCAGGCTCTCTCTGTCACTGTAAAAAATTTTTATCTTCATTTATTTTCATTAACTGAAGTGCATCGGCGTGTGCAATGTCGAACGAATCATCCAACTTGTTGACAAACTCTTGTCGGTGCTGCTCAAATACCTTTTGGGTCCTTTGTGCATTTTTTTTGCAACTACCTTCAAACTTGATATAGATTTATTAATTTCTTCACACAATTAGGTACAGATTTGGTAGGTATTCGCGCCTTTTCCCAAAAGATCATACATTCCCGAATAGTGAGGTTTGCACTTTCACTGACAGTTAAATTCACTTCCTGGATATTATAAAATGAAACTGCTAGAACTTGTCCATTAGATGGAAGTTTTGAACCTTTTATCTGATGTTTTACCGCACCTATTAAAAATATACGCGTTTTAGAACTACTACGTAATTCCACTGACATTTTCACTTACTGACAACAATTTAGGCTAACAATGTTGGAGACACACCGACACGAGGGATCGCGCCTTCGCCTTTCTTACCAAGTACAACTAACCTGACATGTTTCAATGCAAGTCGGCACGGGTTGCCAACATCCTAAGGTTCTGAAATTTTAGATATAGTTGTTTTGGAATCGTACAAATAAATTAAGAGGGTATGCATTCAAATAAAAACTACTTCAAATTTTATATACCACTGCATCCCTCCCAGGTCTGTCCCGATGACTGCAGGATTTTGGGACCAGACACTTTATATATATACGAGGGTTGGAACTATAATAGTGGCAACTATTTATTGACAGCTCGTACAAAATACATGCATGTTTCAAAGTTTTACTGACCTTCAAAGTAGTCCCCAGCGTTGTGTATAACCCGTTGCCAGCGATGTGGAAGTCGTAGGATACTCTTAGCAGTGCCAGTTGTGTTGAAAGTTCGAGCAGGACCGGTCTATTGCCCGACGAATTTGTAGCAGTTCCGAAGCGAATGCCATGAAGTGTTTTCTTCAGTTTAGAAATCGAGTTGAACACACAAGGGCTTAAGTCAGGGTAGTGCAGTAGGTGGTATAGCACTTAGCAGCCCCATCAGTCAGCCAGATCAGTAACAGCTTGCACTGTACGTGCTTGAGCATTGTCCTGCAAAATGATAGTCAGGTCCTGCAGAAAATGTCCTAACTTCTGTCTCTAAGCTGTTCGTAGGTTGTGTTCCAAAAGTGTCCTAGTTAGACTTTCGCAACTTCACCTTACAGAAGTTCTTTTCTGCTGTCCTTGAACTTGAATACTCAAAATTACCTTGTATCAAGCCTTTCCTACGAAACTCTGCTTTGCCACGGTATCTCTTGACTTCCTAGATGTTATTATGCGTCGCTCGCAGACCTGGGCAGTCGGTCGTTCCCCCGTGATGTGACAACTTCTGTCTCTGCCCCAAGTAGCTGGCCGTCTAGTGGCCATTGACACAGGCGAGTCGCCTTCCTGGAATTGCCAAGGTAGAACTTGGACGAATTTTTAGTGTGCACTGGAGATGTTATCCTGGGGCATAGTGTATCTGAAATGAATGTAGAAAATGAAAGGGCTGGTAGAGGGGTCATAACAAGCATATTTCTCATGTTCTCATGCCTTAGTGTACAGCTCCAGGCGTCGTTGAACATCGCCGCGCGCCGCTACGAGGTTAGGCCTGCAGGGCAACGTTTTCAATGTATTTGAGACATCAAGACAAATGATCAGTCAGGGTGAAGTTTTGTAGCTTTTATTTGAAAACAGTTACAAAAAGAGCTCGAAATTTCGGCCTCCTGCTTGAATGCACGCCGTGCAACGACGCAGGAGTGTCTGTCGAACTCTGTCAAACGCTCCTGGCAGAGTGGAGGCTGCCATAATGCGCGCTATCAGCTCTTCGGCGGTCTCAATGGGTGTTTCATAGACAACAGATTTCAGGTGGGCCCAGAAGAAAAAAATCGGTGGGCTTCAAGTCGGGGAAACGTGCAGGCCATGCCACCGGCCTACGACAGCAGCCACTGCCACCGCCGACGAAAGGTAAACATGCGCGCTCGTGCTACGCCAGCAAGTGATACTCAATTGACACTCAGTACTGCGGTCGTCTCCGTCTCTTCTATTATTTGTACATTCAACCATGACCTGTAGTTAAAAACATATTCACGATTGCCGAGCTTAATTGAAAGGAAACCACGCAATATCTCCGATCTAACGAGAAGGATTGGTTAGCCACTGCGGAGTGCTTTATACTATGAAGTTGTTGAACTGTTTTAATTGAGCAATTTTCTTTGCAGTGGTATTTACGTACCCTATACAGACCCCACTCAATTTTGGATATTTTCACTGTGTGTTTTAGCTTAATTGATAACTCTGGCCCCAACTGTATTTATTTATTTTTTATTTTATCGCCCCCAAGACATGACCATCAACCATCTTACTAATAAAGAGCCTTATAATAGCTAGGAATTTCGCTTCACAGTTGTGAAAACCCAATATCAATATTTTATCATCCTGTACGTATTAAAATTATGATTGATATGTCATAAAGTCATACTTAGAGTAAAATATAAACCTTAATAACGAAAAATCTAAGATTTTAATTTTTTGCTAACATATAGTTACGCCCGAACCCGTACACTAATGTCTGTTAGCGATAACGTTTCTGTTACAGGGAGTGTAGCGGAACCGACATTGAGATCATTGTCTGATTACATTACTGTCCATACTGGTGCACTCTTCTGAACTCTGCATGCGTGAGAAGGTATCTCCCTACCTTGCAGGCTGCAGGATCAACACCAAATTCCTAAACACTCACAGAGTGTCCTTGCGCGACTGTGGTAGGAAGATTGATGAGAACCAGTCTCACACATGTTAGAACTGACCTGATATACACTAACGCCCAACTGACACTAAGTTGAGGAAGTGATCTCATATCACACACAGTTTAGGAATATTTTCAACAACTATAGCACTGTTATCTGAACTCGACAACAGATATGCTGATGAACCCAAGTACTGTCTTCCTCTGAGCTACTGAAATATGGTCCAAAAAACCGGCAGTATCGTAAGTGTTACTCAGAATTAAAGACATAACAACATTGTGTCGAAATGCCATACTATTGTTGAGGCTGCAGAACAGCACACACAGAAAATATCGATACAGTCTTGACTTGTACAAGACCTGGTATAGTTCATGTCCTTTGAACTGACCCACTGAAAGTGGTCAGGATTTTGACTTTATCAATTCATATTGTTTATTTGTTCATTGTTACAATACTGAATGATCTTTCGCAGTCAGAGAAATTTGTACTATCTTACTCCTCTACCTCACTGTCTTTTGTGTATAGGACATCGCTTCAATACCAGCAGTAATGTAGAATTCCAAGTGTTTGCAGTATTACTGGTAGGGCACTGTTGTGGTAGCCACAAGATTTTCCACTTGATGCCATGTATTCGATCAACTGTGATTACCGTGCAGCCTGTAGCCATCGGCATGTTTTCCCAGAAAGGAAGGACACGCTGTAGTTAGTTGGGCTTCCTATAAAATTATCGTTCACAGTGAAGCTAGAGTCCTCTGTCTTCTGACACGGTTGCAATTATTCGTAGAACCAGCCACATGAAGGTAATTGATTGGCCCCGCTCCGTTGCATACTGTTCCTACACTTTGCGTGCGACCTTACACGAGTGCCGATCCAGGTGAAGAAAGAACATTTTACTATAACCGATCCTATCTTTACGTACATCAATTTCCAAATTTCTCTGTTAGCTCCTGATGAATAAAGTAGGAGGAAAAGTAAGAGTCTCAGAAATTGCCTAGGAAATTCTATAAAATTAATGATTTGTTTAACACAGAATACATTTCAGAATTAGTCTTCGTGGATGAATTTTCAGCCTGGCTGGCAGCAGAAAGCATTTCAGCTAGCTTAAATCTCCCATTCACGTGCTGACCATACACGTTACTGAACGGTGGCATGCCATTCCCTCACTTCAACAACATTGTCAGTCAGATTAACGTTTATATTTTAGCTCATGATCTCGGTGTTCCCCAGTACTGCATTTGGTATGTGTGGTTTATGACATTTTTACATGAGAAAATTGTGGGCAGAATGTTGTTATAACTGCACATGTAGCCTGTAGAGAACTTGCACCCAAAGGGCTGTAGTGGAGGCGACGGAGAACAGGGAGAGAGATGGATTGGGGGCCATAAACGTTGAATGCAGCGACCGGCTGTGTGAGTGATTCTGGCAAGTAGCGCTCAGCAGATCATACTGGTGAGAGACTTCTGACCATAGCACTCTGCTGTTTCTGCTTAGGGATGGCCAGAGGGGCCCCGGTTTACCGGTTTACAAAACATTTTACCTGGGCCAGGTGGTAGTCTGTTGTGAAGGCAGCCAGTTGGTGGAAAAGTGGGTGGAGGAAGTCATTTAAGAGAGACTGCTGTAAACGGGTCTTTTGTGCAAATGCTGCGATGATCATAAAACTCCAAGCATTCTAATGTTAGAAGCTGGGACGATACAGATAGAATGGCTGGTGCACGTGTTTCGTGGATGGGAGACTGTAACCCCCCTGACACCAGGAAGTCGCACGTTCTTTTAGCGAGTGGTAAAAACATATATTTCACAGGCACGACTGTCTGGGAAGCTTAACAGCCTTCTTTCAAAAATTGGAAATGGTCGGCCCAGAAATATCAAATCTCTCCATAAATGAGGGACTGTGGTCCCATCTAGGTAGATGTTTTTTGCCAAAATATGGCCATGCTTACTATGAGAACGATGCCTCCCTAGTCTAAAATTTTCTTTTTGCAGTCAAGAGAGATTTCGAGTAGCCGATTGGCTCCTCTCAGGATATGCAAAGTGGAGGGTTGCTCCCCCAGAGCTCTGATAGGGAAGTTCTCGAGTGCTGATAATAAAAACGCCAGACCGGGTTGTTTGCAAATTTTCGTGGACGCGTCAGAACATTACAGCTGCCGCAGCACCGCTCCTCACCCACAGTGCGCACTTTTCCATTACCGCCTGAATCAAGGGGAAAGCAACAGCGTAGGTTCAAAAATGTTCAGATGTGTGTGAAATCGTATGGGACTTAACTGCTAAGGTTATCAGTCCATAAGCTTACACACTACTTAACCTAAATTATCCTAAGGACAAACACACACACCCATGCCCGAGGGAGGACTCGAACCTCCGTCGGGACCAGCCGCACAGTCCATGACTGCAGCGCCTAAGAACGCTCGGCTAATCCCGCGCGGCTCAACAGCGTAGGGTTGTTAAATGATATTTGCAGCTCCTGTTCTCAGGTGAACCATAGTTTGTGGTATACTTCGTAGTCGATTCCATTTAAGTAGAGTTGGGCCTCACAGTAGATTCATGTAAACAAAGTCAGATTGCGTTGCAAAAGGGATTAATTCAGGGGAGAGTTTTGTATAGCTTCCACCCCAATGTATGCTTTGCCTATCAAACACCATTGCTTTTCTGATTTGTGTTTGTCACTTTTGGTCAGTTAGTTGTAGTTAAATGGCACTGAGCACTATGGGACTTAACATCTATGGTCATCAGTCAGTTGTAGTTACAAAAGAATTAATAAAAACTTGTCATTATTTTGTAAACTTAAATACGCCATTGTTCTCATTCACACTTCCTCAAATATTCACTGTTTTTATTTCATTGTGGTGGTACAGGGATACACCAGCAATTTAAGGTTCAATCTTGTTAAATTAATTAATTTGAGTTCTGAAAGTTACCACAGACAAATGCAACAAAAGTGCCGTGAGTAAATTCACTACTTCATATAAAAAAAAAAAAACTAAGGGTATAGCTCGTGATTTGAAGGTTATTGAGAAGATAATAATTTGCTTTATGTAAAATGGCCCTGAGCACTATGGGACTCAACTGCTGAGGTCATTAGTCCCCTAGAACTTAGAACTAGTTAAACCTAACTAACCTAAGGACATCACAAACATCCATGCCCGAGGCAGGATTCGAACCTGCGACCGTAGCGGTCTTGCGGGTCCAGACTGCAGCGCCTTTAACCGCACGGCCACTTCGGCCGGCTGATTTATGTAAAATTAATAACATTTAGCATCAGTCAGATATACATTTATGATTAAAGCAAGTGACGGCTTGCACTACAAGCAAAAAATTTTACACGTCTCATGAGTCCACTGTTACAGCCAGTAAACCACAGACAGTTGAGTAAAGCAAACAGAAATACAAAGATATTCCTCTGAGAAAAAACGACAGAAACGTTCCCGAATATGGAAAGAAACGACTGAATGAAAGACTGTTTTGCCAGTATGTTACCAATGAACCCAAGTCTGCTACCTGCGTTACCTATGACAGAGCATATGTGATCGATTCATTTTATATCCCTACATATTGTTACACCCATTGTATTGTGTGAGTTAACTGATGGTAATTGATTAATTGATTAAAGTCATAGAATACTACGATTTTCATTTTGTGAAGTATATTTCTGAACGTTTACAACAAGTTGCCGATCTTTGCCCCATTTTGAAATCTTACCCGCGAGGCGCGGTTTTACTAGAAATTTTTTTACAGAAGCTATATTCAAATCACGAACTGTTGTAGTAGGTATATTTCTCTCCAGACCTTGATTAAATATTCTTCGTCCGCCCCGATAGCTGAGTGGATGCCGGCACGGTAACTCAGCGTGTTCGGTCAGAGGGTTAGCTGTCCTCTGTAATAAAAAAACTGAGTTAAATGATCAACGACGAACTGAAACGGGTGTCTTGCGACGTCCGCCACGAACAGATACAACGAACAAAATGAGATTTTAAAAAAATTGGTCAGCGTGGCGGTCTGTCACGCCATAGGGCCCGGGTTCGATTCCCGGCTGGGTCGGAGATTTTCTCCGCTCAGGGACTGGGTGTTGTGTTGTCCTCATTATCATTTCATCATCATCAGTGGAAGACAACGGGAAACCACCACTGGATTCATGCGGTGGACCTCTCTGTCGAGGCTTTCCCCATGACAAGACCTGCCGTAAGGCAGAACACAAGGTTTCAAATATTCTTCTAAACTTCAGCCATAGCTCCTCTACATGCTCCTGCCGAGATCTGAATGTTTCGAATTTCTTATGGAAATGTGACACTACTGCATCTCTATCTATTTTGTTTGACATATATATCTTCCAACTTACGAGGGCGGGCTGAAAAGTAATGCCTCTAAAATTTTTATTCTGTTCTTAATATCGCATAATTAATATCGCATAAGATATGACGGGTCATACATATTACTCGATAGACTTTCCCACTTCACTGACGCAAGTTGCAACCCTATGTCGCTAGGACCTCCGAATTGTAGCGTGTAACATGGCGATGTGTAAGGTGACTATGTCGGTGCGTGAGAAAGAGATGGGTATAAACGAGTTTCTAGCCGCAGAAAACGTGCCTCCAATTGAAATCCGTAGAAGAACGAAAGTAGTGTACGGTGATGATTGTATCGACATCAGTAAGTGCGACGTTAGGTTGTTTGTGCTCGTAATGAAGGAAATGGTGGTTCAAAAATGGTTCAAATGGCTCTCAGCACTATGGGACTTAACATCTATGGTCATCAGTCTCCTAGAACTTAGAACTACTTAAACCTAAGTAACCTAAGGACAGCACACAACACCCAGTCATCACGAGGCAGAGAAAATCCCTGACCCCGCCGGGAATCGAACCCGGGAACCCGGGCGTAAATGGTGGTCCTAGCGTCAACGTGCATGACAGAGCTGGGAGTGGACGACCGTGTACGGCAACAGACGAGATTCATCGGAATCGGGCTGGTGAACTCATCAGAGAAAAAAATAACGACACCCACCATGCACAGATTTTTCTGTGCCGCAGTTCTGAAATACTAGTCTAATGTATGATACGTCATACTTTCTGAGAGCTGTGTCTGTGCTATCCGATGATTTTCTCTGAAGAGTTCATCAGCCCGATTCCGATGAGGATCGCTGATAGCCGTACGCGGTCGTCCGCTCCGAGCTCTGTGACACAGGTTGAGGTTAGCACCACCATTCTCCTTCATAACGAGCTCGGACAGCCCAGTGCTGCGCATTACTGATGTCGATACAATCATCACCGTACACTACTTTAGTTCTTCTATGGATTTCAATTGGAGTCACGTTTTCTGCGGTTAGAAACTCGATTACAGCACACTGTTTCTCACGAACTGACAACGCTATGTTACACGCTACGATTCGGAGCCCCTAGCGGCATAGGGTTGCAACTTGCGTCAGTGAAGTGGAAAAGTCGATTGTGTAATATGTATGACATGTCATATCTCAAGCGATATTACGAACAGAATGAAAAATTTGGAGGCATTACTTTTCAACAGGCCATCGTAGTGATATCTCTTTGTACTTTGGTAATCATCGTTGCTACAACCGCCTCATGGTCTCTGAAACCAGTTTCAGCGTGCACATCCTCGGAGAGTTCAAGTCTGTTTGTTGCCATTAGATCTAATATATTTTCATAATGCCAAGGCTTCCGAACTACCTGTTCTATGTTGTTTTCAGAGAAGGCACTTAACATTGTTTCGCAGACTGTCTCATCACGCCCGCAACTTAAACAGCTGCAATTATCGCAGTTGATTGTTGGTTGTATATTCTGATAATGACAGTATCATTGGGTAATATACATACTAGCGAACTGAAGTTTTCCTTACAGCATGGGATTTCATCTGGGCTGAGTCTGATGGCTCACAGAAACAGTTATACGTTCATGCCCATTCTTGGTACTGAGTCTTGCCCATACAATCTCGTATGCAGCTTGAATTTTTATCGCAGTCCGCGGTGGCCGAGCGGTTCTAGGCGCTTCAGTTCGGAACCGCGCTGCTGCTACGGTCGCAGGTTCGAATCCTGCCTCGGGCTCGGATGTGTGCGATGTCCTTAGGTTAGTTAGGTTTAAGTAGTTCTAAGTTCTAGGGGACTGATGACATCAGAAGTCCCATAGTGCTCAGAGCCATTTGAACCATTTTTTGAATTTATATATCGGTGGATTTTATTTTCCTGTCTACTGCAACAAATACACCACCAACCTTTCCCACTTAGCATACCCTTTCGATGTACTTAGATTACGCACAAATGTCTCACTGATATCAATTCGAGTTTTAACCAGCTTACTGTACCTGGAATTATTCGATACCCACTGCTTTCTAGGAGCACTTAAAACTTCGTTGTGAATGCTTCGGCAGTGGATCACCAATTTTTTAATACTCTAGTCTGCGGAGGGCATTTCTTTGCATCTCACACTAAAACTTAGGAGTCTCCTACAACTGGCACCATCTAGTTCGAATGGGGAGTTACGTAACCTAAAATAACCTTTGTATGCACCTAGCATACAGTCAGCTACTTGTATACAGCATATGATATTTTGTGCGCACCTGATCGTTTTACAGTGACCGTACAGTTCTCAACCCTATGGCGCAAGTCTACAAAGTTTCAGCCTAGCTTGTTAAATAACCTTCAAAGCTTTCAAAGCCTCCAAAGTACAGAGAAACGGGGTGTCGCGAACAGTTCAGGGGGCAATGCTGAATATTGTGAGATCCGTTGAAATTTCGCGAGTAAGGTTGGTTTTCTGTTCTCGCTGACAATCACTGAAATGATCCAAGTATGACCTTGAAACCCGGATAACAGTCATTGTTTACTCTAACGTGCACCACAATCCTCAGTTTTTTGCACCCTGCTTCCTCAACGGCTGTGGGAACAACCTCTTGAACACATAGTATGAGGTGTCCAGGTACATAGACAGAGTACGAAGTGAACCTTCTCTTCCTCTGATGACATTCACTTACGAGGTGCTATTATTCGCTATACGTCGAAAGTGCGATGAATGAAAGATCCTTACCCTTCTGTTTTTGTCGCTCCTTGAAACAGGACGCAGCAGGTTTCGCAACAAGTGAGGGGCGTCTCACTGGCTCAGTTATAGTTTCAGTGGCAGACAGCACGTCTACTTGTTGGTTGGGGAGGGTGGGGTGGAGGAGGGGGCGAGTCCCTGCTTGGTCCCAGCCTCCCTGTACAGGACTCCGAGACCTCCCACTGATAAGACACTCACAGTCAAGTATACGAGTGATTATAGATCTTGTACGTCTTGCGGAGGACACAGCATCCACAGCACTTGAAGTCCCTTTGATATTTCTGGTTCATGTCTCTCAGTGGCACTCGCAACACAGCCACTCACAGCAACTTTCCATCGTGTGACAACAGTCAGGGGAATGTCCAGCTGCTTACGAATATCTCACACCTTGCTCGACGACTTCGTTCACAAGGGGACTACATCGTGGCTGGTGCATTGTTTTACAGAATAGCAAACAAATAACTTTCAACTAAACTTTCTGGTTCCTTTTTTATTTCTGGCTCTATTAAGCAGTGATGCACACAAATTATTACAGTAAGATGTTTTATATATTTTAATATTTTTATCAAAAGCATTTATGGCAAATTAAAAGTGAGGGTTACAGAAAGTTATATTTGTTCCGGGTGAGGAGTGGTGTTCAGAGACTTTGTGGCCTCCCCTCGACCAAGAACCGATCCTAGGACCCACGCCCGTGCCTACTTGCCTTCACCATCTTCCTATGCATCAACATACGATTCGTATGTATAAAAATCCTAGCGAACGTATGCCCGAACTATTTGAAAAATGACGGAATTGGTTGATGGGAACAGAGTTACTGTTATAAGAACATGGCCCTATGTACGCACGGATTTCTAAATACGGTTTTCTGTAAACCGACTTCATAACATCGTTTCTGGTTGGTCATGTAAACACTTCAATAAAGATTCTGCTCCATGTTAAACACTCTTCTAAACGGTCGACTGACACTGCGTCTTCATTATGTTGACAGATTTCTACTAGCTTTATAAATTGTTGGTTAACGTGTACGAAGTGATTTCGTGTGAGGTAAAGAGAAAGAAGTACAAATGGACAAACAATGAAATTAAACATATTTTTTAAATTGAAGCTGGCCATGTTTTATCTTTATTAGATGCAAAAAGATACATTAATGCTGTTATATTTGTTGTATAAACAAAATCTAATTGCTTTGCAACAATACTATATCCTACGTAGCTCCCTAATTTGTAAACTGATACATCCACTCTGTCTTGTAGTGGCAAAGGCTAACGTACATAATCAATGGCTTGTGACCAAAGATTCAAAGGAAGGAAGAAAGAAAGATAGATGCTTAATGTCCCGCCGACAACGAGGTCATTAGAGACGGACCACAAGCTCGGACTGATTCAAGGATGGGGAAGGAAATCGACCGTGCCATGTCACAGGAACCATCCTGGCATTTGCATAGAGCGATTTGCGAAAA
Organism: Schistocerca nitens; assembly: GCF_023898315.1. Lineage (NCBI taxonomy): Eukaryota > Metazoa > Arthropoda > Insecta > Orthoptera > Acrididae > Schistocerca > Schistocerca nitens. The sequence goes on from NC_064616.1 coordinate 369,589,422, forward strand.
TTACGGGAAACCTAAATCAGGGTGGCCGGAAGCCGGTTCGAACCGTCGTCCTCGCGAATATGAATCCAGAACCAAAGATTCTCTCATTCTGTGCACAGGAGTACACATTTATAAATTCCTGGAAAATGAAAAACGGACACGCTGACGGAAGTGAATAAGACCCGCCATGCTTGAACTGGACACTACGAGAGGGCGGTGCAGGAACCGCGTTATCGGCTGTGGAATGTTGCTAGCTGCGCAGCGGTTGGTCACTGCCAGAGTCAGCGGTAGCTAATTTGCCGTGACATACGGAGTTCCGCCTGTCTCTGCCACATTGTTAGCATGCCGCGACAGCGTGTACGTGAATCGTTGGTGCAACTGACGGAGTTTGAGCGAGGGCGTATACAGGGCCTGCTGAAGGTCGGGTGGACGTACCGCAGAATTGCGTAACACGTGGGACGTGAGGTCTCCACAGTGCATCGATGTTGTCGCCAGTACTCAGCAGAAGGTGCACATGTCCCTCGACCTGTGTCCGGACAGCAATGACGCACAGATGCACGCCAAGACCGTCGCATCCTACGAAGTGCCTTACTAGACCGCACCGTCACTTCATAACAACTTAGGGACACCCTTGCTCCACTGGTATCAACGAGAACCATTCGCAACCGTCTGCATGAAGCAGGATTACGGTCCTGCGTACCGGTAGGGCGTCTTTCGCTCACGCCGCAACATCGTTCAGATCGCCTCCATTGGTGTAGTGATAGGCGTTTATGGAAGGACGAATGGAGACGTGTGTCTTCAGTGATGAGAATCGCTTCTGCCTTGGTGCCAATGATGATCATATGCGTGTGAGGCGTCGTGCAAGTGAGCGCCAAAATCAGTAATGTATACCACAGAGGCACAAAGGGCCAACACCCGGAATCATGGTGTGGGGAGCAATATCCTACACTGGCCACACTCCTCTGGTGATCGTCGAGGGAACATGCACGGTACATTCAATCCATCATCCAACCCATCATGCTACAGTTCATGGACCGGCAAGATGATGTGCTTTTCCAACAGGACATTACACGTCCACATATAGGGCTATCCCGTGCCACCCAACGTGCTCTTGAAGGTGTACCCAACTACCCTGGCCAGCACGATCCCCGGGTCTGTCCCCCACTGAGCATGTTTGGGAGCGGATGAAACGTCATCCTGCGCGGTCTGCAAGTCCGGCACGAACTCTGACCCAACTGGGACACCAGATGGAAATTGCATGGCAGGCCATTCCTCAAGACTACAATCAGCACCTCTAGGATCGTCTCCATGGGAGAATTGCAGCCTGCATTGCTGCAAAAGGAGGCTACGCACGGAACTAGCACTAACATTGTGCACGCTCTGTTGACTGTACTCACGTGCGTATGGCTCTGTCTGTGTGATTGTGTGTTGTATACGTCCTCAAGAATGTGTCAATAAAATTTCCCCCTGCTGGGGCCATGAATTCATGCTGTTCATTCTTCTTTTTCCGGGAGTGTATGTTCTTCTTCCTTTGGAATTTTTCCAGGCGTTATAAGTCTCCAAACTGTTGGAGACAGCATTTTTGCATCTGTAATAACTTCTCAAAAAATGGTTCAAACGGCTCTGAGCACTATGGGACTTAACATCTGTGGTCATCAGTCCCCTAGAACTTAGAACTACTTAAACCTAACTAACCTAAGGACATCACACATATCCATGCCCGAGGCAGGATTCGAACCTGCGACCGTAGCAGTCGCGCGGTTCCGGACTGAGCGCCTAGAACCGCTAGACCACAGCGGCCGGCAATAACTTCTCATTTTGCTCCACAACGTGCACAATCGTAAGAATTAACTGACACGAATAAGATTTTTCAATAACTCGTTTCCTAAAAATAACCTCCTCCTCCTTTTGAGGTCCCTCACATTCCTCATAGTCTTTCTCTCTCTCCCCCCCCCCCCCCCCGTTTCCCTACCCTCACTCTGTCTTTATTAAAAATACCGTGGTTCAAAAAGATTCATCTGATTTTACAAGACTGAGTCTTCTACATAAACGAAGACAGTACCATGGAGTAAATTTTAACTTCAGCGTCGAAACTAAGGTTGATGCAAGTTGTCAAGACCGGTTGATGTGGATGCCAGCAGGAATCTCCCTAGTACATGCAGCTACAGTAGCGAAAATAAGGAGCCTGCCGGAGTGGCCGAGTGGTTCTAGGTGCTTCAGTCTGGAACCGCGCGATCGCTACAGTCGCAGGTTCGAATCCTGCCTTGGGCATGGATGTGTGATGTCCTTAGGTTAGTTAGGTTCTAAGTTCTAGGGGACTGATGACCTCAGATGCTAAGTCCTATAGTGCTCAGAGCCACTTTGTGCGAAAATAAGGATACATTTTCACTGTTCAGGTGTGCGTCGTGCGCTTCCCTGCCTAGCCCGTTTTGACTGACTGTGCAGCGGCACGTGTCCATGTCATCACATGAATCAGGATTCGGCGCAGTGGTGGTTAGTACAACCCTGACAATGTTGTGTTCGGTCCAAAAGTATTTGGGCACTGTGGTTTACTGGCGGAAAATAAATGCCTACGCCAGTATTACGTCGAATATCTTTGGGTTACATTAGCTTTTGTTTTGTTTTTGTGCAGTTCGCAACATACCGAAGGTGAAAGAGTATTCAACAGGCCTCGAAAATTCGGTAATCGATGCCCAACAGCGAGGCAAGTCTCAGGCAGATGCTGCTCTGGGTTTTAGTTTGTCCATAAAAACTGTGAGTGTTTAAATAAGAAGAAACGCTTGGACCGGGACCACAGGTAATAAGCAAAGAACGGGTAGATCCAGCAATGTCACACTCCGAACAAAGAATGTCGTAAAGAAGATAAATAGCGATCCAAAGAAGACTGCTGTTATCATCATCAGAGAGGTGCGTGACTTTCACAACGTGAAAATATCGAACATAAAACGGATCGTCGGAAAATCTAATCTTCATGACCGGCGACCAAGCAAAAAGTCATTAATATTGGCAAGGTCACTTGTGCTCTGGAGCGATGAAAGTAAGTTTAATTGGTTTTTTTCCGATGGGATTCGATATGTTCAGAGACCGCGAGAAACGATGTCCGGTACCAAGTAGCCACTATTAAGCATGGTGGTGGGAACGTCGGAGTGTGGTTCTGCTTCTCCCGTCCAGGTGTCGGCCCTCTGGTTCGTATTGAAGGCGTTACGAATTTTTAGAGATATTGTGGAATCTTGAAAACGCACATGTTGTCCCATGCTGAAGATAAAATGGAACGACACTGGGAATTTCAGCATGGCAATGATCCTAAGCACATCTCCGCTCATGTCACAGACTTTTCGAGAAGGATGCGAGTAATGATGCTTAAATGGCCTAGCCAAAGCCCAGATCTCAATCCAATTGAACACCTGTGGGAGGAACTGCATCGAAGGTTAAGGCGACGAAAACTCTCCAGGCGCTACCACTTATTGCAGTTTTTGGTTAAAGAATGGCAGAAAATCCCCCTGCATCGTTTGGCTGTCCCCATTGTATCCATGCCATCACGTTGTGTGGCTGCAATTAAGGGAAAAGGTTATGCGACCAAGTAATAGTGGATATATACACTGATTTGAGTTCCACAGAGCTTTTAAGCTGTAACATGACTTTTGTTAAACTACGGTAATTTTGTAAAACTATCTGTGATATTTCTAGTTACGGAACACGATGTTCCTTCTTTTGTGATATTAGCCTAGTTAGCGCTGTTAATGGAGTGACATAACAGTTATAAGGATTTTCCTTTGAATAATTTGTTTTTATTATGAAAATTTGTTTGTCAAAATAGTTATTGTCGCTACTGTAGGTGGCTCGCTTACTCCCTTAACGCCGCAGCCTTAGAATATAGGGAACAGAGCAGCCATATACAATATTCGAGCACTACAGAGACTCTCCAAAGCTTTATGTGTTTTGTGAAGTTTCCCGAGAAAAGGTTTAAGGCCAGTTCTTTATTCCGGGAAACACAGTTATAATCACTGCGTACATAAATATACAGAGAGTGAAGAAAAATTTAGAAACAGCAAAAACACAACACTTTACCATGCCTAACATGGTGCAGGGACACCGTTGGCATTAAAAGCAGCTTCCAGTCGCCTCGAAATGGATATATACAGGTCCTGTATGGTTTCCAACGAAACCTTATATCATTCGTCCTGCAAAATAGTGCCACGTTCACGTAATGATGGTAGATATGAACATCGATCACACACACTTTTCTCCAAAGTGCGCGCACCTCGTGGTCGTGCGGTAGCGTTCTCGCTTCCCGCGCCCGGGTTCCCGGGTTCGATTCCCGGCGGGGTCAGGGATTTTCTCTGCCTCGTGATGGCTGGGTGTTGTGTGCTGTCCTTAGGTTAGTTAGGTTTAAGTAGTTCTAAGTTCTAGGGGACTTATGACCACAGCAGTTGAGTCCCATAGTGCTCAGAGCCATTTGAACCATTTTTTCTCCAAAGTACGCTACAACGGCACAGTGATACTGACATATGGTGTATGTGATGGCCATGGAATGTGCGACAATTCATCCTCGCGCTCACAAAACCAGTCCAGGACCATGCGAGTCGTGTGAACAGAGGTCCTGTCATCTTGGAACCCAGCACCACCATTGGGAAACAAAAACTGTACCATGGGATAGATATCATCAGCTAAAATGGTCGCATAATCCATCGTAGCAATGTAAACTTGCAGAGTAACCATACCGTCCATGTAATACCACATGTGTGCTCCAATCATCACCGAACCCTCTTCATGTCTCACTCTTGCGACGCAAACTTGGCCAGAATTTGGAAAAGCGTGAAATAAGACTCATCTGGTCAAATGACTTTCTTCTGTTGCTCCACAGTCCTGGTTTTACGGCTTCGGCAACACGTTTTCCTGTTACGGGCATTAGGTTCACTGAATTGTGGATTTGGAATTCCAACTCGCCCTGCAGTTCCCAGCTTATGGAGCTCCTTTTGTGTTGGTTTGGTGCTAACAGGGTTCGCGAGGGCGACTTTCAATTCTGCAGTGACTTTTGTAACTGTCGTGCTCTTATTTTTCGTCGTAACCCTCTTCAATGACCGTCTGTCACGATCTCTGTACACACAGTTTCGTTCGCGTGGTGACTCAGCGAATGATGTTTTTCTGTTTTCTCCGCATGTGTTATAAATCTTTGATGAGTTGCCTCTTGAAACACCGAACACTGAGGCTACCTTGGATACGGAAACACCTACTATACAGCACCAACAATTTGCTCACGTTCGAGCTCCGTCATAATGTACTCATACCTAGACAGAACACTGTTCCGACTACGGCTGTGACTTACAACGTATTGAAGACTTTGTACAAATGTCAGTATCGACAGAAATTTCCAACAGCCGTGTAAGTGAGAAGCTATTTTATTTTGAAACTTCCTGGCAGATTAAAACTGTGTGTCCGACCGAGACTCGAACTCGGGACCTTTGCCTTTCGCGGGCAAGTGCTCTACCATCTGAGCTACCGAAGCACGACTCACGCCCGGTCCTCACAGCTTTACTTCTGCCAGTATCTCGTCTCCTACCTTCCAAACTTTACAGAAGCTCTCCTGCGAACCATGCAGAACTAGCACTCCTGAAAGAAAGGATATTGTGGAGACATGGCTTAGCCACAGCCTGGGGGATGTTTCCAGAATGAGATTTTCACTCTGCAGCGGAGTGTGCGCTGATACTGGCAGAAGTAAAGCTGTGAGGACCGGGCGTGAGTCGTGCTTCGGTAGCTCAGATGGTAGAGCACTTGCCGCGAAAGGCAAAGGTCCCGAGTTCGAGTCTCGGTCGGACACACAGTTTTAATCTGCCAGGAAGTTTCATATCAGCGCACACTCCGCTGCAGAGTGAAAATCTCATTCTGGAGCTATTTTATTTTGTTCCGAAGGCCACCAGTTTCGGCATTCCACTATGCCATCTTCAGGCCCCATATGTATGTCTCCAAATATCGAATTCACGACATTCAGGGTTTTATGGCTCTATTTGACATTATCGTTTATTTGGAGAGATGCATATGGGGCCTGAAGATGGCACAGTGGAATCCCGAAACTGGCAGCCTGCGGAATAAAATAAAATAACGTCTCAGTTACACGGCTGTTGGAGATTTTAATTGATATTGACAATTATTTAACCAGCCGATGTCCCCTATCCACGATGGATCAACAGAGGATGTACAAGTGTCGTTCGTGGTCAAATACAACACCGTAACCTAAAGTCGGATGAATCTCTTTGAAACATTTTGTATTATGAACTTCTGATAACCTGAAAGGCACCATGCTGACTAGATGGGAACAGCGGATTTACAGTCACTATTCGCATAAAACAACTGATTTTCGGTAAACTGGTATTTGATACTTCTTGCAAAGTCGATGCAGGCCTAACATTAAACATGACAGGAAAATCCGATTTCTGAAATTCGATTTTCGTCTTACACCTACATTTAGTGTGTGTCGACTTGAACACACTGGTCTTCTAGTATAAGTTCATAAAAATAAATAGTAGAGTAAATCGCCGAGAAAGACAATGGAGAGGGAATATGACAAGAATTATGTAGCAGTATTTACAATTGACGGAGAGACACACTACATCTGCGAAATCCTGTAGAGATGTAGACTCCGTTTCACAGGGGAAGTATGAGTGGGAGGAATCCTGACATCAATAGGGTTTGCATCTGGGGAAATGGAAGACACGAAATTTTAAGTGGCTGTATTGCAAGAAGACCTGCATTCTGGCCAGGTCCACAACAATTTTGCAAACAAGCATATATAATTAGGTGTTCCCTCCACTCTCCCTTAGATATTACGTGGCTTTCTTTGGGTTTTTGTAAGATCTAAATAAGTTCTAAACCTAGAGATGGCCGGCCGAAGTGGCCGTGCGGTTAAAGGCGCTGCAGTCTGGAACCGCAAGACCGCTACGGTCGCAGGTTCGAATCCTGCCTCGGGCATGGATGTTTGTGATGTCCTTAGGTTAGTTAGGTTTAAGTAGTTCTAAGTTCTAGGGGACTAATGACCTCAGCAGTTGAGTCCCATAGTACTCAGAGCCATTTGAACCTAGAGATGGTGGGAATATGTTATTTTTTATTTTAAAATAAGTAGTACAGAGACATTTCTTTGTAACAGACATAAATTTCTAAATCTTACTTCACAGCTAATTATGACTAAGTGTTCAAATGGCTCTGAGCAATATGCGACTTAACTTCTGAGGTCATTAGTCGCCTAGAACTTAGAACTAATTAAACCTAACTAACCTAAGGACATCACACACATCCATGCTCGAGGCAGGATTCGAACCTGCGACCGTAGCGGTCGCTCGGCTGCAGATTGTAGCGCCTAGAACCGCACGGCCACTCCGGCCGGCATGACTAAGTGTAAACAGTTTATTTGCGTATTGGTTGTTTCTGGTTATTTAAAGGTATCATGTGAAAGCAGGAGCCCTATTACATTGATCTTGCTTCAATAGAAATGTGATATCTATTATATTTCATTTTTTAAGTTTAATATTGAGACTTTTCAGGGCTATAATTTCCAAATTATTTCATTTTGAATCACAAATAGACGGCCGGAAATACAAGATTTCGTATTATATTGACGTATTAAAGACAGACACTGTTTAACCACGTGATTTGTATGTTACAAGCGACAAAAACTCACTAGTATATAGTTAAATTTTAGTAAATTTGTCATGAAAGTAGGTTAAAATTTGCTAAACATAGTCAAATCTTTTATCTACGCAACTGAAAAAGAAAACACCAAGTTTTGTATGATACGAAAGGGAAATATTGTGTTAGTAAAGTCGTGTGTAATTCCTACAGATGTTCAGTGTAGACTTATGTGCTTACAACTTTTCCTTGGATGATACCATTATATCAGTATATATCTAACCTTCAATTTAGCAAAATCTTTCAAAATAGAACTTGAATCTTCAAAGTATCGCTTTCAATGTCAAAATCTGACAGACCACACAATCGTTCTGGGGAAAGTTCTAAGGTATGTCTTTATCAACTTGACTTTTGACAAACTTCTTTCACCACTATCTACAAGCATAGATAAAGGCAGGAGGATTCATAAACATACAAAAGTATTGGGGAAACGTCAATCAAATTTATTTTTGATATGTAAGGTAATTAGCTTTCTGGAGAACTCACAGAGTAGAAGATTGGCGCTAAGATCAAAAGTTCGTCGTTCAGTTCTTTCCCGTTGATCTCAGTTCCTCACTATCACTTAACACGGTCCCAAGAGCTATGTATCCTGCTTTAAGTTTTCCACTATCCCACGTCTACAGACCATGAATATCGCATAGACAGTCCATAATCTTACATCTATTTTTTAGTGAGTGAACAGTTGTATCGACAGTGCAGTAGAAAAAAAAACGTCCCTTTAAGGAGCGTTCTGTTTGTCCTTCATTAATAAGTTCGCCGTTAGACTCGTATGTAAACTACTTCTTCAGTCTCCTGGGCCGGACATCAAAGTTTGTCAGCAAACACTTTTTCATCCATTATCACACCATTAAAGCCCTATTTCTATTATACTTCTTCAAAAAAACTACCGAAACTTTCAACTAGATCCACAAACCCCATAATTTTACAGTAACGTTTCGGACAGCAACGAGCAAAGTGGTTGCAGTGGTTAGCACACTGGACTCGCGCTCGAGAGGACGACTGCTCAAATCCTCGTCCGGGCATACCGATTCAGCTTTTCCGTGATTTGCCTAGATAGCTCCAGGCAAATGCTGGATTTCCATCCCCATCCTTCAAACACTTCGTCTTTAATGACCTCAATGTCGATGGGACGTTAAATCCTAATTTTCCTTCCTTCCTCCTTGGGAGAGCTTTGCTGAACTTGTTGATCCTATGCACAATTTCAGACCAGACCACTGTACAACAAAGAAATCAGAAATCTTGTAGTTTGTCATTGTTTCTTCCAAAAGCATCTACTATAGAATCTTCAGTAGTTTCATAAATGATATTTACCGTATGGACGGTGTCTTGGTCGACCACACGCAACGCACCAGGCACGGCCGATTTCCTTCCCCATCCTTGAAATTATCCGAGCTTGTGCTCCGTCTCTAATCTCTTCGAATGACTGCAAGCAAATGTAACCCTCCGCGCGTCTGTTTATATCACCAAACACCGAACTCCGCCCCAGATCTCGGAAGACTCGTAGCGAGAGTAGATGGACCTTGCACGATGTGACTGATCTGATAATAGCCAGTAAGTAACTGATACTGTACTAATAGCCAGTACAATGGAACTGTCAGAGTGTGAACAGTGACATTTAAGAATAACAAATTTACGTATTTGCCTTATTCGTATGTACACATTGTAAATAGTGTAATAAACATGCTCATGTTGTAACCGTTTAACGCTCCAATAGTCGCTCCATTTTTCCTCTTATTCGTAGTCGCGCTACACCTGGCAGGTGATTTATCAGTTGAAGAGATCAACGGGAGAAAGTGCCAACTCGCAAAAGCGTATTTTGGATTACTGCACGTTTGGTTAAATTCAGAAAGAAGAACATATATACAATGAGACAAAGCAATGTATAACCTACGGGAGCGAAATGTTGCGCTAACGTGGTCACGTCTAATCCCCATAGTTGTTCAATATAGGCCTATGTACTTATAGTGTTTCACTTGGTTGACGCCATTATATTGAAATATCTCTAGCCTTCTGTTTAGCGAAATCTTTAAAAAAAGAGATTTTGAATCTTTTGACTTCAAGGTATCTCTTTCAATAGCTAAAACTGACAGTCTATACAATCGTTCTTGAGAAAGACCTAAGGTATGGCTTTATCAACTTGAATTTTGAAAAACTTCTTAATCTGTTAATTTCCGTATTGTATACAGCAGTTTCTAGCGGTACATATGGAACTACTTGTTAGCAGCATGTGGTGCTTTCGAAAAATCATCAGATAATCTGTTCAGACTACTACTTACTAAACTGAGCGTTAAAACTTTCTCCCGCCGACCACTTCAATTTTTACCAGTAAAAATAATTACCATTCGTCTGGGCACTTTGTAAGCCCAAGAGTAAAGCAGGAAATAACAAATTTTAAATTTTATATAAATACCAAATTTCATAGCATTTGAAAGTGAACACTCACAGTACCTGATTGAGTCTGCTACGGCTCTGAAGTGACACCCGCGGCCTTTAGTGCAGATTCATGCACCTGCGAGTGCGCACAGCTAACGGAAGGTTAATAAATGTTCAAGTGCCTGTGACACCTTGTTCGCCTATGGACACAACAGGTTACAACAACAACAGTGTCATACACTCGTTCAGTGTCGTAACTACTCAGCTTCCCATCGGGTAGTGCTAATGGTTTTATAGTCAAATTACCCGTCCAGCTAGCCGTGCGTGTAAATGCGACCGCTTCCGCGACGTGGCAGTATGCCAGCCACCGATCCACGGATTAAAGACGAGTGCCCTGTGAGCCGGGCAGCCTGGATGTGTTTTCTAGGGGCTTCCCACATCCAGGTAGCTGTACACCGAGCTGGTTCCCATGTTCCACCTCAGATACACAGCACGCAACATTTAAAACACTTTCTCGCACATGCACGCAGAATTTACTCTATACGCAGACACAATGGATACACTGGTTTTGTCATGGGGGTGAATATGGGACAGATGACCTAGGTGTTTGGTCTACTTAAACACTTACTCAGCATTAGAACATTCAAGTTAGGTATAAAATACTCCATCGATTGCTATGTGCGGAAAAGGATTCGAAAACTTCTTAAACCATACTGAAAAAAAGTTGACCGCAACAACACGTGGAAACGCTGCATCGTTCACAAAAAGTAGCCACATATGGAACAGAAAATAATGAAGGTTAAGATCGTTAATTCTTTTTTGACTTCCTGTATTTCTGTCTTCCATTCAAAAATGGTTCAAATGGCTCTGAGCACTATGGGACTTAACTTCTGAGGTCATCAGTCCCCTAGAAATTAGAACTACTTAAACCTAACTAACCTAAGGACATCACACACATCCATGCCCGTGGCAGGATTCGAACCTGTGATCGTAGCGGTCGCGCGGTTCCAGACTATAGCGCCTAGAACAGCTCGGCCACCCCGACCGGCTGTGTCTTCCATATTCGAACCGTTATCCTATTCGTGGCCTCGCATATTTTTCAAAGGAATCTGCAGCTTACCAACTGTGTTACGCAGGGCAAACTTTTTAACACCTCGCATCAAAGTTCACTCTCGGCCTGAATGAGTTTCCAATTTTCTTCCCCAACCATTTTGCCTAGGCGCAAACGCAACTGTAATTCTCGCCATGACTGGTATGCATGCATATGGTTTGGACATTTTTCGTGTTGGCATGTAAACCCGAACATACATTTACAGTTTGAAAACTCTAATGCACCTGCAAACGAAAAACATGCAACGCAAAGAGAAACAGAGTTCTTCTGAAAAGAAATAAACGAGCTACTCTACGGATTTCTTCACTGTTAAAAAATTTGCTATTGTAGTTTGCCGAAGAAAATCTTTTGCACCTCTTATCAGAAGGGAAGTTATCATTTACTTGAAGAGGGGCTCTTTCTACAAGAGTTTGTCGTATGTCATCAATTATTTTATCTGACCATTGACCGAAGTCAGCTAGCAAGTTAAGATATGTAAGGCTAGTGTTCCTGCAGTAGAAAATCCAGATTTTAAAATGTTAGATAAACCTATGAACAGTATATATTTCTATCAAGCATCTGAAAAATTAATATTCTACGCACAATTTAAAAGTGTGACAAAAAGAAAATCAAAAAGCCATTACTTTCTGATCCTTCTACAGATACTTCTTTGTTCACTAAAAATTTTTCAGATACAAATCATGAAAAGTTTGTTTGTCCAATCACAGAACGTCAATATACCGGCAGTCATAAGTCTCTGTGCATAATTTTTCATTCATCAGATTTTCACAGCTATAGAAATCTCTTAAATTTGCTGGCCGATGTGGCCGAGCGGTTCTAGACGCTTCAATCTGGAACCGCGCGACAGCTACGGTCGCAGGTTCGAATCCTGCCTCGGGCATGGATGTGTGTGATGTCCTTAGGTTAGTTAGGTTTAAGTAGTTCTAAGTTCTAGGGGACTGATGACCTCAGATGTTAAGTCCCATAGTGCTCAGAGCCATTTTTCTCTTAAATTTAACTGTTACTTGGACCTAGACCAATAGACACAGGCGTCTACAGAACCCTGTTTGTCACAAAATTCTCCACACAATTACATTGTAGGCTTAAGTTCAACATGCAGGAGACTTCGAGTTTTGTAAAGGAAAAAAAGAAGAAAGAAGACATCAATAATTTTATCTTCATTTTATATGACATATAACGGTCTTTTAATTCCACTCTCAGTTTTTGTTAATTATTTACTAAGTTACTCTAGTTCTTTCTTCCTTAATGCACACTGATGACATTTTGTCTCTCCTCGTAAGTGATCCAAATCGGTGCACCAATGATAGTTACTGACCTTGCTGACACTTCAAACAAAAAACCGGTAATAGGGTGCTGTGTTGTCCAGCCTGACGCCAATCGAGTCTCCACAGCGCTGTATGATCAACTGCCCGCTAATATAATGCTAGCAAGTCAGTTCTGTCAGACTAATATGACTCTGTTTTTTCGTGTACAGTGGATATAACCTCCTAAAATACTCCACCATACAGAGATAATTGCTTATCAAGACTGAAGTAGATTTCAATGGTTTCCCACTGACTTCCTTCCTAAACCTTACCTGCCTGCCACACTGCGTGATATACTGACATAGCTCTCCGCCCTTATGCCTGTACACAGCTGAGCCAAACAGTTCCCTGGAAAAGCGTGCTGACGAGCTCCCCGCCAGGCCATGGAGGCCCAAGGGGTGTCTACTGCCCACCGTGTCGCCCTGTCGCCCTCTGCCTTACGGTGTCATACGGATGCCGTTTTGCTGGCTTTCCAGTCTGTAGAGCCGTTACTCGACGGTCAAATAGCTCCTCAGATGGCATCACGAGGCTGAGTGCACCCCGTACCAGTCCTCCCACCAATGAAAAATCCTTCACAGTACCGGGAATCGAACCTAGGTCCTCCGCATGGCAGCTATCTACACTGACCACTAGGCGTCAGTGGCGGATCGGATAAGCATATTCCATGTTTGACGGCAGATCACAGAGCGATCAGGTAACAAAAATTATTTAACTTTGCGGCAGGTTTTGTGTGGAAGCAGGCGCGTGCAAGAAGCAGAGGCCGCACCACGGGAGGCACCATGAAAACCTCTTAGGGGGCATCCCGCGGTGGGAGTCACCGACCAGACAGGTGACGCATACTGGATCATGTAACAGGCCACCAGAAGTAGGACAGAAAGAAGCTTTAGAAAACTGCGTTTCGGAATTCCAAATGGATACGAACAAAACCAGTGATGCAGTTGATCCTGTGAATAGCAAGTGGCACACACGTGATGTACGCATGTAATTTTTAGGGGTCTGGAGAGGGCACAAAACGTCCGATTGGCGGAAACGAACTAGGAAGGAGTAAAGTGCCGAGATTTCAATGTAGTTTAATGGTAGGGCCCTTGCGATTGGCAGAGAGAGTTCCCTCAAAAATACTAGGAACGCTCCTATTGGTCGAAAAAATCTGTGACGTGGAGAACGAAAGAGCTCAGGTGGGGAGACAGTTTGGCTACGAGAAATACAAGAGTGAAGTTTTTGGGGACTCTTCTCTGAACTGGCATCGAGTGCAGAACAGGGCGCATAACGCTCTGTACGCCACAGAGGAGAAATTTGTGTGAACACTGCTTTCACTGTGGCTGACATTCAGCTAGATATTAGCTGTAGCGTCGTTGAGCTCCAACTGTGGAGAAACGAAGCAGCCAGTTAGTTAATCGTTCTTGCAAGGACTGATAGGGCATTGTAATATGCACACTGCTCCAGCCATGCGTTTGCATATCGCCACATTCCAAGACTAGGGATGAGACATGTATTCTCTCATAACGAGAAACACAGGGAGAGTTTCTACTGGAAAAACCAGCAAAGGCTTAGTTAGTTTTTATAGGAATTTCAGAGGACGAGAGCAGCCAAGCAGACGACAGCTCATCGCAACTAATGTAAATACTGCGAGCAGAGGCTGAGTTGGTTCACCAGCTTGCATCCACTGTAAACTCGAGTAACCTTGCGTAATCTTTTTCTCAACTTATCACAAAACTAACCATCCTCCGTAGACTTGATTGTCAGCCTAAATAGTACTAAACTTTGACCCAGAATCGGATGATTTATTGTAGTACTGGCCAACATCATGCTGTAGTTGTAAGGATAATTTTGTAAAGAAACTTCTAGTTACAATTTACCATTGTTGTGTTTAGGATTATTTCACTTTCTGGGGATGAGACACGTTTGTTTGACAACTGTCGTAACATTGTCACATTGTAAACTGTGTAAATGCGTGTATTTCTGTTATAAGATTGCGACATTAACCAAAAATGTTTACAGCTTACACAGTTGTTGTTCTGTCCTCAAAACTTACAAGGTTAAAGCTGTTTATGGATGATGCTGCAGTTGTTGTCCGATGATGTCCCATATGCTCTCGACTGGAGACAGATCTTGTGATCGAGCAGGCCTAGGCAACATGTTGGCACTATTAGAGCGTGTTGAGTTACAACAGTGGTATGTACGAGAGCGTTATCCTGTTGGGAAACACCGCCTGTAATGCTGTACACAAATGGCAGTACAACACGTCGAATAACTGACGTACAAATTTGGAATCAGAGCGCGTTGGATAACCACGAGAGTGCTCCTGCTGTCATACGAAATCGCACCCTAGACCAGGTGTAGATCCAGTGTGTCTAGCACGCACTCAGGTTAAGTGCAGACTCTCAGTTTGACTCCTAACCAACACACGGCCACCACTGGCACCGAAGCAGAACCAGCTTTCATCATAAAACACAACAGACCTCCACCCTGTCCTCTGACGAGCTCTCCCTTTACACGATTGAAATCGCAAATAGCTATAGTTTTGGATCTGTTGAATACTCACTACAAGACGTCTGGCTCGGAGCTGTCAATGAAGTAACCGATTTCTAAGAGATTGTTGTGTCATTGTGGTGCCAACTGCTGCTCAAATTGCTACTGCAGACGTGCACATGCCATACGATGCGCCAGAGCCATACGCCGAATACGGTGGTCTTCCATCTCGGTAGTGCACCTGGCCGTCCGGAATGCTATCTTCTTACGACCGTACATCCTAGTGACCACCGCTGCCAACAGTCATGCACAGTGGCAACATTCTTGACAAATCTTTCTGCAATATCGCAGAAGGAACATCGATCCTCTCATAGCCGAGTCACATGACCTCGTTCAAACTCAGTGAGGTGTTGATAATAGCGTATTTGTCGCCTTAAAGGCATTATTGACAAACATCAACTTAGCAGTCCCATCTCGCTCACGACCGATACAGCGTGTCTTTAAAGCAAACCTGATTTGCATCCTCATAGTGGCATTAATAGCGCCACTCTTATGAGACTGGTGCAAAAGTTTTATAGGCATCATCTTTCAGATGTAGAAACACGAATGCCAAATTTCGTTTAATTCATAAACTCCTTCTTGGTGTTGCTATTTGTTTTCGTCAGTGTACTTTAGACAAGGCGGACAACACATGTCGGCGAAGTGTCGGAAGCCCATTCGATATCAGTATTTTCTTCCAGGTTAACAAACGCCATTACTTTACTTTTTAAACTGATTACATGAAAATAAATCCATGGATTAAAATACTGTACAAATTTTAAAGCAACTGCTATAATATTTAGCTACTACACAAAACTGGAAACGATGCATGTGGTAAAGAAGGAAATATACACTTTTTATGATACAACGGAGATTTCCTCAAGGTACTTTTCGGGGATCGACGCAGGCGTCGACTTTCAGTTCATTCACAAAGCAGAATTTTTGTGAAGGCTATATAGTGTGAAGGGCTGGATAGTCTCGAGCCAGACAATAGAGAATCTACTGTATTCGTCATTGTTTAAAGATCACACTTGTTTTACTTCTTTCATTACCTACCTATCTGCTTACTGTCATAATAAAGAAATTAGATTAAGAAAATTCAGTTTTTCGTGTAATATCCGTAATGTTTAAGAAACAAGAAGTTAAATTTGGCAACAAATAAATAAAATAAACTCTTACCTGCAGCAGTAGCCGTTGAGATATTGAAGATAGAGCTGTAGTCATAGGGGATCATCACCTAAGATCATAGTATTTATGACTGGAGAAGTAACATTCTTATAAGTTTTCTCTCTTGTGCTTTTCTTTTTCTCTATTACCTGCCACATAGTTCCTTTCTTTCAATAACATGTTGCACAGTTGTTTTGTCCAAACGAAGGCACTAAAAATACGGAGTAACTTCACAAAAGTGCCGGAAAAGCGAACACAGAACGATGTACTAGCATGGATCAAGAGTAGTGTAGGAAGCCAAGTGATCACCGGGGCTGGGAACCAGGCGATGACACTACATTGTTTGGATGTTACCGTTGGCTGTGCTTTGGCGAAGGAGAGGAGGGAGCCGACACAGCTGGTCTGAATAACTGATTCTGTGTCTGTACTCAATTTACTCTTCATCACTGAACATTGCCGAAGTTATTAGTCAGAATGCCCTGCAGTTAAAAAGATCTCATCAGTAACATTTTTTTACTCTCATAACTGTAGCAATCCCCCGCCATAGCTGAATGGTTAGGGTTGACACTTTTTCGCGCGGTTGATCTGGGTTCGATTACTGGTGACAGAACCAGTTTAAACTGAAACGCCTATCGCCGAAATGGTGTTAGGTGAAAATATTTACACCAAGCTGTGAGCTACAGGAGATTTATTACTTATTTATCTATAAAAATTACGGGCCCAATAAAAATTTGGTTCTTATACAGAGGGTTTCACATTTCATATTACACACTTCTAAAGGCTGTGGAGGAGACTTAGTAGATCAAGTTTTACATAGGAACCCATGTCCGGAAACAGTTCGTTTCCATGTTACAAGGAAAACAAGATGTACAGATTTCACTCCTATATGCTGCGATATTACAACAGCTGTTCGATATGACGACCACCAAGTTCGGTGCACACAATCTATCTGCGCAGTAAGTTCTAATAAACTCTAGGTTGGGTTGGGTTGTTTGGGGAAGAGACCAAACAGCGAGGTCATCGGTGTCATCGGATTAGGGAAGGATGGGGAAGGAAGTCGGCCGTGCCCTTTCAGAGGAACCATCCCAGCATTTGCCTGGAGCGATTTAGGGAAATGACGGAAAACCTAAGTCAGTATGGCCGGACGCGAGATTGAACCGTCGTCCTCCCGAATGTGAGTCCAGCGTGCTAGCCACTGCGCCACCTCACTCGGTTGTAATAAACTATGTTCAGCGTACGTGGTGTATGATTAATCACTTCTGTCGAAGGCATGATCCGTGCTGCTACATCTTCTACCGCCTAGACAGGGGTCTCGTAAACAAAATCCTTCATGTGGCCCCACAAGAAAAAGTCGAAAGGGGTTGAATCTAGGGCTCTTGGTGGCCAAGCATGTGGTCCACCTGGACCGATCCACCTGTCCCCGTAGATTACATTCGGATGGTTTCGGACGCGAACTGAAAAACGTTCTGCCGCAACATCATGCTCGAACCACAATTCGCGTCGAATCTGCAGTGGCACGTCTTCCAAAACCATTGCCAGCACTTGTTGTAGGAATATCAAGTACCTGGCACTAGTTAAGTGGGGAGAAAGGACATACGGCCCAATAACACTACCATCGCAGGTACCTACCCAGGCATTGATGCCGACGTTATGCTGAAATCTTAGTGTGCACGTGGCTTTGGGGTTTTCTTGATCCAGAATGTGGCTATTTTGAGCGTTCAAAACACCTTCCCTGTTTGTCGGTGAACAAAATTCGCCTTGGAAACTAAGGAAAACCCACATAACGGTGTAAAAACCAAGTACAGAAATTGGCACGTTGCACAAAATCTGCCGGGAGTATGGTGTGTGCCGTCTGAGGGTCTGAGCGTGATATGGATGGAGTTGCTGTTCATGCAGAACACGTGAGACAGATGAGTGAAATACATACAAGTCACGTGCAATGATTCGAGTACTCGTCGATGGGTTCTGTCTCTGATTTTGACATCAGGCACATTGTACACAATCGCATCACGCAACATAACATCTGAATATAAAGCACCGCAAGCACATTCGAATCTACATTTCCTTGTCAAACCCTGAAAATGTGTTACCCACTCGCGATACGGTTGTTCTGACCGTTTTTTACACTTAAAGAATTGATACCTAGCTGCTACCACATTAACTTGTCGGTCATAATAGTTTGTTAGGGCCTGTACCACCTGATCGTAGCGCCGGAGTGGCGTTAGGAAAAAGTTTTTGAATGAGGCGGAACACTGGACTTCCTATTGTGGATAATAGATAGGGAAGTTTCCCAGTACCAGGTATATTGTGGACGATGACGTGCGCCTCAAACTGTGAGAGCCACTCGAGTCATTCGTCTTCCTGTTACAAAACTGTTGAAATGGTGGTATAGCAGCTGTAGTAGGCGGTGCTTGTTCCGTAGGAGCGCAGCGTTGGCGAGTAGCTGCGGCACGGTGTTTAGCAGGGTAGATATCTGCTGTGTCTGAAACTGAAACATCTGCATTAGTTGTGTGGCATCTAACACTTGCATCTTTGGCGCCTGAGCAAGGGGCAGGGAAAGTGGGGTGGCCATATTGGAAGACACAAATGCAAAAAATATACAAGGAGAGAATTCTAAATGACGACAAAATCAGAGAAATGTTACGCAGCGCCCACCTGAAAACACTGATTAGCAAAAACGACAAGAAACTGTTAAAGCAAAGCGAGCGCCCCTGCAAAGTAAAGACAAGAGAGGGTTAAGGCACCTCGTAATATTCCATCCTCGTCACCAGTTGTGGGGTCTTGCCGACTCGTCACTAAGAGGGTGCCTAAAGGATGCAGCGTTCTCGCAATGCTATACAACAATTCAAACAAATAACATTAGTAGTTTTATTTCTAGAAAACAAATTGATAATACTTAACTTTGATGTGTCGTTAGCGAGAGGCGACATGAAAACAGTAAAGTTCTTGCTATACACAAAATCCTAGTAAGCACTTGATATGGATCACGACAATCTGATAGCGTAGCACCAATGTCAGTTGCAGTGTGGGCCGGTCTGAGCCACGAGGCTGGCAGATGTCGCTCCTGGCGCGGCGCGGTCCAATTCAGCGCACCATTGGCCGACGTTTCCTCACCGCCTTCTCTGGTTTTCTGTTCGTAGTTCTGGCGCATGTGGTTACGCCAGAACATTCTGCTCAACTTGATGAACCATTTGACTCTTACAGTACGACAGTGCGCCTCCTTCATGGAGCACCACAGTCTGCTCTATCGCTTGTCAATTTCCCACTTTCCCGCAGCCGTTGTTCTACTCTGGCAAATATGGGATGAGATGGATCACACGATGTGGAAAGTATTCGTGGTACAGACGTTGAGCTTCTCTTCCATTACGGCGAGCTTCATCGTAAATTAACAACATGTCGGTGAATTCCGCAGTACTAGTCACTGAAATGCATGCTGACGCATCACCAGGAAGCAGGGAACCAGACAGATGGAACCAGAGGGCATCACGTGACATCGCATCGTCGTACCACTCATGAATGTGGGTAGCTTGCCATAACAAAAAAAAAAAAAAAAAAAAAAATTGGTTCAAATGGCTCTGAGCACTATGGGACTCAACTGCTGAGGTCATAAGTCCCCTAGAACGTAGAACTACTTAAAACTAACTAACCTAAGGACATCACACACATCCATGCCCGAGGCAGGATTCGAAGCTGCGACCGTAGCGGTCGCGCGGTTCCAGACTGTAGCGCCTAGAACCGGTCGGCCACTCCGGCCGGCTTGCCATAACAGGCGAACTGCATAAGAAACATCTATATCGCGAATAAATAGCTAGCTCTTCTTTCCTTGTAAAATGGAAACGAACCGTTTCCGGACATGGTTTCCTACGCAAAACTTGATCTACTAAGTACCCTCTACAGCCTCTAGAAGTGTATAACATAAATTGTGAAACAGCCTGCATATTATTACAGAGTGGATCGCAATTAATAGTAACAATAATAATAATAATTTCACTGACATCTGTGAAAGTGAACTGTAACAGAAACGAAACATTGCGGCAAGCATGAGTCTGTAAACGAACCATTTGCAAGATATACTGTCCAGTCACATAAATGTAACAACTTGTCAAAAACCTGACTATTCTACTTTTGCGAGACGTGCAGGAAGAGAGTCAACAAGGTTATGGAAGACGCCGAGACTCCATGCCGTGGCAAGCTGCGCTACTTTTCTCGGTTGAGGATCCGTGGCTCGAACAGTCCGACAGAGGTGATCCCACATATTGTCGATTGGTTTTAAATCCGGGAAGTTTGGAGGCCGTAGCAGTACGGTAAATTCGTCCTAGTGCTCTTCGAACCACGCACGTTCACTGCGAGCTGTGTGACATGTTGCATTGTCCCGCTGGTAGATGCCGTCGTGCACAGAAAAAACAAACTGCATGTAGAGCTGGACATGGCATCCAGGGTTAGATAGAAACTTGTGTTGCTCCACTGTGCCTTCCAAAATGACGAGATTACCCAGGGAATGCCACGAAAATATTCCGCAGACCATAACGCTCCCTCCTCCAGCCTGGACCCTTCGCTTTCAGACGTTCCACGGCATACACGCCAACAGCCATCTGTCCGATGGAGCATAAACGTGATTCATCCGTAAAGCCAGCCTGATGACATTCAGTGGACGTCCAGTTGTGGTATCGCTGTGCAAATTCCAGCCTCCGTCACCAATGAACAGCAGTCAGAATTGGTGCGTGAACCAGGCGGCTGCTGCGGAGGCCCAGATGCAGCAACGTTCGCTAACGGTCGTTGAGGAGACACTGTTGGCAGCCCCTTGGTTCATCAGGGTGGTCAGCGCCTCACCAGTTACAGGTATTGGATAGCTCCATTTCGCCATGCACGGTATACTTTAACCAAGGCGCCCCACGAACAGTTTACAACCTTAGTCATTTCGGAAATGCTTACATCCGTGGCCCGAAAGCCAATGATCATGTCCTTTTGGCCGTTAGGTAAATTGCTCCGTTCGTTTTCGCATTACAATAGTGACTGTACTGTTATTCCCGTGCCCCCCACCTCCCCCCCCCCTCTCTTCCGGCACACTTTATTTAACCTACACTGTTAGTGCTGCCACTTACAGTCTGTGAGTACTTACGGCAAGTTGACGTCGAACGTAGGTGGTGATCACATTAATGAAGTGTAGTTTCAAATGTTTGGTTACGAACTCCTACTGACTTCAATATGAAATATCATCCTAGTTTATACAAATGCATTTTAAATGTAATCTTTTCGATTAAGTCGCCATGTAATTGAGCTCAGAATTGATGCATGGCCAATGTCGGGCCATGTGGTCCATGAAAATGGAGCACAGGTACGTTTTGCTGCTGATCTAAGACGAAAATTTAACGGGCCAATATTGTTCAAGGTGGATAAGTCGACACAGCTTGTGGCTCGGTCACCGAGGTCATTTCACTTCAGTCTTCTAGATTTTTATGTCTGGGCTCATATCAAAAGTGATTTGTACAAGAGTGCAGTCAATAACGTTTAAGAACTGGAGCAGCGAATTGTACAGTTTTGTCGAGATTTACAATACGATCTGGTGATGCTTGAAACAGTTCATAACTTACTACAGAGCAATGCGTGATGTAGCCTCCAGTTGTGAGAATGATTTGGAATTCATTCTGTGGTGAGTCCTATTTAGGTCTGACTGTTTTACATTCGTTAATATCAAGGGAATAGTTTTGACATACACTGTCCTCAAAAGGATGCACGTTGATACTGTGGTACAAGGGCTACTGAACGTTAATTTTCTTTGGCCCTGCCGCGCGGGGTAGCCATGCGGTCTAATGCGCCTTGCCACGGTTCACGCGGCTACCCCCGCCGGAGGTACGAGTCCTCCCGCGGGCATGGGTGTGTGTGTTGTCCTTAGCGTCAGTTAGTTTAACTTAGATTAAGTAGTGTCTAAGCCTAGGGACCGATGACCTTTGCATTTTGGTCCCACAGGAACTTACCACAAATTTCCAAATTTCTTTGGCCCTCCTACATATACTAATGAGACGGCTAATTTCTTGCAAATATAACTGCTAAAGAAGTTATATGATAACCCCTCCAAAATATGTAAGCTGTAAAAGGAAGTTAACTTATGATCACGAACCAAGAAGACAATGTACTAAGCTATAACAAATAGATTTTTTTCCGCAAGGACAAAAGTAAACCTTGGATCTTGATACAGAATACTAGAGTGGCAGATTGTACAAAAACCACGAACATCAGCAAGAATTGCTGCTGGTTTGCTAACAATACACGCCTGTATTTCTAGTTTGACCACAGAAAAAGTGCTGTGGACTGTACTGTGAGTGGAGTGCCGTTAATACTAACGTAGAATTTTCCTAACTCAAAACTGTGATTGACCACACGTAGAAAAGACGTGACTTGGCATGCAAGCAGAGAGGCACTGACTGCGGCTACTGCAGTTGGCACCAACGTAGCAAATTGTGATAATTATGCTAAGAATTCTCTTTCCACCAGTGCTGCAACACTTTACCAAAACCGCAGACGTATGACATGAAGCTGCCAGGTGCAGGGTGACGACGTCGAAGCTGCAAGAGTCGTCAGCTGCCCAGCGTCCCATCTGCCGTACTCCCGAGTGGAGCGCAATTGACTTGCGACCGCGTGAAAAGTTAATTTTCCGCTCGGTGTCCGGACGAGCGCAATTCTGCGCGAATCTCTCCGTGGATATAGAAGAGATAAATGTGTTTGCACTGCAGCCCTCCAGATGCGAGTGCCCAATTTTCTATCTTTCACAGCACAACATGGGCACCCATCCCGTTGCTCCCGAAAATTTCCAATCCAGGCATAGCAACAAAATAGGCACCAGTCATGACCCTGAAACAGACGCTCTCTGTTCCCACTATAAAAACGGAAAAAACGCTCTTCACCAATCTGAAGGCGTTCTGCCAAAACTAAAGGGGGACTTTGAACGTTGGTATACATCACAGTCTGTCTACCGATCACAGACCACACCCAAGTTCGCACGCAGGACAACTCAAGCGTGGGGTGCGATGACCGAACATGTAAATTTGATGGTCTAAGTGTGGTTATTTGTTTGTAGTGTGTTTTTCAGTGCAAGAACTTAATTTTGAACTATTATATGTAGTTTACAAGTGAGTAATGTTAAGTTTTTATTGTATTTTTAGACACAACTGACATTATTCTCTATGTAGGCTGCGACAAAGCGTAGCTCAAGTATTAATAATTGGAAGTTAAGCTACCACAGCGGTAAGTTCGAGTTCTATTGGACATAACAATTTCAGGGTGCAGCGTACAAAGCAGCACAAAAACTTAATTTTTTTTCCTTGAAAAGGCAAGGACAGAGAAGTCAGGACATAAACAGCATGAAACAGATAGAAGGAAGCCGTAGGAAAAGTCAGTGTTTCCTGAGAATATTCAGTGACGAACAGGAAACGGTGTTGTACGATCATGTTAAAAATGTAGATAGCCAGCTCATATACACTCCTGGAAATTGAAATAAGAACACCGTGAATTCATTGTCCCAGGAAGGGGAAACTTTATTGACACATTCCTGGGGTCAGATACATCACATGATCACACTGACAGAACCACAGGCACATAGACACAGGCAACAGAGCATGCACAATGTCGGCACTAGTACAGTGTATATCCACCTTTCGCAGCAATGCAGGCTGCTATTCTCCCATGGAGACGATCGTAGAGATGCTGGATGTAGTCCTGTGGAACGGATTGCCATGCCATTTCCACCTGGCGCCTCAGTTGGACCAGCGTTCGTGCTGGACGTGCACACCGCGTGAGACGACGCTTCATCCAGTCCCAAACATGCTCAATGGGGGACAGATCCGGAGATCTTGCTGGCCAGGGTAGTTGACTTACACCTTCTAGAGCACGTTGGGTGGCACGGGATACATGCGGACGTGCATTGTCCTGTTGGAACAGCAAGTTCCCTTGCCGGTCTAGGAATGGTAGAACGATGGGTTCGATGACGGTTTGGATGTACCGTGCACTATTCAGTGTCCCCTCGACGATCACCAGTGGTGTACGGCCAGTGTAGGAGATCGCTCCCCACACCATGATGCCGGGTGTTGGCCCTGTGTGCCTCGGTCGTATGCAGTCCTGATTGTGGCGCTCACCTGCACGGCGCCAAACACGCATACGACCATCATTGGCACCAAGGCAGAAGCGACTCTCATCGCTGAAGACGACACGTCTCCATTCGTCCCTCCATTCACGCCTGTCGCGACACCACTGGAGGCGGGCTGCACGATGTTGGGGCGTGAGCGGAAGACGGCCTAACGGTGTGCGGGACCGTAGCCCAGCTTCATGGAGACGGTTGCGAATGGTCCTCGCCGATACCCCAGGAGCAACAGTGTCCCTAATTTGCTGGGAAGTGGCGGTGCGGTCCCCTACGGCACTGGGTAGGATCCTACGGTCTTGGCGTGCATCCGTGCGTCGCTGCGGTCCGGTCCCAGGTCGACGGGCACGTGCACCTTCCGCCGACCACTGGCGACAACATCGATGTACTGTGGAGACCTCACGCCCCACGTGTTGAGCAATTCGGCGGTACGTCCACCCGGCCTCCCGCATGCCCACTATACGCCCTCGCTCAAAGTCCGTCAACTGCACATACGGTTCACGTCCACGCTGTCGCGGCATGCTACCAGTGTTAAAGACTGCGATGGAGCTCCGTATGCCACGGCAAACTGGCTGACACTGACGGCGGCGGTGCACAAATGCTGCGCAGCTAGCGCCATTCGACGGCCAACACCGCGGTTCCTGGTGTGTCCGCTGTGCCGTGCGTGTGATCATTGCTTGTACAGCCCTCTCGCAGTGTCCGGAGCAAGTATGGTGGGTCTGACACACCGGTGACAATGTGTTCTTTTTTCCATTTCCAGGAGTGTATTTGAATAAAGATGAGTTCTTAAATCTAGCGTACAAACATCCAAAAGCAAGTAAAAATAAAGCATGGGTTCAATAAGACGAAAATGAATGGTTATATGAATGGACGTGAAGACACTGAGCACACATGCATCCAAGAATTTCCAGTGGGCAGGAAATTTCAGCAACGAATATGTTGACAGATTCTTTGACAAACTAGGTGACTTCCTCGAGAAATTGTCATTTATAACTATTTGATTTACTTAAAACATTCATGTAAAAAAAATATTTTTTACGCATTACATTTCATGTCCGACACTAACCTCTAAGAAATTAATGACCAAAAAGCAAATAGCAGAAAAAGTACATAGGGAACTAACGAACATACATTCTCTTGACATGGAGTTTTATACTTCTATTAAGTAACGTTTCGTGGTATTGTTTCGTGTGAAAAATGTTGTAATGTAACCTTCAGAAATAATCGTAATTTCGAAATAGCTTACACGCCGATACTGCCCGACCTTCTCTTTTATGTACGGGCTACCTGTTGCACGCTGCTGCAGCCGAAGGCAGCTCTCGCCTACGCCATACAAAAGATATAACAGGTTACCAGATTCACAGCTCAAGTTACATCACAGAATGAAACACCGCCGATTCCTGCAAAACCCATTGTCCGCTGGGAAGAGAAACCTCATATAAGTTTTTATGTTCCAGGCTTGTTATGCATCATGCAACTTACATATTCCATATTTGCCAAAGAAAACAAAGAAAAGGAAAGTTGAACCTTTTTTATATCACCGTCATCGTAACAGCCACAGCGCGCTCCTGTTATTTCAAGGACAGCTCCGAGACAGATGCCCTCCAGCGTGCATTCCACTCACCCGAAACCATCACCATTTGTGACTTCAGCGGTGTAAAGTGAGAGCTCACTGGAGGACGGGATGAACGTCTATTGCATTTTCTGATGAAATCTGGGTTTCCCTCGGTGCCAATGACGGCCGTGTGTTGTTTACAAGAAGACCAGTTGAGGGTCTGCAATGAACCTATCTGCGCGCTACACACACTGGGCCTACACCAGTTGTTATGGTCTGGGATGCGATTTCGTATGACAGCAAGTGCACTACTGTGGCTATCCCACGCATCATGACTGCAGATTTGTAAGTCAATCTGGTGATTCGGCCTGGTGAGCTGCCCTTCATGAACAACGTTCCAGGGGTGTTTTTCAAAAGGATAGCGCTCGCCCATATACCGCTGTTTTAACCCTACATGCTCTACAGAGTGTCGACACGTTGCCTTGGCCTGCTCGATCACCAGATCTGCCTTGAATGTCGCACATATAGGACATTATTGGACAACAACCGTTGCGTTGCCGAGCGAGGTGGCGCAGTGGTTAGCAAACTGCATTCGCATTCGGGAGGACGACTGTTCAAACCCGCGTCCGGCCATCCTGATTTAGGTTTTCCATGATTTCCCTAAACCGCTTCAGGTACAGGGTGTTTCAAAAATGACCGGTATATTTGAAACGGCAATACAAACTAAACGAGCAGCGATAGAAATACACCGTTTGTTGCAATATGCTTGGGACAACAGTACATTTTCAGGCAGACAAACGTTCGAAATTACAGTAGTTACAATTGTCAACAACAGATGGCGCTGCGGTCTGGGAAACTCTATAGTACGATATTTTCCACATATCCACCATGCGTAGCAATAATATGGCGTAGTCTCTGAATGAAATTACCCGAAACCTTTGACAACGTGTCTGACGGAATGGCTTCACATGCAGATGAGATGTACTGCTTCAGCTGTTCAATTGTTTCTGGATTCTGGCGGTACACCTGGTCTTTCAAGTGTCCCCACAGAAAGAAGTCGCAGGGGTTCATGTCTGGCGAATAGGGAGGCCAATCCACGCCGCCTCCTGTATGTTTCGGATAGCCCAAAGCAATCACACGATCATCGAAATATTCATTCAGGAAATTAAAGACGTCGGCCGTGCGATGTGGCCGGGCACCATCTTGCATAAACCACGAGGTGTTCGCAGTGTCGTCTAAGGCAGTTTGTACCGCCACAAATTCACGAAGAATGTCCAGATAGCGTGATGCAGTAATCGTTTCGGATCTGAAAAATGGGCCAATGATTCCTTTGGAAGAAATGGCGGCCCAGACCAGTACTTTTTGAGGATGCAGGGACGATGGGACTGCAACATGGGGCTTTTCGGTTCCCCATATGCGCCAGTTCTGTTTATTGACGAAGCCGTCCAGGTAAAAATAAGCTTCGTCAGTAAACCAAATGCTGCCCACATGCATATCGCCGTCATCAATCCTGTGCACTATATCGTTAGCGAATGTCTCTCGTGCAGCAATGGTAGCGGCGCTGAGGGGTTGCCGCGTTTGAATTTTGTATGGATAGAGGTGTAAACTCTGGCGCATAAGACGATACGTGGACGTTGGCGTCATTTGGACCGCAGCTGCAACACGGCGAACGGAAACCCGAGGCCGCTGTTGGATCACCTGCTGCACTAGCTGCGCGTTGCCCTCTGTGGTTGCCGTACGTGGTCGCCCTACCTTTCCAGCACGTTCATCCGTCACGTTCCCAGTCCGTTGAAATTTTGCAAACAGATCCTTTATTGTATCGCTTTTCGGTCCTTTGGTTACATTAAACCTCCGTTGAAAACTTCGTCTTGTTGCAACAACACTATGTTCTAGGCGGTGGAATTCCAACACCAGAAAAATCCTCTGTTCTAAGGAATAAACCATGTTGTCCACAGCACACTTGCACGTTGTGGACAGCACACGCTTACAGCAGAAAGACGACGTACAGAATGGCGCACCCACAGACTGCGTTGTCTTCTATATCTTTCACATCACTTGCAGCGCCATCTGTTGTCGAAAATTGTAACTACTGTAATTTCGAAAGTTTGTCCGCCTGAAAATGTACTGTTGTCCCAAGCATATTGCAACAAACGGTGTATTTCTATCGCTGCTCGTTTAGTTTTTATTGCCGTTTCAAATATACCGGTCATTTTTGAAACACCCTGTAAATGTCGGGATGGTTCCTTTGAAAGGGCACGGCCGACTCTTCCCCATTTTTCCCTAGTCCGATGGGACCGACGACCTCGCTATTTGGTCCCCTTCCCCAAACCAACCAACCAACCTGCAACGTCGTCCACAAACAGCATTAATCGTCCCTGTACTGACCGACCAAGAGTGAAAGGCATGGAGCTCCATCCCACAAACTGGACAAATGTATTCCAAAAATTTCATTCCTCTACATAAATTAGTTTTTACTATTGCGCTTTTGTTTTCTGTCATTGCATGACAAATGCATAGGTGATAAGTGAACAGGGTTCTCTTATTTTATAGGAGAATTAATTTGTGTACAAGTTCAAAATCGTTCAAATGGCTCTGAGCGCTATGGGACTTAACATCTGAGGTCATCAGTCCCCTAGAACTAAGAACTACTTAAAGCTAACTAACCTAAGGACATCACAGACGTCCATGCCCGAGGCAGGATTCTAGCCTGCGACCGTAGCGGTCGCGCGGTTCCAGACTGAAGCGCCTAGAACTGCTCGGCCTCACCGGCCGGCTTGTGTACAAGTTACTGAGTATTATTTCGGCTAATCCTAGGTCTGTTATTGTGCTATTATTCACTCTAAATCAATCAGGCGATCCGTGACGTGACGGGATATTTGCATAATTTCCGTTCAATATCTGTGTGCACTTCATCGTAGCTACTTACCTGTTTTCTTTCATTTGTGATAGTCCTACGTAACTTTCGACACTTTATAACAAGTGCTTAATTTTTTATTACAAAACCGTTCCCAGGAACTGACCAGTTAATATTCATGACAAGCCTTATGTCGGGATTAACTTAGAAACCAACATCTAATTTTCAAACCTATTAAATCTTACAGAGTGAATCACCTAAACCTTGCACGTCTTTTGCTTTGTGAACGGTTTATGACATCGAAACGAGAATTACGGCAAATAACACGACAATCGAAAGCTCTTAAGAAGATAAATGCGCCGGCCGCTGGTGGCCGAGCGGTTCTAGGCGCTTCAGTCTGGAACCGCGCGACCGCTACGGTCGCGGGTTCGAATCCTGCCTCGGGCATGGATGTGGGTGATGTCCTTAGGTCAGTTAGGTTTAAGTAGTTCTAAGTTCTAGGGGACTGATGACCTGAGATGTTAAGTCCCATAGTGCTCAGAGCCATTTGAACCATTTGTAAATATACTGTCTTTAGTACGTTTCACGAACATAATGGTAAGTGCATGTACATATCATTATGTTCCTGAAGTACGTTATTTTTGAGGTTATTTTAGAATGGCTACATTTTTTTGGCTAAGTAGTGTGTGAAAGCGCATTTTTCATTTACATTGTTACATGTAATAATAATAATGGTAACGGTAATAGTAGTTTTCGTTGTTATACAGGTCAATAGCGAATCAGATCATATTGCCCAAAACAACAAACAGTGTATTGCTCCTGCAGAAACCATTCAGGAACAGACAAAGACGTCGTCTCGGAAAAGGTGCTGCTGTGGCCAAAACAAGAACTCGAACATGGTACTGTTTCGAAATATCTAATTTCAACTGGTAGATTTCGTGTGATTGAACACCACTTCCCCGTGAGCGGGCACACAATTTTGCCGTCCGATAGAGATTTCGCGACAATTGAGAATTACATTAGCCGACAAGTACAAGATGTGTACAGTCCAGATCAGTGGTGCGAGATCATCAAGAAGTCGGCTAAGAAGAATCCATTGCTTGTATATAATATGAAAAGAGAGGATTTCTATCAAATACAATACTCTAAAGAAGCGTTTGTCTTCAGAAAGAAGACAGTTGATAGTCGAGATGTCAACCTAAGGAAAGTATGTGACCTCCGAATATCCATCATCTTTATTCATCAGCTAGACATTTTGTCATGACATTTGGCATGAAATAAGCTTCAGGAAACGTGGAAGACAAGGACCAGTTCCTATGCTTCGACTTAAATACAATGGGCAAAGGCTTATTGAAAAGAAGAAAGTTGCTGACGTCCTGTCGCTCCTAAATTACAAACCTCCTGTCCACCATGGATTTATCCTGTCACTAAAGCCAACAGTTTTGGATGAAAAAGACTTTAGTAATGAGAGTGATGAATGATTTTGCAGTTTAAGTAAAGTGTTGAAGACTTACTGTAAAATTTAGTATGTAATGTTTGAAACGTCCCCTTTTGAACAATTTTACAGGACTATGCTTATCCTGACACACAATATTTTTTTTTTTAGCGCAACGCAATCTGACTTTCAAAAATCCCTACAAAAGAATGGCCCTGACTAACATTAAACTGTACCTTTCACAAATCACTAAATCACTTACCTCACAATAATCTTCGTTTCTCCCACTACTGCAATACAGCAAGCGCCACTACTGCCAGCTAAATAAAAGATTCAAACTATGGAAGGCACTAACTACTGATGGGGATAGTTAGCAAATGAAAGATATTAATAGAGAACAAACAATGTATTTACCTTGATATCATCACATATAAATATAGCAGTTCATGACAAATTTCAAAACTCCGCCATCTCTCTCCCCACATCCACCACTGCTGGCGGCTCACCTCCAACTGCGCAACGCTACGCGCTGTTCACAGCCAGCTGCCTAACACTACAATGGCGAGTATTACAACAATGCAAAGCAGCCACAGGCTGCACACAGCACAGCCAGTGATTTTCATACAGAGGTGGCGTTACCAATAAAGAAACCTAAACAGCCTACTTACATAGCCCCCATGCTCCCCACAAAAAAAATTTTACAAATTGGTTTGGGCAGTGGCCAATACAGATTTGAAAAAATTTTTCATAATTACAATAACAAAGAAATCAAATGCACACACTTAATGATACAATGTTGGTCAAAAGCTAAAATTTTCTCACAGTCCATAAAGACAGTCCTGATCATTCATCACATTGCAGTGTTTTTCTCAAAGTCTGAGCAGTAAAAGAAAATGCACATGGGAGTAGTGGATTTCCATGCAGTCTTGAAGAAGTAGTGTTGTCCTTCCAACGGAAAGACAGTGCTGACTCTTGACATGCTGACAGGTAATGGGCCACAACAGAGCAAACCCACAGCGGAGTCAGTCGAAGGTTTGAAGAGTATTGGTGGGTAGGTCATCACAGAGCAGACCTACTGTAGTCCTGGTAGAGATTACGGTATTGGTGGGCCACCAGAGGTGCAGACCCGCTGCAGTCCTTGTAGAGATGATGGTACTGGTGGGTCATCAAAGATGCAGACCCACTGTAGTCCTTGTAGAGATGGCCAGCAGCCATCTGTTGTGACTGTGCAGGTGCACAATCACCATTGAAGAGTCTTGCGGCTAATATAGCAAGTCCATAACCACCACTTGTGCACTCACAAAGTTTTTGGAATTGTCCTTAGAACCAGCAATGCTGTTATCCAGTCCCTTGCTGAATTATTAACACACGTGCAAACACTAACAGTCCCTACTTCTCACATATTGTCCATATACTATGACCAACAGAAACGTGTGCAGTGAAATGATACTTAATTTGAAGAACTGGTGTCAATTACAATTTTATAACATAAGAATACAATTACAAAGGTACAAAATACATCATTAAAGAACATAACAATACAGATAACATTTGTAGTACAGGCTTTACAAAAGAATCAAAATAACATATACAACAGTGTTACAGGAATTATGACATAAGTAAATACATAAAAGATCAGAATAACTTTTGAAACATCAACTTTACACATGAGCATTAAAACAAAACAGAATAAATAATGTCTAAACATCTTTACAAAGAAAATAACATATTATCAGAAAAATTCTACAACATAACTCTTATTAGCTAAACACATTAAGACAGGAAAAACACAAATACACATAGTGTAATAACACAAAAATACAGGACAGGGTTTGTTTTCAGTGTGATATTTGGTGCTGCAGTCCAACCCAAAACTTCATTCCATAGATCTTTCGTCTTATTTCCACATTCGTTTCCACCAAAAAAAATCCTATTCAAGCATGCTTTCTGTATATATATGTTCACATATTTCTTACCTCATTATTTATTTTCCATTATCTTACTTCATCATTTATTTCCAAGAAAATCCTACCTAAACCTGTTGTCCCTAAACCCTACTTTTTTTGGTTCATATCCTCTTTCAAAATACTGTTTTGGCCAAACCATTTTCTTATAGATTTTCAATGTATTTCTTCCAATTCATCACAACTTGTTCTCTTATATAGTCTACCCCCTCTTAAGCTAACTTAAATCTACTGAGCTCAGATGCTAAACTAAGGAATGAGGCAATGCAGCAGCAGAAAACAATTAACACAAACAGCAATGATAAAAAATACAAAAGGCAAAGCAAGCAGCATAAATTACAACTAATATAAGGCAATGAGCAGCAAACAAGAAAAATAAATCAGTAGTAAAACTAGCTTAACAGAATAATACAAAGTGAAATTTAGTAGCACTATGCATGGCAAGCAGCAGCAGCAAATTCTATAATTAATACCTAAGCATGGCAAAGATCAAGCAGAAAAAATATTACACTAAAAATGGCCATGTCTAATACCTATGTCACATCTTAACACTAGAGTGATGCATCACAATAAGTTACTGTACCAAAAAAAATTACCAAGTAGTTGAAAAGAAAATTATGTATGCAGTTCCTGTTACTAGTCCCTTCTTATTGTTCTTTGCATTCCAAGAGCTCCTTTTTCGAAGAATGTGTATCATAAAGTAATTATTTAATAGATCTGTTGACAGAAAGTGTTCACATTAGCAAATGCATTTAATTTTATTTTATGAAACCAATGCTGCAAGACAGCTGGAAACCAGATATCAAATGAAATAAGCAATTACGCAAACCAAAGCATAAAAATATCATTCAATAGTCATGTGACATTTCATAAGTTAGTAGAAATTCTCTCAACTCTCGTAGAAAGACGCTTGTCAGAATCAGGTGTGCAGATGTAAAAATATTTCTCGTCATTTCATTAGGCATTTCTGTAAATATCATAAATGAAGAGCTCCACAGTGTCAACATATGTTTTCAAGTTCGACCGTGTCGTTTTTGCGATGCTCTCTACAAAGGAACGTCAATAGCGAGGATAATGGCCTCTCTCTATTTTTTTTTCTACCTGTGCCACTGGAAGGCACACGCTAATGGCGTTTTTTCTCGGGCGGCTGTCGCCCATCTGGGTGCCCATGACGTATTACGTGCAGGTGGTCACTTAACTTTCTTACGGAAATATTTACGACAGCAGTTTCCGCTACAGTGGCAGTCTTATATAAAAATATTTCACAGGTCAATAATTAGCGTTGCAAATCTGTAGAAACAAAATCCTATAAATATAAGTGTCCAAAAAAAAAAAATATTCGTCAGCATTGTGATACAGTCACACATTTACACACATTTCATAACCTTGAAGTACGATTCTTGGTTTCCAACAACCTTTTCCACAAGTCAGAGTCCCTAATCACTTTTCATTACTCCTTACCTTATTACACATATACATATTCGTCGACACGTCAATCTTGCGACGACACTTCACTATTTCATCGTAATAAATACATAGCATAATCAAATTCCCCATATAGCATCAAATTGTTCATCATAAACATACCTCAACAGCATAATACACATCGTCGTCGTAAAAATAACATCATAATACCTCAGTCAACTCTCAAAATCGTCGTAGATTCCTCCAATAATTTCAAAACCTAAAAAAATTCTCTGCTCATGTCAAAAAAGTGTCATCTACCTCAAATGTACTTTAAAATCATGCTCCCTTGCCAAATACATCATTCAAAGCTCTCATAGTATCACAATGGTTCCGAAAAAATATGAACAGTTCACAAAGTACAGACAAAATACAATTTCATGAGTGTGAAATTACCCAACTGTGAAATTGCGTAAACATGTGTCACTGATGTAGTAAAAAAAATGTTTATCTCTCAGTTAAATGATCAGATAGCTGTGTAAGTATGTGTTAGAGAAATATGGTACCGATGTGTAAAGTTGTATAAGCAAGTACCATATTAGCTAGGGCTCCTTGTGCTCGCCAAACACATGGTACACAAAGTAAGCGTGTACCCCCCTGAGGATTAATGTAATTATACCCTCAGGTGTTACAGATTACAGCAATGGAATGAAATGTATCACGGAAAACTTTCTTTGTAATTCAAAAAAAATTTTTAAAATAAATGTTTTAAGTACAAAATTAATCACTGAAATGCGTGTCCTGTAGCGCTAAATGTGCGTCTTGCTGTAAGATAATTCTGTTGAAATATCGTAGTTATCGTCCTCTGTAAGCAAAGTTCTGCTGAAGTCAATGTACTCACCTCATCATAAACAACAGTGAGATGCTTTGCGTGTAGATATCGTAGTTATTATGCTTATTGCCGTGATGAAGAAAGTACTATAATGTAACGTGTAGTTGTGCTACGGAAAAGGCTATCTCATTGTAGCTATACCACAAAAGTTACTACTAAAACATGTTTTACTTTCCAGAATAATTCAGAAAAACTGTGCACATATAAAACAGAAACACCGCAAAAGCAACATTGTAAATTGTCACTCATTAGTAGCGTCGTGATAAAATCGTGTAGCTGTCACATAAACTAACCACTGTGTCATCTGGTATCTCACAGAAAGTACTTTAAATCCAGAATGTATTTTCAAGTAAACCAAAATGTTGCATTAAAATCTCATTTGCAGTACTGGTAAATTTTCTAGGTATGTGAGCCTTATAGTCGTTACGTAATCGTGCAACTAACAAGCAAGAATGTAGAAATAACAACACTGTGTCGTCTGTTCACTATAACAATGCATTTGTAATTTCTGTTGAAATAAGTTCTCTTGGTTCTTGACTGGATATTTAACTTCAAACATTGTTGCATGTTAACAGATTCTAAGTCTGACACGGCATACTAGTAATGTAAAGTGAAAAGTTATATGGCAAAGACAAAGTTAAAAAGCAGATTATCTTTCAATAAACGGTTTTACATATGAAATGTGGTGCAAGCCTTTACTCTTACTAGTACGCAGAGTTTCAACTTCAACGCAATTATCATGTGGTATACGTCGGATTCTGTAAGGTCCATTGTAAACTAGAAAGAATTTGTGACTCAAGTGTTTCTTCTTATGTGACAATGAATGAGCTTTAATGAGAACTTTCTGACCAATACATAATTTCTTTGCATTTGCTTTACCGTGTAGTTTTCTCCTTTTGTCTGCTGCAGATTTTATATTTTTAATAGCCAAATCAATTATGTCTTTGTGTCGAAGTTTACGTGTATTCGGGAAAGGTACAAGCTCTATGATTCTGTTCGGTGGTTCTTCATTCTTCAGTACAAGAGTAGGTGGTAAAGAAGTGGAATCATGAGGCATTTCATTCAGCACGTTTTGAAATAAGTGTAAATATCTGTCCCAATGCTGATGCTTTCTGTGACAATAAAGTCTGCAAAGCTTATTGATTTCTTTCATAATCCGTTCGGAGGGGTTACAATGTGGTGAGTACAATGAAATAAAAACAGGTTTGATTTTATGGTTGCGAAGCATGCGTGACCAAACAGCAGATCTGAATTGCGGTCCGTTATCTGAAATGACTTTACTAACGTGTCCAACTTCACGTAAGAAATTTTTAACAAAGGCGTTGGATACAGACCGTCCAGTGGCTTTACGTAACGGTGTGAAAGAAACAAATTTTGAAGTAAGTTCAACAGCGACTAGAACGTACGAAAATCCATTAGATGTTCTGACAAGCGGTCCCAAGAGATCAACAGCAGCAAATTCTTTTAATTTAGAAGGAATGATAGGAAACAGCGGAGCACGATGGGAGATAGTAGATGGTTTCACCTTTTGACAAAGTTTACACATAGACAAGACTCTTCGAATTCTCTTTTCCATATTGTTAAAATAACAAGTCGTTCGAAGAATATGATAACATTTTCGTGGGCCAAAATGTGCATAGCTGAAATGAATGTACCAAATGAGCTTATTAACAAAATCGTCTGGAATGCAAAGTACCCATAGCTTGTCATCAACAGTGCAGCGTTTGAAGAGTATGTTGTTTCTAACCAGGTAATAATGCCGAATCTGAGTGTGTGTCTTTTCATGCCATTTACTTTTGATGTCTTTCCAAATCGGATCTTTATCTTGTTCATGAGCAATGTCCTTTAAAGATGTGGTGATGAAGTTTTCAAAGGCGACTTTCTGAATGTAAAGAATACTGAAATTTTTCTCAATGTTGCCTTCTGTGTTACTTTTCTCAAGCCCAGCCGGTGCGCGTGACAGCGCGTCCGCAACAATGTTCTCCTTGCCGGGAATGTAGACTATTGTGAAGCGGAATTCTTGCAGAAACAATGCCCAACGTTTTAACCTGTCATGATTTAATTTTGAAGACATATGAAATTGTAATGCACGATGATCACTGTATACTTTTACGTGCTTACCAGAAAGAAAGAAACGGAATCTGTTAAATGCCCAAACGATAGCTAAAGCTTCTAATTCAGTAACGGAATAATTTTTTTCAGATTTTGTTAGCACTCGGCTAGCAAAAGCAATGGTTTTCTGAACAGTGGTGTCATTTTCTGTGGATTCTTGAAATAAATGGGCACCAAGACCGACTTTAGAAGAATCCGTGCTAAGGCAGAAATCTTGTGACAGATCTGGATGAGCTAGAATTGGCGCGTTAAGTAGCGATTCTTTCAAAGAATTGAATTCCAACTGTGCTTGTTCGTCCCAGTTCCAAATAGTATTTTTTCCAGTAAGAGAACAAAGTTTTGGTGTAACAAGAATTTGCATGTTCAGAAAACGACGATAAAAATTTACGAGACCTAGAAAACCGCGGACTTGTCTTTTTGTGGATGGAACTGGAATGGCTCTGATTGCTTCTAACTTTTCAGGATCCGGCTGAATGCCTTCAGAAGAAATAATATGTCCCAAAAACCTCACCTTTGACCTACCGAATTCAGACTTTTCCAAGTTAACTGTAATTCCAGATTCTGCAAAAATACGTAACAAACTGTTGAGGATGCGATTATGTTGTTCCCATGAAGCTTCTGCTATTAGAATATCGTCCACATATAAGGTGATGTGACGTTTTAAGAACTCAGGTAATATGGAATTTAGCCCGCGAATGAATGCTGCTGAAGAAATGTTCAAACCAAAAGGAAGTTTCCGAAACTGATAACAAACGCCGAAACAAAGGAAAGCTGTGTATTTTCTACATTCTGGATGAAGTTCGATCTGATAAAAGCTGGATCTGAGATCAATGGAAGACAACACGTTTACACCATTAAAATTTTGAAGAAGTTCTTCCAACGTTTGCGGCCTGTCTGTTTCAGGAATAATGATAGTATTGATTTGTCTCGAATCTAAGACAAGCCTGATCGATCCATTTTTCTTCTCAACAACATGTAATGGATTGTTGTATGAGCTTACTGCAGGCTCAATAATGCCCTCGTCAAGCATAGATTGTATTTCTGTTCTAACACGGTCCGTATAATGCGCCGGAATTACGTATGGTCTAACACAAAATTTAGTATGCTCATGAACACGAAATTGGTATTGAAATCCCTTGATTGTTCCTGTTTTATGAGTAAAAACTGTGGAATATGCTTGTAAAATCTCAAAAAGGTCCTGCCTATCAGTGTCATTACAATTCTCAATTGTTTGAATTTTATTCTGAATTAACTCATTAGTTTCAAATATGCCGTCGATATCATCCCTGTCAGTACTTGCAGAGTGATTGGTAGTGTCTAGTTCCGTAGAAAATTCCGAACTGTTGCTTAACAGAAGGTAAAGCCGATTAATTTCTTCGTCATGGTTTGAGAGCCAATCTTCAAATTTCAAAGCTACTGACCTACCTTCTTTTTCTAAACTTATTTCAGCATCGTGAAAGCTTAAGATTGCTTTGTATTCATTCAAAAAGTCTACTCCCAGTATAATTTCCGTCGACAATAATGGAACAATAAGAAAGTTCATAGAGAAGCTATGGCTTTGACAAAAGAATTCTAAGTTAGTTTGTTGGCGTACATCTACACTTTTTCCAAAGATTGCACCTTGTAATTTAATCTTACGTAACGGAAGTGTGGGGCAATCGTTCGATTTGTTGCATTTGCTAAAGGCTGTTTCACTAATTACTGAAATGGGACTGCCAGAGTCAAGTACTGCCGTAAATTTTACGTCATTTACTGTAATGTGAATCACAGGATATGCAATGTTGTTATGTTTTACGTCGTGTTCTTGGAGTAAGATGTCCCTAATGTCTTCCATTTTTACGTAATTACTAGCTACGGCAGCTGCGTCGTTAGTCTCATACGAACGTTTTGTGGCTGCCTGCGGTATGAGTCATTGCCTATTGTCTCTTTGTTGGCGCGCGTCGTTATTGGGATTTGGAGACCTAACTTCTACAAATTCACCGTGACGAGAGGGCCCTGCCCTGTTTAAATCCCGCCAGTTCTGATGCAATTCAGGTCAGTCGTTACGATCATATCGTCTATCGTCATGTCGGTAGTTTCTGTGGTTTCTTCCTTGTGGGTTAAGTGGTGGAGAATTTCTCCCTGAATCGTAACTGCGCGCTGGACCGTTTCGTCTAAAGTTATTCTGTCTCTCGTAATAATAATTGTTTTGGTTCCCATATTGTCTGTTTCTCTGATTGTCTCTGTGATAGTCATTACCGCAGAGAGGTGATCTTTCCCTGTAATTATTACTACTCTGCCAACGGTTGTTATACGGGTGGTGTCTGTTTCGGTCACGATTTGTGTTGTGAGAATAGCCTTGTCGCGTCCAGTTATTATTTCTCTCATCGCGGAATTGCGACGGATGTGATCTGTAATTGTTGTGCTCCTGCGTTCCGCGATTGTCAGTGTCAATTTCCAGTTCTTGTAACAGTCCCTGAAAAGCTTCAATGTCGTCTTTGCAACGTCCTGCTAAAATAATATGTCGTAAATGTTCAGGTAATTTGATTAAGCAAATGCGGATGAGTTCTGAGGGGCTGTATGGGTTTGACAGGTACTGATTCTTGTGCAACATGTCTTCAAAATATTTCACAAGACTGGAGAATTCAGATTGTTCGAAATGTTTCATCATTATGATGCCATGTTTTACTCGGTCTTGTGTGGCTTGAGACCAATATGCTGAGAGGAAGGCATGGTAAAATTCTCCTTCACTGTGGCAATCGTGAATGACCGATCGCATTCTTACAGCTGCTTCATTCTCTAAATAGCCACACATAAATTCTAATCTGTGCTCTAATGACCAGTTGGGAGGAAAACAATGAGAGAATTGATGAAGCCACGCTTGTGGATGAATGTCGTTGCCGGAATTCTTAAACGTTTTGAATTTACGTGTAGTAATGAACAGCTTATAGTCAAAATCATCATGTCGGCGAGTCGCATGTCGGTCATTATTACGTCGTTTCGGCGGTTCCATCTCAAAATTCGGTGTGCCTTGCCAATTTCTTTCATAATTTCCGAAGTGTCCTGCGTTATTATTTTGTGGTTGTTCCGTATTTCTAAGTCCCTCTTCCCGTACTGTGGCGCGAGTGTCCTATGAAATACGTAATTCTTGTATTACCTGTGTCAGCTGATCTTGTACTTCGCGGATTTCTCTTTGGTGTTGCGTATTAATTTGATTCTGATTTTGTTTCAGTTTCCTAATTTGTTCGCTCTCTTCTGTGTCATTAAAGACTACCGGTTTTGTGTCATTCAGATTATCATCTACCTTCGTAGATAAATTATTTAGCTGATCCGAAAGTTCAACTACTTTCTCTGATAATGTACTAATTTCCTCCATGTGTCTTTCTACTGTGTCCTTTAAGTTTTCCTGGGTTTTTGCAAGTTGCGTAACCGAATCGGTAGATGCAACTGAGTCAATTTTAGCTTGCAAGGTCTCATGATTTTCATGAACAATAATTTGCAGTTCTTTTATGGCTGCTTCGTGATTCTGTAATGCATTTTCATGCCGCGAAAAAATAGGTTGAAAATGCTCACAAATTTGTGTTTTTACATCATTACAGACTTTTTGACATTTCGATTCAATGTTATGTAACTCGGTAGTTAAATCTTCACGTGTTTGTTCAAGCTTATTTTCCACTGAGTCTAACTTTTGAAGCTTTTGTTCCATTGCGTCTAACTGTTGCTGTGTTTGTCTCTGGTGTTGTTCCATTGTGTCTAACTTTTGAAGATTTTCTTCCATTGTGTCTAATTTTTGAAGCTTTTGCTGTGTTTGTCTCTGATTTTGTTCCATTTGTTGCATTAATTGCAATAATAATGTATTAGTGTCCGGAATCTGTTTCTCTATGCTTTTTGGCAGTGCATTTGCACCGGCAACATTCACATTTTGACAAGCAGAAAATGTGTCTTGACTCATTTGAGAAAACGGTGAGGACCCAAAACCTAAGTCTACAGTATTTGCAATATTGTGTTCTGTCATTCCCGATTCCTGAGGCGAGCTGTTGCCGACCGATCGATCGATAATTCTTCCCTCTTCACTAATTGTTTCCCTGTCCACGCCATTGTTTGCCGCAAGCTCCATTTCCCTATGCACAATTACCAAATTACTAATTTGAACATCAGTTAATTCATTACTCGGTGGCGCTAACACACTGCTTTCGTTTTCACTGTCATTTCTCAGTTTACTTTGGAGCCTAGTATTACGTTTTTCACACGCCATTATTGTCACAGTGTTTCACACGACAACACAGAAAAACACAATTTGAAGAGCAAAAATAGGGGAACACATTAACATAGCACTGAAAATAATATCTAGTTAATTGCAGCTGCGAAATACTTGGTGCAAATCTACATGCATACCACAACTGTTTTACTGTACAACAATGAAAGACTGCAACTACAAAGGAGATTTTCTCTACAATTACGCGCTAGCAATAAACAAAAGCTAGACTAATTACACAAACTACAAGAAAAAAAAATCAGAAGATTCCAGTGAGGTATCCTCGGCTAAGGGTCGACATATGAAACGTCCCCTTTTGAACACTTTTACAGGACTATGCTTATCCTGACACCCAATATTTTTTTTTTTTTTTAGCGCAACGCAATCTGACTTTCAAAAATCCCTACAAAAGAATGGCCCTGACTGACATTAAACTATACCTTTCACAAATCACTAAATCACTTACCTCACAATAATCTTCGTTTCTCCCACTACTGCAATACAGCAAGCGCCACTACTGCCAGCTAAATAAAAGATTCAAACTATGGAAGGCACTAACTACTGATAGGGATAGTTAGCAAATGAAAGATATTAATAGAGAACAAACAATGTATTTACCTTGATATCATCACATATAAATATAGCAGTTCATGACAAATTTCAAAACTCCGCCATCTCTCTCCCCACATCCACCACTGCTGGCGGCTCACCTCCAACTGCGCAACGCTACGCGCTGTTCACAGCCAGCTGCCTAACACTACAATGGCGAGTATTACAAAAATGCAAAGCAGCCACAGGCTGCACACAGCACAGCCAGTGATTTTCATACAGAGGTGGCGTTACCAATAAAAAAACCTAAACAGCCTACTTACATGTTCTATCACTATGTGTTGTTAATGGTGTATGGTAATGTAATAATTTTTGTATATTTCATTTGTTTTGGTCAGTTCTGAGTTTCATTTATGTCTGTATAGTAGAAGATAGATGTTAGAATCACTACAGAATAAAAGTACTGTTCAAATAAAATTATTCAGATTTGCAGATCAATTGAAACTTTAAATGCGCTGTATCCCGAAACTGCGCTTACCATTTTGTTCCCCCGAGCAGCTCATTAATGTGCCTCTCATGTCAGAATCCCTTGTTATATGTAGCAAGCAGATAAGCATATGCTACTAACATAAAACGCATTTCCTCTTGGGCATATTTTGTACTATATAGATACAGAGTGAGCTACGTTGGAAATGGAACAGTATACTAACTTCTAGTGTATCAGAAAGGCTTTAGGAAAACAATTTGGAATTTGAGACACGTTGGGTAGCTGTGCGGTCAAGGCGTCTTGTCACGGTTCGCGCGGCTGTCCCCGTCGGAAGCTCGAGTCCTCCCTCTGGTATGGGTGTGTGTGTTGTCCTGAGAGTAAGTTTAAGTTAGATTAAGTAGTGCGTCAGCCTAGGGACCGATGACCTCAGCATTTGGTCCCATAGTCCTTACCACAAATTTCCAATTTTTTTTTCGAATTTGTATCCGTACTCATCTTTAAGTGCACAGCTTTTGTGGAAACAAGTAAATATTCGAAAGGTTCGATACAGCGACGGAGCCATGCATGATAGCCCAACTTGGCGGTGTTTATAGCGTGATAACCAACTCCGGCTCCCTTGTCTTTTAATTTTGGTACATTTATCGGATATTTTTGGGAAAAGTTTCGACGCCAACATTAACAACCGGTTATCACTGTACTCGTGTTTTCAAGAGCTGCCGAGTGCCGTTAAGGAAGTACGTCGTAACGTAAAAAGCGCACATTCGCAACATTATCTCAGTTGTTACTAGAGTTAAGAGTATTACCCATGCTACAAAATTATGTGCCCCTCTGCCTACTTCGGTTTGCTGAAAAACTCGTTTGATATCTTGAACCGTTCATCAATTAACAGAGATGCCAGTTTAGAGGCGCTGAATCTTGTATCATTGTCTACTAGAAGTAAACGATGTGTGAGACGTTACTATACTTCGTTGATGCTAAGGAGTTCCGTATTACCAAGTGGTTTGTAATATTGGAGCATAAAGTTACTACTGTCATACATACAAGAAAGAAGTGTTAAGACCACATGAAAAATCTTCAGCCGTCTGTAATGCAATATGTAACAATTTTCACGGATTGATAGACACATGATTCTCATGACGGATGACGGACCACAGACCCTCATTTCGCGTGTTCACACTGTGTTGTAAGTGCGTGATTGCCTGGATTCCGGAGTCTGCTGCAGCCTTTATCGCGGGCACTTGCCTTCGCAAAGAATTGCCGAGACGGAAGAGTAATTATGGCTCTGCCCAGGACAGACTCAATATAGACAGCGGCGCGCACAAATAGCCGTTATTGATGCGTCTATTTTGACTTTGGATTACGAAGATGGAAGAATGCCTCGGAGAAGCTACAGAGTGAACGAAAAAATATTCGTATCCAGCATGTATCAACAGCGAAGATTAATTAACTGAACGTTCGTGATGCCACTGGAGTTGTTACACACTGCGTGTTACTGAGAGTGTTGGAACCCCGTTAGTCGCTACCCGGTTAGTTATATGTTCCGTTGTTCAGAAGAAATGACTTTAGATCATATCTAAAACTTTCTTTACTACATGTCAGACATTCCC
This sequence comes from Schistocerca nitens, assembly GCF_023898315.1. Classification (NCBI taxonomy): domain Eukaryota; kingdom Metazoa; phylum Arthropoda; class Insecta; order Orthoptera; family Acrididae; genus Schistocerca; species Schistocerca nitens. The sequence goes on from NC_064616.1 coordinate 369,632,768, forward strand.
TCTTAATAGGCAAATAATCAAAAATTTTAGATGTGTATATCGAACTCCATTCTGAACCGCCGACAGCTTAAATAATCGGTAAAAAAAGTCATGTTCCCCTATATTGTAGAGGATATGAACATCAGTATTCTCATGCTTTGGTGGATTATTTATTCTAAATTTTGTTACCGAATATACATATTGTGATGGAGCAGTTAAAATGCCTAACTCCTTTAAGAGGTACCTACAGGATAATGGCAGGTGAACACCACACATTACTCCTATTGCTCGCTTTTGTGTAATCAGTTCTTTCGTTTTAGGTTGTTAGCTATCTCAGAAAATTATAAGACAATATTGTGTGAAAATATGGAAACTGTTTTAGGAGGTTCACTCGTTTGTTCCTAAGACTAGCAATTATGCGAAGGACAAAAGAAGTTGAAGCTCATTGTTTGAGCGACTCGGAAATACTATTCTTTCAGTTCAAGTTTTCATCAATATGTACACCCAAAAATTTGGAACATTCTGCCCTGTGTACTGACATCTGTCCATATGCTACATCAATTGTTGGTTTGAATATTTGTTGTACAGGAAAGAATATACCGTAGTTTGTCTCTTCAAATTTCGGCATAGTTCATGATCAGACAACCACTTAATAATACTTTGAAAAACATTAATAAAATATCTTCTGTTGCTTTTTTACTAATTGGATTTATTATAAAAATAGTAACACCTGCAAAACGCACCAGATCTGCTTGATGAATGTTAAGTGGAAGGTCATTCACATATATAGGGAATAGGAGTGGACCCGAAATTAGCTCTTTGGGACTACCTTTGTGGTTTCTCCCCATTTACTAAAATTTTCTCTCCGTCAAACATTATTTCAATGATTCAGTACATCTTTCATTTTCTGTCTATGAGGTATAATGGCAACCAGGTGTCTGTAAAGCTATCAGTTCCATAATACTTTAGTTTTTCTAAAAGGTTTACATGATCTAAATAATAAAACACCTTGTAAAGGTCATAAAATATCGGCTAATGGTATTTCATTATTCAAACCTTGTAATATTTAGTGAGTGACTCTATGAATAGCATTATCTGTCGAGAAACCGTTTATAAACAGCATCCTCACTCGAGAAACCCTTCTGGAATCCAAACTGTGATGTGCAAAGTAAATTACTTTATTGTTCCATGTATTACGTGGATCAATAAGGAGATTGTTTGTGAAATTAGAACCAATTTTCAAATTCTATTTGAAATTTCCTTTTGTAGTTCTATTAACGTCAGCGAAGGATGTGCGTGCTACTACTGGTTGCTTAAAGTTTGGTGGAATAACGTTTGCAATACGTTCTCCTCCTTCTTCAGCTGAACCATTTAATCCTATTTTTGCTGCTGCATTTGGAAAGTCATTATTAAAAATACTTGCACCTTGTGAATTATCAGTCACAACATTGTCATTTAGTTTCATTGTGATGGTATCTTGCGCACTGACTGGTTGTCCTGGTTCCCATTTCACTGTATCTCTCATAGTTTTAATATCATTAATTGTCTGGATGTGCATATTCATGGGTATTTTAATGACGTCCCTCTAAATATTATAGTATTTTTATAGAATACAAGTAACGTAGAATCTCGACTTTTTCTGGCCTTTACTAAATTTCTCTTTTCCTCTTACATAAAATTTTAATCCATTCTGTTATCCATGGTTTACTTTTTTTTGATAAACTTACGGTACTTTCAGATATTGAGACAAATTTGCTATGGCATATATCGAAATTCACTTTTCCATTTATTTCTACAGTTGTGCGTAAAATTTAAGAACGAAAGTAACTTTCGCATGATGTGTCATCGACAAGTAACATAGCTCGATGAAACTTGTACTATACACTGAAAGAACTGCTACAGTATGGTACAGAATAAAACATACGCAAAGAGATGAACAGAAATGATGTCTTTATTCAAAGAGAATAATTACACTGAAGTCAACGTGATGTACAATGAGGTGACAAGAGTCATGGGATAGCGATATACATACTCTCCTGGAAATGGAAAAAAGAACACATTGACACCGGTGTGTCAGACCCACCATACTTGCTCCGGACACTGCGAGAGGGCTGTACAAGCAATGATCACATGCACGGCACAGCGGACACACCAGGACCCGCGGTGTTGGCTGTCGAATGGCGCTAGCTGCGCAGCATTTGTGCACCGCCGCCGTCAGTGTCAGCCAGTTTGCCGTGGCATACGGAGCTCCATCGCAGTCTTTAACACTGGTAGCATGCCGCGACAGCGTGGACGTGAACCGTATGTGCAGTTGACGGACTTTGAGCGAGGGCGTATAGTGGGCATGTGGGAGGCCGGGTGGACGTACCGCCGAATTGCTCAACACGTGGGGCGTGAGGTCTCCACAGTACATCGATGTTGTCGCCAGTGGTCGGCGGATGGTGCACGTGCCCGTCGACCTGGGACCGGACCGCAGCGACGCACGGATGCACGCCAAGACCGTAGGATCCTACGCAGTGCCGTAGGGGACCGCACCGCCACTTCCCAGCAAATTAGGGACACTGTTGCTCCTGGGGTATCGGCGAGGACCATTCGCAACCGTCTCCATGAAGCTGGGCTACGGTCCCGCACACCGTTAGGCCGTCTTCCGCTCACGCCCCAACATCGTGCAGCCCGCCTCCAGTGGTGTCGCGACAGGCGTGAATGGAGGGACGAATGGAGACGTGTCGTCTTCAGCGATGAGAGTCGCTTCTGCCTTGGTGCCAATGATGGTCGTATGCGTGTTTGGCGCCGTGCAGGTGAGCGCCACAATCAGGACTGCATACGACCGAGGCACACAGGGCCAACACCCGGCATCATGGTGTGGGGAGCGATCTCCTACACTGGCCGTACACCACTGGTGATCGTCGAGGGGACACTGAATAGTGCACGGTACATCCAAACCGTCATTGAACCCATCGTTCTACCATTCCTAGACCGGCAAGGGAACTTGCTGTTCCAACAGGACAATGCACGTCCGCATGTATCCCGTGCCACCCAACGTGCTCTAGAAGGTGTAAGTCAACTACCCTGGCCAGCAAGATCTCCGGATCTGTCCCCCATTGAGCATGTTTGGGACTGGATGAAGCGTCGTCTCACGCGGTCTGCACGTCCAGCACGAACGCTGGTCCAACTGAGGCACCAGGTGGAAATAGCATGGCAAGCCGTTCCACAGGACTACATCCAGCATCTCTACGATCGTCTCCATGGGAGAATAGCAGCCTGCATTGCTGCGAAAGGTGGATATACACTGTACTAGTGCCGACATTGTGCATGCTCTGTTGCCTGTGTCTATGTGCCTGTGGTTCTGTCAGTGTGATCATGTGATGTATCTGACCCCAGGAATGTGTCAATAAAGTTTCCCCTTCCTGGGACAATGAATTCACGGTGTTCTTATTTCAATTTCCAGGAGTGTATATACAAATGGGGGTAGTATCGCATACACAAGGTATAAAAGGGCAGTACATTGGCGGAGCAGTTATTTGTATTCGCTTGATTCATATGCAACGTTTTCCGACGTGGTTATGGCCGCAAGACGCGAATTAACAGACTTTGAACGCGGAATAGTAGTTGGAGCTAGACGCATGGGACATTCCAATTCGGAAATCATTAGGAGATTCAATTTTCCGGGAGTGTCAAGAGTTTGCCGAGAATACCAAATGTCAGGCATTTCCTCTCACCACGGACAACACAGTGGCCGACGGCCTTCATTTAATGACCGAGAGCAGCATCGTTCGCGGTAGAGTTGTCAGTGCTAACAGACAAGCAACGCTGCGTGAAATAACAACATAAATGAAATTGGGTGTACGACAAACGTATCCGTGCCGTGAAATTTGGCGTTAATGGGCTATGGCAGCAGATGATCAATGCAAGTGCCTTTGCTAACAGCACGGCATCACCTGCGGCGCCTGTCCTGGGCTCGTGACCACAGCGATTGAACCCTGGACGACTCGAAAACCGTGGCCGGTCAGATGAGTCCCTATATCAGTTGGTAAGAGCTGATGGTAGGGTTGGAGCGTGGTGCAGACTCCACGAAGCAATGGAGCTAAGTTGTCAAAAAGGCACTGTGCTAGCTAGTAGTGGCTCCTTAATTATGTGGACTTTGTTTACATGTAATGAATTGGATCTTTGGTTCAGATGAAGCAACTAAGACCATTTGCAGGCACTCATGGACTTCATGTCCGCAAACAACGATGGTAGTTTTATGGTTGACAATGGACCACGTCACCGGGCCACAATTGTTAACAATTGATTTGAAGAACTTTCTCGAAAATTCGAGCTAATGATCGGCCACCAGATCGCTCGACGTGAATCTCATTGAACATTTATGGGACATAATCGATAGGCTAGTTTGAGTTCAAAATCCTGCGCTTTCGCAATTACGGACGGCTATAGAGGCACTATGGCTCAGTATTTTTGCAGGGGACTTCCAACGGCTTCTTGAGTCCATGTCACATCGAGGTGCTGCAGTACGTTTAGCAAAAGGAGGTCTGACATGATATTAGGAAGTGTCCCATGACTTTTGTCACCACAGTGTATGTTGGTACTCTGCACATTACAAAAAGAGGAACATGGTTCTTAATAGAGTGTCACGTTTGCAAGCTGGCCACAAGGCTGATGAGTTATTGACATAGGGCGTTCCATTCCTCCAGCAGCGTGGTTGGCGACGGCTGGATGGTCGTTGGTGCATCTGGACGTGCTGCAATACTTCCCCCCACCGCATTCCACACTCCATCGATGGGGAACGGGCAGTCCAGGAGATTCGTCGAATTTCCTTTCGTTGCAAGAACTCCTCCACACGAGCTGTTCGATGCGCTCGCACATTGTCACCCATAAAAATGATGTAAAGGTCGAATGTACCCCTGAAATGACGCACATGGGGGAGGAGTACAGCGTGACAGTAATGTTGACCACTGAATATACCGTGTTCAAAGATTTGGAGGTCAGTAAGCCCATGGAGTATTATGCCTTCCCACTTCAAAGTCCTGGACCATCAAAACGACCACGTTGTCAATGCTCGACGTACCGTCATATGGCGAGAGGTAGGAACAAGTCATGCAGCATGGAACATTCTCGAAGATGAACGTTTTGGTGGCCCAGGTGCTATGTTGTGGGGAAGCATGATGTCTCTTGGAACGAGAAAGTGTTCGGCGAATGGACTGGTCTGTCCGTTCCCGCAATTTAAATCGCATCGAGCACATGTTGGATGAGTTGGGAAGAAGTATTGTAGTACGTTCACATGCACCAACGACTGTTCAGCGATTGCCAACAGCGCTTGTGGAGGAATGGAACGCCCTAGTATAAGAATTCCTTACAAACTTTTTGGCCAGCATGGGAGCACGTTGCAAGGCGTGTATTTCGCACACCCTATTAATAACGAGACCCCATCCTATATAACAAACGTCCAGGTGACCACATGAATCGTGGTGACGTCAGTGTAATTATAGTTATTGAGTTTGAAAAAACAGTGACTTTTTTTCATCTCATTGCGTATTTCTTTGGATTACCTTCAGTACTATGCTGTAACAGCTCTTCCTATGTATGGTTCAAATGGCTCTGAGCACTATGGGACTCAACTGCTGAGGTCATTAGTCCCCTAGAACTTAGAACTAGTTAAACCTAACTAACCTAAGGACATCACACACATCCATGCCCGAGGCAGGATTCGAACCTGCGACCGTAGCGGTCTCGCGGTTCCAGACTGCAGCGCCAGAACCGCGCGGCCACTTCGGCCGGCTCTTCCTATGTATGGTCCAAGTTTCATCGAGCTATGTTACTTGTCGGTGACGCGTCATGAGAAAGTGATTTTCGTCCTTAAGTTTTGCAACCAATGTAATTGCACGTAAAACATATGCAAGGAAAAAGAGCATGCAAATGGTACAAGTGGAGTACAATATGATGCAACTTGACCGAGAGACAACGAACTGAATCTCTTTCATCGACTACAAAATACAAGAGCAGTTATTTGTTTTAGTTTGTTTTTTGAACAGGGTGATGATTAGATTTGTTTCTAGAATTTGATAATATACAACCTAACAAGTTCAACGTGTTTAACTGAGTGAAAACTACCCTGTTATCCAAGTTATGATTTGTATAATATAGTGTGTGAACAAATTTCATTAAGAATTTCTTTCATTAACAGCACAGAGAGATTCTGAATTACCAGTACTGCTTCACAGCTATGAAGTTTGGAGTGAACTGCTAAAGTTGTTAACTTCTGTTGGTATTACTGACTGAGTAAATCATTAAGGGCCTTCAGCCACTCAATTTGTTGACATCATACTTAAATTCAATGGAGTGTTTCTGCTTTCCCAAGTTTCGATCAGAAGAGCAATATTCAACATAAAACCGGCTTTAGTTCCTGAATATATAGTTTCCATAGCTTTTTCAACAATATAAATCTTTCGGGTGTGTAATGGCTTTTGTCTTAATGCTGTGTGTGCTGCACTGCCACAAAACTGTGATGATGTTAAAAGATGCTAAGCAGGTTGTAAGGGATAGGAAAAGTAAGAGCCATTGTTCAGTGTGTTATTTTGTCTTCGGAATTTGTTTGTCTTATCATTGACAAACATAGATGTAACGGAGTCACAGTTTAGACACACTTTAACTGTTTCTTTAGGTAAATTGTTGGGTACTATGACAAAGTGGGGATAGATTGCCAGTATGTCATTTTACAGATAATGTAATTCATTCTAAAAATTTTATTAGGGAGCGCATAAATGAAACGAATCCACTAAATAAAACAAAAATAATTGCACAGTTCTGACAGCATAGAAATTTCGTATAATAAACCCAATTCATCTGATATAAAAAAGTGATTAGAAAAGGTATAAAAGCGAATAGAGGCCATAGGAACTGCGCTAATTATATAAAAAAACGCAGTAACGTACGCCATAGACAATCGCCGTGGTAGTATTATGGCACTTATCTTGTAGTTCAACAGTGTCAAATTTGACATAACACTTCTACAAACTGAGAACAAATTTTGCGGAGCTACGATGAGTTGTGATGACAGCATCTTTGTGTAGCTCAATCGTGACAAAAGAAGTGCTAAATGTAATCCTGCGACAAAACCTTACAGGTCGCTTTCATACCGTCCTGTAATTCAGTGGTACAGCCTGTTAATACATATTACAAAAGTGGTCTTACTCCTTACTGGTTCAAACAGCGATGTGACTGTCAAACGGACAGTTCAGAGTAAGAAAATATATCTCTTGCGCTGAAATGAAGCTAGGATCAGATTTATAACATTTTGATCGATTGCTAGCTTGTTGGAATTTAACGCCGTTAATGTTCAGAAAACTGATCATTATTTCATCCTCTAAAAAAGGCAGGAAGGGAGGATTAGACCTTTTGCGGGGAGCTCAGTTGGATCATGGTCTTTTCAAAGGTACCAGTACACCATTCGCCTAAAGTAACTTACTCTTCCTAAAAGCAACGTATCAGAGATCTGAAGCTCACGCCTTCCGAGTGAAAGTAATGAGCACCCTCTAATAACTCCCTTAAGTAGTGGCTTCTGTCGAGATCACTGGCAAGTAAAACTGGTCGAGTTTGTCGAACGTATCCAATACTGTTACTTGCCACCTCCGTCAAAAAAATGGTTCAAATGGTTCTGAGCACTATGAGACTTAGCATCTGAGGTCATCAGTCCCCTAGAACTTAGAACTACTTAAACCGAACTAACCTAAGGACATCACACACATCCATGCCCGAGGCAGGATTCGAACCTGCGACCTTAGCGGTCGCGCGGTGCCAGACTGAAGCAACTAGAACCGCTCGAGCCACGTCCGTCATTCGTGTTCTAAAATTTACTGTCCGAAAATGAAAATCAATACCATCAAGGACAAGGTCATTTCATTTGCAACTTACGTGACAGGTAGTTCATCATTGTAGGAGTCCGTGATAACAAATTCAGACGAAATTAAATACACATGTCACACTGAAGGGTGCCCAAACAGTAGTATCAATACACAACGTATCCCCGTCTGGTGTCAACACAGGCATGTATTCCCGCATGTAAACCATCATAAAGATGCCGAGTGGCATCCTGCGATGGATTGTCTCAAATATCTTTCACCTTCTGTTGCAGTTAGGCGATGGTTGTTGCAGGGCCTGGAGAACGACTAACTTACCGCTTCACCACGTACCCATACGTGTTCAGTTGGCGAGAAATATGATGATATTTCTGGCCAGGGCAGTTGTACGCTACGAAGAGCACGTTGAATCGCAACCGTCTTATGTGGAGGTTCAATGTCCTGTTGAAAAAGCACGTCACCTTCTTATAGAAGAAAGGACAATCGTACGGGAATAAAAACCTGTGCAGTGTAGCGGGCACTGGTTACTACATTCTATTGAAACACCGAATGTCACCGCGAGTTGTAACTGATGGCCCCCAACGATGAAGCTTGCGGTGAGAACTGTGTGTGGTGGGCGGATGCACTCCGGACTAGGCTGCTCACCAGATCTACGCTGTAGCGTGTACATCCGTCACTAGCAACAGACAAAACCTACTCTCGTCACTGAAGGCCCCAGAGCGCCATTCCACATACTAATCTACTCTTTCACTACACCAGAGTAGCCATGCTTGGTGGTCTCGTGTTGTCAGTGGCAGCCTGGCAGAGGCCCTGCTGCAAGTAGGCGGTTCTCAATGGTCTTTGGTGACACTGTTGGTGTTATATATGCCTGGATTTCTTCCGTGGATGATCTACGTCTACATACACATTTACATTTACATAGATACTCCGCAAGTCACTGTGCCGTGCGTGGCGGAAGGTACCATGTACCACTATTAGTCATTCCCTCCCCTGTTCCACTCGCAAATACACCGAGGGAAAAACCACTATCTATATGATGTAACTCTTCAGGCTTTCCCGGCGATCTAATGACATCTTGGGTTGTCGGGTGTTCTGCCGGATATCAGCGTCGTACTTGCACGATATTTCGGTCACGTAGCTCGTAACCTTCATCAGGTGCGACCTGAGACTGCTCCTGGAGTGGACCTGTTTGTGCAGTGTTGCAGCTGGCCCCGTTACTCCTTTAACAATTCCAGAGCCGGATCCCAGGCTCTGCTTAGCTGGTACCCTGTGTCACGGTTCATAAGATCGTCAGCCATTTTAATTTCTATTATAAGAGAATCGATAGAAACACACAAACAGAAGAACCAGAGACATGGAGATGGAAAACGAGCCCCTGACGGACTGCCAGGAGCACCAGACCGAAGATGGAACACCCAGAAGTGGGACTGGTGGGCGCGGACCGCAGAGGGAACATCCAGAGCCGCAGTGGACGAAAAACGGAGCGGCACACGCACGCACGCACTTTACTTGCGAGCAATCCTTGCTCGTGAAGGGGCAGGGTGAGCATCGGGTGCTATTCCTGCTAATATTTACTTACATGGTACGGGAGGGAACTGGCTTAGTTCGGGCTGGCCTATCGGATGCGTAGCATCCATTGGCTGTTGCGAGTTTTTATGCTCGTAACAGGTCGGGCCAACGTGTGGTCGGCCTGTGGTGTGTTTGGTGGCCAAGTGCCTGGATTAGCCTATTTTGAGACCTGTTGGCCTCTACATAAAACTGTCTCGCTGTTTGTCGGAAGCGATCTCTCAGCAGAGGTATACCAGTTTGCTGGTGTAGCTGGGCAGTTGGATATCGCCAGGGTAGACGGAGGGCGAGCCGAAGTGCTCGGTTCTGCACCCTCTGGAGTTCAACAATGTGGGTTTCGGCCGCATTTCCCCACACCACGGCAGCATACTCCAGCACCGGGCGAACCAGTACCAGGTATAGGGTGATGCCGTGGCGGGGGGGAAGCGTCGAAGTCGGGTTGAGTAGGGGGTACAGGACACGAAGACGCCCTGCAGCTCTACCCTTTACCTCCTGTATGTGGGGACGCCATGTTAACCGCTGGTCTAGGGTTACCCCGAGATATTTGGCCGTTTTACACCACGGGATGGGGCCTCCCGTGATCGTAACCGGCTCTAAGTCAGGTGGCAGCACTCTTTTGGTGAATATTACTGCCTGGCTTTTGGCGGCGTTAAATTTCAGCCGCCATTTCGTGGACCAGCTTCCTAAAGCCTCACACCCTAGCTGGAGACGCCGTCTCATTTCCTGCAAGTTCATGCTCCGGACGAGCAGCGCAGTGTCGTCGGCATATAATGCGAGCGACACCCGCGCTACCCGCGGAGCATCTGCAGTGTAGAGGGAGTACAGCAGGGGGCCGAGTACGGACCCCTGCGGCACTCCAGCCTGTATCGGTCGTTGAGTGGACACTCCCTCCTCAAGACGCACATGAAAGGTCCGGTTTCCGAGGTAGGACTTCAGTAGCACCCCGTGCGACGTCGGGACCCCGTGCACGAATAGTTTGTACACGAGGCCGTCGTGCCACACGGAGTCGAACGCCCTAGAGACGTCCAGGAACACCGCCCCAAGGTATTCCCGGGTCTCCAGGGCTCTCATGGCTTCCTCCACGACACGCATGAGTTGGTGTGCTGTGGAGTGGCCCCTACGAAAACCGAACTGTTCATCGGGAAGCAGATGTTCTGCCTCCACGTGTCTGAGGAGGCGTTTGGCGTAGAGGCGCTCGAATACTTTCGAGAGTATGGGCAGGAGGCTGATCGGGCGGTAGGAGGCCGCCAGACGGGGGTCCTTATCTGTCTTTGGGATTGCTACCACTTCCGCGTGTTTCCACTCGGAAGGGTAGATTCCCGTGCGCAGGATGGTGTTGAAAATGTCAGCGAGCGTCTGGTATGCCTCTGCTGGGAGTTCGCGCAGGAGGATGCCGACGATGCCGTCATCCCCTCCCGCCTTTTTCGGGCTGATTGTCCGTAGCTGCAAGGCTACTTCTTCTACTGATATCTGTTCAATGTCGTCACCGTCTTCTCTGGCCGCCAGGAAGGTGGGGAGCTGTGTTTCTACCAGGCGAACGTGATCTGCGTCCACGACGTCTTCCATGGGTGTGAAAGACGCCGCGAAGTGGTCGGCCAACACGTTCGCCTTTTCATCGGGGTGGCTGAAGACCTCTTGGCCTACCTGAATTGGTGGGACGCGCCTACGGCGTCTCAAAAATGATTTTGCGACGCGCCAGGCGTTGCCGTCAGCAGGGTCAAGAGTTTCCACCAGGGCCGCCCATTCCCTGTTTCGGTGGGCCTCTACTGCAGCCTTGATCTCCCGGCGCATGTGGTTCAGCCGGGCCTTAGTGTGACGTTGGCGTGTAATTTGCCACTCTCGGAAGAGCCTGTTTTTCTCCCTGATCGTCTCCCTGATTTCGGGCGGGAGGCGACGGGAGTTCACCGGTGGATGTTGTGGCGGAGGCGGTGAGGCTGCTTCAGCGGCCTGGACTAGTTTCTCTGTGAGGTACCGCAGGGCAGCGTCCGTGCCGACCGTGGCAGGGTCTGGGGCGTCTGTCAGGAGAGGGAGGACCTCCTCCTGATAGCGCTCTCGATTTAGGCGCCTGAAGTTCGGGCGACGTGGCGGAAGGGCCGCGCCGACGATGTCCACGTCATAGATCACTGGGACGTGGTCTGATGACAGTGCACAGCGCGTCGATGCAGATATGTGGTGCCCTATACCTTTGAGAAGTGCTATGTCCAGCACATCGGACAACAGACCCTGGCGACCTGGGAAAATGGTATGTTCGAATGGCCCCAGCACTAGGGCGCCATTTCTCTGGGCAGCTCGGAGGAGACGGCGGCCATTGGCATTTGTGAGGCGGGAGTTCCACTCCGCGTGCTTCGAGTTGAAGTCACCCGCAATGAAAACCCGCCTCCCAGCCGCCAGGAGCGCGTCGATATCCTGATCTGCGAGAGTGGCACGTGGTGGCTTATAGGCAGCAACAAAAGTTATCTGTCCTATTGCGGTGGACACGCTGACTGCTGTGGCTTCCACCGACACTAGATCGGGGAGGTGGGTGGCATGGTGCAGCAGTGCACGTCGGACGTACACGGCCGTCCCGCCACCGGCAGTCGGCCTATCATAGCGGTAGCAGGCGTAATTGGATGCCCTGACATCAGGGGGAACGCTTGGTACCCCAGACCGTAGATGAAACCCCCAGGAGCGGGGTTGGTGGGCGCGGACCGCAGAGGGAACACCTAGAACCGCAGCGGACGGAAAACGGAGCAGCAACGCTCCAGCAGGTCGCAGGGAATGGGCGCGGACCACAGAGGAAGCGCCTGCAGCCGTTGGTGGAGGGGGAAGGCCATAGGCATAAATACTGGACCAGGTCCACTCCAGGAGCAGTCTCAGGTCGCACCTGATGAAGGTTACGAGCTACGTGACCGCAATATCGTGCAAGTACGACGCTGATATCCGGCAGAACACCCGACAACCCAAGATGTCACTATCTATATGTCTCCGTATGAGCCCTAATTTCTCTTACCTTATCTTCTTTACCCTTACGCGCAATGAATGTTGGCGGCAGTAGAAACGTTCGGCAGTCAGCTTCAAATGCCGGTCCTCTAAATTTTCTCAATAGTGACTCTCGAAAAGAACGAGGCCTTTCCTCCAGGGAGTTCCAATTGAGTTCCCGAAGCGTCTCAATAACGCTGACATGTAAAGCAGCAGCCGCCACAGCAACGACGACCCAGCCACATCGGTATCAGACCAACCACACTGGAAGACGTTTACGTGAGGAGAGTGACTATTATGTAGTGAATTGTATTCTCAGCCACGGCAGTACTACATCGAGGTGACAAAAGTCATGGGATATCTCCTAATACCGTGTCGGACCTCCTTTTTCCCGGAGTAGTGCAGCAACTCGACTTCGCATGGACTCAACAAGTCGTCGCAAGTCCCCTGCAGAAATGTTAAGCCATGCTGCCTCTATAGCCGTTCAAAATTACGAAAGTGTTGCCGGTGCAGGATTTTGTGCACGAACTGACCTCTCGATTATGTCTCATAAATGTTCGATATGATTCATGTCGGGCGATCTACGTGCCCAAATCATTCAATCAATATGTCCAGAATGTTCTTCAAATCAATCGCGAACAATTGTGGCCCGGTGACATGGCGCATTGTCATCCATAAAAATTCCATAGTTGAATATCTGAAAATGGTCTCCAAGTACCCGAACATAATCATTTCCAGTCACTGATCGCTTCAGTTGCACCAGAGGACCAACTCCATTCAATGTGAACACAGCCCACACCATTACGAGGCCAGAACCAGCTTGCACTGTTGACAACCTGGGCCCACGGCTTCGTGGGATCTGCCCCACATTTAAACCCTACCACCTGCTCTTACCGACTGAAATAGGGACTCATCTGACCAGGCCACAGTTTTACAGTCGTCTAGGTTCCAATTGATGTGGTCACGAGCGCGGGACATACGATGTCGTGCTGTTGGAAAAGGCACTCGCGTCGGTCATCGCTGCTATAGCCCATTAACGCCAAATTTGCGGCACTGTGAAAACGGACACGTTCGTCGTATTCCCACATTAATTTCTGTTGTTATTTCACTCAGTGTTGCTTGCCTGTTAGCACTGATATCCGGAAGGCGTTCGATACAGTTCCGCACTGTCGCCTGATAAACAAAGTAAGAGCCTACGGAATATCAGACCAGCTGTGTGGCTGGATTGAAGAGTTATTAGCAAACAGAACACAGAATGTTGTTCTCAATGGGGAGTCGTCTACAGAAGTTAAAGTAAGCTGTGACGTGCCACAGGGGAGTGTTATGGGACCATTGCTTTTCAAAATGTGTATAAATGACCTAGTAGATAGTGTCTGAAGTTCCATGCGGCTTTTCGCGGATGATGCTGTAGTATACAGAGAAGTTGCAGCATTAGAAAATTGCAGCGAAATGCAGGAAGATCTGCAGTGGATAGGCACTTGGTGCAGGGAGTGGCAACTGACCCTGAACATAGACACATGTAATGTATTGCGAATACATAGAAAGAAGGATCCTTTATTGTATGATTATTTGATAGCGGAACAAACACTGGTAGCAGTACTTCTGTAAAATATCTGGGATTTGAAGTGGAATGATCATATAAAATTAATTGTTGGTAAGGCGGGTGCCAGGCTGAGATTCATTGGGAGAGTCCTTAGAAAATGTAGTCCATCAACAAAGGAGGTGGCTTACAAAACACTCGTTCGACCTATACTTGAGTATTGCTCATCAATGTGGGATCCGTACCAGGTCGGGTTGACAGAGGAGATAGAGAAGATCCAAAGAAGAGCGGCGCGTTTCGTCACAGGGTTATTTGGTAAGCGTGATAGCGTTACGGAGATGTTTAATAAACTCAAGTGGCAGACTCTGCAAGAGAGGCGCTCTGCATCGCGGTATAGCTTGCTGTCCAGGTTTCGAGAGGGTGCGTTTCTGGATGAGGTATCGAATATATTGCTTCCTCCTACTTATACCTCCCGAGGAGATCACGAATGTAAAATTAGAGAGATTCGAGCGCGCACGGAGGCTTTCTGGCAGTCGTTCTTCCCGCGAACCACACGCGACTGGAACAGGAAAGGGAGGAAAAGACAGTGGCACGTAAAGTGCCCTCCGCCACACACCATTGGGTGGCTTGCGGAGTATAAATGTAGATGTAGATGCATACGCAAACGCCTCTGCTCGCGGTCGTTAACTGAAGGTCGTCGGCCACTGCGTTGCCCGTTGTGAGAAATAATGCCTGAAATTAGGTGTTCTCGACCCACTCTTGACGCTGTGGATCTAGGAATATTGAATTCCCTAACGATTTCCGAAATGGAATGTCCGATGCGTCTAGCTCCAACTACCATGCTGCGTTCAGAGCCAGTTAATTCCCATCGTGCGGCCATAATCACGTTGGAAACCTTTTCGCATGAATCGCCTGAGTGCAGATGACAGCTCTGCCAATGCACTGTTCTTTTATACCTTTGCATAAGCGATACCCCGCTACGTGTATATGTCCATATCGCTATCGCATGACTTTTTCCATCTCAGTACATACTCGTGTTGTGCCAGAACTGGAATACGTTTATCATTCCTTTTTAATAAAGAGTATCATTTCAACATTGTACTCATTATTTCTGTAGTGATGTTATAGAGAAAGTGAAAGTTTATTTTATTTAGCGTATGATACATAACTATCACAATAACACATAAAATACAGTACCACAGACACATTAAAACGCAGTTTAGATCTTTATATCTAAGCCATTGATCCAATCCACCACTTCGCAGGTAACCAGGTTCGAATCCACTAGATTTCCAGGGAAGGCACGGAGGGGGCAGTCCATTGCTATATGCTTCATTGTTTGTCGAACGTCAGCACAGTCACAGTATGGGGTGCCCACCCAACCCCATTTATGAAGAATCGAAGCACTTCTTCCCACACCACATCTGAAACGGTTAAGCCTGCTCCAAGTGTATCTTGGCAAGCTGAAACCATTGAGCCTTACTGCTGGGTCTTCAATTTTCAGGATGCCCTATAGAGTAGAATATGTCCATTCTTTCCGCCAGCTGTCTTTGGGGTCGAAATGGTTGCTTAACAATTCCATGCCGGCCCGAGGTTGCCGAGCGGTTCTAGGCGCTACAGTCTGGAACCGCGTGACCGCTACGGTCGCCGGTTCAAATCCTGCCTCAGGCGTGGATGTATGTGATGTCCCTAGGTTAGTTAGGTTTAAGTAGTTCTAAGTTCTAGGGGACTGATGACCTCAGAACGTAAGTCCCATAGTGCTCAGAGCCATTTGAACTATTTTTTGAACAATTCCATGGCCCTGTTACATGCCGGTTTACTGGACTTCGACCTGGATGATTCTAGCTGTCTCACATCTTTGTGAATTGGGAGTGACGAGTTATTCAGTATTCTTGATCACAGATGACCAAGATGTTTTTGTCTTCTGATGTGAGGAGGTGGTATGTTACACAACACCGGCAGCGATTGGACTGGAGTAGCAAATAATGTTCCAGATATGATACGCACAGTGTGATGAAGTTGAATGTCCACAAGGTGAGTATGGCAGCTATTAAGTCATACTGCAGATTAGCACTCTGCTGAGTAATAGACGAGTGCTAGAGCAGATGTTCTCAATGTGTTGGCGTCTGCTCCTCATGATGTAACAGCTAGACGCTGAAGAAGGTTATTACGGCTCTTCAGTTTTGCAGCAGATTTACGTAATTGGGTTTTATATGTTAGGGTCCTTTCCAAAGTCAAGTGAAAGTATAAACTCGCCAGTGAGACCGACTCAAGTTACAACTGAGGCAGTTCGCCGAGGTTACAGCACACCATACTTGAAATTTGAGACTAGTTTACATAACGAATAATGTAACAGCACATGTGCTTGTGTGTAACACTACTGTGAAGCTTTAGGCTTCTTCTTGAGTTCGTTATTTAACTGTCTTCCAGTTCCCACACTGCTGACAGATCATGAAATAAGCAACAATCAAAATATATGCATACTTCTTACCTACGCTCTGCGCCCTTGTGTAAAACAAGTTTAAGTATGTGTGCAAATCGTATAATTTTTCAAGTCTTCCAAATTCGTGAAACATCTCGTGAATAGTCCCAACACGGGAGAAAAAAGAAATGGAAAGCCGGAAGATCCCACTTTACGTGAAAATCATTCTGGGACTACGTGCCCTTACATGTGTCATCTGACTAGACCGCATCGTGTTGAATTTGTGGATACACGTGGACCAAGAGCGCTGCAATAGATTCACTTGCCACAAGTAGTCGAGTGAGATGAGAAAGGCATTCGGATGAGAGACGCCGTACCAGTGACCAACAGCGCAGCCGTCGCACGTCGTTGGCCGAAACCATCTCTGTGCCGGCGAGATACTGCGGCTGCCACCGACGCCGTGGACACAGCACCAAAGCACTCCAGCTCAGCTTCGTGTTTCGCGTACACTGTGCGGCCCAGGGACATGAGACTGAATCCGTCCTACCCCTGCCATGGCCCTGTACCAAGCACCTGAAAAAGAAAATAGGCGCGGAGCATAATCTGTCTTAAGTTCATGTGTTGCAAATCGCAAATTTGTCCAACAAACCGCTGCTCACATAGAACAAAAACAAAACGAACACCGTCCGAACAGGCATTGAAGGCCCAAGGTTACCGGTGGGTCGCAGTGTCATCACAAGCCCTTAGGCGTCACCGGATGCGGATACGGAAGGACATGTGGTCACCATGCAGCTCTCCCGGCCGTTGTCAGTTTTCGTGACTGATGCCGCTACTCTTCAATCAAGTAGCTCCTCGACTGGCCTCACAAGGGCTGAGTGCATCCCAATCGCGACCAGCACTCGGCAGACCCAGACGGTGACTCATCCCAGTGCTAGCCAACCTTGACGGCACTTAACTTCGATGAGCTGGCGGGAGCCGGTGCAACCACTGCTGCTAGGCCGTTGGCAGCAGCCAAAAGAGTTCAGGTCCAGATACGAATGTCATCATCCGGACGACAAATTATACGTCACAGTTCCAACAACAGCCCTCTTTTCGTCAGTGGTAGGCACGCACTGGGCACGGAGTACCAGTGACATTTATGTTAAACTGGAATGACTTCCTCATGAGGCCAAGCCATTTTAACATATCATGTGTAGGTTTAATGTCGTCTTTTGCGGCTGTAATAAAGTTTAATGAAGCCTTTATTACAATCCCAAAAGGTGGTATTTAACCTATATAACTTGTACAACAGCTACCGCGGAAAAAAGAAACCGAAAGACAACGAAGACAGCATGTGACATATCATAACTCTCCTTACACGTTGGCTTATCATGTACGACTATAGACTATTTTCCTTTGTTAAAAATATGGTTGTGATTTTTGATGTTTGATCGATTATAACATTTAAATAGCATTTACAGTCAATATTCTAACAAAATGTGTGTTCCTTTTATGTAATTGAAGCTTACAAATAATTAAATATCAAGATCTGCTCACGTGATCGAAAACGTTATGTTATTGGCTGATGCTCTTGTGAGGTCACAGGCTAGGAGTAAGAAGAAGCTATACTTGTGTTATAGAAGCGTTAGCCGAAGTTACGATGTTTTTACGTACTTTTACTGCAAACAGTTTAGCTATTTAGTGATGGAAAACGCAATTACAACTTTTAAGTAACAACAGAAAGGAATTTTGTGGACGCTGATAGTGGAAGCCTTGCGAAAGTTGATGATGGGTTTAGGCTCCACCCATTTAGAGCAGTGATATGTGCAACGAGGCACATTCTTTTCCCTGCTCCTTGCAACATCATTAAATTCGATCAAAACAAAGGAAATGTCGAACTTTTGCAAATGAGTCGGTATATTAGAACTAGATTGTCGACTATCAGTTATGAGCTACGACTGAAAGCACAACAAAGTTATTCTTGGTAAAAACTTCTTGATTTCCTGTGGAAAATTAGCACTCAGCAGAGATACTCTAGCCGTTACGCGTTCCGTGGCGCACCGGATATTCGATTACAGTGAAAGAGTTCACCCGTTCGAGACCTGAAAGAATAACGTATTTTTAAAGTTTTACACGAAATGCGAAAATAGCGTTAGCAAGAAATGATGTTAGCGAGAACTGATTGTGGGAGTTGTTCCGATTGTGAGATGTATTATATATAGCTTCACACTAGTCTTTGTCTGAGTAACGGACAACAGAGAATAAATGCATTTCCTTAGCGAACAAAGAATTCACGTTATTTGGAAAGCATTGCGTGAACAACATGCAGGTGACACAAACGTAGGGGCTGTGGTGTTTGTGAGTGCAAACTAACGCTAGAGTCTGAAGTAGGCTTACTTCGTCTTTATGTAAGATGATGGTACTGCAAAAGTTTAATCAATAAGGATCATAGCTAGACAGTACGAAGATAAAAGCATTGTTTCTAATAAAGTAAAAAGTGTGTGGTCACATTAACTAGAAAATATCCTTTTGAACGTGACGTGTGCGAACAGCGATTGCAAATGTAAGCGCATGTAAACATCAAAGAAAACACAATAATTTTCTGTTTCTGACCGGTGCGGTGAAGTTTTGTAACTGTGATCTTATTTTCATATGAGAGGCCTGTAGAGCCATTTTACAAATAAGTTAAAATGTGCTTTCAGGTTGGATTCGATCCAGCGATCTATGGACATCGTCGTACAGAATTAGACTGTTTACCACTGTAACAACTGAGTTCCCGCATAATTGAGGTGTAAGCGTATCTCAGAGATGAGTTAATGTTAACTTCACAGTGTAACACATTCCTAATTAAGTTAGTGAACTTGTGCATCGACGGGTTAGAAACTTGCCGGTACAGTCTAATCACTTTTTACGCATCTTCTCATTCTCTGGAACACAAAAACAATTTTTCAGGACATTTTGTAGATGTATTTGTACAGTATGGCATTACACACCATTTGTAACTCATTTTTCGAAACGTAAATTCCAAAACAAGCTAGCCAGTGACGTCACAAGCATCACATTACTTGAATGGAGCGTTTTCAAAAAATGGCTCTGAGCACTATGGGACTCAACTGCTTTGGTCATAAGTCCCCTAGAACTTAGAACTACTTAAACCTAACTAACCTAAGGACATCACACACATCCATGCCCGAGGCAGGATTCGAACCTGCGACCGTAGCAGTCGCACGGTTCCGGACTGCGCGCCTAGAACCGCGAGACCACCGCGGCCGGCAATGGAGCGTTTTAACAGACGTTAAAATTATTAGAATTTCATTTCCGTTGTTATAAGAGAATACTGAAATTCAAGAGGAAAAAAGCATGTTAGGAGCTTAAAATGACATAATTAATCATTTTAGACGATTTACAGAAAACAGTAAAGGACCCTATTGTGGTGCCACCAACGATATCTCTCGTAGTGATCATAAGAATAAGAGAGTTTAGGACGCGTACAAAGGCAAATGGACAGTCATTTTTCTCTCGCTTAGTACGCGAATGAAATAGGAAAGAAAATCAACAATATTTGTAAAACGTACCCTGTGTCATGCGCTGTATAGTGGCTTGCGGAGTATATATAGAAGTTGGACAAAAATATGGAAATATGCATGAACATAAATGTAGATGCCAGTCAAGACAGCAGGTTGCGCAGTTGGCAACAAATGTCACCCGTGCAGTGACTTCAATACGTTGCAAGTCTGAGTCATGGTCAGAAAAGTATTTTGTATAGTTGTGCAATCATTATGTCGGAGCTAAGTGAATTCGAACGTGGGTAAATTGTTGATGCTCGTATGCAGGGTGCTTCCGTAACCAAGGGAGCCGAAGTGTATGGTATTTCAAGAGGCAGCGTATCGAAGATTTATACCGCTTACGCGGAAAGCGGAAGACATCCGCCAAGTCACGACACGGATGAAAGTGTTAGTGAGTGAACGAGAACGACGGTCACTGAAGAGGATTGTGAGGAAAAATAAAAGAACGACAGATGCAAAAGCCACTACAGTACTGAATGTCGGAGTCGCGTACCTTGTTAGCACCAAACAACACGAAGGGAGCTTCATAAGAAGGGAATTGCAGGACGAGTTGGAATTTCAAACCACTCATCATTGTTGCAAATGTCCGTTACAGAAGAACGTGGTGTCAAAGTCATAAAACCTAGACTATGCAACAGAGTAAGAAAGTCGTTTTGTCGGATGAGTCTCGTTTCACACCGTTTCCAGCTTCTGGCCGAGTTTACGTCCCAAAAGTGAAATATGACGGGGGTTCGGTGATGATTTGGTGGTATTCCATGGGCTCCATGGTTGCTCTGGAGGATCCTATTACTGACAAGGATTATGTGACCGTTTTGGCTGATCAGGTCCTCCCCATGGTACAATATTTGTTCATCAATGGTAGTTCAAATGGTTCTAAGCACTATGGGACTTAACATCTGAGGTCATGAGACTTAGAACTACTTAAACCTAACTAACCTAAGCACATCACACACATCCATGCCCGAGGCAGGATTCGAACCTGCGCCCATAGCAGCAGCGCGGTTCCAGACTGAAGCGCCTAGAACCGCTCGGCCACAACGGCCGGCCCTCAATGGTGATTCTGAGTTCACGCGGCTCGCATTGTCAAGGACTGGTTATGTGAGCACGCGGATAAATTGTAGCGCTTCCCGTAGCGACCACAGTCACCAAATCTGAATGTTATTTTGTCTCTGTGGTCTACTTTACAGAGAAGAGTGCGTGACCGCTATGCACCTCCATGTTCGTTACCTAAACTGGGCACTATTTTTCGGGAATCCATTTTGAAACGACTGGAAGCTATTTCTTGCCAATAGGTTTTCTATACCGAATTACGCATGGTGATATGTTGTTTTTTTGTGTTTCCATATTTCTGTCGAACCCTTGTGTGTAGTTGTATCTGCGGTATTATGGACTCCAGTGCGTGTGGCAGGGGGCTTTGTCCAGCCTGGAGATGACAGTCAGACGTTCCGTAATTCTTCTAAGTGGCTTGTGGGAGGGCTTGCCCTACAGGCTTAAAGGTTAGTGTGTTTTCTGAGATGGCATCTCTTTTCCAGCGCCTATTGGAAATAAATTTCGAGCACTATAAAATAAGTGTTGTGTATACTATTAGGCTTTATACCAGTCTCTGCACTTGTTTGGGTAAGAATGCTATTGGTGGGAGCAGGAAACAGCCAATGGAAATGTCTGAGTTTCGTTTCAGTATCTGACTGGTTGAAAGTGATAAATATTGAAACAAATATGAAGTTGGATGGAGCTCGTCAAATTGGGAAGTCCAACAGCCCTTGTGGGTGTAAGCAGCATTTATGGAGCCTGCGGGGCAGAGATGAATGTTTTTATAATGTCAAGTTCGTCAAGTCGGGAGTGATGAATTGCCAGTTGTTCCGCCAGTACCAAAAGATTTAAATGCTTTCGGAAGTTTGTCCCCATAGGCGGACATGGAAATTCCGATTTGTTATCTCCCAGTTTTCTAGGCGAGTGTTGCGATTTAGTGTGCGAGCAAGTTCAGATGGTTCAAATGGCTCTGAGCACTATGGGACTCAACTGCTGTGGTCATCAGTCCCCTAGAACTTAGAACTACTTAAACCTAACTAACCTAAGGACATCACACACGTCCATGCCCGAGGCAGGATTCGAACCTGCGACCGTAGCGGTCTCGCGGTTCCAGACTGAAGCGCCTAGAACCGCTCGGCCACTCCGGCCGGCTGCGAGCAAGTGCTCGGTAGGCAGAGATCGTGGAGCCAATTATTAACTGTAGGTAGAGTTTGATAAAAATGACGGACTTCGAGAGGTTTAGTCGAAACCAATAACTTATACCGCGATGCGTGATCATTGATCATTTTGTGTGACTTTTCTCCTTACAGACTTTGAACTGTTTATTTATTTCGTGGCCAGCTGGAGGCAGTTTATGAACTGTTAATGATGTGCATTTTCCAAAACAGTGACCTGATTGCGGGATATTTCTGGAAGTAATGTTATTGCTACATTTTTTGTGGGACGGGAGTAGTGGGAATTTTAAACTGCGTCGCAGGTCGAAATGAGGCTGGTGACTGGTTTTAATAGCATAGCAGTGCTGAAAATGAATCTGGGTTCACCAACAAACGCTTGCGAGTAAATCTGAGGAGCAGTACGCCGAGTAATTTTTGTCATACCGCTCTAAAGCTTGCAGACTCTAGCAGGAAGCCTTAGGAAGTTGGTGGTGGTGATAATCGTACATGTAGGTCGTTCAACAGTGAGGTCATCATCGCCCTTACTCAACCAGTTGGATACAAATGTAGTCTTACCAAAAGGTAAAGTGTAAATTTAATCCTTAGCCAACCTGGAACACACTCTCACACTCACAAACTTTCACACAGAACATCGAAAGATGTATTCCTCAAGGCAGGTTATGATTAAAATACACCGATCATAGCTACACCACATCTAAAGCAGTGTAACAGAAAATCGCACCTGGTTGAACATGGGAAAATAACAGAAGAAGCAATTTCACTAGAAACACATTAAAGTCTTCCACCTACGGTGCTTTGAGAAAATCAGACGTTTAACAGAATCTTAAAACTCGGACCCCATTCGGTTGGTCGTCTCCTAAAACAGAGAGGATTCAGCTGTAGATAATTGCGTCCTTTATGGCTTGGTATAAAACGCAATCTGTAAAGTTTGGTGTACAGATATCTGTACGCCACAAGCAATGCCTACTGACGGATCCCGCTGCCGGAGAAGGCATACATGCGTCAGAGGACAGTACTCTATTTGGAGACACGGGAAGAGGATCTTCTCCCGTCGCAGCGGGATGAAGAAAGGACGCCACGGCCTCCGACAGCAGATCGTTTCTCCTCAACACCAACCACGCCTCCTTCGAAGAACGCATGAACTTGTGTCTCCACAGCGAGGTAACTGCATTAACAGGGATAGCCCATTCATAAAATGTATTTTCCAAGCACGCATTCTTTGTTGCTTCATCCGGTGCGCCGGCCGGAGTGGCCGAGCGGCTCTGGGCGCTACAGTCTGGAACCGCGCGACCGCTACGGTCGCAGGTTCGAATCCTGCCTCGGGCATGGATGTGTGTGATGTCCTTAGGTTAGTTAGGTTTAAGTAGTTCTAAGTTCTAGGGGACTAATGACCACAGCAGTTGAGTCCCATAGTGCTCAGAGCCATTTGAACCAATCATCCGGTGCTTCATTTCCCTGAACGTCCACGTACCCTGGTACCCAGCACAATGACATCTCCTTGTCCTGTCTCTGCTAGTGGAAAAGGAAGAGTGTCGTGGATCGGCTGAAGATATTTTTGTACAGTTTACTTGTGATGGGCAGCCTTAAGGGCACTTAGGGAGTCGGTGCAGATGATGAATCTGACAGCAGGAAGGCACCGCATATGCTCCGGAGCTCCAAACATCGTACGTAATTCAGCATCATACCCTTTTATCATACACGAATATTCAGACACATTCTGAAACAACACAACGCAGCCGATCGAATCACTCTGTTTAGACCTATCAGAGTAAACGATTACACAGTCACAGTGCTCTGATAAAATTCTGTAAAATGTCTATCTAAAACCGTGGCCTGGAGTAAAACTTTCTTATGCATTAATAAATCTAAGATAATTCTGAGTCTTCTTACTAACTATGGTAGCGAACGACACAAACCTCGATGAACACAGAAATATGGTCCGCATTAAGAGCCACGAAGTCCTTATGTTAATGGAACCTACGAGATCGGAGAAAGGAATGTTTCACAGTGACTCATGAAGTCACAGCCGCCGTGATAAGTCGCGGAAAGCCGTCAATTTTTCCTCCTAAACAGGAGAAAAGAATGTTTAACAGTAGTACGTTACACCGTCTGAGATTAGTTTTTAGTTCACTGAATGAATCACTCCAAGCCGCAGATACCACTAACGACTCCGAATGTCACTCGTAACTTCGGCGTAACCTCCAATGACCGTCACTTTTCTGAACAAAGACGCCTTTGCTTGCCTCTCCAGCACACTCCATAGCACGGTCGTCGAAGTGTCCCACAAGAAGATCGCTGCCAAACAAGGAACTTCGAAGGCAGCCAACCAAACCGGTAGCCGCATAGAGCACAGTCACGGTCTTCCTGCCTGCGACACCTAATTAAAATTGACCGACGGAAATGTCGTTTCCGTAACGCATTCTGCTGAGTTCGCGATAAATCAGGTTTCTTAGCATGTGTGCGCAGCGTGTGTGGTGAATGAAGCTACTGAAATAGAACATAAAACATTGTATGTAGGGCAGCCACAGTCGAAATATTCCATGTCGAATAAGAATGACCTCAGCGACTGTTTAAAACCTTTATTCAAAGACACGACCGGTTTCGCAAACTGTGGTGGCATCATCAGATGTTTACCTATAAGCAAATGTATAAAACAACTTATTCTAATTTTGGAAATGGCGGGTAATGGAAAATAAAAGCGATTAGGTTTGTGTCTACTTACGGTCAATCCACACAAGCGATCTGTTTAAAAGCCGGGAAAAGCACATTACCCAATATGATCATCAAAGTATTTACAATTTCCAAATCGCAACTGTGCGAACGTTCATAAATAAGAAAATGGGGGCTAAGGCTACCCCGAAGTCTAAAAAACGATCCGATGAAAACGTCAAAAGCAGGAACGTAGTGGATATTAAATTAATAATTTATAAAGGTATTCTGCAAGAGAACCGCGTCTGAAACGGTGATGGAAAAACAACAGTTAGAATAATGCCCGCCTTTTACCTCCAATGTAGACAGCCCGGGTGGGAAGCGTTGCTGTTGCCAGTATTAAACGAACGGTATGTTTCAACGTGTCCTACGCGGAAAGCCGCGCATGCACAGTGTCACGAATAACGTGCAATTAGGTACCCCGATTGCTATGCTTGAGGCTACCTGCATATGTTTAAAAACGAACTATAATAATCAGAAACACTACTTTCTATTTGACTTGTTTTTGTCCAATTTACTGTTACAACTACTCTTCGAAACATTTTCAGCTACAATCGAAGCTCCTATAGGGCATTAATACCCAATGCTGTGCCCATACAATTAAACCTGTCGTGTCTGTCAGAACCGCATATCAGTGAAATAGTACTAGTATGAGATTCTAAGCCGGCCGGAGTGGCCGAGCGGTTCTAGGAGCTACAGTCTGGAACCGCGTGACCGCTACGGTCGCAGGTTCGAATCCTGCCTTGGGCATGGGTGTGTGTGATGTCCTTATGTTAGTTAGGTTTAAGTAGTTCTAAGTTCTAGGGGACTGATGACCTCAGAAGTTAAGTCTCGTAGTGCTCAGAGCCATTTGAACCATTTTTTTGAGATTCTGACACATAAAAGACGGGTTGCTGAAGCAGTTACATAGATCTGAAGATGATCTAGAAAAATCGAAACATGTCATGTATTTAAAAAAAGGTGCAACTGAGACTGAAGAATAAATAAGAATTGTTTTAAATTCAGTACAGTTGCTGTTGTCCCGTTATGGTTATGATATTTTCGGATTGTATGCATTAGAATTCAGGTTCACCATCCAAGACGCATTGAAATTAATAGAAGTCGTTAGGTCTCAAAATTATACTAATAATTTGAAGCGGTATAAATGTGCGACCTCGGATATGGTCAAATGTGTGTGAAATCTTAAGGGACTTAACTGGTAAGGTCATCAGTCCCTAAGCGTACACACTACTTAACCTAAATTATCCTAAGGACAAACACACACACCCATGCCCGAGGGAGGACTCGAACTTCCGCCGGGACCCTCGGATGTGGTAAGCATTTCGAGCTCCACGCTATCTTGAAGCCAGCAGCATGACCAGTGCCAACGGCAGTCAACTATGGAAGTAAAAATGGTTCAAATGGCTCTGAGCACTATGGGACTCAACGGCTGAGGTTATTAGTCCCCTAGAACTTAGAACTAGTTAAACCTAACTAACCTAAGGACATCACAAACATCCATGCCCGAGGCAGGATTCGAACCTGCGACCGTAGCGGTCTTGCGGTTCCAGACTGCAGCGCCTTTAACCGCACGGCCACTTCGGCCGGCTAACTATGGAAGTAAAGACAAATCAGATCGTCTCCAGGCTAGCTGGTCACTACGGCTGTGCTGAGGCTTCAAGTGTAAAATAAACTCCTGGTCAGATGTGAATTACTAACCAGTCCCCAGACCAGAGGAGTTAATGTCGAAACTAGCTGGCTGAAAGCATTTTTCCGTAACAGATTTAACAAATGCTAATTAACATTGATCACTAGGTATGGAATCTCATAAAATCATGAACATTAAAACACCGTTCGGTACTTGTTTTAATTTGGTTACAGTTTTTCAATACATGGAGTAATACTACAAATGTTTGTTTCCTCGATTACTAGCTTTGTTATACATAAAAACAGATATTTTGGATATTGAATTGTTTCTACTGTCTAAAAGTAGTTCAGATTTTGTTCTGCAAATGATAATTGAAATTCATGCATTTGACTACTCTACCGAAATACAAAATTTGTAAAATTTTTTTAAAAACAGTTGCATCTGTTCAATCTTGGCACCTGACCCGTTTTCGTCACTCATTGTTAAACTTTTCAGTAATTTTCCTCTCCCCTTGTCCACGTTTCTGCGGTCCAGTAACAGGTGGTCCACAGTTTAATTTCCTGTAGTGTATGGGCACATAGTGTCAATGGTTGTTCTGAATCGAAGTAGAAAGCATTATTTCCGCTATCCCATTAGCATTGCTGTGCTGTTGGGAGAGACCAGTAATTTAATGGCGTCTTTGGTGCACTGTTGAAAATTTGCTTTTGTACTAAGTCCTTTGGTGGTTGCCGTTGTTTCTCTCATCTTCCAGAGTTACTTTTCATGACATTTCTCTCATGGAAGTTTTGGAACGTTGCTATAGCTAACTTCCTCTTATGATGATCTCTTTGGCCTGTTGGTTTTTCATTTCATTTCCACATATGCCTGAACTCCATGTAAAGTCTATAACTGAGTTCTTCTTTCGTTACAGTCTAGTCTCATTTCTTGTGTCTTTAATTTGTCTTTTGCAATGATTTAGAGTCTACAAGGAATATCGGTCTGTATTACGACCGTTCTTTGTAAGTCATCTAATATGTTAAGATTGTCTTGAGCTTTTGAAACGGCAAAACATTGTACCTGATTGCCGGCCGCGGTGGTCTAGCGGTTCTAGGCGCTCAGTCCGGAACCGCGCGACTGCTACGGTCGCAGGTTCGAATCCTGCCTCGGGCATGGATATGTGTAATGTCCTTAGGTTAGTTAGGTTTAAGTAGTTCTAAGTTCTAGGGGACTGATGACCACAGATGTTAAGTCCCATAGTGCTCAGAGCCATTTTTGTACCTGATTATTCGAGCTTATACTATCAAAGTTTATACACTGATGGAAGAAAATTCGCAACACCAAGAAGGAACTGTGTGACATATACGAAAGTTGGTAAGCATGTTTATACATCTGAAAGATGTAGAAATTGCTTTAATTCTTAGGACACTGACATCTCTGTTGCGCATTGAGAATATTAGGCCATCAGGTGGAGTCGAAGACTCGTTGTACATACAAGCAATTTCGTTAAAAATTATTTTTATGAAAGAACGGCAGTTTTATCAGCCAACAACAGCAATTTTGATAGGGAAATAAACAAAGAATGCACACTAGGTTCCTATTGTGAGTCGAGATTCTGGAACAGACAACTAATTTCTCAACTTCAGTTACACAGTTGTTGACTGCTTGGTAATACTCACGAAAAGAAACGGCCTCATCTGCAGATGAGACCGTTTCTAATACGGAAGTGAGAAAAATTGAAGAATGGGCCAGAAATAACAAAATTCATTTTAAATAAGAGCAGTGATCGAAATTACTCTTAACAACAAAAAATAAAAAACAAACTGAAACCTTAAAAATAACTCCAGAGCAAATAATCATCAATTCCGGTACTGTTGCTCGAAGTCAGTTCTGCAACTGAGTATTACAGTCTGTCCCTAATGTAGAAGTTGATCTTGAAATGCTTTTTTGCGATGAATCTTGGCTGCAATTACAGCAGAGCAATCGATGTTGGAGTTCTGAAAATTCTTATCACTAACATCAAGCCCCTCTGCATGGGCTGAAAAAGCAAGTGTGATGAACGGTCAGTGCAAGACGAATTATTCAACCTATCTCTTTTCACCAAACAGTAAGTCCTGATAAGTGTGTGAACAATGTACACCGAAGCGCCAAAGAAACTGGTATAGGCATGCGTATTCAAATGCAGAGATATGTAAACAGGCAGAATACGGTGCTGCGGTCGGCAATGCCTCTATAAGACAACAAGTGTCTGGCGCAGTTGTTAGATCGGTTACTGCTCCTACAATGCCAGGTTATCAGAATTTAAGAGAGTTTGAACGTGGTGTTGTAGTCGACGCACAAGCGATGGGACACAGCATCTCCGAGGTAGCAATGAAGTGGGGATTT
Organism: Schistocerca nitens; assembly: GCF_023898315.1. NCBI lineage: Eukaryota > Metazoa > Arthropoda > Insecta > Orthoptera > Acrididae > Schistocerca > Schistocerca nitens. The sequence goes on from NC_064616.1 coordinate 369,661,532, forward strand.
CCCAGTGCGATCATTTCGCGAGTGTACTGTGAATATCAGGAACCGGTAAAACATCAAATCTCCGACATCGCTGCCGCCGGAAAAAGATCCTGCAAGAACGGGATCAACGGCGCTGAAGAGAATCATTCAGCGTGACAGAAGTGAAACCTTTCCGCAAACTGTTGCAGATTTCAGTGCTGGGCCATCAACAAGTGTTTCTGCTTTTCAAAAGTCAAGAAATGCTACTGCATTTATCTGACTGCTTTGATCCCTGGCTCTCAGAACGTCATCTGAGAAAAACGCTAGGTTTCGCATGACAAATGTTTTCGGAAATAATCCTGGGTGGCATTGGTGAGGTCATTCTGTTCCAAATACCTCATTCCGTTTGAGCTTAATATAAACTCTAAGATTCTACAACAGATGGATGTCAAAGATACTGGACAGTAGTCCCATGGATCAGTTTTTTACCCTTCTTTTAGACAAGTGTGACGGTGCTTCCCGCACCTAGGGGTTACCACACCCTTTCCGAGAGATTTTCAGCATATTATAGTTAAAATAGAGACTAACACAGTCGAAAATTATGTAAAAAATCTGGCAAGGATTCCACCGGCGGATACTAGAGCTTTCAGGTCCAGCGATTTGACCTATTTTCAACACAACTGATACTCATATCTATATCGCTTATTTTGCTATAGTGCGAGAAATAAATTGGGGCAATACTCACCAATTTTCGTTTGTAAAGGGCATTTTGGAAACAGACTTCAGCATTTATATTTTAGCTTTCCTACTCTTCATTTCAGTTCCTGTGTCATCCATGAGTGTTGAGCACTAACTTTGGTGCCACTGACAGTCTTGTCATATGACCAGAATTTCTTTGGGGTTTTTGTGAGGTTTTTCAATAGAATCCTGCTGCGGTAGTAACTATTAGCTTCACGCATAGCTCTTTAGACGTCCAAATGCGTTTCATTTTGCCTCTGTCAATCGATAGCATATTTCATGTTTTCCACTTATTCTACAGTTGCCGCTGCCTTTTTAGAAGTTTTTTATGGGGGTTATATACCATGGAGGGACCCTCCATCACGAACTGTCCTACTAGGTACATACGTATCCAGTGCTTGGTCAATAATTCTTTTAAATTTCAACCACTGTTCCTCTACATGCTCTTCTTCCAGAGCCGAATGTTTCAAGTTTCTCATTCAGACAGGACGCTGCGCCCTACCTAGTTTTCTGAACCTATAAATCTGTCTACTTATTTTAGCTGTACTTTGTATTTTATTAATCATTGTTGCCACAACTTTGTCATAGTCAGTGATGGCAGTTTTAAAGTTGACATCCCCAGAGCATTCAGTTTTATATGTTGCCATTATAGCCAATATACACTCCTGGAAATTGAAATAAGAACACCGTGAATTCATTGTCCCAGGAAGGGGAAACTTTATTGACACATTCCTGGGGTCAGATACATCACATGATCACACTGACAGAACCACAGGCACATAGACACAGGCAACAGAGCATGCACAATGTCGGCACTAGTACAGTGTATATCCACCTTTCGCAGCAATGCAGGCTGCTATTCTCCCATGGAGACGATCGTAGAGATGTTGGATGTAGTCCTGTGGAACGGCTTGCCATGCCATTTCCACCTGGCGCCTCAGTTGGACCAGCGTTCGTGCTGGACGTGCAGACCGCGTGAGACGACGCTTCATCCAGTCCCAAACATGCTCAATGGGGGACAGATCCGGAGATCTTGCTGGCCAGGGTAGTTGACTTACACCTTCTAGAGCACGTTGGGTGGCACGGGATACATGCGGACGTGCATTGTCCTGTTGGAACAGCAAGTTCCCTTGCCGGTCTAGGAATGGTAGAACGATGGGTTCGATGACGGTTTGGATGTACCGTGCACTATTCAGTGTCCCCTCGACGATCACCAGTGGTGTACGGCCAGTGTAGGAGATCGCTCCCCACACCATGATGCCGGGTGTTGGCCCTGTGTGCCTCGGTCGTATGCAGTCCTGATTGTGGCGCTCACCTGCACGACGCCAAACACGCATACGACCATCATTGGCACCAAGGCAGAAGCGACTCTCATCGCTGAAGACGACACGTCTCCATTCGTCCCTCCATTCACGCCTGTCGCGACACCACTGGAGGCGGGCTGCACGATGTTGGGGCGTGAGCGGAAGACGGCCTAACGGTGTGCGGGACCGTAGCCTAGCTTCATGGAGACGGTTGCGAATGGTCCTCGCCGATACCCCAGGAGCAACAGTGTCCCTAATTTGCTGGGAAGTGGCGGTGCGGTCCCCTACGGCACTGCGTAGGATCCTACGGTCTTGGCGTGCATCCGTGCGTCGCTGCGGTCCGGTCCCAGGTCGACGGGCACGTGCACCTTCCGCCGACCACTGGCGACAACATCGATGTACTGTGGAGACCTCACGCCCCACGTGTTGAGCAATTCGGCGGTACGTCCACCCGGCCTCCCGCATGCCCACTATACGCCCTCGCTCAAAGTCCGTCAACTGCACATACGGTTCACGTCCACGCTGTCGCGGCATGCTACCAGTGTTAAAGACTGCGATGGAGCTCCGTATGCCACGGCAAACTGGCTGACACTGACGGCGGCTGTGCACAAATGCTGCGCAGCTAGCGCCATTCGACGGCCAACACCGCGGTTCCTGGTGTGTCCGCTGTGCCGTGCGTGTGATCATTGCTTGTACAGCCCTCTCGCAGTGTCCGGAGCAAGTATGGTGGGTCTGACACACCGGTGTCAATGTGTTCTTTTTTCCATTTCCAGGAGTGTATTTCTGTCATGAGTGGACTTCCGAACTATCTGTTGTATGTAAGATTGAGATAAGACTATCAATATTTTTTCGTACGATGTCTTGTCATACCTAGCACTTGAAGTTATCCCATCTGAGTGGTGAATGGTTAAGTTCTCCCTTAGTGATGACGGTGTCACTAGAGAACTGTGATTTTCTCGAAAGTTTTCCATTACATCTATGGGTCAGACTGGTAGTCGACAGAAAGATTCAGTTACACGTTTATGCCCATCCTTGAAACTAAGTCTTTCCCAAGAAATCACTCATACAGCTTAAATATCTATTTAGGTAGATTTGAGTTTATTATGTACTGGAGCAAATATATTACCTCCATTTTCCATTATCTCATCCTTACAATGTATATCTCGATTTACTTAAAATAATCAAAAAAATGGCTCTGAGCACTATGGGACTTAACATCTATGGTCATCAGTCCCCTAGAACTTAGAACTACTTAAACCTAACTAACCTAAGGACATCACACAACACCCAGCCATCACGAGGCAGAGAAAATCCCTGACCCCGCCGGGAATCGAACCTTAAAATAATCTCACTAACATAGTTTGTACATCTTATTATGTGAGCCACATGGCTTTTTAGGAGCATTTCATACCCTGACTCTTTTTTGCGAATTCTTTGGAAGTTGACGAATTGTAATGCTTCTGTCAATGAGGGAATTTCTTTTTATCTTTCACTTACGCTTCTTTATATCACTATCTGGAATGCATGGAGACTCACCTAACGAAAAACCCTTGTGGTCAACTCACATAGTCAGCTATGGCCTCTGGTGAGTGGTGCACACCTGAACCTTTTACGCGGATCCTATAATTCTCAACCTTAAAGCGCATGTCTAGAAAGTCTTAACCTAGCATGCCACAGAACATTTGTATTCATTTGTTCAATCGTTCCACTCGACTCAGAATGAGGGGACCACGATCGTTTCTAGGTGCAGAGCGTGTGTGTGTGTGTGTGTGTGTGTGTGTGTGTGTGTGTGTGTGTGTGTGTGTGGTCAACGGCAAGGTTATCAGCTTGCAGGTGTTAAGATTCGTTTAAAATCTGCGAGCAAGATTGGTCTTCATTACCTTCTCTGCCAGTCACGTACGACCTCAGAGCCCATACGACAGAAAGCGTTTGATCCCACGTGCAGCTGCGATGAATGCAGAGCTGACTCCTGCATAGTACGACCACCACACTTCCGCCTATGTTTAGCGGCCCAGGAACGGCTCCTGCCTCACGTACGAGGTTGGGTAAATAGACGAGGCAAGGCACTGTATACGGTCGAGACGCCAGCGGCTGCCACGGGGAGACGCTAGATTTACTTCTATAACACTTCTCCGTGACATCACTATGGCGTGTACAAGCCCAGTTTCGACCATCGGAGATGTCAATCAATTTTCAAGGTCTTATCGAGTTATGAGAAGTGGGAGAAGCCATATTGGACTTCGCCACTTTATTGAATCTCGTATTTTATGGGTTTTAAATTAGGACGTATGTCCTATGAACATATGCCCCTTCAAATATTAAAGCTCTCTCGAAAACGCATTGTTATTGGTACGACTTGTTATAATGAAATGTGAAAAAAACGTATCAGTGAAAAATGAAAAAAAAAAAAAAACGGAAAAAGAGACTGCACAGCGGCGTGGTGGATAGAGATACAAAGTTAGCAGACAGACTGTAGCTTGAACGGTGGTACGGATCCTGCTTCTGCTGAAAGTTTTTTTTCGCTTTCGTAAAAGATTGTGGGACCTTGTCATTAATTTAAGAAAAGTGTGTTCTGCAATATTCGATGTTTTGTACATACAAGAGCACTCTCTCCCATGAGTGAGTTGTCATTGCCAATAATTTTCAAATTACGCATTAAACACGCCAATTCCAGTAAATAGTCGAAACACGTTGATCATCTGGTAAAACAAACTAGGCGCCAATCAGAAAAAAAAGCATAGAAAAGACTGAAACATTTGGAAAAGAGTTCAAAGGTAACTTACCCTCTGCCGTCTTTAAAGTATAAAAGAATATGACAAGCTAGTTATTTTACGATACTGCTCTTCCAAACAAGAACATCGTCAATTAAAGTGCATATGGAGACGAAAAGTATCATGGTTCATGGTACAGGAATGTTCCTGATATTTTTTCTCGTTGTTTCAGTTACTTTCTAGTGCAAAGGAAGAAATTCATTTTTCTCGCAGTGAATTATAATTTTTCGTATAAATCAGAACATACTTAGCAAACCAGCACACTTTTACCATTGGGGTGGGAACTTATTGCAAAGTACTTCACTTAAATTAAAATAACAGGTATGAAGTGCGAAGGTTCCCACTTTCAAAGAAAGGATAGGTAGCAATAGTTTCCAAAACTGCAATTAATGTGCCAGTTGGAGATAATGTGTTGCTGCTTTGCAAGAATGACTACCACAGTCACGACGATACTCCTTATTTACAGTCTTTGTACAGTTTCAGAAATTCACTATAGTAATAATACATTTATTATTCTGGTGTGCAAAGCACATTTAATTCTGAATATGTGACTAGACGACATAACTTTATGTATATGGTCTTCCAGATCAGTTATAAGAAAGTCAATAAATAGGTCAGATCGAATAAGATGAGGAAAGATGTGTTTTCTCCTCTGCTGTGCAACCTGTATGTACGTTTCCATTTACACTGACAGAAAAAGAATTCTCATCATCAAAAAAAATAGTTAATGTAGAGTAATGTGTGATATCACATATCGATACCACCCTACTGACGTATCACAGTTGACAACGAAATTGCAATTTTCCGTCCAACGCCGATAGCTATCGTGCGCGATGCAGCAGACGCAATGGAGCACGCCCGCTGGACTATGCCTCCAGTGGCTCTGGACTATAGTGCCCTCTGCCGCCATGATATGGGATGGCCGGCAGCAGCGACTCAGTCTAACTGCGCTCGGAGCCACTTCGCTATGCAGACGCCGCCTAGCCACGTCTCTGACCTTGTCGTTTGTGCCTAGCACAGCGAGACTATTCCTTGTTGGCAATGATGAGATGGACTGTGTTTCTTGCTGCACTCTTTGTAATGAATCTTCCTACATTTGGAGAAATGCAAGTTAAATAAATGTTCTGTTCATTGTGATAAGTGGTTCGCTAATCATTTCTGCTCCTGTTCAGCTTTCCTACGACGACAGTTGCCACACCACTCTGTTGCCCACCTCTTATTACTGTTGTGTACGAAGTCTACACGACACAATGAAATTTGGGGAATACATTTGTCTAGGTAACAAACGTATTTAAGTGTATTAACATTGCAAGATCACAGGTTAATGTACTCAAAAGATAAGCTACCGCAAATATGAAATGCTGGTACATTAATAACCGGTGTAACCACCAGAATGTTGAATGCAGCTCGTGGAATGGATTTCCATACTTGTTGCACTTGGTTTAATGCTGTTTGTGGATGACGGCGGAGTTGTCCGAATGATGTTTCATAGCTGGCTGCGGTGGCCGAGCGGTTCTAGGCGCTTCAGTACGGAACCGCGCTACTGCTCCGGTCGTAGGTTCGAATCCTGCCTCGGGCATGGATGTGTGTGATGTCCTTAGGTTAGTCAGGTTTAAGTACACTCCTGGAAATGTAAAAAAGAACACATTGACACCGGTGTGTCAGACCCACCATACTTGCTCCGGACACTGCGAGAGGGCTGTACAAGCAATGATCACACGCACGGCACAGCGGACACACCAGGAACCGCGGTGTTGGCCGTCGAATGGCGCTAGCTGCGCAGCATTTGTGCACCGCCGCCGTCAGTGTCAGCCAGTTTGCCGTGGCATACGGAGCTCCATCGCAGTCTTTAACACTGGTAGCATGCCGCGACAGCGTGGACGTGAACCGTATGTGCAGTTGACGGACTTTGAGCGAGGGCGTATAGTGGGCATGCGGGAGGCCGGGTGGACGTACCGCCGAATTGCTCAACACGTGGGGCGTGAGGTCTCCACAGTACATCGATGTTGTCGCCAGTGGTCGGCGGAAGGTGCACGTGCCCGTCGACCTGGGATCGGACCGCAGCGACGCACGGATGCACGCCAAGACCGTAGGATCCTACGCAGTGCCGTAGGGGACCGCACCGCCACTTCCCAGCAAATTAGGGACACTGTTGCTCCTGGGGTATCGGCGAGGACCATTCGCAACCGTCTCCATGAAGCTGGGCTACGGTCCCGCACACCGTTAGGCCGTCTTCCGCTCACGCCCCAACATCGTGCAGCCCGCCTCCAGTGGTGTCGCGACAGGCGTGAATGGAGGGACGAATGGAGACGTGTCGTCTTCAGCGATGAGAGTCGCTTCTGCCTTGGTGCCAATGATGGTCGTATGCGTGTTTGGCGCCGTGCAGGTGAGCGCCACAATCAGGACTGCATACGACCGAGGCACACAGGGCCAACACCCGGCATCATGGTGTGGGGAGCGATCTCCTACACTGGCCGTACACCACTGGTGATCGTCGAGGGGACACTGAATAGTGCACGGTACATCCAAACCGTCATCGAACCCATCGTTCTACCATTCCTAGACCGGCAAGGGAACTTGCTGTTCCAACAGGACAATGCACGTCCGCATGTATCCCGTGCCACCCAACGTGCTCTAGAAGGTGTAAGTCAACTACCCTGGCCAGCAAGATCTCCGGATCTGTCCCCCATTGAGCATGTTTGGGACTGGATGAAGCGTCGTCTCACGCGGTCTGCACGTCCAGCACGAACGCTGGTCCAACTGAGGCGCCAGGTGGAAATGGCATGGCAAGCCGTTCCACAGGACTACATCCAACATCTCTACGATCGTCTCCATGGGAGAATAGCAGCCTGCATTGCTGCGAAAGGTGGATATACACTGTACTAGTGCCGACATTGTGCATGCTCTGTTGCCTGTGTCTATGTGCCTGTGGTTGTGTCAGTGTGATCATGTGATGTATCTGACCCCAGGAATGTGTCAATAAAGTTTCCCCTTCCTGGGACAATGAATTCACGGTGTTCTTATTTCAATTTCCAGGAGTGTAGTTCTAAGTTCTAGAGGACTGATGACCTCAGATGTTAAGTCCCATTGTGATGAGAGCCATTTTTGATGTTACATATGTGCTCGATTGGACACAGATCTGGCACTCGAGTAGGTCAAGGCAAACTATCGACAATCTGTAAAGCATGCTGGGTTACAACATCGGCATGAGGGCGAGCGTTATATTGTTGGAAAACACCCCCTGGAAAGCTATTAATGAATGGCAGCACGATAGGTCGAATCACCAGACTGACGTACAGTTTTGCAATGAGGGTGCGTGGGATAACCAAGAGAGTGCTCCTGCCGTCATACGAAATCCAATCCAGACGATAACTCCAAGTTTAGGCCCACTGGTTGGTTGCAGGCCCTCAACTGGCCTCCTTCTGACCAACCCACGGCCATCACGAGAAACATATCCTTAGAAAATTTTTATACATGACAGTGCTGGTAAACCCCTTACGTTAACAGATGAGCAAAACTGAACGTACTCAGACATTTCTCTCTTTACTTATTCTGATCATCACTAAACTGACACACAATATGTTTTTAGCGCAACGCAATCTGACTTTCAATAATCCCTACAAAAGAATGGCCCTGACTAACAATAACTTATACCTTTCATGAATCACTTACCTCACAAAAATCTTCGTTACTCACAAGGGAACCTCCCCATCGCACCCCCCTCAGATTTAGTTATAAGTTGGCATAGTGGATAGGCCTTGAAAAACTGAACGCAGATCAATCGAGAAAACAAGAAGAAGTTGTGTGGAAATATGAAAAAAATAAGCAAAATATTCAAACTGAGTAGTCCATGCGCAAGACAGGCAACATCAAGGATAATGTGAGCTCAGGAGCGCCGTGGTCCCGTGGTTAGCGTGAACAGCTGCGGAACGAGAAGTCCTTGGTTCAAGTTTTCTCTCGAGTGAAAAATTTAATTTTTTATTTTCAGACAATTATTATCTGTCCGTCCGTCCGTCCGATACGAGGTAACTGCGCCGTAGTATGGGGACGCTACACCTAAACAAAACATCGAAACACACCTTTTTGGGAGTGATTATCACATCCACAAGAAAACCTAAATCGGACAAGGTAGAAGAATCTTTTTATCCATTCGCCAAGTGTACAAGTTAGGTGGGTCGACAACATACTCCTGTCATGTGACGCACATGCCGTCACCAGTGTCGTATAGAATATATCAGACGTGTTTTCCTGTGGAGGAATCGGTTGACCTATGACCTTGCGATCAAATGTTTTCGGTTCCCATTGGAGAGGCACGTCCTTTCGTTTACTAATCGCACGGTTTTGCGGTGCGGTGCGGTCGTCAATGAACGAACGGACAGATCATAACTTTGCGAAAATAAAGAAAGTAAACTTTTCTCTCGAGGGAAGACTTCAACCAAGGACCTGTCGTTACGCAGCTGCTCACGCTAACCACGGGACCACGGTGCTCCTGAGAGCAGCCTATCCTTGATGTTGCATATCTTGCGCATGGACTACTCAGTTTGTATATTTTGCTTATTTTTTTCATAGTTCCACACAACTTCTTCCTGTTTTCTCGATTGATCTGTGTTCAGTTTTTCAAGGCCTATCCACTGTGCCAACTTATAACTAAATCTGAGGGGGGTGCGATGGGGAGGTTCCCTTGTCAGTCTACTGCAATACAGCGTACGCCAATACTGCCAGCTGAATAAAAAAATGGTTCAAATGGCTCTGAGCATTATGCGACTTAACATATGAGGTCATCAGTCGCCTAGAACTTAGAATTACTTAAACCTAACTAACCTAAGGACATCACACACACCCATGCCCGAGGCAGGATTCGAACCTGCGGCCGTAGCAGTCGCTCGGTTCCAGACTGTAGCGCCTAGAACCGCTCGGCCACCCCGACCGGCGCTGAATAAAAGATTTACAGACGTCTTCTATAAGCTTTGAATTCAGCCTGTATTATACCGTGTCCAATAAGTGCGAATACATACATTGCAACACAGTTTGCAAACTCAGCTTCTACGGACGTGATGGGCTCGACAGTTACACCCTTTGGTATAGGGCAAATACAGGTATTCGCGCGTTGCGCCACTTGGTCTAAGGTCTCAACAAAATCATAGCACGACCCTCTTAGAAAAATATGCCAGCTTGTTAGTCTATCTACTGCAAATGCTAGTGTACAGTATAGATAATACATATTCAGGTAGCACACAGGACTCGCATTTGGGAGGACAACGGTTCAATACCATGTCTGGCCATTCTGATTTAGGTTTTCCGTGATTTCCCTAAATCGCTTCAGGCAAATGCCTGAATGGTTCCTTTGAAAGGACACGGCCGACTTCCTTCCGCATCCTTCCTTAATCCGATGAGTGGCCTAGCGGTTCTAGGCGCTACAGTGTGGAACCGCGCGACCGCTTCGGTCGCAGGTTCGAATCCTGCCTCGGGCATGGATGTGTGTGATGTCCTTAGGTTAGTTAGGTTTAAGTAGTTCTAAGTTCTAGGGGACTGATGACCTCAGCAGTTAAGTCCCATAGTGCTCAGAGCCATTTGAACCTTAATCCGATGAGACAGATGACCTCGCTGTTTGGCCCAAATCTACCCAACATATTCAGGACACTCGAATGTTGTTGTAAATGTGTGCATCGCCTAAAGTTAATTCAAGCAGTGTCTCACCATGCGTATCAAGTACTGTCACCTTAAGTACAATTATAGGAACATCAATAGGAGTATGAGGCGGATCATATTCTGTCGTCATTTTCTTCACTGTATAGTCCATCACACAGCATAGATAGTCCGACTCATCCGATGAATATTCCATTTTAATACCGAGACGTTGTACGTTTTCCGCCCCTATAACTACTTCAAAGTCTTTATCTGGTGCTAGGCCTACATTCATGCGTTTAGAGCCACTGGTGATCACATTGTGCTCGTTGGAAGGATGTGACTGCTGTGGCTGCGCTCAGAGCCATGCCAAGGTGATCCTGCACCCGTGGCAGAACCGCCAAGGCTACGCCATCCCCTCCCACCCCAGAATTTTCTCTATACTCATTTAGTAAACTTTGTAATTTGTAAGGTAGGTTTAATAAAAGTGAAGCGTTATTGAAAACTATTTCTTAAATGAGCTACACAGACGAAACGATACAAACTGCTGGACTGTAAGTGCAGCCACATCTGAGGATTATCTGTGAAGAGGCCAGAGTAATCCGTGGTTCCTGGAGAGAGCCAACAGCCTTTCGGTAGTCGCAGGAGCAGTAGTCTGCATGATTGACTGATCTGGCCTTGTAACGTTAGCCAACATCGCCTTACTCTGCGGGTACTGTAAACGACTGATATCAAGGTGAAACTATAGCTGCCCCTAGGGCATGCTGCTCTACTGTATGGTTAAATAATGATGGAATTCTCTCGGGTAAATTATTCCAGAGATAAAACAGTCCCACATTCGAAACTCTGGATTGGGATGTCATCACCAGGAAGAACAAAATTGGCAATCTACTGGTTGGACGTGTAACGTTAAATACCTTAAAAGGGTTGACAGATTACAGAATTCAAAAAACGAAGTTGGTAAGTTGTAATTAGATGTAGTGTGAATTAGTGAAGTGCGGTTACAGGAAGAACTGAATTTCTGGTAACGTCAGTACAGAGTTATCAACAGAAAATCAGATGGGGATAATGCAGGACTAAGTCTAATACTGAATAAGAAAATAGGAACGTGGGTAAGCTATTATAAACAGCATAGAGAACTCACTGTCGTAGCCAAGATAAACACGTAGCCAACACCCATCACAGTAATAAAAGTTTGTATGCCAACTAGCTCCGCAAATGATGAACACATTGAAAGAAAGTATGATGAAATATTATAAATTATTCAGATAGATGAAGGAGATGAAAATTTAATTGTGATGGATTACTGGAATCCTCTAGTAGTCTACGGAATAGAAGGAAAAATGGTGGCAGAACATGTACTGGAGGAAAGGAATAAAAGAGGAAGCTCCCCTGTATAATTTTCCACAGAGCATAATTTAATAATCGCCATCACGTAAGATTGTTATATATGAGGAAGAGACTTGGGGACACTGGAAGCTTTCAGATTGATTATGTAATAGTGACACAGAGATTTCAGATACAGATTATAAACTATGAGACATTTCAAGTGGGAGATGTGGACTCTGACCATAATTAATTGGTCGTAAACTTCTTAATAAAACTGAAGATATTGTAAAAATTTGGGAAATTAAGGAGATAGGTGATGGATAAATTGAAGCAACCGAAGATTGATGAGGGTGTCACAGGGAGCATTAGGCAAAACTGGACTGAAGCAGAGGAAAGGAATACAATAGAAAACGAATAGGTAGCTTTGAGAGGTGAAATAGTGAATGCAGCAGAGGGTCATAACAAGTAAAACGGCAAGACGTAAGAGAAATCCGTGGATAATTCAGGATATATTGTATGTAACAGACGTAAGGGGAAAATATAGAAATGCAGACGAAACGAAATACAGACACCTGAAAAATGAGATTGACAGGAAGGGCAGAAAAATCTTTCTAAGAATGGGGCGGGAATAAATACAAGGTTGTAGAAGCATACGTAACCAGAGCAAAGACAGATGCAATCCACAGGAAAATTAAAGAGACCTTTGGAGAAAAGAGATACAACTGCAGAAATATGTATCAAGAGCTCACATAGGACGCCAGTGAGTAACAAAAAGGGAAAGCTGAAATGTGGAAGAAATACACTCTAAGACAAAAAAGAACACACCGCAATGGAATTATTCGAATGGGACGGAAATCGGCAGATGGAATGTACATGTAGAGACAAACAAATGATTGTACTTTCAGAAAAATTGGATGATCTATTCAAGAGAAAGATCTTCACAAATTAAGCAAGTCAGTAACGATTATGTCCACTTCTGGCCCTATGCAAGCATTTGGCATTGACTGATAGAACTGTTCGATGCCCTTCTGAGGGATATCGTGCCAAACTGTCGAACTGGCACGTTAGATCCTCAAAATCCCGAGTTGGTTGGGGCACCCTGTCCATAATGTTCCAAACGTTCTCATTTGGGGATAGATCCGGCGCTCTTCCTGGTCAAGATAGGCTTTGGTAAGCACGAAGATAAGCAGTAGAACCTCTCGCCGTATGGAGGCGGGCATTATCTTGCTGAAACATAAGGCCAGGATGGCTTGCTATGAAAGGCAAGAAAACGAGGCGTAGAATATCGTCTACGTACCACTGTGTTGTAAGGGTGCCGCGAATAACAACCAAAGGAGTCTTGGTATGAAAGGAAATGACATCCCACACTATCAGTCCTGGTTGCCTGGCCGTATGGCGGTCGAAAATTAGGTTTCTATCCACCACTCTCCGGGGTATCTCCAGACATGTCTTCAATGGTCATCGCGACTCTATTCGAAGCGAGAATCATCACTGAAGACAATTCTACTCCAGTAAATGAGATTACAGGCCGAAGACTTGACTGGAGACGCCCCAGATAGCGGTGGTGTACCAACCTGACACTCGCCCGCCACACGGTCCGACAGCCAGGTGTGATGGTTTGGGGTACCAGTTCACTTCATAGCAGGAGCCCTCTGGTTGCCATCCGCTGCTCCATTACAGCACGGCAGCATGTCTACGATATTCTTCGCCCTGTTTTGTTGCCTTTTATGGCAAGCCATCCTGGGCTTACATTGCATCAAGGTAATGCCCACCTGCACACAGCGAGAGTTCCTACTGCTTCTATTCGCGCTTGCCAGACGCTACCTCGGCTAAGAAGAACGTCGGATCTCTCCCCAATTGAGAACGTTTGGAGCATTACGAGTAGTTCCCTCCAACCAGCTCGGATTTTGACGGTATAACGTTCCAATTGGACAGAATTTGACATGATATCCCTCACTAGGACGACCACAAGTCTGTCAATCAATGCCAAGCCGAACAATTATTCGCATAAAGGGCAATGGTGGACCACGAAGTTTGATTTGCTAAATTTATGAATCTGTTTCTCTTGAATAACTCATCTAATTTTTTGGAAATTGGAATCAATTGTTTGTCTGTACATGTACATCACATCTACCGATTTCCGTCCCATTTGGATAATTCCTTTGTGTTGCGTCGTTTTTCTGTGCCTTAGAGTGCATATACAGCTGGTCCCGAAACTATTCGATCAAATTAATAGGGAGTTAGAGAACATCAAAACAAATATATTTCTATAAGATACATATTGTTGTAATTTTAGGGAACATTTCGTTAGTAGTGCTGACGTAAGCTGTTGTGTCAGAGTCGCTGACTGGGAATATATACTGACATTCAAATATCCCAGCTGGCCGGGGTGGCCGAAAGGCTCTAGGCGCTAAAGTCTGGAACCGCGCGACCGCTACGGTCGCAGGTTCGAATCCTGCCTCGGGCATGGATGTGTGTGATATCCCCATTTCGGATGTTTGGGCACATATGAATCCACGAGGTACTCGACCTCGGGCTCATCAATGGCGATTTGGTGTTAATATGTGGGACGGCATTGCCAGTAATAGGTTGATTGGATCTTAAATTCTTCTATTCCCCTCGTGGAACAAGTGTTGCCAGACGTGCTGGAGGATGTACCTCTGTAACTCTCTCTGTTATAACAGGCCTCAGAAGGCCCACTGTTCCGAAAGACCACCATGTCTTCCTCAGCCGAAGGAAGTCACTGGATGCGCACATGGATGGCGTGGTATCAGCAGACCGTTCTCCTGGCCGTTGTCAGTTTTCGTGACCGGAACCGCTACTTTTCAATAAAGTAGCTCCTCAATTGGCGTCACAAGGGCTGAGTGCACTCCAGTTGCCAAGTGCTCTTGGTTGGCCAGAACGATCACCCATACAAGTGCTAGCCAAGTCTAACAGCCCTTAACTTCGATGATCTGACGGGAACCGGTTTTAATACTGTCGCAAGGCCGCTGGCGACTACCTCTGAATGTTAGACAAAGGATGTATTTCCAGCATGATAGAATGCCAGCCCATTTAATTATTGCTGTGAGGAATCATCCGAGAACCGTCTTCAGCAATCGATGGATCGTCCGAGTTGCTCCTGTGGTCAGGCCACCCAGGTCACCTGACACCACGTGTCTGGATTTCTGCAAATGAAGCAACTCGTTTATGTAACCATTGTGGAAAAAGATGAAGACCTCGTAGCTAGAATTTCCGTCGCCGTTGATACCATTACGTACATGCCAGCAGTCTTCGAAAGGACACGATAATTCATGGCCCATTGATGTACTGCGTGCCTACAGGCCAATGGTAACGCATTTGACCTGTTACTGTGAATGACAATGTTGTAATTAGTATGCTAAACTACCTTCTGTGTAAATCACCGCTTGCATCAGAAACTGCCATCGGGGACCATGTGTACGATAACTAAATATGTTTGTTTTGATGTTCTCTATAAATAATTGTTGAGAACATATTCGTTCCAAGAATTATGTTTTGTAGTAGTTTAGTTTCCAGCGCACAAACTCCTTCGGTATGCCACTGAAGTCAAGTTTAGCAGCTGTGTCGCATTCTGTCGTCACTACAGTTAAATTTGACACTCTACGTTATATAAACAACTCGACCGTAAGCTTTTTTTTTTTTTTTTTTTTTTTTTTTTTGCTATTCATCAACGATGTTCAGTGGGTGTCATGCGATATCCACCCTGAACAAATGCGACGTACAATAACGAACAAAATGAGATTGTGTCTGACTGCTATTCAGTGGTCCCGTGTTCGACTCCCGGCTGGGTTCGACATTTTTCTCCGCTCAGGAAGTGGGTATTGTGTTGTCCTCCTCATCATTTAATCATCATCGACACACAAGTGGCCCAGTGTGGCATCGACTGAAAAGACTTGCAACGTGGCGGGGGCTTCGGACCATCAATGCCATACGATCATTTAATTTAATTTCGTTAATCTACTGAAATTGCAATGAAAACATGCTGCAGACACTGGAATTGTCATAAATATTCTCAATCGATGTTTGGCTAAGCATCTCGTAACCCTCACTTTAGGAAGAAAAAAACTTCAAAATATCCAAAACGAAACCTGTGTCATGGCTCTTCAGCAGTTTTTTCTAATGGAATTTTAAAGCCACTATTTCATTAACTAGGTCAGCTGTATCAAAATTTCTGCTACATTTGGTACCAAACTCTGCTGCATATTTTTCAAAATAAGATACAGAATTCTCATTAAAAGCCTTCCTGCCAGGAAATTAAAGTGAGATGAAATGGTATGTTATATGTGAGATCTATTTCTCATTTCTCGTTTTATTCTATCAAATACACTACTGGCCATTAAAATTGCTACACCAAGAAGAAATGCAGATGATAAACGAGTATTCATTGGACAAATATATTATACTAGAACTGACATGTGATTACATTATCACACAGTTTGGGTGCATAGATCCTGAGAAATCAATACCCAGAACAACCACCTCTGGCCGTAATAACGGCCTTGATACGCCTGGCCATTGAGTCAAACAGAGCTTGGATGGCGTGTACAGGTACAGCTGCCTATGCAACTTCAACACGATACCACAGTTCATCAAGAGTAGTGACTGGCGTATTGTGACGAGCCAGTTGCTCGGCCACCATTGACCAGACGTTTTCAGTTGGTGAGACATCTGGAGAATGTGCTGGCCAGGGCAGCAGTCGAACATTTTCTGTATCCAGAAAGGCCCGTACAGGACCTGCAACATGCGGTCGTGCATTATCCTGCTGAAATGTAGGGTTTCGCAGGGGTCGAATGAGGGGTAGAGCCACGGGTCGTAACAGATATGAAATGAAATGTAACGTCCACTGTTCAAAGTGCCGTCAATGCGAACAAGAGGTGACCGAAACGTGTAATCAATGACACCCGATACCATTACGCCGGGTGATACGCCAGTATGGCGAAGACGAATACACGCTTCCAATGTGCGTTCACCGCGATGTCGCCAAACACGGATGCGACCATCATGATGCTGTAAACAGAACCTGGATTCATTCGAAAAAATGACGTTTTGCCATTCGTGCACCCAGGTTCGTCGTTGAGTACACCATCGCAGGCGCTCCTGTCTATGATGCAGCGTCAAGGGTAACCGCAGCCATGGTCTCCGAGCTGATAGTTCATACTGCTGCAAACGTCGTCGAACTGTTCGTGAAGATGGTTGTTGTCTTGCAAACGTCCCCATCTGTTAACTCAGGGATCGAGACGTGGTTGCACGATCCGTTACAGCCATGCGGATAAGATGCCTGTCATCTCGACTGCTAGTGATACGAGGCCTTTGCGATCCAGCACGGCGTTCCGTATTACCCTCCTGAACACACCGATTCCATATTCTGCTAATAGTCGTTGGATCTCGACCAGCGGGAGAAGCAAAGTCTCGATTCGATAAACCGAAATCGCGATAGGCTACAATCCGACCTTTATCAAAGTCAGAAACGTGATGGTACGCATTTCTCCTCCTTACACGAGGCATCACAACCACGTTTCACTAGGCAACGCCGGTCAACTGCTGCTTGTGTATGGGAAATCGGTTGGAAACTTTCCTCATCTCAGCACGTTGTAGGTTCGCCACCGGCGCCAACCTTGTGTGAATGCTCTGAAAAGCTAATCATTTGCATATCACAGCATCTTCTTCCTGTCGGTTAAATTTCGTCTGTAGCACGTCATTTTAGTGGTGTAACAATTTTAATGACCAGTAGTGTAATTTTTAGCATTATAGGTTAAACAGTTTCACTCAAAATCTCAGTTGGCAAAAATCAGAAAGCTTCGGTCAGGTAGCAAATTTTCTTCAGCACCCACTCGCCAGTCTTTGAGATCCTACAGTACCGTAACGAAGTTGCAGCTCAACCTCCACTGTTGAACATGAGCTGTGTAGTTGGTAGCTGTAAAGCAAGTGCACTGTTAACGGATAACCTGCGTGCCGCCTGTTCGTTAGTAGTTCAAATGGCTCTGCGCACTATACGACTTAACTTCTGAGGTCATCAGTCCCCTAGAACTTAGAACTAATCAAACCTAACTAACCTAAGGACATCACACACACGCAGGTTCGAATCCTGCCTCGGGCATGGATGTGTGTGATGTCCTTAGGTTAGTTAGGTTTAACTAGTTCTAAGTTCTAGGGGACTAATGACCTCAGCAGTTGAGTCCCATAGTGCTCAGAGCCATTTGAACCATTTTTGAACATCACACACATCCATGCCCGAGGCAAGATTCGAACCTGCGACCGTAGCGATCACGCAGTTCCAGACTGAAGCGCCTAGAATCGCACGGCCACACCGGCCGGCGCTCGTTAGTAGTCTTTGCTTTATGAATGGTTCAAATGGCTCTGAGCACTATGGGACTCAACTGCTGTGGTCATAAGTCCCCTAGAACTTAGAACTACTTAAACCTAACTAACCTAAGGACATCACACACATCCATGCCCGAGGCAGGATTGGAACCTGCGACCGTAGCAGTCGCACGGTTCCGGACTGCGCGCCTAGAACCGCGAGACCACCGCGGCCGGCTTTATGAATGGTACTTGGACGAAATGACACTATGGCAACAATGTGCTTTTACATTCTCGGGTCAAGAGAAATGCTTCTCGCAGGCAGGCAGTAAGACGTGGTCCAAGAGGAGTCACGTACCTCTCCCTGTGCATTATTAAGTCGTCTCTTTTTTTAGGTCCGTTTTTGCCCACCCTTACGTCTGTGCACTTGGGGGGAACCTTCCCTGCCGAGGCCTCGGTACGACACTGGCTGTGCTACGTCATAGTCGGACGACACCAAGTCGGGAAGACATCCAGTGGACAATGGCTGCTGCTGTGTCGTTTCAGCACCTGCGTGTCCTGGACTGTACGATATTAATAACAAAGCCCTAAGTATAACGACATACACAATAATAACAATAATAATCAGAGATGGATTGACTTAATACATACCGATAATCTTGTTCCTAGCCGATCGCTGCTGCTGGCAGAGCTTCATGCTGGACAGCAAATGATGACATACTCGCGATCAAATTATTATAAGAAACATTACTCGAAGAGAATGGAGTTGAACTTAGATGCAGTTGGCTGGGGGCAGGGGGCTCTCCCCTTTCCCCTTAATGGCCTTAGCACATGCAGACAGAATAGTACGTGCAATTTTTGGTAAGTTATCTTGCAAAGCACTGGGTCGTTGGGTGACCAGCAAATTGGTCGAAACTGGGTAGCCGAAAGCATAGCGATCCCCTTTGTTACCTTTATGAAAGTCGTTGTCTCCATGGCAGTAAATCTGAGAATGCATAGATCAAATGTATAGTGGTGTCAAAGCACCCCTACCTCCATACTCTACGGAAAACTACAGGTTGCATGGGTATTGTGATATAAACCTACGTTGCTGCATGATGTCGAGCCTTGCGAACTGTGATATATCTACTACTACGTTGATTATGTGATAAGCAAATAGCGATGGGAGATGGGTATGCTTACAGAAAAAATCATGTACTGTGGCGGGGAATACACTGAGTACCAGGACTGCAGACACCTTCCAACAAGCAAGCAAGAAATGAAATATGGAACTTAAATTTTTCGAGGTAATAATTAAAGATTTACTTGTACTCTTAGCATACTTTTCGAATTACTTTAGTCTCTTGAGTATGAAATAAATAGCTGGCTATGCCAAGAGCACCTAGGAAGATAGGAGCTGTAGTGCAAGCATAAAGAAAATACTAGACTGAGGGGCAAAGACAAACAAAAGCTTGTTTTCGATGATCTGATGAGGCAAAACTCGGAGTAAGGAGGGGATGAGCTAGGACGTGCAGGTTTTCCTCCCGGCGCTGTAACAGTTCGCACCTTGGAGCGACAATTGTGTAGCCCGTGACGGGCGTGGTAGGCGCTACGCTGGAGGCGCCAGCTTCCGGCCGTGTGTCGTCACACATGCTCTGACGTCACGCAAGGCCACGCCGCCAAGAATGCCGATCAGCGGGGCAGCTGCCCGCAGCGGCAACTGGCCCACGCTGCGTCCACAAACTACGCGTTTCAAGAAATGAGACCGTATGTTCTGCACCGTAAGTGTTACGGGACAAGGTAACGCTAATCACAAGCCGTTCAATAGAAACACTGCCCAAACCGAAAGCTAAAAAATTTCTGCAACTGGAGATACACATGTACATTTACATCTGTATTTACATGATTACTCTACAGTTCACAATTAAGTCTGGCGGAGGGTTCATCGAACTAAATTCAAACTATTTCTCTATCGTTCCACCCTCGAACAGCGCTAGGAGAAAACGAACACTTAAATCTTTCCGTGCGTGCTCTGATTTCTCTTATTTTATTATGGAAAATTATTTGTCCCTATGTAGCTGGACGCCAACAAAATATTTCCACATCCTGAGGAGAAATTTGGTAACTCAAATATCTTGAAAAGATCCCGCCGCGATGAAAAACGCCTTCGTTTTAATGGTTGCCGTCACAATTTGCGAATCATACCCGTGGCACTTCCTCCTCTATTTCGCGATAATACAAAACGAGCTGCCCTTCTTCGGACTTTTTCGATGTCCTCCGTCAATCCTAACTGATGCGGACCCCACACTGCACAGAAATACTCTAGAAGAGGGCAGACAATCGTGGTGTAAGCAGTCTCTTTAGTATACTGTTGCATTTTCTAAGTGTTCTGCCAATAAATCGCTGTCTTCGGTTCGCCTTCTCCACAACATTACGTATGTGATCGTTCCAATTTAAGTTATTCGTAATTGTATTCGCTAGTATTTAGTTCAATTTTTAGCCTTTAGATTTGTGTGATTTATCGTGTAACCAAAATTTAGCCGATTCCTTTTAATATTCTTATGAATGACTTCGCAATTTTCGTTGTCACTTTTTTGCACCATATTGATATCTTGTCTAAACCATTTTGCAATTAGTTTTGACCTTCTGATAACTTTGCAAGGCGGTAAATCACAGCATCATCTGCAAAAAATCTACGAGGCTGCTCCGATTATCTCCTAAATCCTTTATGTATATCAGGAACAGGAGAGGACCCACAACCCATCTTTGGGGAATGGCAAATATTACTTCTGTTTTACTCGATGACTTTCCGTCCGTTACTACGAACTGTGACCTTTCTGACAGGAAATCATGAATCATTTCGCACAACTGAGACGATGCTCCATAGGCATGCAGTTTAGTTAGAAGTTGCTTGTGAGGAACGGCGTCAAAAGCCTTCTGGAAATCTAAAAATAAGGAAACAATTTGACGTCCCCTGTCGATAGCACTCATTACTTCGTGAGAATAATGGGCTATTTGTGTTGAACAAGAACGATCTTTTGTGGATCTGTGTTGGCTAACTGTCAATAAATCGTTTCCTTCGAGATAATTCATAATGTTGGAACACAGTATATGTTCCAAAATTCTAGTGCAAATTGACGTCAGCAATATGGGTCTGTAATTCTGCGGACTACTCCTATTTCCTTCCTTTTGTATTTGTGTGACTTGCGCAACTTCCCATTCCTTAGGCACGGATCTTTCGATTACAGAGCGGTTGTATATGTCTGCTAAGTATGGAGCTATTGTATCAGCATACTCTATAAAAGAAAGAGGTAACAAAACTGTTATATCTTTACCACAAGAACAAAAGAGTTAATAAGAACATGGCCACTCTTAGCTGACACACATGCTCCCTGTGAACTCTGTCGCCATTGCTAACAAGAAACTGCGCATACAGACCTACGGGAGGCCATAGTGGCGGCTGACAGGTTGCATTTCGTCTTTTCAAAGCACCTGAGAAATGCTCTGTTGCGTTCATATGCGGAAACATCTTTGTCTAGTTTATGCAGTCCATATTTTCACCTCTGTTTAATTCATCCACCGAGGTGTTTCATATCTGTACGACTAGGGCCTTACAGTCACCTCTGATCACTACTAACAATTTGAAGAAATTGCATACATCCATTCAACATGCAGCCTCCCAAAAACATTACCAAACTAGCCTCTTTCATTGATGGTATCGGCTACCAGTTTCTCTGAAAACGAATATGCGACGATAATCATTGTAATAAATGAAAAGGGATTTATAAGCGAAGGGCACATTCCTTCATTCATTCATACTTCAGTCTCCACACTGAACTGCCGTGACGGAACATACACTGCTGAGCTTCTGACTTACAGATCAACTACTCTCCGCTCCTGGTACTCAGCCTAGAGAGTAGCGTTCCAAAAGATTGGGAAAGGGCACAGGTCATCCCCGTTTTCAAGAAGGGACATCGAACAGATGTGCAGAACTATAGACCTGTATCTCTAACGTCGATCAGTTATAGAATTTTGGAACACATATTATGTTAGAATATAATGACTTTTCTGAAGACTAGAAATCTACTCTGTAGGAATCAGCATGGGTTTCTAAAAAGAAACCCAGCTCGCGCTATTCGTCCCCGAGACTCAAGAGGGCCATAGACACTGGTTCCCAGGAAGATGCCGTGTTTCTTGACTTCCGCAAGGCGTTCGATACAGTTCCCCACAGTAGTTTAAGGAACAACGTAAGAGCATATGGACTCTCAGACCAATTGTGTCATTGGATTGAAGAGTTCCTAGATGACAGAACGCAGCATGTCAGTCTTAGTGGAGAAAAGTATTCTGAAGTAAGAATAATTTCAGATGTGCCGCAGGGGAGTGTTGTAGGACCGTTGCTATTCACAATATATATATAAATGACCTTGTGGATAACATCGGAAGTTCACTGAGGCTTTTTGCGGATGATGCTGTAGTATATCGAGAGGTTGTAACAATGGAAAATTGTATTGAAATGCAGGAGGATCTGCAACGAATTGACGCATGGTGCAGGGAATGGCAGTTGAATCTCAATGTAGACAAGTGTAATGTGCTGCGAATACATAGAAAGAAAGATACTTTAGCTACAATATAGCAGGTCAGCAACTGGAAGCAGTTAATTCCATAAATTATCTGGGAGTAGGCATTAGGAGTGATTTAAAATGGAATGACCATATAAAGTTTATCGTCGGTAAAGCAGATGCCAGACTGAGATTCGTTGGAAGAATCCTAAGGAAATGCAATCCGAAAACAAAGGAAGTAGGTTACAGTACACTTGTTCGCCCACTGCTTGAATACTGCTCACCAGTGTGGGATCGGTACCAGATAGGGTTGATAGAAGAGATAGAGAGATACAACGGAGAGCAGCGCTCTTTGTTGCAGGATCATTTAGTAATCGCGAAAGCGTTACGGAGATGATAGATAAACCCCAGTGGAAGACCCTGCGGGAGAGACGCTCAGTAGCTCGGTATGGGCTTTTGTTGAAGTTTCGAGAACATACCTTCACCGAGGAGTCAAGCAGTATATTGCTCCCTCCTACTTATATCTCGCGAAGCGACCATGAGGATAAAATCAGAGAGATTAAAGCCCACACAGAGGCATACCGACAATCTTTTTTTCCACAAACGGTACAAGACTGGAATAGAAGGGAGAACCGATAGAGGTACTCAAGGTATCCTCCGCCACACACTGTCAAGTGGCTTGCGGAGTATGGATGTAGATGTAGATGTAGAAACAGCGATTAATGAAGTAGTTTTAAGCTATGCAGACAATTAATGGATTTTGTTGCGAACCTTGTTGGCAGGATACACTTCGTGCCGGTGATGGACTCGTACCCGGAAGCCACAGAGAGCTGTCCAAGATAATCGATAATGAACTATTTATATACTACAATTTGGACATATGGTGTTACATCGTGTGGGAGAAGATTCATCAAGAGGCAGCTATCAACGTCCCCATGAGATGCACACTTACAAGAGTACAGTGTATATAGTACAGGCGGAGCAGCAGTTAAAGCTATATCTTAAACAACATGTGTAAGCTAATTTCAGTTGTATCAAAGGATTACGTTGTAATGTATGCAGTGAGACTTGCTGTCGTCTCTTGGAATAATTCTATGAGCTTAGGTTGGTACTGCAAGGTATGTTATAAAGCCTCACAGTCTCTCATGCGCCAGAAGGACCGATCGGATAGCGATTGAAAGCAATGTGGAACTGGCTAGACGGAGACTATATTTGGTGGGCTGCAGCTACGGCACAAAAATTCCTGGAATCTTGCCTGACTGTCTGTGAAACGTCAATTTTTCGGTCCGTTGGAACGAACTGCGACTCCCTGTCTGGGAGAAGACCAGTGAAGCAAGACAGAGAATGACATTTAGTTGTTTTTCACACTTAAATAGGCTGTATTTGGTTGTTAATTCACTTTTACTTTTTTTCAGCTGGCGTTGAAGGACGCATGAGACAGCATAACGGCTATTTGTACACCACCCTATGCGTCTCGATCTCTCTCATTTGTTCATTTGGTGATCTATGTTGGAAGAAAGAGTTGATCTTGGAGCCTGTTGGGGGGCTGAGTGCGTGCAAATGTTCGTTCTAAGGTAAAGCCGAAAATGTTGAAGAGGCTTGAGACTCGCTCGACCTGGCCGTGAGTGTGAATGGCCAACAGTTACCTGGCCGTAATTCTCTGGGCGGAAAGAAAAAGTGAGCACTGGACGCACAGTTATCCCTTTAATTTGTTTGAGGCCTTGCCCAATGCTGGAAAAAATATCTGATGCAGCACAGGATAATTTAAACTGTCGGGACCTGGGCCGATCTTGCTGAGAGATCAGGACAAGCATAGAGAGAAGGATTGCTGGTCATTGGAAGCTCCAACGTTGGGCGGGTGATAGATGTTGATGATGATGTTTGGTTTGGGGGGCGCCCAACTGCGCGATTATCAGCGTCCGTACAAATTACCAACCTTTGTTCAGTCCAAGCTCGCCAATTTCAGGAATGATGATGAAATGATGAGGACAACACAAACACCCAGTCATCCTGAGGCAGGTGAAAATCCCTGACCCCGCCGGGAATCGAACCCGGGTCCCGTGCTCGGGAAGCGAGAACGCGCACGCGAAACCACGAGCTGTGGACGCGGCTGATAGAGACACAAATACAAGTTGAAGGCAATATAAGTAAGATATTTTATAAGAGAATGTAATATGGAACTCATATGAAAATAGTGATTAACTTGTATCAGAAAACTGATATTTATAATTGATTATGATGTTAATAACTTTAGGCGAAAATATTACATAATTTATCTCAAGAATTCTCTTATAAAATTGTCTATACGTGATAATGTTAATTGAGACTGAATACGCAACAGGTAAAAAATTTATTTTTGAAAGATTATCTAATGAATTGCTGCTGTTATGTCTCAGTTTTGATCTCTTTTGTTTCAGCCTATGAAACAGTTGAGGCTCAGTTATGTCTTTGTAATGGTGGGCTCGATACTGAAGGATAACGCATATGAACGAGGTGTGTCTAGAAAAAACCGGACTAGTACTGGTGAAACAATAAAACGAATGCAATAAGGCTGAAAGTCGCGTGACCTGTCACGTGACTCTCGCTCCGCCTACTGCTCGAGTTTCATCTGCCTCCTGCACTCAGTCTGCCCGTGGCGTCTGTTTTAAGTAGTTGACGTTTTGTCTGTGCGTCGGAAAATGTTGAGTGTACAGAAAGAACAGCGTGTTAACATCAAATTTTGTTTCAAACTAGGAAAATCTGCAAGTGAAACGTTTGTAATGTTACAACAAGTGTACGGCGATGATTGTTTATCGCGAACACAAGTGTTTGAGTGGTTTAAACGATTTAAAGATGGCCGCGAAAACACCAGTGATGACACTCGCACTGGCAGACCATTGTCAGCAAAAACTGATGCAAACATTGAAAAAATCGGTAAACTTGTTCGACAAGATCGCCGTTTAACAATCAGAGCAGTGTCTGAGTTAACAGGAGTTGACAAGGAAAGTGTTAGGCAGATTCTTCATGAAAGTTTCAACATGAACAAAGTGTGTTCAAAAATGGTTCCAAAGTGTCTCACAATTGAACAGAAGGAACGCCGAAGAATAATTTGTTCTGACATCCTGGAAAACATTGAAAGTGATCCCACCTTCTTACAAAATGCGATGAATCGTGGTTTTTTACTTACGATCCAGAAACTAAACGCCAATCGATGCATTGGAAAACTCCTGGTTCTCCACGACAAAAAAAAGCACGAATGTCAAAATCGAAATTCAAAGCAATGATGATTGTTTTTTTGACATCAAAGGGATTGTGCACATTGATTGGGTACCAGAGGGACAAACAGTGAATCAGCATTACTACATTAGCGTCCTGGCTACCCTACGTGAGCGAGTACGGAGAAAACGGAACGATTTGTGGAGAAAAAAGTCATGGATCCTTCACCAAGACAATGCCCCAGCTCACAGTGCGTTGTCAGTGAAGACGTTGAAAGGTCTCTGTTGGATTCCTTTCATGTTTAATTTCTCAAATTTGTTGTCTTTTAAGGAATAAATTCCTCTTCTAAATTTACTGTGGCGTTTCTGACTATCTGGGAGGAGACTGAGTAGTGGAACGTGTTACTTTTACACGTAAACAAGAACGATCTCTCACACTACTACACTTTAAAGCACAGTTTATATGTAATTCTTATATGTAATTCAGGGAGTCTGGCAGTTGGAGAGTTGCAGCCGAGCAGTAGGCAGTGGGAGTCCAGTAGTAGCGCAGGGCAGTCCAGCGGTAGCAGTCTGGCGGTAGCGAGCGTCTGAAGTGGTAAGATCTCCGGCTAAGCGCGTGTCTGTTAAGTCCATAGGACAATGGATTTGTTAAGTTCAGCTTAACTGAGAATTTAAGCACTTTTATTTCGGGTTTAGCTCTAAGATATCTAAGGTTATCTTAAATTGCAGCGTAGTGTAATTCTCGTGTGAGGTTCATATTATTTTCCGGGAGTTGCTTTGTTACTACTTTGTGAGTAAAGTGGAACCACGTGTTGATCAGTAACTCTAAGTAAGATCAATCTTAAATGCAAATGCTTGTGTGATTATAACGTATCGTCTTGAAAAGATTTTGAATATACCAACTTTTCTTTATGTTCAACCCACGTGGCGTGTACTTTGTGAGACCAGTACCACGTGCTTATATAACTGTTTGACCCATCAGGTTAGTAGTAAGACGTTAGTAACCAGTTCGAGGTTTTTCTTTTGTAATTTGCTTTTCGATCGAATGTATTTTTATTATCTAAAGTATTGTGGAGTTATACACTTTCTGTAAACCAAGTTGACCACGTGGAGCATGTGGTGTAATCACCAAAGTAGCCATCAGCTATTCTTCTTGGGAAGATTTCACAAAGATTTAATGTGAATTTAGTATACCAGTGTGTGGTAATTACATGACGGACAGGATTGTGCTTCGAACGGAAATTCTTTGGGTAAAAATTTGAATCTGTTTGTAGTGATTAACTTTCTCTTGCATGCGTTTCAATGTTCTTTGTGTGTTGTTTTATGAATGCAGTGTTGTATCCAGTCTCCCAATCTTGACTCCATATTTTATGTGTTCCGTAATATTCCAATCTCACAGTCTCACAATCGTAAATAAGGCACCAGCTCAGTTATAACTCACGTATAATATGCTGAAATTTCAATGAACAATCTTTAAAATAAATTTGCAAATATAAACTGATTTCTTTCTTTTTATTTAAATTCTCCTTTTATATAGATATATTACCGGTTGTTGTATGACTGTAAAAGATTATAATCAATGTTAGTCTGATTGGTAAGGTGGTAAACCTAGACTAGTTACCTGCTGAAACAGTGGCTCAGTAAACGCTCGGTTAACCTCCCAAGACAGCTCACAGTTTTAAACCGCTTTCATGGTCTAATTAGCACCCGATTTCAGCATACCAAATTCAAGTCACAATCTTACGCTATTCAGCAAAGCAAATTAGAGTTACAATCTTTCAACGTTTTTGGCAAAACACAACATTCCCATCTTAGATCATCCACCCTATTCACCTGATCTGGCCCCCTGTGACTTTTTTCTTTTCCCTAAAGTCAAGTCAGCTTTGAAAGGAACTAGATTTGAGACTGTTGAAGCAGTAAAAGAAAAAGCGACGGAAGTAATGTATGGACTTACCGAAAATGATCTGCAGCATTGCTATGAACAGTGGAAAATTCGAATGGAGCGGTGTAGAGACCGAGGAGGAGAGTACATTGAAGGAGATAACATGAAATTGTAAATAATTGTAAATAAATATTTTTTCCAGCATCAGTCCGGTTTTTTTCTAGCCTCACCTCGTATTATCACAAGTGTCTCAATTGAAGGTAACAGTTTACAACTTGTGGAATTCAGAGCAGAAAATAATGTGGAAGGTTCAGAATTCGAAGTTGAATTCCACGAACTAAAGTCGAGTATCTAGGCTTAAGTCAGAGGCTCAGACGATTCTGTGATGATCTTGAATGAGGATTTCTCGTCATCCTCTATCGTGTGGAGCAGACAAATAAAGTTGACAAGTCGATGCAGAGAGTGTCCGATGATACCTCACAAAGAATAAACAATCTGGCAAGTGAAATAAAAAGTGACATTATGAAAGAATTAGGCCGTACATTTGAACAAATCGACGACCGTCTTCAAGCCCTAGAACAGAGCAAGCGGTGTGGCGAGGCCGAATCTAAAGAAAGCGAAGAACGGCTACTTAGGAATTTCCAAGAGCTGAGAGAACAATGCCAAAGAGATCGTCAGCAGGTACTCTCGAGGGTCCAAGAGGCTGAAACGCATTGTCCCACGGCCGTTAGCAACACAATAGCGGACAACAGTTTAGCGATCCACGCGTTGGAACAGGAGGTCGAACAATTGAAGCAGACTGGGGCGGAGGACAAGAGACAAATAGATGAGAAGATCGCGGCATTAGCGGACATTGTAGGCACGATGAAGCTGACGGAAAGCGAGAACAATATCACACAGGTAGCGGCCGCAGAGACCGAAGAAGTGCGTTCGCTTCTTAAATTCCAGAAGGGACAGTTTGAAGTAAACAGACAGCACAAAGCTGTAACAGGCGATTTACAAGAACGCGTGGCGCATCTGGAAAACCGCATGGCGTGTGATTCCGAACTCGCCAATAGCAATAAAAATAGCCGTACGAACAGTGCAGAGAGGGACTCCGGCCACGAGGGAGATTGTGACGACAGGGAAGAATGTAATTTAAGGGGCAGACATGAGACAAATAGAAACATTCAAGGGCCTCACCAGGAGGAAATGCGGGGATTTGATTTCAAACATTTCCTTACGGTAAGAAAATTTGAGATATTCCGAAATTCTCAAAAAGGCATACATCCACGAGCATGGCTCGAGCAATTTGAGTTCTGTCTTCCTCCCGACTGGGCAAGTTCACATAAGATAGAGTATATGTGTGGCTATTTGGAAGGCGAACCGGCGAGTCGCATGAGGTCGGCAGCGCGTCACTGCAACTCCACTCGGGAGTTTCGACAAGCCTTTCTCTCCGCCTATTGGTCGGAAGCGGCACAAGATAGGGTCAAACATGGCATAATTATGCTGCCAAATTTGAACCAGTCTGGTTTCGGCAGCCCTGCACGCCTATTCGACCACATGCTGCAGGCAAATCAATTTTTATACGACCCATACGGACCTGCGGAACTAATTAGGATATGCATCACCAAATTGCCGAAGCACTTGCGGCACGTCATTCTTGCGGGACGATGCAAAGAGGACGTGGAAACATTTAAAACGCTTCTCCGAGAGTTGGAATACAATACACCAGAATGCCCGCCTAATCAGGCACAAAGTTATTACGGGGCTCAGCAGCGCGATCGCAGTCGTGGCCGTATTACTAATCAACGGCGTGACTGGTCGTCGCGACGCGAACGAAACAATAATCGAGACAGGCCGTATAGAAACTGGGGTAACAGTCGCGAACACAGATGGAGCAACAGAAATGATAGAGGATGGGGACAAGATCGTGAACGCAACAGGTACGGCAACCAGCATCGTTACTACGATGAACACGGTGGGAGTAGGATTGTAGGCGGAGCACCACATGATGTTGAAATTCGGCCGGCCAACCCTAGACATAATCCAGTAAATGGAAATGAACGAAACCGGCAATGACAAATGATCAGTCCAGAAGGCGCCAAATCGGAACAAATGAGCGACATGGCAAATGAGTACATAGGGTTTATAGAGAGGAGAATGAATTGATTAGTTTAAATTTGTGGCGTATGCATTTTGAAGAATATGTTAGTAAAAATAATGATAAAGATGTTTCTATGTGATGTTTCTAGTTTTTTTTTTCCTTGTGCAATTAGGATTTAGGTTGGTTCTAATGTGAACATAAAAGGTTTCCTTGTGAACGAGTAAAATGCTGTTTATGTTTTTTTTGTGTGTAAATTGAATGGAGTCGCTCCTGAGAGAAGCAAGATCGTTGCTGAATTAGTGCAAGAACTCAGGGGAATATCCGATCTGTGGATATTATGGGTCTGGCAAACCCAGGTCCCCAGCTGTTAGTAGCCGTGTTTCCGATTTTCTGTTTTCAGTGCTACTATCTATCTATTACTATTCTATATCTGTCTGTATAAATGAGGATCTCTTACTATAGTATGAGTGCTGTATGAATATTTTAAGATAGGAGAACTCTGAGAAAGGAATGAGTAAATCTGGAATCGTGAAAACAGGATGCGATAGTACGATTGTTTAACCATTGGCTTCCCAATATGCAATGATAGGTCAATATTGATGATATATGTTTTTCTTGTTCTTTATAGCTGAGTACGTAAAGTGATGTCTGTGGATTTCGTAAGTATATTGATTCCCTTCAAGGTGAAAGAAGAATTGTGGTTTGTGTAATTTACGTGGTCCTGAAATATTATTGTGGTAGTCAAATACGAGCAGTTTTTCAGCAAATGGAGAATGGAACGGAAATATGGATCCTTTTGGTAGTCTTGATTGATGTTGAGCCAAAGCCTAAAAAAATTATTCTGCGTGAATACTTGTCCCAGAAAAGCGACGTTTATGTGTTTTGTGTTTTGCTGATGCTGTGAGCATTACAGCCTACTGTTTTCGCTGGTGCGGGATGCACTGCAGCTTATATGGTTTGTACTGAGGAAGTTTCCCTCTTGAAGGTAGAGGATGATTAAATAATTTTGATTATGGGAACGAAGGAAAGCTTGGTTTAAGGTAATAAGGATTAAGCAAAACATTTGTCATTTATACTACAGGAGGATTCGGATCTTTTGTGTCTGTTGTAAGTTCAATGTTAAGATGATACTGTTTTACAGAATAGAGGTGACCACAATTTTGCCATTCATGAGAAATGAATCCAGAATAACCACCACAGGCGAAATAACTGATTTGAAGGCGAAAGGTAACGTAAAGAAGGAACGAAATCGAAGCAAAATGGGTAAGAATATGTAATATAACCTGCATAATGCAAATAATTTAACCTTCTCAGAGCCATCTGTGTGATTAATTCTTGTAATAACGTAATTTTAGATGAAATTTTCTTACTGTTTTATGTGTGAATATATGAATATGTTAATGTATAATTGCGAGTCTCTTTTCAGGTGTGTGAACTGGTATAAATGTTTTTGCGTGTAAATAACCATTGTTTTTTTTTTACTGTGTATGTTTAAGGAAAGTTCTCCATTTATCATGTGACAAGACGTATGCCGCGAGCGTCAAGAAGAGGGGGAATTAGAACATTTCTGTAGTGGTGTAAACACTTTGTTGAAGTAGCATTGAAGTGGCTTGTGGGATTAATTAGTAGTGGATAGAAGTAGAATTTTGAGTAATGCATGTTTATGGGTAGTTAGTTTGTAGAATAGACAACAGGTGTGCATGTGTGTGTGTAAATAACATGTGAACCCTATGCTCTACTGACCTATACTTGCGCAAGGCATAACCCTATTCATTTTAGTGAATTAATAAGTGGCATTTGATTTATTAAAACACAAGTGAACCACATTAGTGATGTGGATGTAAATATTGTATTGTCAGTTCATTTAATTTTTATTTTTACATTGTAAAGTCATTTCACTTTTATTTTTTATATTGTCAAGTCATTTAACTTTTAATTTTATATTGTCGATTCATCTAACTTTGTTCTTAAAAATTGTGAAAGACAATACTAAGTGATATTATGTATGACATTGTGTAATCACATAAGGATGATGAAAAATTTCTGTGAATGCAGATGAGAACGTGAAAGCGAACCGGCAAAACTCTTAAGAGACAGCGGGAGCAGCCAGGTAGTTGTAAACTGGCGGGTTTCCCAGCGGGACACGCTGTCAGCCAGGCCACTTCGGGAGCGCGGCCGACAACAAAAGGACGCGGGAAACACTTTCCCTTGCACCTGTAGCTAATGGGCGGCCGCCCCGCGCGACCCTAGCTGAAGGGAATGACCTGAGATGGGCGAGCGGTCCACCGCGCGGAAATCCATCTCCTGGCCACGCACGCGACCGTGACGAGACGGCCGCGGTGAAACAAAACAAGGGGCGTGGAGCCTTTTTACAGGTACTGTCCAAAGAAACTTGCAGACGTCAACGACGTCTATCGACATTTCCTGACGGATGCCTACTGTCAAGCGACAGTAATTCATGGTTAGATGTTCTCTGGTCGCTAAGGGTGACACGAAGAAGAGCCATTGAAGTGTCATCCTTGCCCAGGAATATCAACCTGGCATGTCAATCGAGGATACTGCACGAATTTGACAATACAAACATGGAACAAAATCGAGATGTACGTGACACAAGAGAAACTTCATGAGAGGGCAGAGACGGCGGGATCGCACGCAACAGATGGAGAAAAATCCATACTGACAGCTGCGGCGACGAAACCCCCCCCCCCTCCCCTTATATTGTGCCATGGAACAGTGGAACTAGTGAGTGTATAAGTGAACAGTGATTATACGGTTCTTAGTTCAATGCATATACGTGTGTTTCTGTCACAGAAACTTTGACTCGTGTGTTTTGCAGGGACTCGATTTATTGATGTTTATTAAACTCTGACTCTTGTATTTTGCAGGTGTTCTATATTTTTGTTTTGTTTTGAAACTTTGACTCTTGTATTTTGCAGGTGTTTTATTTATTGGTGTTTTGTTTTAGATGTTGACTATTGTACTGTTTTATTGATCAATGTTTGTTCTTGTGTTATGTATTAGATTTGTGATATTTTGTTTCGTAAATTCATTGCTGTGGCACTGCTTCCTTTATCAGTCAGATAGCTTTTCATTCTCATTGGACTGTGATCAATTAGCCTTTGCATGGGGCATATTTATTGTGAGGAACCCCTTAAGGGTAACAATCACACAATTATTGTACTTTCAGTATAATGACACAGTGCTCATTGTTTGCTAACTAACTGAAATATTGTAGAGTGATTAAATTAGTGCCACATAGTTAGGTTAATCCTACAGATTATTAGTTTTATAAGATATAGAATTTTTTTGCGATAACCACTTAGTAAAACATGTTTTTTTTGTCGATTTTTTTGCTTTTGCGAATTGTGCATTGTAATGTTCTACTTTATGATACTGATGTTATTTGATGTTCTTTTTTTTAATTGCTGTGGCACCTTTGCTATTTTCATAAATTTTGCCTGTTAATAAACAGTCATAAATTTGCCTGTGATCAGTTGGCTCTTGCAATGAGCAAATACTGGTGAACTCCATAAGGGTAACAACCAGAAATTGTTTTCATATTAATGACACAGGAACCATTGTTTTTACTTGCTGACCGATTTAGGTCTACACGACCTTTTAAATAGGTGTCACAGATTGTGTGTTTTTTTTTTCTCTCTTTGAAATTGGTAGATTGTAAAGATGATTGAAATTATTGTGTTTTAGCAAGTAGCTGGTGACCTTTTGCCTTTTTCTTTACACTTTTGGTTTAAGTAGGGTGTGAGAAGCCTGCTTGGGAATGTCCTAGCATGGCCAGAAAATTCCCTGCACAGTCTTTTCCCGGAGCGTTGGGGTTATGAAAGGTCTCTGTTGGATTCCTTTCATGTTTAATTTCTCAAATTTGTTGTCTTTTAAGGAATAAATTCCTCTTCTAAATTTACTGTGGCGTTTCTGACTATCTGGGAGGAGACTGAGTAGTGGAACGTGTTACTTTTACACGTAAACAAGAACGATCTCTCACACTACTACACTTTAAAGCACAGTTTATATGTAATTCTTATATGTAATTCATGTCACACAGTCTCATACGGAACCTACATCCGCTTTCTTTTATATACTGTGTATGATAAGATACTGTCATCCCCCTTCCCTTCTGTGTGAGAGGATGAATGATCAAATGTGTTTGTAGCTGCATGCTTGAGGGTAGCAGACAAGGCTGTCTGCTAGAGAACAGTAGGACCAACGTTGAAACAGGTAGCTACGCTTCCTAAAAGCAGAGAGGTTTCCATTCTTAGTATGGTCCGGTCCGTCCCCTGTCATGTTGGTATAGGAAGC
Source organism: Schistocerca nitens (assembly GCF_023898315.1). NCBI lineage: Eukaryota > Metazoa > Arthropoda > Insecta > Orthoptera > Acrididae > Schistocerca > Schistocerca nitens. The sequence continues at coordinate 369,695,592 of NC_064616.1, forward strand.
TGCCCCTCTGGCGCCTTCCGTTGGTCTTTGTGAGCGACTCTCGGGAGCACGCTGGGAGTTCAGTGGGAGTCTGGCAGTTGGAGAGTTGCAGCCGAGCAGTAGGCAGTGGGAGTCCAATAGTAGCGCAGGGCAGTCCAGCGGTAGCAGTCTGGCGGTAGCGAGCGTCTGAAGTGGTAAGATCTCCGGCTAAGCGCGTGTCTGTTAAGTCCATAGGACAATGGATTTGTTAAGTTCAGCTTAACTGAGAATTTAAGCACTTTTATTTCGGGTTTAGCTCTAAGATATCTAAGGTTATCTTAAATTGCAGCGTAGTGTAATTCTCGTGTGAGGTTCATATTATTTTCCGGGAGTTGCTTTGTTACTACTTTGTGAGTAAAGTGGAACCACGTGTTGATCAGTAACTCTAAGTAAGATCAATCTTAAATGCAAATGCTTGTGTGATTATAACGTATCGTCTTGAAAAGATTTTGAATATACCAACTTTTCTTTATGTTCAACCCACGTGGCGTGTACTTTGTGAGACCAGTACCACGTGCTTATATAACTGTTTGACCCATCAGGTTAGTAGTAAGACGTTAGTAACCAGTTCGAGGTTTTTCTTTTGTAATTTGCTTTTCGATCGAATGTATTTTTATTATCTAAATTATTGTGGAGTTATACACTTTCTGTAAACCAAGTTGACCACGTGGAGCATGTGGTGTAATCACCAAAGTAGCCATCAGCTATTCTTCTTGGGAAGATTTCACAAAGATTTAATGTGAATTTAGTATACCAGTGTGTGGTAATTACATGACGGACAGGATTGTGCTTCGAACGGAAATTCTTTGGGTAAAAATTTGAATCTGTTTGTAGTGATTAACTTTCTCTTGCATGCGTTTCAATGTTCTTTGTGTGTTGTTTTATGAATGCAGTGTTGTATCCAGTCTCCCAATCTTGACTCCATATTTTATGTGTTCCGTAATATTCCAATCTCACAGTCTCACAATCGTAAATAAGGCACCAGCTCAGTTATAACTCATGTATAATATGCTGAAATTTCAATGAACAATCTTTAAAATAAATTTGCAAATATAAACTGATTTCTTTCTTTTTATTTAAATTCTCCTTTTATATAGATATATTACCGGTTGTTGTATGACTGTAAAAGATTATAATCAATGTTAGTCTGATTGGTAAGGTGGTAAACCTAGACTAGTTACCTGCTGAAACAGTGGCTCAGTAAACGCTCGGTTAACCTCCCAAGACAGCTCACAGTTTTAAACCGCTTTCATGGTCTAATTAGCACCCGATTTCAGCATACCAAATTCAAGTCACAATCTTACGCTATTCAGCAAAGCAAATTAGAGTTACAATCTTTCAACGTTTTTGGCAAAACACAACATTCCCATCTTAGATCATCCACCCTATTCACCTGATCTGGTCCCCTGTGACTTTTTTCTTTTCCCTAAAGTCAAGTCAGCTTTGAAAGGAACTAGATTTGAGACTGTTGAAGCAGTAAAAGAAAAAGCGACGGAAGTAATGTATGGACTTACCGAAAATGATCTGCAGCATTGCTATGAACAGTGGAAAATTCGAATGGAGCGGTGTAGAGACCGAGGAGGAGAGTACATTGAAGGAGATAACATGAAATTGTAAATAATTGTAAATAAATATTTTTTCCAGCATCAGTCCGGTTTTTTTCTAGCCTCACCTCGTATTATCACAAGTGTCTCAATTGAAGGTAACAGTTTACAACTTGTGGAATTCAGAGCAGAAAATAATGTGGAAGGTTCAGAATTCGAAGTTGAATTCCACGAACTAAAGTCGAGTATCTAGGCTTAAGTCAGAGGCTCAGACGATTCTGTGATGATCTTGAATGAGGATTTCTCGTCATCCTCTATCGTGTGGAGCATTTTAGCACCCCTATTAATCGGCCAGGTCTCACGTACGACGTGGCTACAAGGGTAGCAGGGTACGTGTGGCGTATGTATGTGGATTTTTAAGATAGAGAACTACCTCTACAGACACCATAAGTTACGTACCAAGCTCAGAGGTGGAATAATATCAAATTCAATAATAAAAAAATAACATTTATGGTGGCTGATCAGGAAACAGAGCCGGCCGAAGTGGCCGTGCGGTTAAAGGCGCTGCAGTCTGGAACCGCGAGACCGCTACGGTCGCAGGTTCGAATCCTGCCTCGGGCATGGATGTTTGTGATGTCCTTAGGTTAGTTAGGTTTAACTAGTTCTAAGTTCTAGGGGACTAATGACCTCAGCAGTTGAGTCCCATAGTGTTCAGAGCCAGGAAACAGAATGTTGATATCATGAGAAGGTCCCTGAACTACAATGAGGTTACAAAAGTCATGGGATACCTCCTAATATCGTGTGGAATCTCCTTTTGCCCGGCAGTGTAGCAACACGACGTGGAATGGACTCAAGAAGTCGTTGAAAGTCTCCTGCAGAAATACTGAGCGTCGCTGTCTTTATAACCGTCCATAATTGCGAAAATGTTCCCACTGCAGGATTTTGTGCACGAACTGATCGCTCGATTATCCCATAAACGTTCGATAGGATTCGCTTCGGGCGATCTGAGTAGCCAGATCATTCGCTCGAATTGTCCAAAATGTTCTTCAAATCGCGAACAATTATGGCCCGGTGACATGCTGCATTGTCATCTATAAAAATTCCACTGTTGTTTGGGAACATGAAGTCCATGAATAGCTGCAAGTGCTCTCCAGGTAGCTGAACATAACCATTTCCCGTCAATGATCAGTTCATTTGTACCAGAGGACCCTGCTCATTCCATGTAAACACAGCCTGCACCATTATGGAACCACCACCAGCTTACACACTGCCTTGTTGACAACTTACGTCAATTTTCAATGTCAATGAACTTCACCAACAGCCGTATCCTTTAAGATACTTTATTTTATTCTGAAAGCAACCTGTTTTGGCATTTCATTTGCCATCTTCAGGGCTCATACGTTTTTATCCAAATAAACGAACTTGTCTTATAGCGCCAAAAATCACTCTATATCGTACTGTTACGTCTTTGTATGAAGCAATTGTATAACGGTTGGAATTCACGATATTCGCCGGCCGCGGTGGTCTAGCGGTTCTAGGCGCTCAGTCCGGAGCCGCGCGACTGCTACGGTCGCAGGTTCGAATCCTGCCTCGGGCATGGCTGTGTGTGATGTCCTTAGGTTAGTTAGGTTTAAGTAGTTCTAAGTTCTAGGGGACTGATGACCATAGATGTTAAGTCCCATAGTGCTCAGAGCCATTTTGAATTCACGATATTCAGTGATTTATGGCGCTATACAAGTTCGTGTATTTCCGTAAAAGCGAATGGGGCCTGAAGATGTCAAAATAAAATGCCGAAACTGGTTGCTTTCAGAATAAAATAAAGTATCTTAAAGTACTGGGTGATCAAAAAGTCACTATAAATTTGAAAACTTAATAAACCATGGAATAACGTAGATAGAGAGGTAAAAATTGACACACATACTTGGAATGACATGGGGTTTTATTAGAACCGAAAAAAAGCAAAGTTCACAAAATGTCCGACAGATGGCGCTGGACAGCAAAACGTGTGTAACTGCTAGTGTGACGGGTGAGAGGTACGCCGATATGTTACAGAATCGCATCATCCCCAGCCTGGCTCATAAACACCTGCTGGAACGTACGATGTTTATGCAGGATGGCGCTCCACCCCATATTGCTAGACGCGTGAAAGCTGTCTTGCGCACGTCGTTTGGTGGTGATCGTGTGCTCAGCCGCCACTTTCGTCATGCTTGGCCTCCCAGGTCCCCAGACCTCAGTCCGTGCGATTATTGGCTTTGGGGTTACTTGAAGTCGCAAGTGTATCGTGATCGACCGACATCTCTAGGGATGCTGAAAGACAACATCCGACGCCAATGCCTCACCATAACTCCGGACATGCTTTACAGTGCTGTTCACAACATTATTCCTCGACTACAGCTATTGTTGAGGAATGATGGTGGACATATTGAGCATTTCCTGTAAAGAACATCATCTTTGCTTTGTCTTACATTGTTATGCTAATTATTGCTATTCTGATCTGATGAACCGCCATCTGTCGGACATTTTTGAACTTTTGTATTTTTTTGGTTCTAATAAAACCCCATGTCATTCCAAGCATGTGTGTCAATTTGTACCTCTCTATCTACATTATTCCGTGATTTACTCAGTTTTCAAATTTATACTGACTTTTTGGTCACCCGGTATACGGCTGCTGGTGAAGTTTATTGACATTGCAAATTACTTACCAGACGATGTCCCCTGGCCATGCTGAACCAACAGAGAAACATATCAGTGGCTTCGTGAGACCTGTGTCACACCCGAACCCTACTATCACCTCTTACCACATGAAATTGAACAGGCCATGGTTTTCCAGTCGTCTAGGGTCAAACAGATACGGTCACTCGTCCAAGAGAGGCGCTGCAGGCAGGCGACGTCATACTGTTAACAAAGGCACTTGCGTCGGTCGTCTGCTGCCATAGACCATTAACGCCAAATTTCGCCATACTGCGCTAAAGGATACAGTCGTCCTACGTCTCACATTGATTTCTGCTCTTATTTTACGCAGTGTTGCTTATCTGTTAACACTGACAACTCTAAGCAAACGCCGCTGCCTGCGGTCGTTAAGTAACGGCCGTCGGCCACTGCGTTGTCCGTGGCGAGATGTAATGCCTGAAATTTGGTATTCTCGGCACACTCTTGACACTGTGGATCTTAGAATATTGAATTCCCGAACGATTTCTGGAATGGAATGTCCCATGCGTCTAGCTGCAACTACCATTTAGCGTTCAAAGTCTGCTAATTCCCGTCGTGCGGCCATAATCACGTCGGAAACCTTTCCACATGAATCACCTGAGTGCAAATGGCAACTCGGCCAACATACTGCCCTTTTATACCTTGTGTAAGCGATACTACCGCCATCTGTATATGTGTATACTGCTACCCCATGACTATCGTCACGTCAGTGTATGTGGGAATACACGCTTTCTAGACGAATTTCATTAATGAAGTCTTCTCGGGTAATCAACCGAGTCGTCGCCTCGTGTTGTCACAACTTTTCGACGAGTTTCGTACTCGTCGTATTCGCCCACATGTTCTGTGGAGGCGCAGTGTATGTCTCCCATGGCATAAGACTGCCCACACCGTCCCGCGTCCATGGCGCGCTGCATATTTCGAGCAGCCTATCTCATGGATGCTGGCGTTTCCGGACTCGACCATCGACCTTGCGCAACAAGAATGGTGACTCATCTGACGAGGTGAAACGTTCTCGTTGATCCACATACAAACCTCACTGGTCTCATGCTTACTGCAGTCGTAATAGACAATGTCTTTGGGTGAACGTGGGAGCACGTAGGGGTTGTCTGCTGCGAAGCCCTGTGTTCATATACGTACGTTGAACGGTGTGCGCCGAAAATCCAGCAATGTACTCTGTCGTCAGATCAGACAACGATCGCCGACCTTCATGTTCTGTGATGAGGTGTGGACGTTCAACACTTTGTCGGTGGTTTCAGTGTCCTTAGGTCACTTTCCATAGATGCTCGCGACATAAGTACGCTAACAGCCGCTCAGTTCCACCGTTTCCGATATTACCTTCTCAGGCGTCGGGCATAATAATCTTCGTTTTGAAAGTTGCTTATGTCAGTGGGTTTCACCATCTGCAACCCGTATCGTTGCTAGAATGATTACCGATCCGTCTCTACTCCGCCGTTATTTTCTTACCGCATCACGTGCCTGCAACATCACCAGGTGGAATTCAGTCTCGCAGAGAAAGATTCATCTCCTGTTTAAGCGAAGTCGACAGAAGTTGAATGATACCAAAAGGAATGTGGGGAGAATGGCGCAAAAAGCATTTAGTGAATGTCTAAGTAAAATTTTGCCCAACGATCTGACTATAAATCCTAAGAAGGATTGATCTTAAGTTAGTATGCGGGTCGAAATCACCTATTCAGTCGCTCAGTGAGCACACTAGAATCGAAACGGAAATCGACAGGGAGGAAGCTGAAGTAGTGAATTTGATCTTCCGAAAAAGTTTCACCGCGAAGGACCATACAGTACCTCCTTTCAATCGGCGCACAAATACAGAAACAGCATGTACAGAGACAAGCGATCGCAGAACAGAAAACCAATTAACTGAGTAACAGTGGAAAGGCAGCTAGTTCGCCGCTGAGGTTTTATTGAGTTTATATGAAAGAACTTGCTCGACTTCTAGCAGCAGTTTATCGTAGGTCAAAAAAAATGGTTCAAATGGCTCTGAGCACTATGGGACTTAACTTCTGAGGTCATCAGTCCCCTAGAACTTAGAACTACTTAAACCTAACTAACCTAAGGACATCACACACATCCATGCCCGAGACAGGATTCGAACCTGCGACCGTAGCGGTCGCGGGGTTCCAGACTGTAGCGCCTAGAACCGCTCGGCCACCTCGGCCGGCTATCGTAGGTCACTGGAACAACGAAGAGTGCCTAGAAATTTTGAAAAAGAGCAGGATATTCCGTGTTTTTATAAAGGCCGTCGAACAGACGTGCGTAAGTAAAGGATTACATCTCTGATGTCAATCTGTCATACGATTGCGGAACATATTTTATGCTCACGCATTATGACGTTTTTCGAGAACGAAACTTTCCTCCCACGCCCGGGATCCCGGGTTCGATTCCCGGCGGGGTCAGGGATTTTCTCTGCCTCGTGATGGCTGGGTGTTGTGTGCTGTCCTTAGGTTAGTTAGGTTTAAGTAGTTCTAAGTTCTAGGGGACTGATGACCATAGATGTTAAGTCCCATAGTGCTCAGAGCCATTTGAACCATTTTTTGAAACTTTCCTCTGTAAAAATCGACATGGATTCCATAAACAGAGGTATTGCGAGACTCAGCTCTATTCGTCCATGAATTCCAACAACCCGTGGACGACGAAGCCCAGATTGATGTCTTATTCCTCGACTTCCAAAAGGCATTCGATACAGTTCCGCACTGTTTTAAAATGAACAAAATAAGAGTTTAGCAAGTATCGGACCAAATTTGTGATTGGTTACAGGACTTCTTTCGGAGATCACACTCATCATGCTGTTCTTAATTAAATAAAATCGACAGATGTGAATATAATTTCGGGAGCACTGTAAGGGAGTGTTTACGGCCGCTTCTATTAACAATTTATATTAACGATCTAGTGAACAACGACTGACGTTCCATGTGGCATTTCGCGGATGATGCTGTTTTCTATAGGCAGGTTGTACACTGAGGTAAAAAAAGTAATGGGATACTTCCTAATATCGTGTCGGACCTCCTTTTGCCCGGCGTAGTGCAGCAACGCCATATGGCATGGACTCTACACGCCGTAGGAAGTCCCCTGCAGAAATATTGAGCCATGCTGCCTCTGCAGTCATCCGTAATTGCTAAACTGTTGCCGGTGCAGGATTTTGGAACGAACTAACGTCTCGATTATGTCCCATAAATGTTCAATGGGATCATGTCAGTTGTTCTGGGTGGCCAAATTATTCGTTCGAGTTGTCCAGAATGTTCCTCAAACCAATCGCGAACAGTTGCGGTACGATGACATGGCGCATTATCATGAAGTCCATAGATGGCTGCAAATGGTCACTAAGTAGTCGAACATAACCATTTCCGATCAATGACCGGTTCAGTCGGACCGCAGCACCCAGACCATTCCATGTAAACACAGCCCACACCATTGTGGAGCCAGTACCAGCCTGCACAGTGCCTTGTTGATGGCTCTGAGCACTATGGGACTTAACTTCTGAGGCCATCAGTCCCCTAGAACTTAGAACTACTTAAACCTAACTAACCTAAGGACATCACACACATCCATGCCTGAGGCAGGATTCGAACCTGCGACCGTAGCGGTCGCTCGGTTCCGGACTGAAGCGCCTTGCCGCTCGGCCACTCCCGGCGGTAGTGCCTTGTTGACAACTTGGGTGTATGGCTTTGTGGGATCTGCGCCAGAGGTGTACAAATTCTTCTTCCAGTCTGCCTGACCCTTTATTCACCGCAACCATTAAAGCAGCTCAACCCATCGCCACAGGGACACAAGAGCACATGTGTACTGAAGTACAGTGATTAAAGCAGGCCAGCTTGGTTTTGCGCAAGCGTGGCAAGCTTCCCGGGACCCGTTCAGCCGACTGCACCTCACAACAGATTGCGCTATCAATCCAACGCGGCTAGCCATGTATATGTCTGCGTAGGAAATTTCACTGCAGCTCAGTTATCTTAAAGGTGGGAGCAGCAAAACGAACAAACCAAACTTAAGCAGACTGATGAGAAATTAAGAATTGGGGAATATACACCAGTCACGAAACAGAGCACAATTCCAACAGTTGAAAAGCTGTCGTGTGTTGATGAGGCAGCTTCAAATACATCGGTACGTGTCTGGCAATGCAAATTGCGTAAAAAGTTACTGAACACTTATAATTAAAATGGCTCTAAACACTATGGGACTTAACATCTGAGGTCATCAGTCGCCTAGACTTAGAACTACTACTACTACTACTACTACTACTACTACTACGTGATCAGGCCCAGTGGAACGCACGCATCTGCAAGTTTCCTCCTCCACTGTATTCTATCCATTGCTGCTATCCGCCATCCGTTCACATCTATTGATACTTGGTTTAAATCTTCATGGGAGTCCATCCCTCCAACGCTTCTTGGGTCTCCCTGGCGGTCTCTTTTCTGTAGGTGTGAAATACAGGAGCTTCCGAGGCCATCTGTAATCCTCCATCCGGGTCACATGGTCGGCACACTGCATTCAAAAATGGCTCTGAGCACTATGGGACTCAACTGCTGTGGTCATTAGTCCCCTAGAACTTAGAACTAGTTAAACCTAACTAACCTAAGGACATCACAAACATCCATGCCCGAGGCAGGATTCGAACCTGCGACCGTAGCGGTCTTGCGGTTCCAGACTGCAGCGCCTTTAACCGCACGGCCACTTCGGCCGGCTACACTGCATTCGTTTGGCATAGAACTATTTAAACCTAACTAACCAAAGGACATCACACACATCCATGCCCGAGGCAGGATTCGAACCTGCGACCCTAGCAGTCGCGCGGTTTCGGACTGAAGTGCCTAGAACCGCTCGGCCACAGCGGCTGTCCACTGAACACTTCATAAATATTTTGAAAGGAGACAAAGGCTTAGTAGCTGACAAATGCTTGAAAATGCGTGCTACGAACTTGAGGCTATTTAGCAATAAATAGGATTTCTAAATTTACGGCAAACATTGATTGAAATAGGAAAATAAATTGCTTAGTGGATGTTAAAAACCCCATTCTAATGGTATGCAGCGTAATCGGAAGAAAGCTTAGTAAGAAAAAATAGCTTCTTCTTTCACTCATGTGCTGTTCAGGTTAACATAATATTAAAAATGATATTCGTATTTGCTAAAATGTGTTAGAGGTAATTAGAATCGAGCATTTTGGCCATTTAGAATGAATTCAGTCAACACGCAATACACATCCTGGTAAAAGTCATTAAAATTGGTATAAGTGGGGACATGTTTGGCTCGAGCACACTAAGGTTACAGAAATTAGACTTCCAAGACCATACTTTAGTTGGGGGATGCAGTATGAAAGACATCGTCAGGTTCTTAGATACAAAGGATCTAGACTTTCAGAGATGGTTCTTACTATTACAGAAACCGTGTACTAGAGATGACCAAAGGCTAATTCGTAATGAGAATAGCCAGTACTAATCGACAGAGGTTGAAGTTACAAAGAAAAACGGTCATATCGAAATAAATCAATAAGCCCAAAATAGACCCAAAAGGAAAAAAAGAAAATAAAATCCTCCATTTTCTGGCCTACAATCATCCAAAATGAATATGTATTTCACTGAGCGTCGTCTTGTGACACTCTGGTATTTTCATTAACTTTCGAACCCTACTCATGACACTACATAGACTACTATGTAGGGTGGCAGGCAAGCAAGACTCCTGTAGCCTGTGTTGGATTGGACATGGGAGTAAAGCTCCGATAGGAGTAAAGCAGCCTGCCCATTCTGCTGACAACGTGCGGGAGCTTCCTTGCCTGACTAACAGGGAAGCTTGGACAGCAGTATGTGTACACCTCTGTCTCTTACCAACTGAAATCGCGACTCATCTGACCAAGCCACGGTTTTCCAGTCATCTGTGGTCCAACCGATAAGGTCACGAGCCCAGGTGACGCGCTGTAGTTGTCGTGCTGCTGGCAAAGGCACTCGCGTCGGCCGTCTGCTGCCATACACCATTAACGCCAAATTTCACCGCCACTGTCCTAATGGATAAGTTCATCGTACGTTCCACATTGATTTCTGTGATTACTTCACGCAATGCCGCTTGTCTGTTAGCACTGGCAGTTGTACGCAAACGCCGCTGCTCTCGGTGGGCAAGTGAAGGCCGTCGGTCCCTGCACTGTCTGTGGTGAGAAGTAATGCCTGAAATCTGGTATTCTCGGCGCAATCTTGACACTGTGGGTCTTGGAATACTGAATTCCCTGACGATTTCCGAAATGGAATGTGCATGCGTCTTGCTCCCACTACTATTCCGCGTTCAAAGTATTAATTCCCGTCAAGCGGCCATAATGAAGTCGGAAACCATTTCACATAAATCACCTGTGTACTAATGACAGCTCTGCCAATGCACTTCCCTTTTATACCTTGTGTACGCGACACTACAAAAAAATGGTTCAAATGGCTCTGAGCACTATGGGACTTTACATCTATGGTCATCAGTCCCCTAGAACTTAGAACTACTTAAACCTAACTAACCTAAGGACAGCACACAACACCCAGCCATCACGAGGCAGAGAAAATCCCTGACCCCGCCGGGAATCGAACCCGAGAACCCGGGCGTGGGAAGCGAGAACGCTACCGCACGACCACGAGATGCGGGCCGCGATACTACCACCGTGTGTATATGCGCATATCGGTATCCCGTGACTTATGTCACCTCAATATAAAGCTAGAAGACTAGCGAAATGCACACGATCGATGATTGGTGCAGGGACTCGTGTTTGACTCTGAACGTAAATAAATCTAACTTATAGCGGATAAATAGGCAAAGAAATCCACTACTATTCCATTACAATATTGGCGATTAATGACTGAAGACAGTAGCTACTGTAAATATCTAGGAGTAGCCATCCGGAGCGACCTGAAGTGAAATGACCTTTTGGAGCAAACAATTAATGGTCCACTAATCATGTTAGGAGGTGGGCCACATATGTATAATTATTATTGTATTATTGTTATGTCAATAAAGAATTAAAAAAAACAAAAGGAAAAACAGATTGAGATTCATTGCGAGACTCGTTAGTTAGTGTAATTCATCCACGAAAGACGTGGCTTCCAAACCACTCGTTCAACAGACTGAAGAATATTGTTCATCGCTCTAGTATACTTATGGAGTAGGAATAACAGGAAAGAAAATCCAACGGAGATCGGGGGTTTCGTCAAAAGATTGTTTACTCTGGGCGAGAGCGTTACGGGGGTACACAACAAAGTGGCAGATGCTACCACAGAGGCGTTATGCATCACATAGAGGTTCACTGTCGAAATTGAGAGATCTTACGTTCCAAGACGAGTCGGACAACCTGGTGCTCTCTCCCAGAGACGCGGATCACGAGGAAGCTAGAGTGACGTCACATGGAGCTTAATCTCCAATCATTTTTCCCAAGCATCATTCATGACTGGAACAGGAAGGAGGGGAAAAGGTAGTTGTGCCAAAAGTACCCTCCACCACACACCGTAAGGGATTTGCAGAATTTAGATGTAGATGTGTTAACATTATACATTTTACACACTACTTGACATATTCAGCGAAGAAAATAATACGATTTACTCCCTGAATATGTAAAGTAGCATGCAAAATTTTATAATGTCCACTGTTCGCGCTTAAATAATAACCTTGAAGGATGAATAGTAAGAGCTATGTTTTCATGGTGATAGTATTCACTATTTCGTGATGAAGTGTGCAAGCCGCTGGCAGCGTGTGTGCGCCTTTTCCTATTCAGCCGCGCTGAGCTGCGTGAAGCTCGCGGACTGTCGCTCTCGAGATAAACCGAGGACAGCCGAAGTTGCTTCACTTTACTGCCCCGACATACAGACGTAATACTCAGCCGCCGCGTGGTTATGGACACTATGCAACCTTGGCGAGATTCTGACTGTCAAAACTAAAGCTTCATATACTCACGAAAAACACTAAAATCACTTCCAGCCAAGCTACAGTGTAACTGACGACAGCAATGGATCCGTAATGAAGAGACGAGTTCTATAAAATTAGTACCAAATTTATAAAATAAATATTCCGAAAGTTGCGAACGCCAATGTGTAAAATTGTTTATAACAAAATCAGCAAATAATATACATTTATCAAATATGCATATCATATACAGTTAAACTGGTACTGAAATTGGATTAAAAATGAGAATATTTGACATGCCGATAAATAGACTCAGAATTTGCCGTAAATAAAATATTGTATTATTATTACTGAGTGTGATAACGAAGAGTTCTCCGCAGTTACAGGAAAATTTTAATCTCTGCTTGAATTATTCGTTCAGGGGGGTGGTAAGTTCCTATGAAACCAAACTGCTGAGGTCATTGGTCCCTATGCTTACACACTATTTAATCTAACTTAAACTAACTTACGCTAAGAACAACACACGCACCCATGCCCGAGGTAGGAATCGAACCTCCGACGGGGGGCAGCCGCGCGCGCCGTGGCAAGGCGCCCTAGACCACGCGGCTATCCCGTGCGGCTAAATTATCCGTACTACTGTTTTCAACTGCGATGTTTTTGGTGATCAGAAACTGTTGACACGATGTCTTCTTGCTCTCTCTGATAATTTGGAGACATTTCAGCTTCGCTAATCGAATAGCAGCAAAGTTCTCTGCAGTTGGCCGGCACTTGAACCTACGAAGAGCCACCTACCCGACCTTGATTGCAGAGTAGCATTCGTCGCTTCCACCAAGGGCGAATCTGCCTATTCTGTTGACCCGAGGACTGTGGAACTGATTCTTTAGCGGCGTGGTGGGTCGACGTGGTAAGTTGGTCAAACCGTTAATGGGAGTTGTCACAGTGTTCAAACACCTCCCATGCACTGGGCCCGGGTTCGATTCCGCTCTTGGACTGGGTGTTGTGCTGTCCTCATCATCATTTCATCCTCATCATCGGCCGCAAGTCAACCAATGTAGCGCCGACTGAAATAAGACTTGCACTGGGCAACTGAACTCACATGGGACCTCCCGGCCACCAATGCCAAAATCATTTAATCTTACATTCTTCCTAATGCGGATTCACTTATGTGTTTCTGTTATTGCGCTGTTTGCGCGTGAAAATGGCCTAGTACATTTAAATTTTCTCTCTTCCACCACTTGCTAGCAATGGAAGCCTACTATTCGACAAATGAAATGGCGGATATGATATTCTGCTATGGTTTAGCAAATGGATGTAACCTGCGAGCCCGTGCCTTCTACACTGAAAAATATCCATAGTGCAGAGTGCCCTCTGAAAAGCTGTTCGGCAGACTTTACAGGGGAAAGGGTAACCTTGCACCTCGGAAGACTGACAGTGGAAAGCCCCGCACACTCCGCACGCCCGACATAAAGGAGCGTGTGATACGTTCGGTGGAAGAAACCCCTAGGACCAGTGTGCGACGATTAGCAGCAGGAAGATCCACAGTTCACATCCATGATTTTATTTCCCGATAAGACAGCGTTCACAAGAGATGGTGTTATGAATTTCCATAACCAGCATGTATGGGCGGATGTAAATCCCCAAGCAGTTCAGGAAAGAATACATTAACACCGATTCTCAATCAACGTGAGCAGCGTGCTTGGTGATTAATAGGGCCATACGTACAACCACATTATCTGGACTTTCTCATTAATGTATTGTCCACCTTGCTGGAGGGTATGCCATTGCAGCAACGAATACAAAATTCGTTCATGCATGATGGCACACCAACACACTTTCGTCAAAATGTGCGCGAAAGTCTAACGCAGATATTTCAGGACCGCTGGACTGGTTGGGGGGGAGAGTCTCGACCCCTACAGTTTAGTTACGGGGACTCTTGAAGGAATTGGTCTACGCCACCCCAGTCCACGACCTGCGGACACTATTGGGTCGTTACTTCAATGCGTGCCAGCAGGTACAACAACAAACGGGTGTACTTCAAAGGGTGCATCATTCCTTACGCCGGAGGGCAGAGGGGTGCATTGTCATGAAAGGACGCTACGTTGAATCCCTCCTGTTAACACATGTTTATCACAGAAATTATGCATTTCTGGACAAATGTTTATTGGACTTCTTTCAGAAAGTATGCATTTCCGGACCCATGTTTATTGGACATATTTTTCTTGTTTCGATGAATACTACCGCCTCTCAAAGTATTCGACTTTTTTCGAACATCCTGTATAAACATTGGTGTTCCATGAGCCAATAGACATATGTGCTCCATATGCGTCCTGAACATATTGATATTCCACTGCAGGGTGGGTGTTATCGTAGCAGTGAGGCTTTGCTCTGTTGTTCCTCTGTGCTGGGGAGTTTGCAGCTGAGGGAATTTACTTGAGGGAGTTTCTGGTTTCCACAAGCAGATGCCAACGTCTGTAACAGTAGCTATGGTCCTCGTCTAATCCACCAGACAGGACCAAGGTCATATTGTCTGATGGTTTTGGACCTGATCATTTCAGTCTTCTGTTTCGTCTCCTGCTTTGTTTTGGGAACGGTAATGAGGCAATTTTAGTAGCAACATTTTTCTGTTTGTCTTTTTCTGTTTACAGTGGGTCAATATTATATTTATTGACAATATGTTCAGCTGCTGTCACTGTTTTGGTAGTAGCCTAACTTGTCCGTGTAACCAGTGGCGCAGGTACCAGCTACATTCACACCTACAGGTTGTTGTCTTCTGTCCAGTTGTCTATGTCTGGATGCCCAAACTAGTCTTTGGTACAGGCCGCTTGAATGCTGAGATGAATGATTTCACGAAAGTAGGTGGCTGCGTGACCTTCGTAACGACCCCATTTAGTTAATTATTTGTTATTATTCGCTTTTCATTGTTACCTTTCGAGCGCTAAGTTAGGCCTGCTAACTGGTCACGGTATGAGACTTCGCTTCACTATACTTTAGTGAAAATTAAGATGGTTGAAGCAAGGGAAATTTCAACACTTCTTGCAGTCAAAATTATAGTATGTTTTCATAACGAAACATAAGCAAAATTTATCCTTTATCTGTTTCACGTTGCTGTGACGAAACACGTTAAAAGCTAATCATCGATAAAAATATTAGAGGAAGGTGGGGTAAAATGGCCAGGGAGGGAAGATCGGCCATTGCAATTTTTTTCTTTTTACCCTGAACAGTGGTGTGCCTGTCTAGGTCTAATAGACACCATCATTGTTGTCAGTGAATATAACAGAGGAAGCTTAAATGGAGACTGCAAAGCAAGACATTTTATTTGAAAGTCGCTCGCCCGGTGTCGGAGGATAAATACGAATTGAGTTCTGAAGAAACTAATGGGTCCATATCAAAATTTTATGCGAATGTGAAGTTATTATAAATTAAGCTTCCATACGTAAATGTAAACTATATTTGAGATTTCTGGACGTTGAAAAAGCGTTTGAGACAGTAAATTGTGATTTTTGTACCTATAACTCTGAAAGTGGGACTTGCAGAAATTTTAACACAAATAATAAAAAAAAAGGTATACGTGGCGTCCATTCAAGATTCAGGATTGATGGGAAATCAAAACTGTGCCAATGAATCAATCAGTACAACAAAGCCTTCTGGTAATAACGCCTTCTACGATGCAGTCTCTCTAGCTTGCACAACAGTCCACAAGGACTCCAGATATACAATGTTAAAATAGCACACCATGTGTACGCCGAAATTATTAAGTTACAGCTGAAAAATGGGAAGAAATTCGGAAGATTATTATAAGATATACCGTCAAGAGTGCTACGAGGCTCTAGTTAAAAAAATTCTAAATAACACAGGACATAGGATTCTTACAATTCACGACGGCCAGTTATCTTCCTCCCGCGTTTGGTTGCTCCCACTGACCTGTCTGCTCACATACGATATTGTAGTGATTGTGTTATTCTGAATTGCGATGCGAAGTTCCTTTGACCATTCAGGCATGTCCAAAGGAACACACCATCGTAATTAGGAATAACACAGTCACTGCAAATTCGTATTTATCCTCCGACACCGGGCAAGCGACTTTCAAATAAAATGTCTTGCCTTCGGGAATATACATAATGTATGTACGAGCACAGGTTGTCGACACATGGTTGACAACATATGGATGTTTGGGTCAGGTCGTGAGTCGTGCACGGATAGCCAAGTGGACACCGTCTGCCTTTAGCAGGGCGACAGAGTGGACACGCCGGTGTTTCCGTGTGCGGAGCGCGAGCTCGCCTTGTTTATATTCTGATGGCCGTCGCTTGTATGCCAGCTTACCGTCTACGAGACATGGCGAACCGTTACCTTAAGCCGACACTCTCCGATTTACTTTCTGCAACGATTGTGCCCGATCCAAAGCACTCGAGGTGGAGCGTTTTCTGCGAGAGGAAGTGAAGATCCTGGTGACAGATATTAATGAAATACATTTGTCAGTCGTGAGCAGCACGGTCTATGTTAAAATCATTAACGATCCTACGTGAGACCAAACAGGGGCTCCGCTTCTGTCATGCTGATGGCAATGTGGGGGCGGCAAACGTCGACCACGCGCGCTTAGGTATGGGCACGATACGCATTTTCGAATTGCCATTCGAACTTCCTGCAGAGAAAGTCGTTGCGCCACTCCGACCATACAGCACAATCCACGTCCATACTGCGGAGAAATTGACACAGTTTAGGACATATCCCGTCCTAAAAGGCGTCTGACAGGTCACCACTGATCTCCGAAGCCACGTCCCGTCCTACTTACAGATCGGCGGATGCTGTGCAGTAATTATATATAACGGCTAGCCTCGGACCTGATTCGGGTGCGGCAAAGAAGGCCACCTTAGATCCGAATGCCTACAACGGCGTACTACGCAACTTTCAGTCACCGAAGGACCACCTGCGTCGCAACCTACAGTGCTACCGGTGATCTACGACGCTGCTCTTGCTTCTCCTACCGCTTCTCAACGTCGCCTGGACGCCACAAACGACGGCACAACCGAGCCCGACCTTACCCCGAAGGAGAGCGCCTCGGCCGGCCATCGACCCAGCTCCAACGGTACCGACGCGACAGTCCATTGACCCAACCCTCGGCAACACGATGGAGATCGACTCGCTCATCGTCCCTACGGCGGCCTTCCCACCAGAGCGACGCGGCTACCTTCCCTTCACCAAAACGTCGCAAGAGAAGACGCCGACCGTTTCCGGCCCAAAGGAGACGTTGAAGGTCAACGACGAGGCCTCTGTCGACCATTACGACGCCCACGAATCCGCCACTGACGAAGGAGACATTGTCAACGCGGCGACACCGACCGGTGTGCCTGCGCCCGTCCCCCAACGCACCATGAGGACTATTTAATGGGCATAGTAGAGCCGCTACACCACGATCCACTGCTTCATCTTCTGAAGACAAAATAGACGATACACAGGTGCCCACCTCCACGGGATGGCACGACGAGGAGGTCGAGGAGCAGGATCCTGCGCCGCCGACGCCGCTCCACTAATCCTACTCTCCCCAGAACCACCTGGGAGTGGGCGGCATGACGTTCCACCGCGACGCCCACTTCCTTGCGCTGAAGTCAGAGTGGACCAGCCGCCAGCGGTCCGCCGCCATCCCTACCGGATAGCAACTATCAAAACCAACAACATCCGTTTCACCGCGAAAATCCGTCTTATGCAGAAGATGTTCTGGGCTTCTGATATCGATTTCGCCCTCCTGCGAAAGTCCACTTGGCCAGTCTCCTGAATATCAATGGCTTTACCGCCCATGCCTCTGCAAGTGATCCCATGGGCCGTCTACGTCCGCCACGGGATTTCTGTCAAAGATGCCGCCTTCCTTACATCAGCTCGGGGCATGGCACTCACTGCCACGGGGACACGCTTCATTAATGTCTACGCCCCTTCCAGCACCGACCAACGACATAAATGGACCCAGTTTTATACTGAGGACATCGCTCCCCTGTTTTTATGGAGATACGACCACTGCCTAACAGGAGCTGATTTTTAATTGCGTTCTGCACCCAAAACTTCAAGTTCCACACTGTACTACATGCCAGGTAGTACATATAGTGGCGCGGGACCTCCTGCTCCACGATACCTGGGAAATACAACATGGCGACCGTTCTGGCCATACCTTGCTTACCAGTAATTCTGCAAGCAGTCTAGACAGTATATATGCCTCACAGAATCTTAGATCTGCAGTACGAGGCGCCAAACGCTGGCCACTAGTCTTTTCTGAGCATTGTGCTTACATCTGCACGGTCCTCCTTCCATCCGAATCTGCATGGCGCAGCCGTGCGCCATGGAAACTAAGTACTTCTCATCTGCATGAGCTGACTTGTCGCCAGCAAGTTACTGAGCCATGGGCAGTCTGCAAAGGATACCTTCCTCGTTAGCACTCGACATTGACATGGTGGATGTACTGCGCCAAACCAGCGATCTGGAGGACACTGATGAAATACGGGAGAGACTTGGCCGACTGACATCGCAACACCGTCGACTTCTACTATGCCATTCTCTGAGGTCTGGATACTCATCCCCCAACTCCAGATAACCAGTTGGAACTGCAAAGAAGTAAGGCGAGGATAACTGCGCTGGCATGCTGTAAATTGCAAGGAGTGGTGACACGGACGCGGCGCCACGGTCATGCGGTCTTAGAAACTCAATCTATGCATCATATAGTGTCCGACGAACTACGGCGTCGTCAGCAGATCATCAACACTCTGGTCACGCCTCACTGCCCGCAGGTGACCAATCAGAATGACATTGTTCACGCATTCGTCGAACACTATCGTCGTACTTACAGGGAAAGAGATGCTGATCCTGCAGCAGACGACTCCTTTTTGCGTCACCCGCAGTCCCCCCCCCCCCCTCCCCCCCCCTCACACACACGCACAGAGGCGGATACTTCTACAGTGGCAGTGGCGGTCACACGAGATGAAGGCGACAATGAAATCGACAAGGGTGCAGTCAACAGATCACCTGGCACTGACAACTTACCAGTTGAGTTTTATCGAACCTTCTGGGACCTGAAGGCAACGTAGTGGACGACTGTGTTTCAAGAACAGATGACATCTGACCAAGCAATCCCACCAACCTTTGTTGAGGGCATCATCATTGTGATCCACAAACCAACCCGTGGTTCGATGGTCATGAGCTATAGACTGCTCACGCTACTCAACGCCAATTACAAGATTTTCGCTAGCTTACTGGCACTGTGTCTCCAAACAATACTCCCTCATGTCCTCTCCCCAGAGCAAATGACGCCTGGTGGACAGGCTTACATACAGACTGCCACGTGGGAATGCCGCAACTTAATTGCGATGGGGGCAGCCTGCAGACTCCGTGCAGTGGACGTTGCTATCTGTAGATTTTAATAGTGCCTTCGATAAAGTGCGCCACCGTTTCCTGTTATCGCTGGCAGTTCGGATAGGCAGCCCCCTCCGTTCATCGACGTCCTATGAGAACTTTACAATAGTGCCAGTTTACGAGTCCAAGTCAATGGACGTTTAGCAGGACTGGTACCCATACGCCATTACATTTGGCAAGTGTACTCCCTCTCTACCCTCCTGTATGCCATTGCTCTAGAGCCCCTCATTGGGGGCCTGACGACCGACCTCTCTGGCCTCACCCTTTGCCAACACACTTTTCCCTGTCAGGTATATGCTGATAACCTCCTCCGCCTCATCTGCTCCAGCTCTGATATTCGAGCAGTCCTCGAATTGACTACACGTTATAGGGCTGCCGCTAGCAGTGCCATGAATGTCACCAAATCTTCTGCGATGTGCGTTGGACGAGGCTCCAGGAAGGTGAAGTGGCACCGCTGCCGCTTGCGCGGACGTTCCGGTACCTGGGCATTACCTTTACCTCCAAGGTCACACTCACAGCAACAACGAATTTCCGTCACCTGTTACACGTCATCCGTAACGACGTCCACCAGAACCTCCTGCGCCGCCAGGACACACTTCAATGCATTGAGTTTCTTAATCGTTATGTAGCATCAAAACTGGTCCACATCGCGCAAGTTCTCCCTCTGCTGATGGCGATTGGGCACAACCTGCAGGCGGCCTTTGGCTATTACCTTACGGCTGGTTCCATGTTTAAAGGCCGTTATGACACACTTAACCTGCTCCCACTGGATGGTGGCCTCAGGCTTGTCAACGTCCGTATGCGACCTGCGGCCTTGTTTATGAGTACCATACTGACTAATGTGTGGACCGGACGGGGTGAATCTGCTGCTTGAGGTCCTCTTGCCTGCGTCCACCTTACCACCGGTGTCTGTCGGCCACATCGTGCCTCATTTGTTTCATATCTCGACCTTTCTCGTCGACTACACACATACCAGTCTCCCAGATACGCGTCCGCCAAGGACTAAGTATTTTTACAGCCTACTATTGCGTCGTGTTCCCTGGAATGTGACGGAAACCAAACACCCCTCCATCCTGTGGCCCATAGTGTGGAATACCATTCACCAGCCCTTCCTCCTACGGATGTCCGGACATTGTGGTATCACATAGTCTACAGGAAGTTTACCCCAAAAAAGTGACTGCACAACGGTGGTTTTTTGGATTCCTCTCTTTGTCTCCTATGCAGGTAACTCGACACTGATGACCACCGTCCGACATGCGCCTCTTTGCAAGATGTCTGGCGCTTCGTGCAGCAAATCATTGCCTGCTACCTCCGACTGCCACCAGACACGATCGAACCGCGAATGTTTCTATACCTGGAGGACAAACAATCTCCCGCCGCCAAATATCATGCCATTACGCGGGTCACGGGGTGGGCGATCGGTTGCCTCTTCCATGGGGATCTAAATCTCACCTTGGCTTCTGGAACTATTCACGAACAGTACGTGCAGCGCTCGAAAACACGCCACGGTACCGCACATTATTTGCTAACTGTCTTCGAGGGGTCTGTCTCCACTAAGCTGGGGGGTGCCTGGAGCTGAGGACTCTCACCCCCCTCTCGATTCTACCTCCAACCTCCGCCGACGGGAGAGCGCGCCGTAAATGTGCGGATTTTATTTCTTTTTTCTTTTCTTTTCCTTTACCCAGCATTTATTTATTTTTATATGTCGATGACGTATGTTCCACATAATTTCATAATAACAGTGAAAATTAGAAAAAATGAAAATAAACAAACAACAACAACGCCTTCCACTTCTGTTGATTCCTGTGTCTCCCACTCCCCTGTGCTCCACCGACTCCGTGGTGGAGAGGGGGACACTGTGGCCTGGCCTCCTGTTTCGACCTCTGCCCACTCTGCCATCTGAGCCCCCAGTTATAAAAAAGAAAAAAAAATGGTAAGGCAACAGCTCGCAATAAACAGGAAATCCGGGTTCGAGTCCCGGTCCGGTGCAAATTTTCACTATCGTCATTCGATTTTACAGCCGATGGTTGTCCATATTCGCAATTGTGTGTACATTTAACGCAAGTCTGCTTACAGTCCCCAATTTCGCATCCTTGTGCTTGTGCAATAGCGCTCGGTGCGTGGGATGGGGTTTGCCTCTAGCTGATGGAAGTTATCGTGAGTATTTGGAGAGGCAATGACTTGAAGTTCCCGATCACCAGACTCTGAGTTAATGAAATGAATTAAATTCCGCAGTGTCTCATGGAGTGTGAGAGCTCGTAGCCACTTTCTCCAGCTTTATCCCTGCATCGACAGATCTTCAATTTTCGAAGCAAACTGGAATCTTACCTTACGGTATTACAATATTCATCATAAACCCTTTCAAGTCGAAACAAGGAAATGCACGAGGTATGACAGTTTGGAAACAAATACATTATTTCTTAATAGTAGCCCGGTCGGTGAACGAACAACTGACTAGCGAAACAATGAATGACGGGTGAGACGATAATTCAGTCGAAAGGTAGGGCCGTGCAGCACCAAGGAATATACTGTAACCTTTTGATAAGTTGTGGTTGTCTCCGAGCTTGAATTGCATAGCTTGTGGCTTCGGCTGCATCGCATCGTGGACTGATACCCATGTTTAAAAAACTGTAAGTAATTACTACACATTTATCTGATAAATATTAGTCTGACGAAACAGCGATAAAAAAAAGGTATTTAATAATATTTTAGTCTTGTGACTGAACCAAAAATGGACACTTTTTGTTTTTACCAGTAAAATAAATTAAATATCAACCCCGACTGTAATTAATATCAACTTCACATATTATGTACAGTCGTGGCCAAAACGAGCGAGACCCCTCGCCTTTTCGTTATGCTGATCCGCACAGCTTTAAAGTCTACTACACAGCATAACAGGCAAGGCGACGAAGTGCTACCAGCATACTACGCACAGGAGTGAAATTGACAAACTATCCGAACTTTGTCAGACTGTTTCCAATCATGTGTAAGACTATATTAATGCTGATTAATGTGTTAAACACAACACGTAAATGTAAGATATAAATGAAAGAAGAAACGCTAATTAGTATGAACTGTAGTAATAAAAATCAATTTCACCTTATCGAGATAAGCCGGCCGCGGTGGCCGAGCGGTTCTGGCCGCTTCAGTCCGGAACCGCGCGACTGCTACGGTCGCAGGTTCGAATCCTGTCTCGGGCATGGATGTGTGTGATGCCCTTAGGTTAGTCTCATAGTGCCCAGAGCCATTTGAACCATTTTTTTTTATCGAGATAACATACCTGTTTTAGTAATACAAAGTACCGCAGATATTTACGAATTAGCAAAATATTACGCGCATTCGGCCACGAAACGGTCTGTGTCACGTTCAGATCAGTCATACTGGGTTACCGTTGCTGACCTACCATGAAAGTGTGCAAATTTAGCAATGCGTGAAGATTCATAATGAAATTCGGTTAAAAATAATTCAGTGCCACACGTAAGTCAATTCAATTATTGACAGAAGCGGAAAAAGTAGGCAGTAACAAGTATGAAATTCTACATGAGTTTCATATTGACATCCACAGGCGCCGGTACAGAATAAATGTAGCAATAAAACATATTGGGGGCGCGAGAATTTCTTAAAATTGCTTTACTGATAGTCTATCTACCTCCATCGAGATTAGAAGCGAAAACAAACCTGACCTCCCTTGCAGTGACAAACATCTTTCACTACGCTAGCAGACAACCCAGGCTAACAGCCCTCTATTATTAGCCCAGACATGAATAAGCCGGCAATTTCGCAATGAAAATGGCAAAATGTTCTGCAGTTTCTGTTGCATAGAGCTTTCTGGACTCAAAAACATGAATTTCCTACCTTTATGTCAGCGCTTATGTGCCGGCCGTGGTGGCCGTGCGGTTCTAGGCGCTCCAGTCCGGAGCCGCGCTGCTGCTACGGTCGCAGGTTCGAATCCTGCCTCGGGCATAGGTGTGTGTGATGTCCTTAGGTTAGTTAGGTTTAAGTAGTTCTAAGTTCTAGGGGACTGATGACCACAGCAGTTGAGTCCCATAGTGCTCAGAGCCATTTAAACCATTTCAGCGCTTATGTTGCAATCATTCGGGATGTTTATCGAAATAACAAAATACTGTTACTAGCGAGTAAATTTAGTAGGATAATTCTGCGCCACCCCAGGAAATAAACGGCTACATAGCTGCCAAACATATTCTACAGTGTTTCGAATTCTCCATTAGACTCGCCACAGCCAGAAAACGTTAATTAGCCGTAGTGTTTCTTAACTCGCCCTTCTAAAACGCGGTGGCATTAATACTGGGATCTGAATTACCACGTGTATAGGCTAATGGATTTTATTTGCATTCCTGTAAACGTGATTTGGATCGAAAGCGTAGCTACGAGTAATATGCTGATGTATCGACTGCTACTAGAACATTTCGAATAAAAAGTATGGGGAATTATTTATGCGGCCCTCATCTTGAGTAACTGTTGTAGCTATTTTCGTTGTTAGGATTTCGTCACCTAAGTCGGTAAAAATGGAACCCTACTAATCTCACTTTCTTGACCGTCTGTCTACCCAACCGTTAAAACCCGTTTACCGCGAGTACGGGTAGACATAATAAGCGGAAATGTATCGTACTTCATGCGGTATACGGTCCCTTGGTGGTGTAAAAAAGTGAGCTATGTCAATTTACGCGAAAGTTCAAAAAATGACTCTAAGAACTATGCGTGGTTTCGATTTTTGTTGCGTGGTATTACTGAGGTTTAGAGGTCAATTACTATTCGTACGTTGGGAGGTGAGTACAGGACCGTGTTGTAATTATTCAATCTAGTGCACTATGCACTCAATTTCGTCATTCTCTATGTGTGTGTGAGTTTCTAAGGGACCAAACTACTGAGATCATCGGTCCCTAGACTTACACACTACTTAAACTAACTTACGCTAAGAACACACACACACCCATGCCCGAAGGAGGACTCGAACCTCCGGCGGGAGGCGTCATTCTCTACTACACTTCAGATAATTAAGTGCATTACTTGAAGACCTGTATAGAAAACTTGTGCTTTCGTGATTACTTGAAATTCGGTTCATATTTACGTATATTGTAAGTCTTTTGAGATTTATACATATTATCAGTTCAGTGTTGTGATCATTCATTTATGCTTTCTTCGGTCATTTATTTTATTTTTGTATATATTCTTAATGGACGTATTATACGACGTCATCTTGGGCAGACCTGTCACTGATATATCCTTGTCAGTTTATTGATAATCTAAAATACAGATAATGAAATAATCCAGTCATATACGTTTTCTCACAACAATTTTTTGCGGTGATTCCAGAGAGTACCACACCACAGTTGATCAGTCGCGCTCGAAACACTCGTAGCGCAGCAACTGTAAGGGTTGGCAGCACGAATTATACCTAGATCGGCCAGAGGACGCAGCTGCCAACCCATGGGCACCGCGTTTGTGGATAGTGAATGCTCGATGCCTCGTTAAATACCGGAGCACTGAGCTACAGCCGACTGATCTCTTCACTGCGCCTGCTCGGGATTCCACGTAGGCATCACTCAGAGGCACAGTGACAGGACTTTAATATTAATTTCAAATGTCTAATTGTGCTAGAAGTATCACAGTTAGCCTCGCGTATTTTGAGTATTTCTTCATATTTAATGAATACCATTTTATTACTAATCGTTGGGAATCTTCCTGACTGAAGATAACTTACGCCGTCCTCCTGAGTTCCTAACATTTATAATAAATATCCCGGCCTCTGTGTATAATTTTCAGATTGTGTAAGGTAAGTTTCGACGATGACGCCGGGATGGGGTTTTGCTGTGGCAGATTTTTATAACATGTGTATTCATGTTTCCATGCAGTAATTTGTGCTGAAAATGGTTATGAGACTTTCATAGAACAAAGAATAGCTTCAGTGCATCAGGGATTAATCTCACTACTCATGTAGGTAGAACAGTTCTTACCACAGTAGTCACTTCATAAATACAGTTCATGGAATCAGTGATATAAATAAGCATAATGTACATAAAGATTAAAAGTCGTTTACAATATGTGACCAAAAATATCCGGACAGCCCCAAAAGCATTCGTTTTACATATTAGGTGCATTGTGCTGCAACCTACTGCCAGGTACTCCATATCATCGACCTCAGTAGTCATTAGACATCGTGAGAGAGCAGACTGGGGCGCTCCGCGTGTAATGTTGCTGCTTTAATTTGTTCTGATTGGGGTGCTGATATTCAAGACCATTAAAGTGGGTTAAAACTTGTGAGCTATCTGAGGAAGTTAACCTTGCATTACTGAGCAACTGTTTCACCAGGTATCCAGTCTAGCTTACCAAATTCCCAACCAGACTAACATTAATTATAATCTTTTAATAGTCATACAACAACCGGTAATATATATATATATATATATATATATATATATATATATATATATATATATATATATATATATATATAAGAGAATTTAAATAAAAATAAATAAATCAGTTTATATTTGGAAATTTATTTTAACATTGATCATTGAAATTTCAGCATATTAAACTTGAGTCATAACTAAACTGGTGCCTTATTTAGGACTGTGAAAATGTTAGTTTTTAATCTTACGGAACACATCAAATATGGAGCCAAGATTGGGAGACTGCATACAACACTGCATTCATAAAATAACACACGAAGAACGTTGAAACATATGCAAGAGGAAATTAACCACAACCAACCGATTCAATTTTCACCCAAAGAAGTTACGTTCGTAGGGCAATCCTTTCCGTCATGTAATTACCACACAATGGTATACTAAATTCATACTAACTCTGTGAAATCTTCCCGAAAAGAATAGCTGAGGGCTACTTTGATGATTACACCACACGCTTCACGTGGTCAACTTGGTTTACACAAAGAGTGTAACTCCACAATAATTTTGATAATTAAAATACATTAGATCGAAAAGCAATTTACAAAAGAAAAACCTCGAACTGGTTACTATCGGCTTACTATTAACCTGATGGGTCAAACAATTGTATAAGCACGTGGTACTGGTCTCACAAAGTACACCCCACGTGGGTTGAACATAAGGAAAAGTTGCTCTATTGAAAAATATTGTCAAGACGAGACGTTATAATCTCAGGCAAATTCGCATTTAAGATTGATGATCTTAGTTAGAGTTACGGATCAACGCGTGGTTCCATTTTACTCACGAAGTAGTGACAAAGCAACTACTGGAAGATATTCTAAACTTCACACTCGAATTTCACTGCGTTGCAATTTAAGATAACATAAGATATTTTAGATCTAAACCTGAAATAAAGGTGATTAAATTTTCAGTTAGGCTGAACTTAAGAAATCCATTGTCCTACGGACTTAGCAGACACGCGCTTAGCCGGAGATCTTACCACTTCAGACGCTCGCCGGGGACAGACTGACCTGCGCTCCTACCGAACGTGCTTCCCAGATACAAACGGAAGTGACCAGAGAGACAGCTTCCTATGCCAACATGACAAGGGACGGACAGGAACATACTAAGAATGGAAACCTCTCTGATTTTAGAAAGCGTAGCTACCTGTTCCGACGCTGGTCCTACTGTTCTCTAGCAGACAGGCTTGCCTGCTACCATCATGCATGCAACTAGAAATACATTTGCTCATTCATCCTCTCACACAGAAGGGAAGGGGGATGACAGTATCTTATCATACACAGTATATAAAAGAAAGCGGATGTAGGTTCCGTATGAGACTGTGTGACATGAATTACATATAAACTGTGTTTTAAAGTGTAGTAGTGTGACAGATCGTTCTTGTTTATGTGTAAAAGTAACACGTTTCACTGGTCAGTCTCCTCCCAGATAGAAACACCACAGTAAATTTAGAAGAGGAATTTATGCCGTAAATGACAACAGATTTAAGAAATTAACATGAAAGGAATCCAACAGAGACCTTTCACGCGGAACTCACGACTTCGAACGTGGTCAAGTGATTGGGTGTCACTTGCGACATACGTCTGTACGCGAGATTTCCACACTCCTAAACATCCCTAGGTCCACTGTTTCCGACGCGATACTAAAGTGGAAAGGTGAAGGGGGCACGTACAGCACAAAAGCGTACAGGCCGTCCTCGTCTATTGACTGACAGAGACCACCGACTGTTGCAGAGGGTCGTAATGTGTAATAGGCAAACATCTATCCAGACCATCACACATGAATTCCAAACTGTATCAGAATCCACTGCAAGTACTACGACAGTTAGGCGGGAGGTGAGAAAACTTGGATTTGGTAGTCGAGCGGCTGCTCATAATCCACACATGACGCCGGTAAATGCCAAACGACGCCTCGCTTGGTGTAACGAACGTAAACATTGGACGACTGAACAGTGAAAAAACGTTGTGTGGAGTGACGAATCACAGTACACTGTGTGGCAATCCGATGGCAGGCTGTGGGCACGGCGGATGCCCGGTGAACGTCATCTGTCAGCGTGTGTAGTACCAAAAGTAAAATTCGTAGGTGGTGGTGTTATGGTGTGGTCGTGTTTGTCATGGAGGGGGCTTGCATCCCTTGTTGTTTTGCGTGGCACTATCACAGCACAGGCCTACATTTATGTTTTAAGCACCTTCTTGCTTCCCACCGTTGAAGAGCAATTCGGGGATGGCGATTGCATCTTTCAACACGATGGCGAGCACCTGTTCATAATACACGGCCTACGACGTAGTGATTACACGACAATAACATCTCTGTAATGGACTGGCCTGCACAGAGTCTTGACCTGAGTCCTATAGAACACCTTTGGGATGTTTTGGAACGCCGAATTCTTGCCAGGCCTCGCCGACCGACATCGATTGCACATCTTCAAAGCAGTAATGTGATCAATGTAGATTCTGTTATAGACTGCTTGCTGTTTGACAATGCCTATCTGCAATAGCCTAAGAATTATCTTGTGCACCACAATGTATATACATTATGTGTTTCTAACAAATTTTGGTATTTCCACTTAAAAGAAAATATGTTTCAGGTATTTCGATTTACTCCGCATCCGTGAAGAACATTTCACTTAGGATCTGTGAAAGGAGCATTAGATAACTTCTTGTTTGTATATTTTTTTGTACATATTCTTGTTTTGACGAGTTCAACACCATTGAGGACTTCCTTGCTACGGATATATGGAACGAAAATTATGCCTAATCTAATCTAATCGTTCTGTACAGTCAAAATCAAACTTTCTGACTTCGGTAGATATTAAGTAGCCTTAGTGGTTTGAAATATTCTTGCCGGCCGAAGTGGCCGTGCGGCTAAAGGCGCTGCAGTCTGGAACCGCAAGATCGCTACGGTCGCAGGTTCGAATCCTGCCTCGGGCATAGATGTTTGTGATGTCGTTAGGTTTAACTAGTTCTAAGTTCTAGGGGACTAATGACCTCAGCAGTTGAGTCCCATAGTGCTCAGAGCCATTTTGAAATATTCTTCCTGGCACAATCACATTTTTGTGTGACTAGTATGGCTGTGCTCTACACTCTAAATGTAACTCATAATGCCGGCCGGGGTGGCCGGGGTTCCTAGGCGCTACAGTCTGGAACCTCGCGACCGCTACGGTCGCAGGTTCGAATCCTGCCTCGGGCTTGGATGTGTGTGATGTCCTTAGGTTCGTTAGGTTTAAGTAGTTCTAAGATCTAGGGGACTGATGACCCCAGCAGTTAAGTCCCATAGTGCTCAGAGCCATTTGAACCATTTTTTTTAAATTCATAATCTATACCTTACAAATAAAGGGCCACGAAAATAGACATTCCACGGTAAATTACATTAAGAAAGCGGTTGATTTGTGGCTTATATGTATTTCTTGCAGATTAGAGAAAGGCATCGGTTGGTACCAATCATCGTGAAAAGCATAAGAGTTAGGAGGAAAGTTAATGGCTCTCCTAAATATTAATTGACCACGCTATCTTGTAAAAGACAAATATCTCTCTTAGATATGATGATATACATTTCAGTCACATTAATGTGACCACCATCTATGTTCGACGTCAACGTGCAATAACCACTCAGAGATGGAAGGTGGCAGCACTAGCAGTGGAGGATATATAAAGTGCGTCAGGTGGACGCGGAAAACACTGCATTCTTGGTCGTAATGCAGTAATGAAGCGGTATATCTGAAGTTAAATTGCGCATGATCACTAGCTTTTGGGCCAATTGTAGAAGCATTTTCGAAATGGCTAAGTTTGTGAACTGTTGGCGTGCCGTCGTGCATAAAGTACACTGTGCCGCTATCCAAAACCTGCGGCGAGGTAACTTTGGTGCACCAAAGGCCATGGATGACAGGGGTGAACGACGGGTGTGGTGATGCGTATTGGCGGATAGACTTGTGACTATTGAGCCACTGTCCGCCCAATGACCCAGGGGACAACCAGCAGTATCTCCTTAACGACCGTTCAGCGAACGTTGCTGCGTATGGGCAACACACACCTGGTTCGTGCAGTAATGATGCCTGCTGTTCGTCGGCGACAAAGGCTGGATTTTGCACGCCAATACCGCAACTAGACGTCCATTGAGTGGTGACAGGTGGCCTTTGCAGATGGATCACGTTTTGTGCTCCATTGGACAGATGTCCGTTGGCGTGTATGAAGTGGAACATCTGAATCAAACACTCTGCAATAATCGTCGGAAGGGTCCAGGCCGGAGGAGGGAAACTATCGTCTGGGGAGCGTTTTCGTGGCATTCCATGGGTGATGTCATTCTGGAAGGTACAATGGATCAACACAAGTCTGCATCCATCTCTAATGACCGTGCCCACTTCTACATGTAGTTCTTTTTTTCTCGGCACTGTGGCATCTACCAGCAGGACAATGCAACGTGTCACGCAGCTCGCAGTGTACGTGCGTGGTTCGGAGAACACCAGGATGAGTTTATCGCACTCCCCTGACCACCAAACGCCCCGTATTTAAACCCAACCGAGAATCTGTGGGACCACCTCGATCGTATTGTTCGCGCCATGGATTCTCAACCGAGAAACGTAGCGCAGCTGGACACGGCACTGGGGTTGGAAAGGCTCCACATCTCTGCGGGACATTCCACAACCTCACTGATATTCTTCCTGCACGTCTTGCAGCGTCTCCGCTGCAAAATGTAGTCCTTAAGGTGGTCACATTAATGTGAGTGGACAATGTGTAGAGGTCTTATGTAAGTTTTCAAAAAAAAAATTCCCGATTTTCTAGCTAGCTAGATTGCTAGTTATGACTTGTCCAATAATATATTCAATGTAAAAGAAGTGATATGAAACCTGTCAACTGAACAAAAGCTCCACATAGTCCTTAACAAATTATACGAGGGCGTACTAAAAAGTAATGTCTCCTAACTTTTTATGCGAAAAGCCTTTAGCATTTTTAAGTAAAACAAACATTATTAACATTCTTCATCTTTATTCCTGATGTCTGCATAATTATTTCTCAACATAGTCACCCTGGCGACGAACACATTTCTCCCAACGAGAGACCAGATTGTTGATACCGTCACTGTAGAACATGTGACTTTGTTGACGGAACCATAACCTCAGCTCTATTTGCACCGCATCATCACTATCAAAGTGAAGTCCTCCTTTGGAAAGAGATGAAAATCAGACGAGGCCAAATCCGGACTGTATGGAGGATGATCGATGACATTTAACCAAAGGTGTCGGATTCTTGCAGATGTAGCACCAGTCGTGTGTGGTCTGGCGTCATGCTGAAGAAGAGGGTACTCCATGTGTGGGCGAACTCTTCGAATTCGAAACTCGATTACAGTATGCTGTTACTCACTAACCAACATGCACTCCTGGAAATTGAAATAAGAACACCGTGAATTCATTGTCCCAGGAAGGGGAAACTTTATTGACACATTCCTGGGGTCAGATACATCACATGATCACACTGACAGAACCACAGGCACATAGACACAGGCAACAGAGCATGCACAATGTCGGCACTAGTACAGTGTATATCCACCTTTCGCAGCAATGCAGGCTGCTATTCTCCCATGGAGACGATCTAGAGATGCTGGATGTAGTCCTGTGGAACGGCTTGCCATGCCATTTCCACCTGGCGCCTCAGTTGGACCAGCGTTCGTGCTGGACGTGCAGACCGCGTGAGACGACGCTTCATCCAGTCCCAAACATGCTCAATGGGGGACAGATCCGGAGATCTTGCTGGCCAGGGTAGTTGACTTACACCTTCTAGAGCACGTTGGGTGGCACGGGATACATGCGGACGTGCATTGTCCTGTTGGAACAGCAAGTTCCCTTGCCGGTCTAGGAATGGTAGAACGATGGGTTCGATGACGGTTTGGATGTACCGTGCACTATTCAGTGTCCCCTCGACGATCACCAGTGATGTACGGCCAGTGTAGGAGATCGCTCCCCACACCATGATGCCGGGTGTTGGCCCTGTGTGCCTCGGTCGTATGCAGTCCTGATTGTGGCGCTCACCTGCACGGCGCCAAACACGCATACGACCATCATTGGCACCAAGGCAGAAGCGACTCTCATCGCTGAAGACGACACGTCTCCATTCGTCCCTCTATTCACGCCTGTCGCGACACCACTGGAGGCGGGCTGCACGATGTTGGGGCGTGAGCGGAAGACGGCCTAACGGTGTGCGGGACCTTAGCCCAGCTTCATGGAGACGGTTGCGAATGGTCCTCGCCGATAGCCCAGGAGCAACAGTGTCCCTAATTTGCCGGGAAGTGGCGGTGCGGTCCCCTACGGCACTGCGTAGGATCCTACGGTCTTGGCGTGCATCCGTGCGTCGCTGCGGTCCGGTCCCAGGTCGACGGGCACGTGCACCTTCCGCCGACCACTGGCGACAACATCGATGCACTGTGGAGACCTCACGCCCCACGTGTTGAGCAATTCGGCGGTACGTCCACCCGGCCTCCCGCATGCCCACTATACGCCCTCGCTCAAAGTCCGTCAACTGCACATACGGTTCACGTCCACGCTGTCGCGGCATGCTACCAGTGTTAAAGACTGCGATGGAGCTCCGTATGCCACGGCAAACTGGCTGACACTGACGGCGGCGGTGCACAAATGCTGCGCAGCTAGCGCCATTCGACAGCCAACACCGCGGTTCCTGGTGTGTCCGCTGTGCCGTGCGTGTGATCATTGCTTGTACAGCCCTCTCGCAGTGTCCGGAGCAAGTATGGTGGGTCTGACACACCGGTGTCAATGTGTTCCTTTTTCCATTTCCAGGAGTGTAGTTACTTTAAAAAGCAAAGAGGCATGTAATCAACATATATGTGCGTTAATAGTACCCCAGGTGGAAGAACAAGTGACACCAGCCGCCATGTTTTGTAACGTCCTCACACTCGGCACTTTACGCGAATGCAACCCAACGACCAATATAAATTTTATATACCTCTTTGATGCAACGGAAATTGTGTATTGCACAAATTGACTAAATGAAGGGATCGGTTGGTGGAAAACATCCTGAGGAATCAAGGGGCAGTCTATTTGGGAATGAAAGGAAGAATGAGACGGTGGGGAGAGGGGTAAAGGTTTCAGAGGGAGACCTGGGCATGAAAACTGTGAGCAGTTTCAAATGGATTCGGATTGTAGTAGTTAATAAGAGACTGGCTCAGGGTGGACCATGGTGGGGAGATGCGTGAAACCAATCTTACGACATAAGACCGCTACAACATTTGACAAGGAGAGCTTAGGGCACGTTGTGCAGTGACTCATTTTATTTTTGCTGCAATATCCTGGGTTAAATTTCAAAGATGTCTGATGAAGAGAGGCACACGTCACTGTTGATCATGATCCGTCAACCGAACAGCGCAGTCAAGATTCTTAATGGCCCCCACGGTGCTGTTAAACAGATGTAGGTCTAGGCTACTCCCCTGAACTGGGCTTCAGCCTCCCCTCTCGTTTGTCGTCATCAAAACAAGACATTAAACCGCATACGCACTTACCATAGTCACCTATGATGGACAGGTAACGAAAGATACAATCTTCACACATCGCGAAAGCAACATGCTACTGTGAACGAAGTTGGCAAACCTTTCCAATTAGATTGCTGAGTCTACACCTTCGGTTTACGCAGGCAACAGTTCCATGCGACTCCTTCCTTCTTTACCAGGAACATAAGTTCCTTGGAAAATTTGAACACTAAATTATTCTTATGGGTTAGCGTTCTAGACAAGTGGTATAATGGAACAACCATTCTGTCGGAACAAGTACCTTTCTGAACAAAGTATTAAAGATCGTGTGGTATGATGAATGGCTGATGACATGCAGCGAGTTCAAAAGACGGCTTCTACTATACAACGGCCGTGTATTAGAAGGGTGTGCTCTCGATAAGATAAGCAGCTGTTACGCACTGCGACAGAGTTCGCAGAATGTCACCAAGTGATAACGCTGGGAGCAGCAATTTCGTGCGAATGGTAGGCGCGCTGCAATTGCCTTCCTTCCTCTTCACATAAGGACTGTCTGTCAGCGTTAGAATGGTTATTCACATGTGTATGAAGAAGCTGAAGTAGTCAATATATCTCTGCGCTACTCTAAGGATCAATGAAATTCGGTACGAGCTAACTAACAGAGCTGGGAAAATGTCAACGCGAGAACTGGGGAATTTGTATCACAATACAACGAGGGATGTACTGGGTCACTACTGGCAAAAAAATTAATGACTTAAACAAATAATGAAAAACACCGCCCTGTCATCATAAAAAAATGGTTCAAATGGCTCTGAGCACTATGGGACTTAACATCTGTGGTCATAGGCCCCCTAGAACTTAGAACTACTTAAACCTAACTAACCTAAGGACATCACACACATCCATGCCCGAGGCAGGATTCGAACCTGCGACCGTAGCGGTCACGCGTTTCCAGCCTGAAGCGCCTAGAACCGCACGGCCACACCGGCCGGCCCTGTCATCATAATTATTACTTAGATTCAAAGTAATAAGTATTTGATCCAGATGGTGTCTTATTTCATTATACCAACACGGGGTCACGGTTTTCAAAGGCATTCTTTCTTCAGTTACAATGAATCAATAAAAAACAACTGGTGAAAGGCTTTTCAACCAATGACTCTCGATTTCTTGAAATTACAATGAAATGTCTGGTCACTGACAACGGCCGGGAGAGCGAGGTACCGACCACATGCCCCTCCTTATCCGCATCCTCTGACGCCTATCGGCTAAGGGTGACACACCGGTCGTACCCTTGGGGCTTCCGAGGCCTGTTCGGACGGAGATAGAGTCGGACAATTAAACATGCTGCCGGAAAAAAACACTTTCAAGGACAAGGTCATTTTACTGACAAGTAAGGTGACAGGTAGTCCATCATTGGAGGAGTATACGATAACTAACTCAGACCAAATGAAACACACATGCCACAGAAAAGGGTGACCAAACAGTCGCATGAATACACAGTGTACCCCCCCCCCCCCCCCATTCCGCCCTCGGTCGTCAACGCAGGCTTGTGTTCTGGGGCATGCTAACGATCATAATTTGTCCCAAGTATCTTTCAGCTTTTGTTGCAGTTAGGCAACGGTACTTGCAGACTCTGGAGAAAGACTAAGTTCCCACTTCACCATGCCCCGTACCCTTCAGTTGGCGAGGAATATGATGATCCTCCTGGCCAGGATAGTTGTACGCTACGAAGAGCACGTTGAATCGCAGCAGCATTATGTGGAGGTTCATTGACCTGCTGAAAAAGCACGTCACCATCCTATAGAAGGAAGGACAGTTGTATGGGAATAAAATCCTGTGCAGTGTAGCTGGCACTGATTACTTCATTCTACTGAAACACCGAATGTAACTGATGGCCCCCACATCGTGTCGTGGGCGAAAGCACTCGAGAATAAGCAGCTCACGAACTCAACGTCATACGCGTGCACATCCATCACTCGCATTCAGACAGGACCTACTCTCATCAATGAAGACAACAGAGCTCCATCCCACTCCAGTCAACTCTTTCACTAACCGTAGTTGCCATAATCAGCAGTGTCGAAGTGTCAGTGTTAGCCAGGCCAGAGGTAGACGTCATCTTAATCCTGCTGCAAGCAGACGGTTGCAATGGTCCTGATGATACAGCAGGTGCAACACGTGCCCGGATTTTGTCTCTGTATTATGGTGCTCGGTTGGCTACAGCTGCTCACGCAATGCGCCTATCTTGATGTGCATCTGCACTACTTACACATCCAGAACCTGATCTACAGGTGTGGGAATGTTCCACAGAATACACCACCGATACATTGTGTCCAGCGTTCGCAGCAATCCGTCGATGCCGGTCGCGGTGGCCGAGCGGTTCTAGGCGCTTCAGTCCAGAATCACGCGGCTGCTACGGCCGCAGTTTCGAATCCTGCCTCAGGCATGGATGTGTGTGATGTCCTTAGATTAGTTACGTTTAAGTAGTTCTAAGTGTAGGGGAGTGATGACCTCAGCTGTTAAGTCCCATAGTGCTTAGAGCCAATCCGTCGATGCGTACAATCAGCTTCCTGCAGGGTCACAATGCGACCTCTTTCAAATGGCTGAAGCTGTTCACAACACGAGTATGTTCTTATCCGTGAGGCTTCGTTGTGCCCTACAATGAATAGAATATTGTAAACACTATTCTTCTCAAGAAAATCTCCTTGATTTTCGAATAAAACACTCAAGATTTCGATAGCTGTCTCCGCCAGCGTCATTAGGACTTAAAATCACTGCCTGCCGCGGCTGGCACGGTGTTCTGCTTGTACAAGGTGCCTCTTATAAGAGTAGTCAGAGCCGGTCGTTGTGGCCGAGCGGTTCTAGGCACTTCAATCTTGAAACGCGCAACCGCTACGGTCGCAGGTTCCAATCCTGCCTCGGGCATGGATGTATATGATGTCCTTAGGTTAGTTAGTTTTAAGTAGTTCTAAGTTTAGGGGACTGATGACCTCAGATCTTAAGTCCCATAGTGCTTAGTGCCATTTGAACAATTTTTTTAGAGTGGTCAGGCTGATTTCCTCTGTTGTTTTGGTAGTTATCTGCAATTTCGTTTTTGAAGTGTGTAGGTGGAGTCGGCTTAAACAATTGCTGCTCATAACATGTTTCGTACGATGCCTAGTGTCAAGGGAAATCGTAGGTTTGTTTCCAGTTACAAACGAAATGCTTTTTGAACCTGAATTTTAGGTGTCCATACAGTAGATGGTCGAACACTAGTCTAGTGCGATATTCGGTCTGTCGATATGTATCAAACTGGGCAATAAAACACGAAGAATAAACAGCACTGCAGTAGCGACTCAGCAGCGCTGCCTGCTTGGCGGTAACAGTCAACGCGCGCAAGAGCGGTGCTGTCGCTGCTCGGGTACTTGTGTTATTCTTCGGGCTTTGCCGTCCATGTTGATACAAATCGATAAAACAAATATTGCACTAGACGAATCTGGGGCCGTTATATCGAATGGGCACGTAACCTTTCGCTTTAAAATTCATTTTGTATGTAACTTATAACCTCTCTTTTAATTAAGAACAATATTATCACGCTTATTTTCATACAAGAGAGAGGTGGTCGATAATATCAG
Source organism: Schistocerca nitens (assembly GCF_023898315.1). Taxonomy (NCBI): domain Eukaryota; kingdom Metazoa; phylum Arthropoda; class Insecta; order Orthoptera; family Acrididae; genus Schistocerca; species Schistocerca nitens. Next base: position 369,732,630 of record NC_064616.1, read on the forward strand.
TATAATTAATAGCATTGAAGAAGTGTTAATTAAAATTATCAATATATAATCTCTCATCAGAATAGCGGCCGCCAGCAAAGTAGCGCCTCAGGGAAATCAGAGAGGATTTAACGCGGCTACTTTTGTTTCTAAACCCTACTATATAAACCATGCGCGGGTATTTTTAGTTCTCTTGTCTTGTTTTCTGCGCTCTGAATAGGTCAACGTAGCTGCGGCGTGCGATATAGCGGGAATTACCGTGTGATACGCTACGGAAGAATTCAGGACACTTTTGTTAAACTACAAGTAAATTGACTCTAGTTAATTTTTACGGGACAGACTTTTTCCGTAAGGTCACTGACTAAGAATATCTGAGGAACTGTGTGCGCGAGAAAAAGTAGAGCTCAGTTTTAAATTATATTACATGCCGAATAACCTATAATAGGATCTGTGAACTATGCGAAGGGACTTTAAACTGAATATAAGAACGGGACTGGACACTTAGTTTTGTGAAAATAAAAGCATACGAAGTTTGAACGACTGTATCGGCGTATAATAATGGACCATAGTCCTTGCTATAATATCCTTGAGTGACGAACTATAAAAATCACAGAAATTTCAGTTGCCGTAATTGCTGAGAGTAATTGTAGGATCAACCCTCCTTTTCCCTCTATACAAAATGCAATCACTCATGATCATTTAATTATTATTGAGTGTTGTTAATAAGAAACTAAAGTGATTTCCATAACATCATGTGTGTTGGTGAATAATAACTAACATCCTGAAACGTTACTAACTATACTGTCTTCGGTAACGCAGCAACAAATGAAGCGTGATCGGCTGAGCCAAAAAGTTAACATTAATTATTATGAAAACCAGAAAATTAGTCGCCTTTACAGAGAAGATGTTTGTGGCTCTTCCATCTGATTTATAGATATAACCAAAAGTCGAGCATATACAGTAGATAATGACATTATATCTTCCGTCAGAGGAGTCAACGACAGCAGATCGACGGAGGGTAGCTACAAACTGGAAAACCGAGGCTTTCCGTCGTCACTTGACGTCCCGTGAAGACGTGACGAGCAGGATTATTTTGGGCTGACTCCAGATATGAATATCACTATGATTTGATAAGCATGTTTCCATTGGCGGTGTAGTGCCGTTGCCTTCAAAAATGGTTCAAATGGCTCTGAGCACTATGGGACTTAACTGCTGGGGTCATCAGTCCCCTAGAACTTAGAACTACTTAAATCTAACTAACCTAAGGATATCACACACATCCATGCCCGAGGCAGGATTGGAACCTGCAACTGTAGCGGTCGCGTGGTTCCAGACTGAAGCGCCTAGAACCGCTCGGTCACGCCCGGCCGGCCCGTTGCCTTCCTCCGACCTGTAAAATGACTCACCCAGCCAGTTACAGGAAACCTACAGTTAGGCGTTCGACAAATATCTGCCGAAACACCAGAGAAAATGCGCATGACGACTTTTAGGAGGGACACCCTGTTGTGTAGAAGCAACAGCAGTGTCTGAAACCGTCCACAGAGGGCCGAAGTAACGCAAGCGTCGAAGGTATGTTCAGCAGCTCGTAGCAGCTGCGCCTCGCTGCGAGACTGAGTGTCGCCACGTGGCACGAGGGGCTGGGGCCACATTTGGAACTGCTGCTCCCGACTCCCTATAAGCGTCCTCGCCTGAAGGCACAAATATGAACATGCGTTATACCTAGGTGAAGCGCGGAAATTCCACTGTATTTATGCGTTGAGCTAATATGGAATCTTCGCGCACAAGATACATTCCGTACCTCAACAACATAAATATTCATCTTAATTTAAAATCAGCAGAGTGGCTTTGAGACTCAATGGTAAAGTGCCAGAATACGGATACAGACTATCAAATTCGATCACCGGCCAGTCCTAGGATTTTTGTTTGTAACTTATCACTTTTTCCAAGTTTGGCAATGTTTATTAATGTGAAAAATGAGGCGTTGCACCGCGATTCAGAGTCGACGTCTAACTGTAGGTTTCCTGTAACTAGCTGGGTGAGTCATTTTACAGGTCGGAGGAAGGCAACGGCACTACACCTCCAATGGAAACATGCGTATCAAATCACAATGATATTCAAACCAATGCCAGATTTAATGTAAGCAACTTTTAATTGAGATCAACAGATGGTCTTCTCAACACTTCTAGAAGGAAGGTAATTTCAGGTGTGCCGCAGGGGAATGTCGTAGGACCGTTGCTATTCACAATATATATAAATGACCTTGTGGATAACATCGGAAATACACTGAGGCTTTTTGCGGATGATGCTGTAGTATATCGAGAGGTTGTAACAATGGAAAATTGTACTGAAATGCAGGAGGATCTGTAACGAATTGACGCATGGTGCAGGGAATGGCAATTGAATCTCAATGTAGACAAGTGTAATGTGCTGCGAATACATAGAAAGAAAGATCCTCTATCATTTAGCTACAATATAGCAGGTCAGCAACTGGAAGCAGTTAATTCCATAAATTATCTGGGAGTAGGCATTAAGAGCGATTTAAAATGGAATAACCATATAAAATTAATCGTCGGTAAAGCAGATGCCAGACTGAGATTCATTGGAAGAATCCTAAGGAAATGCAATCCGAAAACAAAGGAAGTAGGTTACAGTACACTTGTTCGCCCACTACTTGAATACTGCTCACCGGTGTGGGATCCGTAATAGACAGGGTTGATAGAAGAGATAGAGATGATCCAACGGAGAGCAGCGCGCTTCGTTACAGGATCATTTAGTAATCGCGAAAGCGTTACGGAGATGACAGATAAACTCCAGTGGAAGACTCTGCAAGAGAGACGCTCAGTTGAGTTGAAGTTTCGAGAACATACCTTCACCGAGGTGTCAAGCAGTATATTGCTCCCTCCTACGTATATCTCGCGAAGAGACCATGAGGATAAAATCAGAGAGATTAGACCCCACACAGAGGCATACCGACAATCTTTCTTTACACGAACAATACGAGACTGGAATAGAAAGGAGGACCGATAGAAGTACTCAAAGTACCCTCGCCACACACCGTCAGGTGGCTTGCGGAGTATGGATGTAGATGTAGGTGTAGAGATCAAATTCGATCACCGGTCGGTCCTAGGATTTTTGTATGTAACTTATCAATTTTTCCAAGCCCGGCAATGTTTACTAATGTGAAAAATGAGGCGTTGTCCCGCGATTCAGAGTCGACGTCTAACTGTAGGTTTCCTGTTACTGGCTGGGTGAGTCATTTTACAGGTCGGAGGAAGGCAACGGCACTACACCTCCAATGGAAACATGCGTATCAAATCACAATGATATTCAAACCAATGCCAGATTTAATGTAAGCAACTTTTAATTGAGATCAACAGATGGTCTTCTCAACACTTCTAGAAGGAAGGTAATTTCAGGTGTGCCGCAGGGGAATGTCGTAGGACCGTTGCTATTCACAATATATATAAATGACCTTGTGGATAACATCGGAAATACACTGAGGCTTTTTGCGGATGATGCTGTAGTATATCGAGAGGTTGTAACAATGGAAAATTGTACTGAAATGCAGGAGGATCTGTAACGAATTGACGCATGGTGCAGGGAATGGCAATTGAATCTCAATGTAGACAAGTGTAATGTGCTGCGAATACATAGAAAGAAAGATCCTCTATCATTTAGCTACAATATAGCAGGTCAGCAACTGGAAGCAGTTAATTCCATAAATTATCTGGGAGTAGGCATTAAGAGCGATTTAAAATGGAATAACCATATAAAATTAATCGTCGGTAAAGCAGATGCCAGACTGAGATTCATTGGAAGAATCCTAAGGAAATGCAATCCGAAAACAAAGGAAGTAGGTTACAGTACACTTGTTCGCCCACTACTTGAATACTGCTCACCGGTGTGGGATCCGTAATAGACAGGGTTGATAGAAGAGATAGAGATGATCCAACGGAGAGCAGCGCGCTTCGTTACAGGATCATTTAGTAATCGCGAAAGCGTTACGGAGATGACAGATAAACTCCAGTGGAAGACTCTGCAAGAGAGACGCTCAGTTGAGTTGAAGTTTCGAGAACATACCTTCACCGAGGTGTCAAGCAGTATATTGCTCCCTCCTACGTATATCTCGCGAAGAGACCATGAGGATAAAATCAGAGAGATTAGACCCCACACAGAGGCATACCGACAATCTTTCTTTACACGAACAATACGAGACTGGAATAGAAAGGAGGACCGATAGAAGTACTCAAAGTACCCTCGCCACACACCGTCAGGTGGCTTGCGGAGTATGGATGTAGATGTAGGTGTAGAGATCAAATTCGATCACCGGTCGGTCCTAGGATTTTTGTATGTAACTTATCAATTTTTCCAAGCCCGGCAATGTTTACTAATGTGAAAAATGAGGCGTTGTCCCGCGATTCAGAGTCGACGTCTAACTGTAGGTTTCCTGTTACTGGCTGGGTGAGTCATTTTACAGGTCGGAGGAAGGCAACGGCACTACACCTCCAATGGGAACATGCTTATCAAATGACAGTGGTATTCAAACCAATGCCAGATTTAATGTAAGTAACTTTTACTTGAGATCAACAGATGGGTTTCTCAACACTTATAGAAGAAAGGAGATACTTTTCCGAGATGAAATGTGTAATGATTTCAGGCATGGATGAAACAAGTAGCACGTAAAGGAATTAGAGGCACTGCGCTTGACTACATAACGCAGAGGGACACAGAGGAAATCGTTTTGATTAAGCCCTTAGCAGGGAACAGCATCCAGAGACATGTGAGGTGATGACATAAGAGGATCAACCTTGATGTGTGAGGGAGAACAGCCGCGCGGGATTAGCCGAGCGGTCTTGGGCGCGGCAGTCATGAACTGTGCGGCTGGTCCCGGCGGAGGTTCGAGTCCTCTCCTGGGCATGGGTGTGTGTGTTTGTCCTTAGGATAATTTAGGTTAAGTAGTGTGTAAGCTTAGAGACTGATAACTTTAGCAGTTAAGTCCCATAAGATTTCACACACATTTGAACATTTTTTTGGGGGAGAACATGTCGGAAACGCTCTCGAAGGTGTCCACGTGGAAGCTCTCTTCATGACCCCGAGAATGTTCTAGAATGCGATCTTTCAGGATTTCTCAGAGCAATTGGTAAATGGTTTGCGTTCAGGTATAGAGATGCGTTTGTTGATTCCATTTTTCTGTACGATATTTCGACGGCCAGACTAGTCTATTCTTCAGTTACTATGAGCTTCGTTATAATGCTTACTCGGTGCCTGGACTCCATCCAGTATTGTCGGTAATGCGACTTCGACGCCTCCTGGCTGGCGACACTTTAAGGGGAGGTTTACTATCTTTTGGCACAAAAAATCGATTTTTTAAATTGCATTTTTGGATCCATAGAAGTGTTTAGAATCCACCCCTGAAACGGTTTTTCCGAATACGCAACGGAAATGTTTGTATTCGTGGTTGAACAAAAAAATGCACCTGCCTGAAATCGGCCTTTTTCACGCACCAGTTTTTTTTCTTTTGGAGGACGATTTATTGTACCGATTCTTGGGAGGAAACACACAAAATTCAAATGAAAGTTTTAAAGCATGTGTTTGGAAGTTAGCCCCCAAGCATTTGCATTCTGGTGCGTAGACTGTGGAGATTGCGACTTTCCCGGCAGTGAGCAGCTTCAACGGAGGGTATTCAACAATTATGAAGACAATGTCAACGATAGACGTCACCCTGGGACTCTATTCGACGCAGTTCGCCAAGCATTCGGACGACCACCGGCTTTAAGCAGCCGAAAACCGCTTGTCACCGGCCGTACGAGCGGCTCTGGAGCAGCGCGGGATGGCCCAGATCGAGCAGAACGCACTCTGTGAGGAAGAGGAAGGGCTATTTTATGGACCCGGAATAGCAGATTGAACGTACGTTGCATATATATATATATATATATATATATATATATATATATATATATATATATATATATAGTCAAAACGTCAAACACGTTTTTCTCGAAATGACATTTTTTTATTTTTATTTATTTATTTATTTTTTTTTTTTTTACCACGCCGTATGGTAACTTCAAATCTACTGAACCGATTGGCATGATTCTTTGTTTCCGACGAAACTAACTAAATTGTCTAGGAGTTGTACCACTTTTATTCCAATACATCAACTATAAACATTTTTACTTGGCCGACAAAGTCGAAAAATCGATGAAAAACCCTATTTTTTCAAATGGCCGCCATTTTGTTTACTAGGGTCCAAATAACTTAAACGAGGTACAACTCCTAAAGAATCTGATATACTTCGCTAACGTCAACTCAATTTTGATTTCAGGCGAGCCAGCTGACCTGTGACATACCGCGCGTGGAGGTCTACACCGAAATTTTGTTTCGTTCCGACAGCACTTCCGCCTTTGATCTTCGACTTTTGCGGTCGAAAAAATTCCAGTTTGTAGAGGAAATATTAATAAACATTTTGGCCAAATTTGACATTTATATCTATAACATATCCCGAGACAAAAATTCTCAAAGAACATGCTTTTTTCGGACCAAAGATAGTAAACCTCCCCTTAAGAAATTGAGTAACAGATCCCAAGGCTTGCTTGTATTGATACATACGTCCTGACTTGCTATGTTTTCTGATCGCGTTATATGTGAATGTGGCCTGTCTTGAGTGTGGTAGACTACCAGTGTAGTCAATAAGAGGAACATAAGTGACGCAACTGACTAAAACAACCAAGCATATCAGCTGTCACCGAGCGCTGCCTCGAGTATAATCATGAAATGAAATGCAACGAAATCAGTTCGTGGAGCAAACGCCAAGTTTCCAGATGGCGTAATTAAAGAGTCTACCGAAATAAAGTTGTCTGCAAGGCTAATGAGCCGTGACGGACGCTTCAATTTAAGCAAGGTTTGGGATCCTGCATTAGATTTATTAAGACCTCGCCGGTCAAATCATTGATCGCGACTAAAAAATTCCGTGAGAAAATGTGCTTCGCGAAATAATGACGCGGGGTCTGAAAACAAATGAGCAACAAATGAGCATCATAGGTCGTAGTGGACTCCATTAGTCGAACTCACGACGCCAACAATTATTCACAGTCTGACTGTAGACCAGGCAGTGAGTTTGCGTAATATCTCAGTTCGCAGAATCTGAAGTGGTCGGCTGGGCCGGTCATCTATATATCGTGCAGAAGAATGGAATCAACAATTCGGCTGGACAGCTGATGGCACACGATTTAAGTCCCCGAATGTCGACAAAAGTGTACTTACTGTTTCCAGGAAATGTAACGTATAATAAATGTACGAAAACACCCTCAGAAGACAGGGTGGAATCTTCCATCACACTTGAGTGGGGACGGTAGAAACAAAGAACGGTAAGGAGTAACAGTTTTAACGAAGAAATAAAGTGAGAGTAACGTCATTTTGATGTTTAACATCTAACAGAGGTGATGGTAACACCTAAATTTGAGTTAGCCACAGTATGTGTAATGACAGAGGACGGTGCAAGAGTTGGACCGAGGTAACAGATAGGTATACCAGTCGCTTGTCCGGAGTCTTGGCATGCGGACGACGTAAAAACTGGACAGGCGGATGGTGGAGAGAGACGCCGGTTTGCTGCTGCGAAGGCCTGCAGCGATCACGTTCCTTAGTCGCAGAAGATTACTAATACGAGAGCTGCCAGTTAGAATCCAGAAAGCTTTCAGAAGTTTAGTTTGTTTTGACGTGAACCTTAAACAATGAACAATGCGTTTAAAGACTGATACGCTCATAAAAGACGTTGCTTCCCTCCAGACCAAGTAAGTGCGCCTACGCCATGCACTTTGTGGGAGACGTTTCCGTTCCTCATTGTGTGTGTTTACACCGCTGATGACCATTTGGCTGCCGTGCAATGTGATCTGTAAATGAATATTATCATTTTAATTCTGTTATGTGATTTTTTCTTATTGTAGAATCAGCATTTTGAATCTTGTACAATTTTGTTTCAAGACTGGTGCGACAAAGAAAGCCTTTACATCTTCGTATCCTCATGGGTAAGTAATGATGCACGCTACCGTAATAATTATGGGTTCCATCGAACAGAACTCGTAGGAAAGGCGTGTACTAAGTTTACGGTTCTCCGAAATGGCACTTTATGACATAATGGCAAATACAGATTACCTAGAAAACGCAACTGATGTCAAATAAGCGTATTACTGGTCACCACGTAGCGATAATAAATTGTCTTTATACTGTACTTGATTCTAAATTTGCGTGTGGCCTTAATCATCGGCCTTCCTAGCCTATTTTTCTTAATGGTTTTCGACGTACTACAGTTGTTTCAAGGAGAGAGCAAAGTATCGGGATTTTTCCTGTGTAAAGGTCAGACGCTAGGTTTGCAGGAAGGTGGAATTTAGTTTGGCGGACGACGATTGTAGTGTAAGATAAGTCGCTGTGTTACCTGAGCTCGATCCTGAGCATATGTGCCACCAACAGCAAAGGTAGACAAAAATAATTTTAGCGTGGTTTAGCTCCCAGTCGGGTGCACGGTGGCGTTTTCATTAGGCCAGATATTATTGTGCTAGGAATAGAAAATGAGGGTTTGATGAAATTTTCATGGAGTGTAAAGTTAAGCAACTCAAGTGTCAGCTTGTGCTGCTGAATAATTTTGTTTATACACTTTCAAAGTCTTCATTATTATGACCGGATGAAACAACAGTCCTGTGGAAATAGCTGTGGGTTCCCTGATTGCTCTGGAAGATGGCTCATCTGGATTACAACAGATGAAATATTAGTTCACTTTATTACATGAATGGTAAAAAGATTTACTTAACTTAATACATTCTTTCGCGACAGGAGTGCTTAATAATTTGTGGTAGTCATTGATTATTAAAGCACCACTTCATGCGCTAATTAACAAAACAGTTGTCTTGAAGTACAATGTTCAATACTTACAGAAGTACATTTCCAGCTGAGACTTGAATAACTCTTAGTCCTACTTGCTGATGTTGACTGCTTCAGCTGAGGTCACGAAGTGCGGCTCTATGTTGACCTCCGTGCGAAGGCGCCACTGTGCTGAGAGAGAGATCGTGTCTACTTCAGCTTCCACCATTACGGGTTGAAGCCAGACATCGCTAATGTCTGTAGTATCGATGTGAGTTGCCTTGGTGTGACAACGCGATCTTTGGATGATACCAGTTTCATATTATATGTCTTACATACAAATGGATAAACGGGAATACCCTACAGTCATAACAAAACTTTATTGTTTTTTGATTTGTTGCTTTGGCACAAAGTGCATAGGTGCCAGAGTATAAATCCAAAGGATCAGCTTTCAGATCCCAGTCGACCCTAGGATTTTTCTCTGTCTCTAATGACTGCGCTGTCTGAGGGATGTTAAACTCTAATCTTCCTTCTTTTTTAACGATTTTTCTGATACAGGCAAGGGTGTAATACTTCCAACCGGACCATGTCTGGTAAGGGGCAGTGGTATTCAAACCAATCTTTGAATTAAAAGCCGTCGCTTCGAAAACGAGTTTTATATCATATACATTAGTGCGAGTTGTAAGTCGCAGGCGTGTTACAAAGTCTCCCTAAGCATTATTTTCGTCTGCTAGGAAAATCACAGTCTTTGCCTGCATAGTGGAAGCATATTATATTAAAAAACTAAAAACCCGCCTCGGTTGCGAAAAAAGCACCTAATGTTAAGTGTTAACCCAGGTTTCGGCGTAGATAACTACACCTTCTTCAGAACAACAATAAAACCCACAAGTGCCTAAGAAGACCTTTGTCAATGATTAAAAGAACACCATAGCTATACATTTATAAACGAAAAAGAAAAGGAAAACACAAGCAGTATATATGTACAAAGTCAAAACCACTACTTAACCGGCCTATGTTCGATGGGCCATGACTCGCGATAAACTGCAGCTAGAAATGGTCGCTCACTTACAAGCCTGACCCGCTACCTATGCACATGCGCAAGACAAGTTCCTCCTGTTGTCATAGGTAGCTTCATATATAAGTTTCTTTACTAGCATAAGCAACCGTGTGCGGCTATTTTTAGGTTTCATCTCCTGTTTAGCTCGACTCTTGTTCTATCCATTCCATTTTTTGATATACGTTGATCCACGGTTGTATTGAACATGGGCCATTTAGCCCCGACCCATGTACAAACTTTCTCGTATTCGTATGCGCATGCGCATTCAAGTAACTTCCCTTGTCTTGCGCATGTGCATAGGTAGCGGGTCAGGCTTGTAAGTGAGCGACCATTTGTAGCCCATCGAACATAGGCCGGTGTAAGTTAAGTAGTGGTATTGACTTTGTACACATGTACTATTTGTGTTTTCCTTTTCTTTTTCGTTTATAAATGTATAGCTATGGTGTTCTTTTAATCATTGACAAAGGTCTTCTTAGGCACTTGTGGGTTTTATTGTTGTTCTGAAGAAGGTGTAGTTATCTACGCCGAAACCTGGGTTAACACTTAACACTAGGTGCTTTCTTCGCAATCGAGGCGGGTTTTTAGTTTTTTAATATATTAAACAACGATTGCTGACGCACTACAATGTAGAAGGAAGCATATTAGCTGTACAAGGTAGTTTGGAGTGGTACCCTACTGACCAAACGGTTGGTTGAGATATGAGCTAGTGTACTCATGTGGTCGGAGGGAAAAGGAACACTTCTGTTTCCGCCGAGCCGGCCGTTGTGGCCGAGCGGATCTAGGCGTTTTAGTCAGGAACCGCACGAATGCTACAGTCGCAGGTTAGAATCCTGCCTCGGACATGGATGTGTGTGATGTCCTTAGGTTAGTTAGTTTTAAGTAGTTCAAAGTTCTAGGGGACTGATGACCTCAGATGTTAAGTCCCATAGTGCTCTGCCTAGAACCGCTCGGCCACTCCAGCCGGCGAGCTTGGGAGAGCTCACTTCAGTGAGTACTTTCTTCCTTCAGTGGAATCATTATTCAGATAAACTGCCATCGGCAGATAATACAAGTATTTTTCTACATGCATATTACAAAAAGCATCAGATAGGTCAGAGCGGCTCAAGACTTCGATACACTCGCTGATCCTGAATATGTTAAGAGTGACTATTGTGATTAACAGTTCTTATAAGTAGGTGTTAGGCTATACAACGAGGAGTCTACATCTCCATCGCATGGACACTCTCTATAAGAGACGATACAGAATACATTCAGGTTGTTTTAACAGGTTTGGGTTTGTTGGACGTAGTCGTATCTTAAATCTATGTCACCATCCTCTGTATTTATCACTGCGCTGTGAAAGTCCTTCCTACTTCCGAATATCTTATCAGTCTAACTCAGATCGTGTTTCTATTCATTCAAGGGTCAAAATTTTGTATGTTAAGGGGAATAATGTCAGGGTATTAAGACTAACATCATACCATTCATGTACTGAGCTTCAGTTTAAAAAGGAATTTTTAGGCTTTCAGTGTTGACGACAACTGTACTTTTTGACAAGATGAGTCTTGTAACGGTCCTGAACTTGAATCCGGAATTCCTGCATTTTGCGGGCAGTTGTCTTAACCCTTAACCTATATACCTTCAAATGTAAACGTAGGCTTCCGCGGCCGTTGTCACAGTCAGCCGGCCGGAGAAGCTGTGCGGTTCTAGGCGCTACATTCTGGAGCCGAGCGACCACTACGGTCGCAGGTTCGAATCCTGCCTCGGGCATGGATGTGTGTGATGTCCTTAGGTTCTAGGCGACTGATGATCTCAGAAGTGAAGTCGCATAGTGCTCAGAGCCATTTGAACCATTTTGTCACAGTCAATAAAATTCTTTTGGGTTTGGGACCATATTGTCAACTATAAAATTCCAACGTTTCGTGGACTATTGCAAGACGCCTTCCACAGGGTGTATTGGTAACTGCTGAATGGGCGCTAGTTTGATTACTTATATACTACTGTATAAGTAGTATAGTATATAGTATGGGTCCCAAACCCAGACGAATTGTATTGACTATATACCTTTAGGCCCGAATCATTCTCTCTCGTGCTTCCACCATTGAATTCCGAACGCTACTGCCAGAGGTTCTCCAATGAGTTATGTGGATATAGCACCACTGGGGAAACAGAGTCGATGGAGGACCGTGATTCACCCTGCCACAGTGGATGTATATGTAATAAATTAAATGCACTAAATGGGATGCATGAATCGATATGGAACTGAAAACACTGTTGTAGCAATGACGTGTGACGACATGAATGCAAACAATTCAGATATGCCGAACCTGCAGCGTCATGCACTCCGTAAACTTAGGATAAAATGGTGAGTTCCTATTTGATTATAGGGTCATTCTCCTCATCGGACCCTCCTTCATACCTCCTCTTGTAGTCATGCCAATAGCGTTCAGTAGGAGACAGATGTCGTGAGTAAGGAATTCTCGAAACCTGCGACGTTACTGGAACAACACTGGTGTTGTCGGAACAGGTACAACAAAACTTCGTGGAACTATATCACGTCTGTGTCTAAGCTACGTTACGGAATATAAGCAACTGTTATGAAGTTCAAACTGTATAGATAAATAAAATTACTGCAAAAAGTGTCTAGTTGTATTTTTAACATCGTCAGTAGACCAATGTTATATTTGATAGCTCCTGTTTTCCACTTATAATTTTCGACCCAGCTGTTTTAGGTGCGTTCTCTATCTCAATGTGATACATTTGGTTGAGATATCTACGGTTCTTCGTCGATCGTACACGACGCGTTGCGCGCCGCTCACATGTCCGCAGAAGACTTTAAACCAGCCACAAGCCGTTGCTATAGAGGGCTGACTACATGCCGCCGTTAGCGCTACACGCGTCACCTCACTGCCAGCAGTTCTGTTTAGCGCGTATTTAAGCCGCTGTACTCAGAGTTCCGTCTCAGATTATTCTCAGATTACTTTCCGATCACGCCGATGTTACAGAAGACAGTGGAGCGAGACCTTGCGAACGTAGCACGATGGTATTGCTACTCCAGCTGCTATTAAATATAGTAATCCAGTACTTGTGAAAAAGAGAGAGAGACTGTAGGGTACAAAGTTATGTATGCTTAATTTTGTATATGTTGTAAAGAAATACATTTATGTTTTAATCATTCTGCAGTGTTTGATGCGTGCTCGCGTCTTCATCCACATAATCACACCGACAGGTACAACATTGTCCTTCTGCACTGAAGCGCCAAAGAAACTGATATAGGCATGCGTATTCAAATACATACACACTATGTAATCAAAAGTACCCCCCCCCCCCCCCATGAACCATGGACCTTGCCGTTGGTGGGGAGGCTTGCGTGCCTCAACGATACAGATAGCCGTACCGTAGGTGCAACCACAACGGAGGGGTATCTGTTGAGAGGCCAGACAAACGTGTGGTTCCTGAAGAGGGGCAGCAGCCTTTTCAATAGTTGCAGGGGCAACAGTCTGGATGATTGACTGATCTGGCCAATGTAACATTAACCAAAACGGCCTTGCTGTTGTGGTACTGCGAACGGCTGAAAGCAAGGGGAAACTACAGCCGTAATTTTTCCCGAGGGCATGCAGCTTTACTGTATGGTTAAATGATGATGGCGTCCTCTTGGGTAAAATATTCCGGAGGTAAAATAGTCCCCCATTCGGATCTCCGGGCGGGGGCTACTCAAGAGGACGTCGTTATCAGGAGAAAGAAAACAGGCGTTCTACGGATCGGAGCGTGGAATGTCAGATCCCTTAATCGGGCAGGCTGGTTAGAAAATTTAAAAAGAGAAATGGATAGGGTAAAGTTAGATATAGTGGGAATTAGTGAAGTTTGGTGGCAGGAGAAACAAGACTTATGGTCAGGTGAATACCGGGTTATAAATACAAAATCAAATAGGGGTAATGCAGGAGTAGGTTTAATAATGAATAAAAAAATAGGAGTGCGGGTAAGCTACTACAAACAGCATAGTGAACGTATTATAGTGGCCAAGATAGACACGAAGCCCACACCTACTACAGTAGTACAAGTTTATATGCCAACTAGCTCTGCAGATGACGAAGAAATTGAAGAAATGTGTGATGAGATAAAAGAAATTATTCAGGTAGTGAAGGGAGACGAAAATTTAATAGTCATGGGTGACTGGAATTCGACAGTAGGAAAAGGGAGAGAAGGAAACATAGTAGGTGAATATGGATTGGGGCAAAGAAATGAAAGAGGAAGCCATCTGTTAGAATTTTTCACAGAGCATAACTTATTCATAGCTAACACCTGGTTCAAGAATCATAAAAGGTTGTGTACATGGAAGAATCCTGGAGATACTAAAAGGTATCAGATAGATTATATAATGGTAAGACAGAGATTTAGGAACCAGATTTTAAATTGTAAGACATTTCCAGGGGCAGATGTGGACTCTGACCACAATCTATTGGTTATGAACTGTAGATTAAAACTGAAGAAATTGCAAAAAGGTGGGAATTTAAGGAGATGGGACCTGGATAAACTGACTAAACCAGAGGTTGTACAGAGTTTCAGGGACAGCATAAGGGAACAGTTGACGGGAATGGGGGAAAGAAATACAGTAGAAGACGAATGGGTAGCTCTGAGGGATGAAGTAGTGAAGGCAGCAGAGGATCAAGTAGGTAAAAAGACGAGGGCTAGTAGAAATCCTCGGGTAACAGAAGAAATATTGAATTTAATTGATGAAAGGAGAAAATATAAAAATGCAGTAAATGAAGCAGGCAAAAAGGAATATAAACGTCTCAAAAATGAGATCGACAGGAAGTGCAAAATGGCTAAGCAGGCATGGCTAGAGGACAAATGTAAGGATGTAGAGGCTTATCTCACTAGGGGTAAGATAGATACAGCCTACAGGAAAATTAAAGAGACCTTTGGAGAAAAGAGAGCCACTTGTATGAATATCAAGAGCTCAGATGGAAACCCAGTTCTAAGCAAAGAGGGGAAAGCAGAAAGGTGGAAGGAGTATATAGAGGGTCTATACAACGGCGATATACTTGAGGACAGTATTATGGAAATGGAAAAGAATGTAGATGAAGATGAAATGGGAGATACGATACTGCGTGAAGAGTTTGACAGAGCACTGAAAGACCTGAGTCGAAACAAGGCCCCGGGAGTAGACAACATTCCATTAGAACTACTGATGGCCTTGGGAGAGCCAGTCCTGACAAAACTCTACCATCTGGTGAGCAAGATGTACGAGACAGGCGAAATACCCTCAGATTTCAAGAAGAATGTAATAATTCCAATCCCAAAGAAAGCAGGTGTTGACAGATATGAAAATTACCGAACTATCAGTTTAATAAGTCACAGCTGCAAAATACTAACACGAATTATTTACAGAGGAATGGAAAAACTGGTAGAAGCCAACCTCGGGGAAGATCAGTTTGGATTCCGTAGAAATGTTGGAACACGTGAGGCAGTACTGACCTTACGCCTTATCTTAGAAGAAAGATTAAGGAAAGGCAAACCTACGTTTCTAGCATTTGTAGACTTAGAGAAAGCTTTTGACAATGTTGATTGGAATACTCTCTTTCAAATTCTAAAGGTGGCAGGGGTAAAATACAGGGAGTGAAAGGCTATTTACAATTTGTACAGAAACCAGACGGCGGTTACAAGAGTCGAGGGACAAGAAAGGGAAGCAGCGATTGGGAAGGGAGTGAGGCAGGGTTGTAGCCTCTCCCCGATGTTATTCAATCTGTATATTGAGCAAGCAGTAAAGGAAACAAAAGAAAAATTCGGAGTAGGTATTAAAATCCATGGAGAAGAAATAAAAACTTTGAGGTTCGCCGATGACATTATAATTCTGTCAGAGAGAGCAAAGGACTTGGAAGAGCAGTTGAACGGAATGGACAGTGTCTTGAAAGGAGGATATAAGATGGACATCAACAAAAGCAAAACGAGTATAATGGAATGTAGTCGAATTAAGTCGGGTGATGCTGAGGGAATTAGATTAGGAAATGAGACACTTAAAGTAGTAAAGGAGTTTTGCTATTTGGGGAGCAAAATAACTGATGATGGTCGAAGTAGAGAAGATATAAAATGTAGACAGGCAATGGCAAGGAAAGTGTTTCTGAAGAAGAGAAATTTGTTAACATCGAGTATAGATTTAAGTGTCAGGAAGTTGTTTCTGAAAGTATTTGTATGGAGTGTAGCCATGTATGGAAGTGAAACATGGACAGTAAATAGTTAGGACAAGAAGAGAATAGAAGCTTTTGAAATGTGGTGCTACAGAAGAATGTTGAAGATTAGGTGGGTAGATCACGTAACTAATGAGGAGGTATTGAATAGGATTGGGGAGAAGAGAAGTCTGTGGCACAACTTAACCAGAAGAAGGGATCGGTTGGTAGGACATGTCCTGAGGCATCAAGGGATCACAAATTTAGCATTGGAGGGCAGCGTGGAGGGTAAAAATCGTAGAGGGAGACCAAGAGATGAATACACTAAGCAGATTAAGAAGGATGTAGGTTGCAGTAGGTACTGGGAGATGAAGGAGCTTGCACAGGATAGATTAGCATGGAGAGCTGCATCAAACCAGTCTCAGGACTGAAGACCACAACAACAACAACAATCAAAAGTATACTGACACTCCCAAAAACATACGTTTTTCATATTAGGTGCATTTTGCTGACACCTACTGCCAGGTACTCCATATCAGCGACCTCAGTAGTCATTAGACATGGTGAGAGAGCAGAATGGGGCGCTCCGCGGAACTCAACACTTCGAACGTGGTCAAGTGAATGGGTGTCACTTGCGTCATACGTCTGTACGCGACATTTCCACACTCCTAAACATCCGTAAGTCCACTGTTTCCGATGGGATAGTAAAGTGGAAACGGGAAGGGGGGCACGTACAAAACAAAGGCGTACAGGCCGACCTCGTCTGTTGACTGACATCGACCGCCGACAGTTGCAGAGGGCCGTAATGTGTAATAGGCAGACATCTATACAGACCATCACACAGGAATTCCATACTGTATCAGGAACCACTGCAAGTACTATGACAGTTAGGCGGGAGGTGAGAAAACTTGGATTTCATGGTCGAGTAGCTGCTCTTAAGCCACACATCACCCCGGTAAATGCCAAACAACGCCTCGCTTGGTGTAACGAGCGTAAACATTGGACGATTGAACAGTGGAAAAACGTTGTGTGGAGTGATGAATCACGGTACACAATGTGGCAATCCGATGGCAGGCTGTGGGTTCGGCCGATGCCCGGTGAACGTCATCTGCCAGCTTGTCTAGTGCCAATAGTAAAATTCAGAGGCGGTGATATTATGGTGTTGTTCTTTTGCGTGGCACTATCACAGTACAGGCCTACATTGATGTTTTAAGGACCTTCTTGCCCTCCACTGTTGAAGATCAGTTCGGGGGGGGGGGGGGTGGCGATTGCATCTTTCAACACGATCGAGCACCTGTTCATAATGCACGGCCTGTGGCGGAGTGGTTACACGACGATAACATTCCTGTAATGGACTTGCCTGCACAGATTCATGAACTGAATCCTATAGAACACCTTTGGGATGTTTTGGAACGCCGACTTCTTGCTAGGCCTCACCAACAGACATCGATACCTCTCCTCAGTACAGCACTCCGTGAAGAATGTGCTGCCATTCCCCAAGATACCTTCCAGCATCTGAACGTATGCCTGCGAGAGTGAAAGCTACCATCAGGGCTAAGGGTGTGCCAACAGCATATTGAATTCCAGCATTACCGATGGAGGGCGCCACGAACTTGTAAACCATTTTCAGCCAGGTGTCCGGATACTTTTGAAGACATAGTGTATATGTAAACAGGCAGAATACGATGCTGCGGTCGCCAACGCCTATAAGAGACAACAAGTGTCTGGCGCAGTTGTTAGATCGGTTACTGCTACTGTAGTGGTAGGTTATCAAGATTTAAGCCGGCCGCGGTGGTCTCGCGGTTCTAGGCGCGCAGTCCGGAACCGTGCAACTGCTACGGCCACAGGTTCGAATCCTGCCTCGGCATGGATGTGTGTGATGTCCTTAGGTTAGTTAGGTTTATGTAGTTCTAAGTTCTAGGGGACTGATGACCACAGCGGTTGAGTCCCATAGTGCTCAGAGCCATTTGAACCATTTGAACCATCAAGATTTAAGTGAGTCTGAACGTGGTGCTATAGTCGGCGCTCAAGCGGTGAAGCGAGGTAGCGATGAAGTGGGAAATTTCCTGGACGACCGTTTCACGAGTGTACCGTGAATATCAGGAATCCGGTAAAATATCAAATCTCCGATATCGCTGCGGCCGGAAAAAGATCCTGCAAGAAAGGGACCAACGACGATTTTTCCCTTTAATTTTTATTGATGTGTAGATCTGCGGTATGGACGCAATGTTCTTCGACGTAGCCCGGCGCTCCCCGCGCCACTCACATCTACGATTTTTTTTTCTTTATTGTTATTTACAGGAAAGGTAGGCCGGCAGCGGCGTATCTATGCCGCTCTTCGGCCACAGTTAACACACATAGCATAATTAGAGAATAAAAAACAAAACAAACATGGTGGATAAAACACGGTACTCAGACATATTTAAATACATGTAGTCGTTCAGAGGCGCAATGTTCGAATAAAAAACGTTCAGCACTTGGTCACAAACAGAGAAGACGGAAATTACACATGTGAACGGTGGAGCACGAACGTAGAGACACTTAAGCACTAACACGAAGACACACACAAAACACTGGCGACGATCTCCGGCGCACGAATATTCACTGTTCACGTACAAAGCCGGGGACCTGCCAAAGGGAAAAGGTTTGTGTAGGTGGGAGAGGGGGAGGGTGTAGATGCCAGTGGCAGCGGAGAAGGGAGGGGGAGGGAGAAGGAAGGGGGGCGGTAGGGGAAGCCCGGGGTGGGAGAGGAGGGGGGAGGAAGAGAGGAGGAAGAGAAGGGAGAGAAGGGAGAAAGGGTGCCCTGGGGGAAAAACACAGAGGGAGGAAGGGGAGGATCAAAGTTGGTAGGAGGGGTAGATGGAGGGTATGAGGGCAACAGCTACGAGAGAGACGGCAGCTTTATATCTCTCACTACTGCAGCGCCAGTCGAGCATCGCTCTTCCTTCGCTCGCTGTTCTCCAAAGGGGGATACATAAACGCCACAAGAGGACGATAAAATCACACGATGTCACTGCGTGCTACTCTGATTGAACGGCGAGCTGTTTAGCAGCAGCAATTCAGATCTTCGCCCGCAGATCTATAGACTCATCAGCATTAGCAGGGGAGATTGCAGTAATGACAGTATATCGTCGTCGCACGACCCTACTAAACGTTGCTAACTGTCAGAGAAATATACAGGGTGATTCTGCTGGCCTTACCGCTGTCATTTTGGTTCAAATGGCTCTGAGCACTATGGGACTCAACTGCTGAGGTCATTAGTCCCCTAGAACTTAGAACTAGTTAAACCTAACTAACCTAAGGACATCACAAACATCCATGCCCGAGGCAGGATTCGAACCTGCGACCGTAGCGGTCTTGCGGTTCCAGACTGCAGCGCCTTTAACCGCACGGCCACTTCGGCCGGCGCTGTCATTTTATGTAAATAACATTGTTACACCTGACCTTCATAAACCACGTGCAACATTTTCACACTCTTTCGCTCACTACTCGGAGACTATTAATCCTAAACCAAAAATGAACAGACCTTTTCGTAGTTGGATTTTGTACTGGGATACGTCTTCGCTAGAGGCAGTAGTCTTAGAGTTGTTCAAGAAAAACTTAAAAAAGTGACCTTCAACCGCAACCCCACTCCCACACTAAGCCCCCACCGGTCAGGATTTCTAGTATGTGTTTATGGTACTCCCTCTTACCACTGTACAAATATTTGCGACTTTTTTCAGTCTTCACTGACTGGCGTTATAACATCGCTAGTTTCGTCGAGCGCTTACAAATCGTAAAACTAACGTTTGTGTAAATTTTATTTAACAGTTTTGTGAATATTTACAGCATAGACTTAACAATTACATCATTTAATTCGTCAGGCTTTCTGACTTCGAACCTACATACTTGTACGGGTTAACTTTGGATCGAATTTTAAACGTAATTAGTTTTAGCGGGACGTTTACAAAATTCGTTTACTCTCACAGGCACCCTTAAATTAATAACATTAACGAAGTAGCTGATTATGCTGGTGGCGTAACAGCAGAATCAATATCGGGAAATTTTGTACAGTAGTAGGAGGGAGTGCCACGAACAACTACTAGAAACCGTGAATTGTGAAAAATGAGTGTGGTGTGGAGATGCGTTTGAAGGATACTTTCGTACGTTTCTCTTGAATGACACGAAAACCATGGTCTCCAGCGGAAACGTATCCCACTACAAAATGTAACTACATTAAATTTCGTACAAAAAGTTCCTGCTCTTTTCTTCTGCGGGATTAATGGTCTGAGCGTAGCGAGCGAGAGAATATGAAAATCACTCATGTGGTTTATGAAGGCCACCTATAACAGTGAGGGTTGTATAAAACGACAGAGAGAGGGGCGGGGGGGGGGGGGGGGGCAGCTGAATCACCCTGTGTAAGTGTAATAGCATTCGAGACTGTATGGTTCTATCAAGAACATTACTATAATTGTATGTAACCGAGCGCCACAGAAGAATCTGCAGCATTCAAAGTTGTATATAACTCAATTATTAAGTGTAGATTCTATAAATAAACTAAATAATGTGTTAATTTTCTGCATTCAAAGTTGTGTATAACTCAATTATTCAAATGGCTCTGAGCACTATGGGACTCAACTGCTGTGGTCATAAGTCCCCTAGAACTTAGAACTACTTAAACCTAACTAACCTAAGGACATCACACACATCCATGCCCGAGGCAGGATTCGAACCTGCGACCGTAGCAGTCGCACGGTTCCGGACTGCGCGCCTAGAACCGCGAGACCACCGCGGCCGGCAACTCAGTTATTAAGTATAGATTTTGCAAATAAACTAAATAATGTGTTAATTCTCTGTAGATGTCTGACTGTATTTATTGACCACCTCAACTACTGATACAACAAAACGTGTCTTCGTATTTATTGACCACCTCAACTACTGATACAACAAAACGTGTCTTCATATTTATTGACCACCTCAACTACTGATACAACAAAACGTGTCTTCCATCTTACGGAGAGAAAAGAAGTGTTACGAGCGGGTAGCAGCTGTTGTGTCTAGGTATTAATTTTCAAGTAGATAGTAATTCCTCTTAATTAATTTGGCTTTTAATTATGATGGCTCCTAGCCGTTACATTGGCCTTTCCGTTGAAAGCATCTTCTTCTATATTCCATGAACTTTCGACATTGCAGCCGGATTATGTCGACTTCTTGCCACGATAATTTCGGCTGACAGCCATTCAATCATCTTCAGGTGAGTGTTTAGCACTGGGGATTGCTAGTTCACATCTCTAATTTTATTCTGAAAATTGGCGTGGAGACGCATCCGCAAAAGCAACCGCTACATGAACGACAGCTTTCGAATTTCGCACCCTCTTCCAGTACTGCTCCGTCTATGGCGGACAGGCGCAAACGTAAAGGTGCTACTACATGCGCGCTCATTGTCTGAATACGCAATCGTGTAGCTAAAATTCAGGTGTAAGAATTAATAAAATTAACTGTAGCTAGGCGAGTCATTGCCGGCCGCTGTGGTCTAGCGGTTCTGGGCGCTCAGTCCGGAGCCGCGCGACTGCTACGGTCGCAGGTTCGAGTCCTGCCTCGGGCATGGATGTGTGTGATGTCCTTGGGTTGGTTGGGTTTGGGTAGTTCTAAGTTCTAGGGTACTGATGACCACAGCAGTTAAGTCCCATAGTGCTCAGAGCCATTTGAACCATTTTTTAGGCGAGTCATTAGTTATAAAATGTTTTCTTTCTGAGGAAATTAAAGAAATCACCGCGTCTCACTCCCTATCCAGTTCAAGGACGCCATCACGATGAATAAGATCTTCCGCCAAACGTGTTTCCACTGTTGCCTTAATGGTTCAATCCCAGAAGGATCTCGTCGATCCCAAGATTTCCGTGGCAGAATAATCCATCGAATGTCCTGTGGAGATACAATTCTCTCCTATGACTGACTTACTGGGCTGCGAAAGGCATATGTGGCGATAATGCTCAACGCATTTTTCATGCACTGTACGTGTTGTCTGACCAATGTAGGCTTTGCTACTCTGGCAATGTATTCTGTAGATTCCATCCCTTCGCAATCCGGGATCGAACCGAGAAGAGCCCAAGTCGTTGTAGGAAGGCGGAACATTGCTTTGACACAATGTTCCATTAAGGTTCTGCTAATTTCGACTTTCAACTAGATGAAGGATGGGACCCGGTGATTTCTTTAATTTCTTCATTTTATGAATAATGACATTGCAGAGAGCGTGCATATACACACATTGAAAAAAAGTTTTGGATCACCTCCGTTCCGAGAGTTCCAGAAACTGTACAGAATATTGGAACAGAGATCAACATAAACATCATCTCCGCCATTTTTATTGCTCATGAAAACCGCACATTGCATGTTGCACCTGATGGCTCTTGATCTTCCACCATAACCGAGTCCATCAACATGAGGCAGCAAATATGAGGTAGCTAAGTAGGTGGAAACGTGTGTTCCACAATGCCAAGATTGTTTGGTAGCTACAACCGGAAAACACAATTCATTAGCAGGAGTACAAAATAAGTAAGTATTTACTACTTAACTTTGTTGTAGTCATGATCTGTTGGTTGACAATTATAGAACACACGACTAGACTAAGCGTCTGTAGAATGACATAATTTACATGTCACAAATCTTGCAGTGACGAATTAATCTCTCGTAATCTTGAATCTCGAATCCGGTGAATTTGAAGATTAACTTGGCTGTCGAAATGACAGAACGTAGAATTGTTTATAACTGCCAACTTAGTATGGTTCGCTTTACTGTAGTACTAATACGGAACGTTACAACTGAGCTACAAAGACCTGATTGCAGCAATGACTGAGCTGCAGACGTTGACTGACATCGGCGCTGGCTACGAACTGCAGAATGGCACAACTGCACTACACTCCTGCTACACATGAAGTGGCCTAGTTGCGCCTCGCGGCGAGCTTAAGTACTGCGACTGGCTGTGTACTATTTGGCTAGCACAGCCGTTCTTCTGTTCCGTTTATCGAGAGAATCGCATCCGGCGAATCAATCTCTCAGGTTGCGGTGTGGTCGTATGATTGCCGACATCACGGTACCACCATACAGCGATACCTTCGGAGGTGGTGCTCCAGATTCCTGTACACACCGGTACCTCTAATACCCAGTAGCACGTCCTCCTGCATTTATGTGTATTCGCTGTATTCGTCGTGCCATACTATCCACAGGTTCACCAATTGGTCCAGATTGCCAACTCCTCAACGCCGCTTCAGCTTAGATCACTCAGAGTGGTTGGTGGATCAGGTCATCCATAAACAGCCCTTTTCAATCTATCCCAGGCATGTTCGATAGTGTTCATGTATGGAGAACATGTGGCCACTCTAGTCGAGCGATGTCGTTATCCTGAAGGAAGTCATTCACAAGATGTGCACGATGGGGGCGCGAATTGTCGTCCATGAAGACGAATGCCTCGACAATATGCTGCCGATATGGTTGCACTGTCGGTCGGAGGATAGCATTCACGTATCCTATAGCCGTTACAGCACCTTTCATGACCACCAGCAGCCACCTCAAAACAGCAGGGTACCTCTACCTTTCTGCACTCGCTGGACAGTGTGTCTAAGGCGTTCAGCCTGACCGAGTTGCCCCTACACACGACTCCGACGATTGGTTGAAAGGATATGCGGCACTCATCGGTGAAGAGAACGTGATCCCAATCCTGAATGGTCCATTTAGCATGTTGTTGGGCCCATCTGTACCATGCTGCATGGTATCGTGGTTTCAAAGATGGACCTCGCCATGGAGGTCGGGAGTGAAGTTGCACATCATGCAGCCTATTGCGCACAGTTTGAATCGTAACACGACGTCCTGTGGCTGCACGAAAAGCATTTTCAACACGCTGTCGTTGCTGTCAGGGTTCCTCCGAGCCATAATCCATAGGTAGCGGTCATCCACTGCAGTAGTAGCCCTTGGGCGGTGTGGTATACACCACTTCTAACAAACACCGAACAACGCGCTCCAGTACGCGGCCGCCAAATACATCGCTGGCCGCACTTCTCTGGGCGGCCCGCTGCTTCCATCGCTGGCCGTCTTCACACGCACGCTCCCTTACGTGGCCGAGAAATACATCGCTGGCCGCACTTCTCCGGGCGGCTCGCGGCTATCATCGCTGGCCGCCTTCGCGCGCGCGCGTTTGTCAGCACACAGCAATTGGCTACGCCAGGAAACATTGCGATTGGTTTTCCCTGGAAAACAGCGACCCCAGCCGACGGCTCCATTATCTAGCAAGCCTTATATAAACCCGGCCGCCGCCGCAAACGACAGTTCTCATCGGGAAGTGCAGTACGCCGTGTTCCAGCTGCTTGTGAATGACTCGCCGCACCACTCGATTACCTGGCTGCTCGGCGGAAAATCTTGCGGCTTCACTTGGAGAGACTGAACTTCACTGGACTTGGGAATAATTACGGGACGTGCACCCCACCATGCACATTCGGATATTGACTGAAGAGGTTATCGTGTTATTCCTGGTTATAACAGGCGGCCTGAGCGAGGCATTTCATCGACAGTTCCTGTCTCTCTGTATCTCCTCCATGTCCGAACAACATCGCTTTGGTTCACCCAGAGACGCCTGGACACTTCCCTTGTTGAGAGCCCTTCCTGACACAAAGTAAGAATGCCGACGCGATCGAACCTCGGTATTGCCGCCTAGGCATGGTTGAACTACAGACATCACGAGCCGTCTACCTCCTTCCTGGTGGAATGACTGGAACTGATCGGCTGTCGGACAGCCTCCGTCCCATAGGCGCTGCTCGTGCATGGTTGTTTACATCTTTGGATGGGTTTAGTGACATTTCTGAACAGTCAAAAGGACTGTGTCTGTGATTCGATATCGACAGTCAACGCCATCTTCAGGTGTTCTGGGAACGGGGGTGATGCAAAACTTTTTTTTGGCGTGCGTAGTATTACTATTACGCATGCACCGACTCACCATAGAAGGAGCAAACTCGACAGAAGTCGCTCATACAGCGCATGCCTCTGCGCATGCGTCTCCGCGTGAACTAGCAATCTCTCGTCTGTCAGGTTGGAGCCCTGACAGTGTTTACCAGCGAGTACGTGCGCGTTGCTCGTTACGGTCACGAGTGTTGCTCAGCGTTGTGTAGTCGTAGTGTCTAAGTTGACGTTGATTTGTTGTTCACCTTTTACGGCAGCGTTGTTATTTCGCACGCGTCCCGTTGTACCGGGTATATATAGGCGACCGACGTTCGTGCCTATAGCCTGCCAGCGCCCTGACTACGTCAGTCGGGCCACAGACAGGAATCAGCGTGTAGGCGACTCTTCCGCTGCCCTTCGCGCGGCAATGTATCACCGGGCGCTCGACGGCCGTCCAGGCAAGCTGCCGGCTGCGCTGATACTGACACCACCCATCGAGATAAGGACCGAGCGCATCGTGCCTCCCGCCATAAGTCGCCGATAGCCACTGAGAGTGATACCGTTTCACGTGAACCCTGTACACAGCGTCGCGTGAGGGACCGATCTTCCTCTTCGTTCTCCGACGATTCTCATGGCCGCCTGGTGATAGGCCTCTCACCTAGATACGGTCAAGCCATGTCGGCCCCCAGCATTAATACAACCGACCGCCAAGTGGACGCCCCATCGGACGGTGCTTCGTCTCCACCATCTTGTCGGCCCAACAGGCCTTCTAGGGTCCTGTCGGTCGTCCCCTGGTCAACAATCTAAACGATCTTCCGCTCGCGCCAGTCGCAGCGGCCGAGGTTCTGATTCCGATGCCTCCGTACCTGGAGCAGTGAATCCTGTTACTGCCATGGATCAGGAATTAGGTCATCCTCCCGATCACACTTCTCAGAATCCGCCGCCACCACCTCCAAAGAAGGAGAAGATCCCTCCTATCGTTGTTTCCAAATCCAAAAACTACATTAAACTGAACACTTAACTGCAACGCCTTATTTTGGGCCAACTGCGTGCAGTATACCAAGTACCTGCTTCACACCATGGATGATTATCTCCAAGTCCTCAACTTTGTCAAGTCCAGGGCTATGGACTACTACACTCACCAGGCTTCTGGCGACAGAGGAACAAAAATCGTCGTCAGAGACCTTCCTTGCGAAGTTACAGAAACAGACGTCAGGGATGAATTACTCCGTCTCAAGTTTCTGGACCCTATGGTCCACCAAAACAACAAGAGGGACCCTGAGACCCCGAAATTAATCCCTATGCCCACCCAAGTTGTCTCCCTTCTTAGGAGAGAGGACGTCGAACGCATTTACCATATCAGGTATCTCCTGTTCACCAATGTGCGTATTGAATCGTATGAAGGCTGCAACAGCCCCTCCATCTGCCGCAGGTGTCAACGTTTGCGCCACACCGGCAATTACTGTTCACTACCTTTTTTGTATGTCAAGCGTTCTGGCTCGCATCCGTCAGAGGACTGAAAACTCCCGGCCTCAGAAAACCCACGTGCGCCCGCTTTTTGGGCACTTCTCATGATCCCCACCATCTGTCTTCCTGGAAGGGTTGTCCTAGATACCAGAAGTTTATGAAGCCTTCCCACCCTCCACGAAGGAAACCAAGAACGAATCGGCCACCCTCGCCTTCACGGGACCGCACCCATTTCCCCATCTTATGGGGAAAACCCGATGACCATTCCACCACTGATGCTCAGGTGCCTGACGCATCTGCGACAGAGGAGGCCCCTCCAGCTCCATCCCCTGCGACCACGTTCGCTGCTGGAGCTCAGTCTCCTCCTGCTCATCCAGTCTCCTACCACCCCCTGCTGAAGTGCCACAACCCTCCATTGCGGCGCCTTCTCCACCAGCCACCACGTCCATCCCAGCCCGTCGCAGGGTCAAGCAGCCCAACTGACATGTTCTTCCAGTGGTGGAGACTGATGCTTCTTTCCGGGATGACATGCAGGAGATCCTCCAGGTCATCTCTCTATTCACACGGCCCCACATCAGGTCTTTCATTCGTGAAACAGCTCAGAAGATCCGTCAGTCAGAGGGCAGGCTCACTATGGTCATCGCTCTTGTTGAAGGGCTAAGCCAGATTTTGTTATAATGGCGAATCGCCCACCACACAACCATCAGCCGCCTCAGGATCCAGTTGTCTGTATTTTTTATGCTAATGGTCGTAAGGGGACCACACCCTGCCTAGCTAACCCATGTTAATTTAGGCAAGTACTTGACACATTTCTGAAAAAAAAAACTATTTGATGCAGGACCTTAATATTTTTACTGTATGTTACATGAAGCTAACAGAGTCAACTGTACTAAAATCTACTTTATCCATTTAATAGTTTTTAAGAACTACTATTTTTAAGTTTACTAACAAAAAATATTAAGTTTTTTCTGCAGAAAATATTTTTTGTGAACTTCCTAATGGGGTAATATTAACGAATGTAGTTCCAGAGGTGGCTTTTGATGTTATGCAGAGTCTCTGAAAATTTCATTCATTTATCTATGATAGTCTCTGACATACTGGGGCATACGTACTAAAAATTTTAGTTTGCGGGAAATTGACCTTAAAGAAAAAACTTTTGAGATTTGTTACTTACATTTAATTAAAACTGTCCTGCTGCATATGATGGCCCTTCTTTGGCCTCTAGCAGGTCTTCCAGCTTCTTTTTCACTTTCCTGGATGTTTGTCTTTCTTTCTTGGCGATATTAGATGCAGACCTGTCTGCATCGGCTATCCTCATTTTATCGCAATGCTGCAGCCCAGTAATCATATTTTCACCAGAATTAATTCCCAGCTTTTTCAGTGCCCAATACTTTCCAATATTACCACAACTGAATGTAATAACGGCATTATGAACTCCTAGTTTTATTGTATGCATTCCTACAAATACAGTTTTAGGAAGGCGATTCCAAATTATGCTGTTGAAAAATTCATTTGGGTTCTGTGTCTGCCCATGCAGACATTTCCTTAGAACGTCAGGATGTGCCAAGTCTCTGAAAATAGATTTAATTGCTGTAATAACAGCAGAAGGAAGAGACTGCTGGTGAGAATAAGATTTTCCAGTTGCCTGAGCCCTATTGTATTTGCACAACGAATTTTCTCCTGATGGACACAATCCATGACATGGCTTATCATCAGTGGAGGACTTACGGAAGAATATGGCCCAAACATCTATATTCATTGCCTCCAGATTTTCTTTATTTCTCCTAATTGCCTGCCCATAGTATACCTGCAAGAACAGTGAACAGTCTATGACCCCCACACTCCCAGCTATATACCAATCTGCTCTTACTGCCAGCCAGACAATCTGGATGTGGCCATTTTCAAGAACATTGCTGTGCAGTTTACGTTGGAACCACTCCACGAACTGGCCTCTGACCATGAACCCGTGCTCCTGCACCTTCCCAATGCCGCTCTGTCTGTAGATGTCATGGACTGGGACAAATTTTCCAGGATCCTTAATAACACTACTTGGCAACATCTAGACCTGACAACGCCTGCCAATATGGTTAGTGCTGTTGATTACCTAACCACAGAAATCCAAACTGCGATGAAGACCTCTACTTTAACTCCACTCGATGACTTGCCTCCCCCTCTGCGCGAGCTCAAAATCCAGAAGAACCGCTACCGCAAGCGGTGGAAGTAGTTTCGTGATCCTCGGAATAAGCATCGCATGAAGTGTCTCCAACGTGAATTCTGCCACCGGCTCGCCGATTGGAAAACGGAACAATGGGAGGATAAGATGTCTGCCTTCCTCCTCCACCATAAATCTGAATGGGCTTTTGTCTGAGCCCTACAGCGCTCTGCAGTGAAGACCAACAATCCCATCTGCACAGTGGAAGGCTTAACTTATGATGCCCTTCGTGTGGTAGAAACTCTGGCCGATGCGTTTGAGGCCCAAAACCAATTTCTCATCCAGGACCCCACGCCTGATGAACTCCAAGATTAACACAGTATTCTAGCGGTACACAATATTCTAGCGGCTGTTGCCGCTTTCAGACAAAGACCACCTCTGACTGCCCCTCACCTTACATCTTCGGAAATCCTACGGATCTTCCGGCGGAAGCGAGGGCGGTCGGCTCCCACGTAAGCCTAGTTTTATTTATCAGCATCCTCAACCGTTATCTCACAACTGGCGTTTTCCCCCCACTGTGGAAGCAGGCCAAAATGATTGCCATCCCCAAGCGCTCGAAGGATCCTACGTTCCCTGCTAACAACAGGCCCATTAGCCTTCTGAATACTATGGCCAAGGTTCTAGAATCTTTGATGCTCCACCACATTTCCCAGCCTCTGGCGGCGGCTGGGACAATCTGTCTGGAACAGTTTGGATTCGCTTGCCGCCTGTCGGCCGAACTCCAAGTCCTTAGGATCATACAACATGTCAGCAAGGGATTTAACTCCACCATGTCGACGCCAGCGGTTTTCCTGGACCTGCAAAACGCATCTGGCACAACAGTCTTGTGTACAAAATGCTGACACAGACGACCATCCCCAACCTCTATGTGAAGATCATGGATAATTCCTCCACGATAGAACTTTCTTGGTTACTCAGCAAGGTCAACGGTCCAGCTTTCGTCACTAGTCGATGGGTACACCTCACCGCTTTGTGTTGTCTCCCATCCTTTTTAACATTTTATGGTAACGATATGCCAGTCCTCCCACACTGCCACCCGGCGCAATACGCCGATGATACGGCGTTCTATACCACCGGCCGCAACACAGACCAGCTCATTGGTCGTATGCAGAGGCAGGTGGACTCGACAGTCACCTGGTGCCGTTCCTACAAGATTGCCCTCAATGCCGCCAAAACTACGGCAGTCTAGTTCACCAAACAGTGCCCAATCCTCCACCACAACATCACTATTGTAGGTGTCCAGGTACCATGGTCCTTAGATACCAAATATCTAGGTGTCCGAATGGATAAAAAAGTGCTCTTCCATCGACATGCAGAATACGTCACCCAAAAAGGACAGAAGCTGGTAAAAGCGTTGTACCCACTCTTCAACAGCAGGGAACTGATGTTAAAAATCAAGCTCCACCTGAACCGGATGGTTGTTCACCCTTCCCGCACCTATGGCTCCTTTGCGTGGGCACCGATTAATGCCTTCCGGTTGCAGACCCTCCAGCGCCTGCAGAATAAGGTGCTTCGGTGGATCCTGCATGCTCCTCCCTTCACGAGGGATGTTGCCCTCCACGAGGAAACAAACATGGTAACTCTACAGACGTCCATTCGAGAGAATGTAAGACGTCTCTATGACAAAGTGGATGCCCAGCGCGACACGGTCACTGGTTTACACTACATTGGCACCATGACTCCCCGGCACTGACACTGACACCCTGTTCCCCTTACCACCCTTGAGGAATCAGATTCATATCATGCGTAACGATAGTTCCGTTACGGCCACTAATACAGTGTCAGTCTTGATACGACCACTCGATACGTGACGTCCATAATACGACCACCAATATCAGTATCTATACAGTTGCGTCCCCTGTTGCCTGTTACATTGAACTTCCAGCGTCGGAGGCTGGCACGGGACGTCAGATCCCACCGCTATACCTTCAAACTGCACTACAATGATGTCATCGGAATGATGTCATTGTAGGGTAGAACACTTTTACCCTTCCACCAAGACAGTAAGACCGAGATCCACTGGAGATGCTATACCTTAACCTACTACAAAGCAAAAAAATAAAATAAAGAAAATAGCAATCTTCAGTGCAAAACACTCACCGGAAGAGGGCTGAACGGTTGTCAGCCCAAACATCGTGGCAAGAAATCGACGTAATTCGCCTGCAGTCGCGAACCTTCATGGAATACGCTTTCAAGAATCACACCTTCTTCCCCGTGTTTCGTAGTAGGATACTTAACACGCATAATTTTGGTGTACATCCCCAAACAACCTAAGTGAAAACTTTCTGCCTAGTCGTTCCATTGACTTTCATCCCGAGAAGCGCGGCTCCACAGATTAGTTGAGGTGCAAGGGCTCTGCGTACTTACCGAGCGGTGTGGCACAGTGATTAGCACACTGGACTCGCATTCGGGCGGACGATGGTTCAACCCCGACTCCGGCCATCCTAATATAGCTTTTCCGTGATTTTCCTAAATCGTGCAGGCAAATACCGGGATGGTTCCTTTGAAAGGGCACGGCCGATTTCCTTCCCAGTCCTTCCCTAATCCGAGTTTGTGCTCCGTCTCTAATGACCTCACTGTCGAGGAGACGTTAAACACTAATATCCTCCTCCTCTGCGTATTTAGCGATGGACCACGGTGCTTCATACACATTCGTAGCCGACTCCTCTTAGAATCGCACTTGTAGCTGGGTTTTGCAGTGTATTATTTGAGTACCACTTTGTCTGAAGTCTTGATGTAGCCAGTAAACTTTCAGTTTTTCAGTGGTGGATCTTTTATGCAGTATAAACAGTATCAGGAACACTCTGGAAGGTTTGTAAATGTATCGCAGGGTAAGTTTTCCAGAGAAATAACTGAGAAGAAAAGAATTTGTTAAGTTGCGCCGTGTCCGAGTTAATTAGCATTAAAGTTAGTCAATCAGGCCGTGGCGCGCAAACTGAAGCTGCCCGCCATGTGCAATTAGTGTCAGTTCTCATAGCGTAGATGATAGCGCACAAGACTGCTCAACCTGTGGTTCGCTTTCGATCCTTTGATGAAGCGAGTGATAAAGAAATTGGACAACAGACATGAAACTTCCTGGCAGATTAAAACTGTGTGCCCGACCGAGACTCGAACTCGGGACCTTTGCCTTCCGCGGGCAAGTGCTCTACCATCTGAGCTACCGAAGCACGACTCACGCCCGGTCCTCACAGCTTTACTTCTGCCAGTATCTCGTCTCCTACCTTCCAAGGCAAAGGTCCCGAGTTCGAGTCTCGGTCGGGCACACAGTTTTAATCTGCCGGGAAGTTTCATATCAGCGCACACTCCGCTGCAGAGTGAAAATCTCATTCTGGACAACAGACATGTTCTGATGTCCAGTTTCTTTATCGCTCTCTTCTTCGGTTTTGGGAAACGAGCGGCAATGGGGCAGGGAGTGTGGTCACATATGATTTTAGTGTTTATTTACGAGTGCTTGAATACTAATCTCACTTACTGAATAACGCAAATTCTAAGTGCACGCAAATTACATTAAGTATGTTCATGTAATGCGCTCCTATGCTACACTCAGTCATTCCTAGTATAACTTTACAATATTTGTGACTTCACTGACTCGTCCATTCACTCTTATGCCTGCAGTATTTGATCATACAAATCCCTAGATTCATACGTTTTTTGGAGGTGTTGCAGTGATTACTTTACCTAATGCCATACCCTTACAAAGACTCAACTCACTGATGCAGAAACAGGACTTATCGTTAGAGACAGCTCGGTCCGAAACGTGAATAACCAACGCCAATTGAGGTGAGTGAAAACTTCGTCTCGGATGGGCCTGTATACGGTCTGGCGGAGGCATTTTTTCTTTGGTGTTCTGTGGACGCTGCGGCTGGCATAACGAAAGCTGAATGTCTGCCACAGCGCTCACAGAACATCAAAGATAAAAATGCCTCCGCCAGACCGTACACAGGCTTATCGGAACCGTCAAAAACCAGTAGCGTTTGAGGGTAGTGAGAGCCAATATTATTGCTTCATTTCGGATGAGCCTGTGTAAGGTCTCGCGGAGACATTTTTATCTTTGGCGTTGCCGGCCGCTGTGGCCAAGCGGTTCTAGGCACTTCAGTCCGGATCCGCGCTGCTGCTGCGGTCGCAGGTTAGAATCCTGCCTCGGACATGGATATGTGTGATGTCCTTATGTTATTTAGGTTCAAGTAGTTCTAAGTCTAGGGGACTGATGACCTTAGATGTTAAGTACCACAGTGCTTAGAGCCATTTGAACCATTTTTTTTTGTATTATGCGATCTTTCTCTTGACCGCTGAATTTACGGAAGTATTGTTAGTGATTTCGATGGCGGCCAAATATTTGTCACAAGCGAGAATATAAATGTCTTTGCTGATCGTTTCATTCAGCTGCCCTCCTTAGTTTTTGCCTAACCACACCTTCGGAAATCGTGACATATACTTAATAAACAGCTAAGTATTCGTAACATGCTAGAATACAAATATTATTCTGAGTTGTTTCTCTTGCCTGAGTTTCATCATTCGTGTTTTAATCAGACAGAGGTCAAAAAATCAAAGAAAGTCGCTCCTGAGAGAGCACGCTTTTATATGTATATAGCATTGGATATTGGAGAACATACTTCCATTCCATCAATAACAGAAAACCTAAGTATGTTACGACCTCGAAAATGCAAAGATAAATGATTGCAAATACGATTTGGGAGTGAAGCGGCTTCCTCCGACACCACAACCACACGCCTCTAACCACAAGACCAGATATTGGCCTTGATATTACTTGACGTAGAGTCTACTATGGCATTTTATTGATAATGTGTCGTTGATTGAAATTTATTTTCAATAAATCGTACCAAGACTGACGATTGTGATAAATTGTCGATGTGCTGTTTCCTTGAATCGGCATGCTGTCATAACATGCAAGTTAAAATACAGAAAAAACAGAATACGACGAAATCCAATAATATATTGAAAGGGTACAGTACCGCCCAACATTGAGAATAGGTACGAAATTCTGTCAGAACAACACATTTTTTTTGTAAAAGTAACTCAATAATTTCAATTAATACAGCGAAGCCGGATACCAGTGTGGGAAAGAATGACAATTTATTTATTTAATTGATCACATGTGCACTTCCTCAACATAAATCCTTACATCCAGTTTGGTGAGATCTGTGTGGTGTAAATGAATGAATGTATGGTCGTCTGCTAACCACAGATAGTGAATCGACATGAGCATCTTTGAGTCGATCCTTTGGCTACCTTTGGTGAGACCAAAGAGATGGAAGTTACCAGAGCTTTGAGCGTCTGAAATGGGGCTGACCAATAAGGTAGCAAGGTGCTTCTCCCACTTCGAGAGAGGTGCGAGAGAACGAAAAGACGGCCATGTTTCAGACTCGGCACTCTGGCGCTGAACCTTCTGCTGTGAAGACCTGTTTTTTGTTGTGCTCCGTAATGAAAGCGTGGAGGCATGGTATGGATGTGGAATACTTAAGAGTAGTTAGAACTAATCATTTCTCTTTCCTAGGATCTTTTGTGGGGAAAATTACAAAGTGAGGCAGGTAATTTTAAAGGGATTATAGTAAACCAACGGTCACAAAGGGACCACGTGTAGTTATAAGTTGAGATACTAGCGTGGGTACAATAAGCTGAAATATTTAAGAATTAATATCGTGTGTACCATAAGCTGAAATATTTGAGAATTAATAGCGTGTGTACAATAAGCTGATATATTTAAGAATTGCGTGTGTATCATAAATTGAAGTATTTAAGAAATATCATTCCGTGTGACGCTGAATTTAAACTCTGAGAGAAAATCAAGGTGAGTCGGCCGTTTTTCCAGCAACGCCACTTGGCTTGCATTGCACAGGAAGACGAGCGTTTATCTCCAGAGTTCACAGTAGGAAACTGGAATTACAAATTGGGGCAGTGTCGAGTGAAACTGGGTTAAATATTGATTGAAGTGGGAAAGCGGAAAATGATGAAGTTGTAACGGTTCTTGTGTATTATTTCAGATTGTTGTATTGGGTATGTCTTGTAATTTGAATATGTGTGTTTTGCATGGGAGTAGCAAGGTAGTTTCGGAAGATTTTGTGGGTATGCCTGTTCCTTCTGCATCGCTCGATCTGGAGGAATGTTTCTGGAGAATGATTGTGAGAGGCGAAGTGTGAGGTGTAATAAAAGATCCACCATCCGATCCAGGGAGTGCACAGTTGTGGTAGATAGATTACGAGACCGTAGTATGGAAATTCTCTTATGATATTGTCGTAGGTTGTAGAATTTGTGTGCTAATGAATAAATCAAATAGTGAAAAGAAAGAGATTAGTGGCCTATTTCATTAAATTGTATGTTATCATAATGTCCCGAATTGGTATAAAAGCCGTTAAATCAAAGACAAAAAGTAAGTGTGGTATTGCCAGTGCGTAGTGTGCAGACAGAGTTCTATAGTCAGATGCGTGTTTCCGTTGCGTATTATTCATGCAGGAGGATAATTTATAACAAAATCGTAAGATACGAGAATTCATGTTGCTAATCCACTCGCTTGGCAAACCACCCATCTTGCAGGCCTGACTGCTTGATGCCACAGTATGAGAAAGGCAAGTGGGTGCCTCTCATAATTTCGACCCTGCCAGGATCATCTGACTATAGAACTCCGATATTTGTTGTGCAATGCAAATTCTTCTCCCCTGTGACAACCTTACTGATCAATACTACAAGAGCCGCTACGTTAGTATTACGCCACTGGCTAATAGTTAAAGCATCATTGTACCAAATATTCTAATAAACATGCTACGTGAACTTGATAACCCAGAACAAACCAAAAAACAAACACTAACTATTCTAAACACAATTATTAATAAAATACAATTACGCTTGCTGTCCCTTCAGGAATGAAACATATAAAAAAAAAAACATTTACACAATTACAAATACATTATTCCCTATCTTGCGAGTCACACGGAAACATTTCATTCTGTGATTTTCTTGGGGTCAAAAAGTTGCTGATAATTTTCCTAGAACCACTGTCTCGGTGTCAAAGCTCTCCCATGGTTACCCGGACGAAAGTCTTTGAGTCACTCAATTCGGCATTTTGAACACGCACTGAACAGTAAACTGTATCTCTCATTAAGCACAAATGTCATAGTCACTCTCCGAGTACCATCCACACGAATCTGTTCGTCCAAAAAAATGGCCCTACAACTACTATTACCCACGGTTCTGTCCTTTCAGTTCATGGTGTAATTAAAAGTCGTAAGTTTCAACAAACAGCACTTATTCCCGCGCCAATCCAAGAAATGTCTCCTACTACAGACGCAAATGCCAATGTCCCACTCTAATTGTTCACCAAACGACAACTGTCCTCTAAGTATACCGAGTGTCCCACATGCAATTCACAAAGCACACTTAACAAGTCACTGCCAAAAGTTTATGGATCCCACCATTCAGTGGTCAAGACAAAACAAAACAATCGTCCTGTCTGCTAAGGACAACATCTTTTCCACCTCTCACAATGTGGAAACACCAGTCCTCCACTTTCCACCTTATGGAAAGTCGCAGTCATCTTGTTTCACGGCTCCACAGTCCAGTGCAAGTTAATAGCTGCAGGTAAAAAATGCTCGCCGGGCTCTGTCGCGCCCCGTCCATTCAGCAGTAGCGCCGCTGCGCGCGCCGTTGAGCAGAAGAAACCACCCGCTGTTGCCTCCGCGGGATACCTTCCCCAGTCGTAAGGGTGGCGGAACTCATGAATGGCCAGTGATACGTGCGTGTCGCCCCAGGCCGTTGACCTGCTGTAGCGGGCGCGTGGAGTGTACCTCGTCCCGACAATGGAGTGGGGAGTGCCGCGGCTGTGTCGCCTGTCGTCGTGGTGACGTCAGCTCGGCCCGTTAGCGGTATGGGCGTTACGACACCCAATTAGCCAGATCTTCCGTGCATCTCGCAACATTACAGACAAAAGGATATACAGCATTTAAATACTCATTGATTACATGTATTATCTATTAGCTACATTGGTAACAAAAGAATCTTTGTTCTAAAAAGAACATAAAATTATACACCCTAGTTTTCTACACAGACAACATACATTTATCTATCCTTTTTCTATAGATAGCCCACACTCGTGCTATTCTTTGTACCTGTCGTCCCTCATACAAAACATGAAGGTGTAAAATAAAGAACAAAATGAATAAGAAACAATCTATACAACTCATAATTACAATACAAAATAGTAAACTACTCTAACATCCTATCACAGTGAAAAATATTAGAAACTGTTGATTCTCACGCTACAATATACAATGAACCTTTTGTGCTTATGACACACTGAAATTAAAATCCCTTGAAAGTGTTCTAACAAAAAAAATGAGAAAATAATCTACACAACTCTCAATTACCTACCACATGTTATTAAATAGTAAACTACTTTAACCTCCTAACACAATAAACATTTTAGAAACTGGTGACTTTAAATCTACAACATATAATGCACCTCTGTGCTTGTGACAGACTGAAAATTCGTATCTCTTCACATACTTTACATTTCATTATATATAGCAATGTTTCTAGGACACGTATGACAGATCCTGACCTGACATCGAGGTTCATCCCAACAAACAATAAAACAAAATAATGTTTTAGTTATGGATCGGTAGCATCCCCTTTACAGGAGTGTGTGCATTGATCACACTACTCTACGACTCTCACTCACCAGACATCACATTTTCCCTCTCATTCAATCCATTGATACACTAACAGAATAGGTTTAGAAGTCAGTTAACCTTAACACCACCACACTCACTACAACATACCATACCTTTGCTCCCTTATACTCAACCACATAACACATGAAGCTGTTTCGGAGATAGCTTTCCAGTCTCCGAATTCGTCCTTTCACTCTGGCACCTCTCTCCATCGGCTTACCTCTGCATTCACTTTATGCTAATATCAACCTAGAATTGCGACATTTCATCTAAGAACAAAAAATACACAAATTATTCATCCTGCAAAAAATAGCTGTACACATTCTTGGTACCGTTTTGATTAGTTATACTGGTACGAGGCTTCAACAACAACAAAAAATATTTTTCTCAAATCGCAATTGTTATGCTAAGAATTAGATCTACACCTACATTACATCTTTCGTCAGTATTCCACAACGTTCACCATCTGGGTCTCATACTCCCTTTACGTCCTTTCACATTGTGCAGTTGTCCTCATCTCTTCATTCGTATTTCGGCTCTCCGTCCGTCCATTACTCCATCATTTCCTGGTCTTCCTTCGCCATTGGCATCAATCTCTATTGCAGCATACACAGGCCTCTCTGTAACATACATCTAAGACATCTCCACATTATTCAATTCTACTCACCTTTATTTTACCGCTGCTTCATCACGTCGAATCTCCCTTCATCATTCACACTGCTTCACGTCGATTCTCTCCTCAAAAATTCACCTTTATCCACTACTATTTATCACGTCGCTTCTCTATCTACCATCTTTATTCACTCATTAATCATCACGTCGTTTCTGCTTGATCCTTATTCATACGACAAAAAAACACGTACATACACCACTCTGTCGACTCCTGTTCATGACTCATTTGACCAGTCTATTCCGTCATACTTCCTGACATCCCGCCTGAAAATTCTTACGTTCGATTTGACCCTGCACAACGTTACACACCACAAATAAATACACTGACTATCTACCATAAATTGCCTACTTTAGATCTATCCTTAACTTTTCCATAATTTGATGTTAGAAATGTGATGAAGCCCTCGAGATTGTTTTCCTTTGATCGTCTCAATCAGTACAGCATTTTCATGTACAATCCGCCTCACTCTGAAAGGTCCACTATACACAATAAAGAATTCGCTAGTTAGGAATCTGTGCTTACACGAAAATTAAATGTGTGCCGAGAATATACAAGCTGGGAGAATTGGGCAGCCCAAGTGTTAGAAACTTAGGTGCTAGTGGCCTCTCTCACTAACACCAGATTTCGAACAACCATACACAGCACTTCATTATAACTGTCACCACGACAATGACATACTATAGATCAGATGGCATCTAATTTGAAAACTTCGATCACAATGTTTACCTCTTACATTACTTGTTTAGTATCTACAATAGTCGAATCACACTAATTCAACTGGACTCATTGGCATTATTACATAACAATTCTTTTACTTTACTGTTCGAAATAAAATTTGCAAATTTTACTGAGATACCAGCCTAACAGATTCCATTACTGCCGTTTTATTCTCTGATCAGAAGTATGGTATTTTCATTCCTCATTTCTCTGTTGAGTTTGTCTGCTACATAGACAATTTTCAGTGCCAGCTGCATGTGTTTTAGAGCAAGATATTAAGGGCTGATATGTTGGATTAGTTTCTCCTATTTTTCAATCTATTACGACATGAATGAAATGCCTGGATTCCACGCTCTCCTGTCATTATGATAGTTTCTGCCGTTCCTATCCTCGACACTAACTGACCTATGAGTCGTGTCTCCGTTCACGATATCGCTCTCATTACCCAAGTGTTGAAATGACGCGGAATCGTCTAAGCCTCTGCCTGCCATCACTATACCTCTGCGCAATTTCACTGGCAACTTCGTTATATGGATCCTAAT
Source organism: Schistocerca nitens (assembly GCF_023898315.1). Classification (NCBI taxonomy): domain Eukaryota; kingdom Metazoa; phylum Arthropoda; class Insecta; order Orthoptera; family Acrididae; genus Schistocerca; species Schistocerca nitens. Next base: position 369,771,864 of record NC_064616.1, read on the forward strand.
GAACTCCGCTGGTTCGTATGTCACATCCAAGTACCTGTTTCGTCTGAACATCTCCTGATAGCATGACACTGAATCCCTTATACCACATTCGTTACGATTTGGCATCATCAATATGCTTTGCGTAACCTGGTCCTGCTTACTTTTCGACCAGAATTCATTTAAATAGCTACTACAGTCTTTAAGGTCTTCCTGCATTTTCGCTCTAGCCTCGTCCCTCAAATAGTTATACACAAACTTCGTTTTGCGGAGCAGTCCCCTCGATGAAGGTAATGAATCTTGAAATTGAGACAGCCTTGGACTATACCCAGTTGAGTCTGCCACCTGTTTTATCCGACACAACCGTTCTTCTGACTCTGTGAATTCGTCTTCCTCTTTCTGCCTATTTTCGCCTTTTGAGTTTATCTCACTCTCCTTCTGCAATCTACCTGGTGGTGTGTCACCTCCGCTACTGCACGCTAATTGCAACTGTGCTAGTTCTTCACTATGTTTCCTACTTATTTCTAATTGTCCCTCTTTAAACTGTAATGGTGGTTGTATCTCCTCCTGATCGGCATAAACATCTCGCTGCGTACTGTCAGAGCCTGTTTCGCCTCTTATACTGATCTTTTCTACATCTGCGCTAATCGTATTCATTCTGACCACTACCTCCGCAACTTCATCTCTGTGTTTATTTAGCGCCATTTCCTGCCGTGTGACTTGAGCTTCTACGCTGTCTAATCCCCCTTGTTTATCTGCAAGTAAGTCCCCCACTATCTCTTTGATTCGCTCATCCGGCAACACGTCCCCACGTTCCGTAATATCGCTCTCTATTGCACTTACTCGTACCTCCAAATTATTGGTTTTTTCTTTCACAGCATCACATACTTGCTTTACTGCACCCAGATTCTTCTCCCCCTCATCTAACCGATTATTAACTGCGGGCAGACGCTCATCGGTAACTGAGTGTACCTTCCTCATTGCCTCTTTATTTCCCTTATCCAATGCCTCCATACTTTCCTCACTCTCTTTATCCATCGCTTCCCATCTTTCCTCATTACCTCTACACATCGCGTCCATCATTTCCATAAACTCCCTATGTCTCTCCTTAGCCTTCCTATCACTCTCCTTATTATCTCTCACCAAAGTCTGTAACAACTGTAGCAGGAAACACGCATCTGACTATAGAACTCTGTCTGCACACTACGCACTGGCAATACCACACTTACTTTTTGTCTTTGATTTAACGGCTTTTATACCAATTCGGGACATTATGATAACATACAATTTAATGAAATAGGCCACTAATCTCTTTCTTTTCACTATTTGATTTATTCATTAGCACACAAATTCTACAACCTACGACAATATCATAAGAGAATTTCCATACTACGGTCTCGTAATCTATCTACCACAACTGTGCACTCCCTGGATCGGATGGTGGATCTTTTATTACACCTCACACTTCGCCTCTCACAATCATTCTCCAGAAACATTCCTCCAGATCGAGCGATGCAGAAGGAACAGGCATACCCACAAAATCTTCCGAAACTACCTTGCTACTCCCATGCAAAACACACATATTCAAATTACAAGACATACCCAATACAACAATCTGAAATAATACACAAGAACCGTTACAACTTCATCATTTTCCGCTTTCCCACTTCAATCAATATTTAACCCAGTTTCACTCGACACTGCCCCAATTTGTAATTCCAGTTTCCTACTGTGAACTCTGGAGATAAACGCTCGTCTTCCTGTGCAATGCAAGCCAAGTGGCGTTGCTGGAAAAACGGCCGACTCACCTTGATTTTCTCTCAGAGTTTAAATTCAGCGTCACACGGAATGATATTTCTTAAATACTTCAATTTATGATACACACGCAATTCTTAAATATATCAGCTTATTGTACACACGCTATTAATTCTCAAATATTTCAGCTTATGGTACACACGATATTAATTCTTAAATATTTCAGCTTATTGTACCCACGCTAGTATCTCAACTTATAACTACACGTGGTCCCTTTGTGACCGTTGGTTTACTATAATCCCTTTAAAATTACCTGCCTCACTTTGTAATTTTCCCCACAAAAGATCCTAGGAAAGAGAAATGATTAGTTCTAACTACTCTTAAGTATTCCACATCCATACCATGCCTCCACGCTTTCATTACGGAGCACAACAAAAAACAGGTCTTCACAGCAGAAGGTTCAGCGCCAGAGTGCCGAGTCTGAAACATGGCCGTCTTTTCGTTCTCTCGCACCTCTCTCGAAGTGGGAGAAGCACCTTGCTACCTTATTGGTCAGCCCCATTTCAGACGCTCAAAGCTCTGGTAACTTCCATCTCTTTGGTCTCACCAAAGGTAGCCAAAGGATCGACTCAAAGATGCTCATGTCGATTCACTATCTGTGGTTAGCAGACGACCATACATTCATTCATTTACACCACACAGATCTCACCAAACTGGATGTAAGGATTTATGTTGAGGAAGTGCACATGTGATCAATTAAATAAATAAATTGTCATTCTTTCCCACACTGGTATCCGGCTTCGCTGTATTAATTGAAATTATTGAGTTACTTTTACAAAAAAAATGTGTTGTTCTGACAGAATTTCGTACCTATTCTCAATGTTGGGCGGTACTGTACCCTTTCAATATCTTCAAACCAGCAAGTGATCGACGTCCCGAAAGCCGTAAAATGCTATTGGTTATTCCTGTTTCTGGCCGAGCTGTTCCTAACGATAAGTGAAACAAGTGAAAGGTGAGCCGACGGAAGCAGCGCGAGGTAGGGGGCGCTCGTTTTAGTCGGGGCAGAAGTCCTCGTAAAGCCCGTCTCCCGGAGCGCGTATCCACAGCTGGCGGCTGATACGATCGAAGGCGAGTTGCGCCTCTCGCTGCCGTGCTCCATTCACCGTGGCTGCGTGCTAGCGGCGACCCATTCACTGGGTCTGCTCGTCTCGCTCTTCGCTGAGTGCAGTCACTGGGGACGGTCATTGGAATACCGTATCAGTTTGCAGCCCCATCTCTTGCTCACTGTCAGTGTGTCTTCGGTCGCTCGTGTGTCTTTCTTCACATAAATTTACAAATATTGGATACAAAAAACTAATTTAAGTACATAAAACATTTACAAAGACTGATGTATTAATTCGCATTTAAAACTTTTTTAATAATCAATATTTATTCATAAAACAAAATTGTTCTTCACAAAAATATGCTTCATTAACTAGGCTATCAGCTGCAGATCTTTACAGGTACTTTTGATCGTATATCACATTAATAGCTACGAAACTCTTACAAAATCTTCAAAATAAATTCGACTTGACTATATTTCAAGAACTATACCGGATTATAATGTATGTATACTTATCAAATGGCGCTGATGAACTTTAAAATTTTGTTAACTATACAGATATATATACATTAATGGTAGCAAGGATCACTGTGTTGTTTGGGAAAGAAAATGTTAAAATGTTATTGATGCATATACTCCACCAGGCCCTCGTTATACTATTTACCTTTATGCTGCAAGTCTCTTGTTAAAGGCAAATTCACAGCATTAGTGTACATGCTCAGAAAAAGAAAAGAACACCGCACTACCATAACCATATTGCTAAAGTAACCTTGGGATATCCCTAAATTCAAATAATATTAGTCCCTTAAATTACTCCCTCTGTTTCTTGCATCCGTAAGTCTCAAATTTCTTCTCGATCTCATCTCCGTAACTGTGCCCTGGAATATCATCTTCTGTCTAGCATTAATAGCTTTATTTTCGCTACTATTTAAATCTTGTTTACTTCGTGTTACTCCATATTTGTGTTCGGTTGGGTTGGAGTTCTCCTTCGCAACATCATTCCTTTCCTGTTCGATGACACTGGAGCTGCATGGACGCTGAAACATGACATTTATTGTAATATTCCTCATAGTAATCCGGCAGAATTTCTGTCCATATTGGTCCTCATTACATACATTCCATTACTCAAATGATGGAAAATTACCGAAGTATCTCCATTTTCTAGGAGAAACAAAACTTAAATACCACCTACTTATGCTGTCCATACCTTATCTTTCTTCTACACTATCGCTTCCAGCAAAATAGGGGAGTTATTTTCCTAGTGCTAGCTCTTTTCCCGCCATGACTGACGTCTGACCCTATTCTCCATTCTTCCCATTGATAGTTATGCTCTATGTAACAAAAAGTCAATTGCAAACTGTGGTCTCTCATACTCTACAAAATAGTATCCATCCAAACTTGCATTCGTCACACAACAATTGGATTCTCCTACCGTCCAAGCAGTTAATTTGGGATGTTTACACCTAATAAATTAAACTCCGTTTTCTGCAGTCCCCGTAGCCAATTAATTAGATATCCTCCACGTTACAGAGGGGAAACAAAACGCAAATCATCTCAAAACGTCTGTAGTTCATCCTGCACTGGCGAATAAGCTGATCTGTCCCTGCAGCAGCTGGTAACTTCTACAAAATCATCCATAATATGCTGCAGTGCTTCCTACACCAGCTAATACATTCTACATCCATATTCTAGGAGCAGTATAAATACAGCATAAACTGAGGAGACTACTGCCCAAACTTCAACCAAGAAACTACAAGAAGAAGCATTATAACCATCTCCATCTGTTGGGAAATCACTGTTCATCACTACTCATCTCACTATTCGTAAGGATAACACAGATTAATCAAAATCTTAATACCTTTCCTCTAACTCGCTCCAAAACAACCAACAGACATCATATGTATAACTCAGCCAAAAACAAATCGGATTTTTTTATTTTATTTTTTTTTATTTTCAAAAGCTTCTACATACCACCAAGGTCTGGAATACATTATTCAAGCAACCAAACTCCGTTAGACACACCGTCAGCAAATCGTCCTCACAGACATTCCCCTCTCTCGCATAACTCAGAAAAGGACATGGGTTAATTAACTTTGTCATCTACATCTTGGGCATACATATTCTCATTCAGATGGTAACTAATTAAAAACAATTTCACAATGAGCATACGAACAGTAAAAGATCCTCGTACATACGGACGAAGAATAGAAGAGATTGTAACACATAAAATCAATAATAGAAATGAGGCTACAACAGATGGGGCTATACCCATAACACGGTTTATAAACTGATCGTCTATTCCCCTGAGTTGGTTAATTTGAACTTCTCATCTCCTAAAAGATGTATATACTCATCCTCACAGGTATCATCTACAATTAATAGTGGAGCCACTAACAGCAAAATTCACTTTACATACTTGAATCATATGAACCAATTGCCGGAATCAAAATCCAAAACCAACCGACAGGAAACTAAAATAAACCAACTTAATTCAAAACAATGGAAGAAACACAAAATTTTTCTTATACGCTCTGAACAAACAAATTTACTTTCCTTATATCACTGTCAATTCTTGTTAACATCCCATACAAATAACATCATTTGATCAGAAACACTATCAACGTAAATCACCTCCTACGATCTTGTTACTCCACGGGACATCAAAAAGAGACAATCAACACTGTGTCAAAACACTCACTATACGGGTACCCCTGTTGCAAACTTATTAGTAGTTATTTACCATATTAACATAAACTACTATGTACACTGCCATTAACGCATACTCTTCATTCAGTCTCACTTCCGGACTAAACCTCAATACACAAAATAATTCTACTCCTCTAATCACTTACCCGGTTACAGAAAAACAAATGAAAACGAATCATTATATCAATTCTCGTTACCTACGCACACATTTAACCTCACACATCGGAAAGAGCGCAAATACCACCTAACTATATACTAAGACAGTCCAGTATCGTGGCTTGATTATACATGAAAAACGTCACCCAGTATAAGTTTAAAATCATCAGACACTGCACACTGTATATCTCATACTTTTCTCCTCTAACTGTACGTTTCAATTGAACTGGACAACTCTGGAACCATATTCATTCATTTGATTATAAAGCACCTAAGCCTGGGCTGCAAGCAGGACCCCCAGTTTCATTCAATGCTGAGGTGCTATTCCAATGCACTTGGAGAGCCTCTGTAATGCTGTTCGGGTTTAGAGAGAATACCAAGTGGGCTGAGAAGTTCAAATGGTTCAAATGGCTCTGAGCACTATGCGACTTAACTGCTGTGGTCATCAGTCCCCTAGAACTTAGAACTACTTAAACCTAACTAACCTAAGGACATCACACACATCCATGTCCGAGGCAGGATTCGAACCTGCGACCGTAGCGGTCAAGCGGTTCCAGACAGTAGTGCCTAGTACCGCACAGCCACTACGTCCCGCAGAGAGAGAGAGAGAGAGAGAAAGACGATAACGATTGAGGGAGAGAGAGCTTGTTTGTGTCACCCAAAGACGCGTCAAATTTGGCAGAGGATTGCGGTCTTCTCTTCTAAAATATCTTGCGTCGGAACTACAAAGAGTGTCTCTCCTTGCGTAATTTGAGTCGAGACGTGTCCAAATACCTATTTGGAGAAAAATTATTTATTTTGCCTCCCCCTCTCCAGGTTCCAGCAGCGACGCTCTACGGAATGCCCCCATTGTAAGTGCACACAGAGAATGCTTAACTGCAGTCTGGTGCTACCTAAAGCGTCCCAAAAGGGTTTCTCTTTCGTCCTCAGCCAGGATCGCAATAAACAGAAGATGGAACTAGTGACTATTGTACCACAGAGGCGTCCTTCTGAGCGATGGCCACCAGCCCGGCTAAGAGAGAGGGTCCAGTGGGGTGGAGTCATGATTCCTGTGACTTTCTTTGCAAGGAAACTCACTACAGCTGGAGCCCACCTAAGGACTGAGTCCAAACGCCAAAATTTACGGAGCTTATAAACCGGAAATCATATAATAAAATTTACAAGTGCTGCTCATACTCTGTCCAGGCAAGGAACTCCATTTACATTTAAAATCAGAGGGTAGAAAAAGAGAATTACATGCAATGACATTCAGCAACTGCTTCTGACAATTATAATCTCGCATGGTTAGAGAGGGTGGTAATTAAATAAATCGTGTAAGTAAAGAAGGCTCTCAGTGCCACAACTCAGTTTAGTGAGTCCAATTCAAGAGAATGTAAATGTGCATGAGGTTCGCCATTGGAAGACAGTTTCCACTGAATCATCAGCACACGTCGATTTATTTACTGGAATAATTCAAATGAATTGGCGAGAGTAATTAGTATTTTTGTTAACTTCGAAACAAAAGCGCAATAATTCACACGAGGCTGAGATAATAACAATTGTAAGAGCTTCGGCGAAATATTTATTATTGCCTGACGAATAAACAAGAGTGAAGGGATAAATTCTGAAGCAGTCCACATAATTATTGATTTGGACCGAACAGCACCCAATGAATTATTGGCTTCCGTGGAAGTATTTAGTCAGTACTAATGAATAAGCGTGCTCCAGATAATTTCAGGCACGTGTAGTCTTATCTCTTGCAAGGGCACAAGTTGCGTTCTGTCGCTGCTAAGGCATGAACTGCAGCATTGAATCATTATGTGAGGATTTTATCTCAAGACTGCAAATGGATATTGAAGTGCTTCGTGCTATGACTATTTGCTAATGCAGAACTTCTCCTACATTTCTCTCTGGAGGCTCGCAATCGGGAGAAGAAGCTGAGTGCGATTAACCTTTATAAGTTACAGCTAAACTGTTCCTTGTCCCTAGGAAAAAACAAGTCACTCAGCGTACTTAGGGTTATCTTTCTCGTCATCTTTGGCGTTTGTGGGAAACGTGTCTTTCCGGAAATGCTATTGTGCAATACCTGATTCAGCAAATGCGATAAGAAATTCCTGGTGATTTAGCAAGGAGGCATACTATAAAACCTGAAAAAAACGGCTAAGCTGCTCGCAGTTGATGCTGAGCCGTCGTTGTGGCGCCACCACCACCACCACCACCACCACCACCACCACAACAACAACAACAACAACAACAATCACTGTAGTTGTCATTAGCGTTTCAGCTCATGCACAATCAAAAAATATACGTCTGACAAATATACGTATGAACATTAACATTCTGATAACCGATGGGCCGGCCGGTGTGACCGAGCGGTTCTAGGCGCTTCAGTCTGGAATCGCGCGAACGCTACGGTCGCAGGTGCGAGTCCTGCCTGGGGCATGGATGTGTGTGATGTCCTTTGGTTAGTTAGGTTTAAGTAGTTCTACGTTCTAGGGGACTGATGACCTCGCTAAGTCCCATAGTGCTCAGAGCCATTTGAACCATTTGATAACTGATGCACGTTTTTATGTTGTTATTTAATACATATTTTACTATTAACAATGTTATTGATTACTCACGCATGTTTTCTTTTTCAGTGGTACAGAATCTGTCATCTATTACACTCTTCCTCCTGATTGAGCAGTATAAGCAGCAGTAGCAAAAGCCCACCTGAACTTCGTGGACGTCGTCATCAACGTCAGTACCATCATCATCATCATCATCATCTTTGTCGTCAGCTTGAGACTAAATAAAGTAGCACTATGTACAGGGTGGTCAGAAACATTCAGAAAAGCCTGTAAGGGTGTTGCAGGGTAGGCTCTGCTGAGGAATAATTGTTTAAAAAAATTTCCATACGTTGCGACGTTTCCGAGTTAATTAGCATTGAAGTTAGCTAATCAGGCCGTTGCGTGTGCAAATTCAAGCGGCCCGCCAGAGATGATGTCGCCTAACGCGTTCTCCGTTTGGTTTCCTAAAACCTAATAAGAGAGCGATACAAAAACTGAACACGGTTCGCTAGTAACGATCGAACCTGAGCCAAAGGCTGAGCAGTCTCGTGCCCTATTATCTACGCTGAGAGAAAACTGATACTAATTGTAACTGGTGATCCTGCTGAATATGGGCACTTAACGGCATGACTGGGCAACTTCAATGCTAATTATCTCGGAAGCGGCGCAACGTATCGAATTTTTCTTGACAATTAGTTCTCAGCGCAACCTACCCTGCACACAAGCTTTGCAGGTTGGTTCTGACCATCCTGTGCGAGCTATTCACATCGAGATAAATTATAAAAAAGTTATCGATGTTTTCATCATATTAAGACGAGAATGTGTTATTAGCAGCTGCATGAATTCAAGAACAGTGAACAGTTCCTCCTGTGATGCCCCGTTCACCAAACTGAAGTTACTCGATATCGGTTATTAGCTGCAATTCCTCTTGGTAATTTTCAGCAGAGCATTACACGCCATACCAGGTGCAGTAATATAATTTGCAGGGTCCGGTTCATACGTCTTGAAGCAAACATCACGAATGTTTTCAAACACGTGAGCAAGAAGCAGTACATCAATTTTTGAATACAATGACGGAAAAAAAATCGCAACACCAAAAAATAATTAATGTAGCGTAATGAAATTTCGGGGGCACCCGTATCTAGTTAACATATATAAGTGATTAACATTGTAAGAACACAGGTTATTGTAAGCAGGAGAGTAGTCATTGCAAATGTGAAATGCTGGAACATTAATAAACGGTGTAACCGCTGGAATGCTGAATGAAAACATTCAAACGTGTATGCATCTTATTGTAGAGGTCAGGGATCTCAGTTTGTGTGGTGGAGTTTCGTGCCTGTTGCACTTGGTCGGTCGATACAGGGACAGTCAATGCTGTTTGTGGATGACGCTGGAGTTGCCGTTCGATGATGTCCCACATGTGGACGATTGGAGACAGACTAAGTGATCTAGCAGGCCAAGCGACATTTCGACACTCTGTAGAGCATGTTGAGTTACAACAGCAGTATATGGGCTAGCGCTATCCTGTTGGAAAAGACCCCCTGGAAAGCTGTTCATGAATGGCAGCACAACAGGTCGAATCGCGTTCCAATTTGCAGTCAGGGAGCGTGCGACAACCACGGAAGCGCTCCTTCTGTAGTGCGGAATCAAACGCCAGACCACAACTCCACGTGTAGGTCAAGTGTGTCTAGGCCTCCTCCTAACCAACACAAGCCGATCATTAAGGAGGGAAGGATTTTAAATTTTCCGCTCATAAAATTGCGCTATTTCCACCATCTTGTATTTTTAACAATGCACCATGATTGGCTGGAGATAATCAGTAGTGCACTGTGTTTGACTGGAGATATGGGGAGGAGGACATGGATTTTAATTTTCCACTAACGCAGTTGGGCTATTTCCGCCATCTTGAGGTTTTAACAACGCATTGTGATTGGCTGGAGACAAGGCGAGGAGGGGAGGGGCGACAGCAAGGGACGTCGCCTCCCACTGATAAGGATGGTGACACCACTTGTAACACCGATGGCATCACCGATATCGCCACTGATAAGGATGACCATGTCACTGATAACAGCCATGACACCACCGATAAGGATGATGGTGTCACTGATAACAGCGATAATACCACTGATGCATAGACTGATAAGGATGATGACATAACTAGGTCAGTGACCTACGTCATACGATGTCACAAATGTAAACAAAAAAATGTTCAAATGTGTGTGAAATCTTATGGGACTTAACTGCTAAGGTCATCAGTCCCTAAGCTTACACACTACCTAACCTAAATTATTCTAAGGACAACCACACACACTCATGCCCGAGGGAGGACTCGAACCTCCGCCGGGACCAGCCGCACAGTCCATGACTGCAGCGCCTCAGACCGCTCGGATAATCCCGCGCTGCCACAAATGTAAACAAAGTGGGCTTCAATCCTCATAGTAGTTCTACTCACTGCTGTCATAGTGCCTTCGATTACTGTCACAGGTCCCATGGAAGTCGAGACAAATATCCCGAGTAGCATAATACTGCCCCAATGGCCTGCATCCATGCACAGCACATGTTTTGTGCAGCTGTTCTGGATGTGGGCATATCCGGACACCACCATCAACATGGTGTAACGAGACTTGTGATTCATCTGACCAGGGGTTTTTCTTCCATTGATCCACGGTCCATTTTCGATGATCCCTGCCCACTGCAATCGTAATTGACGATGTCGTTGGGTCAACATAGCGAAACGTAGGGAGCATTTGCTGTGGAACCGCATGTTCAAGAGTGTTCACCGAATGATGTGCTCCGAAACATTTCCTCCAACATAAGCACTGATTGTACTCTGTTGTCAGACTTGCCACAGATCGCCATCGATCCCGCTTTACAGAGCGAGCTAGCCACGTTCTGCGATGAGAGGTGGACGTCGAACACCTTGTCGCCCACTCGTCACTTCAACGTCCTTCAAACACTTTCTATAAATGTTTATGACTGCAGCGCGCGAACCCGATTAGCCTTCCAAGATGCTCGTTCCCAGGCGTCGGGCCATAACAATACATCGTTTGCCAGAGTCGATTATGTCAGAGGATTTCGGTATTTGTGGCTAGTATTGTCACTCGAATGATTTCCGATTCGTCCTTGCTCGGCTTATGAACCTACTTACCGCGTCACGTGCCTGCGACGCCATTAGGCGGCACTCAATCTCGCGGTGAGCAGTGGTTGTAATGTTTTGGTTCATCAGTGTATATAACAACCTTGCTTTTGCAAATATACTGAGCATGTGTAGAATCTACCAACGATTCTTTCTGCTTTTATTTTTGGAACAGTTGCGCTTCCTATCGCTAGATATAGGAAGACATCAAGTTTTTACAATAACCATGCCTGCCAGTAGAAAATAAATATAGATGCCTTATCAGTTTGGATTCCACAGCCAGTAATGTATGAGGCAGCTGAACTGGAGCCGGTGTGGCTTACTCGCAGACCAGTGACTGCAATCCAGCCAGCAGTATCTACGTGCTGGCCAAACCTGTCGCGTTAAATGGAAGGAGAAGCTGTTCCTGGGTGGGCTCCGTAGCTGTGCACAGGATAGGTCTACCCAAAGAGTAACAATCTACAAGTGAAACTGGTGCGAGTCAGGGTATTTTAGAAATTAAGGTTGGCGTGACTGGAGATGGGCGCAGCGCGAGAACCAGGAGTGCGGCAGTCATCCGTATCGGCTGCCTCACTGACATCACCGATCGATGCCACCTAACGAGCTCATTTCTCTGCCACGCACGGGCGTTTCCACTATGCATCCGCGGACACAGCAGCTCACTTTGTTCTCCCAAATTAACTACATCCTGCTCCCACAATTCACATCGTGGAAACACCAGACTGAGCCATCTGTCACGTGGGATTCTAAAAATGACAGCAGACGTACGATCACCGGTTATTTTCACGTTCCATATAGTCCTCGGAGCAAATGGCAGTACTATTATAGTAGATTAGTAAATATCCTACAATAATTTTGTTATATTTTTTGCTTTGAGCGAATAACATGTTTTCCGCAGTTTCCTAAATTTCTCAAGTCGAATGTCTGCACAGTCCATCTAGGTTGATGTTCTGTTTTCAGTAAGCTCGCTGTAAGTTTAAAGGAAAGGAAATATCAAGAAGTAACTCAGCTATATATGGTGTCTCCTACATCAGTCTGTCTCTCTCGAAAGCGATATGTGCGAGATTTTCGGGAAGTGTCCTCGAACTCACTGGTGAGCCTCACATTGACAGTGATGTCCTGTACACTGGATGAAACGTGCCCCACTTCGGAATCTGAAATGGGAAGATGGAAAATGAATAAGGCTGAACAAATCTCTCAAGAACTGAACATTTATTACCGGGAAGCCTTTTTGATATTTTCCGCCGATAAGAGATTAATGTCAAAACAATTTCTCTGATCCTGACGGGTTAAGCTACACTGAAGGAAAGAAAAAGAAATGCTATAGGCGAAAGGCTAATATGTGACAATTTTTAATTTTTTAGCGAGGAAAAGAGTTTTTTTGCACTTTATATTTCAAATAAACTTCAGTTTTGGAATTTTCGAACAAAGGATACACAATTTTCTTCTTTCTTCATTATGACTAAAGAACACGCCTGTTCGATGTAGCAATATTCAAAACGTTTACCACCTTGTTCTAACAAGGGAACCTCCCCATCACACCCCCCTCAGATTTAGTTACAAGTTGGCACAGTGGATAGGCCTTGAAAAACTGAACACAGATCAATCGAGAAAACAGGAAGAAGTTGTGTGGAACTATGAAAAAATAAGCAAAATATACTGAGTAATCCATGAGCTAGATAGGCAACATCAAGGATAGTGGGAAGTTAGGAGCGCAGTGGTCCCGTGGTTAGCGTGAGTAGCTGCGGAACGAGAGTTCCTTGATTCAAGTCTTCCCTCGAGTGAAAAGTTTAATTTCTTTATTTTCGCAAAGTTATGATGTCTCCGTTCGTTCATTGACGCTTCTGTTCGCTGTAATAAGTTTAGTGTCTGTGTTTTGCGACCGCACCGCAAAACCGTGCGATTAGTAGACGAAAGGATGTGCCTTTCCAATGGGAACCGAAAACATGTGATCGCAAGGTCATAGGTCAACCGATTCGGGAAAAAAACGTCTGATATATTCTATACGACACTGGCGACGGCATGTGCGTCACATGACAGGAATATGTTGTCGACCCACCTAACTTGTACACTTGGCGAATTCGTAAAAAGATTCTTCTATCTGGCCCGATGAGTTTATCACATAAACTGCAACAAATGAATGCAACAGTTTCACAGTCGTACAGTTTTCCATGTGCTCTGTCAAAACATATGTTTTTAACGTTTTCAAATTTTTCCGTGTGTAGACCGTCAAATCCTGCATATGTCCAAGCAAATCTGAACATGTCCTGGAATTTTGGAGAGCGAAGTTGATTATGTGTGAGTGCCTGAACTTTGATAATTGTCTGAAAATACAAAATTAAAACTTTTCACTCGAGGGGAGACTTGAACCCATGCCCTCTCGTTCTGCAGCTGCTCACGCTAACCGCGTGAGCACGGTGCTCCTGTGTTCCTACATTCCTTGATGTTGCCTACGCTGCGCATGGACTAATCAGTTTGTACATTTTGCTTATTTTTTTCGTAGTTCCACACAACTTCTTCCTGTTTTCTTGATTGATCTGTGTTCAGTTTTTCAAGGCCTATCCACTGTGCCAACTTATAACTAAATCTAAGGGGGGTGCGATGGGGAGGTTCCCTTGTAAGCATGTTCGTGCCCCATGTACAATGTTCTGTGGACACTCTGAAAAATGTCTTCCGCTGTCAGCCTCCCACATTCAGTCTGTCATTTTATCTTTTTCGTAGGACACTGTAAATATACTGTGCCTCCGTAGAAACGTAATGTGAGTTAAGTCCCGTTTACAATCGAGCGAGCAGAAATGTTATTCAAAGTACGTCAACCATCAATCATCGGTGAACGGAGGGTACTGTGTCCACAGCTGCCCAATGTGTGACTTTATGGTGATTTCCTGTCAAATATATTGTTTCCGGTCTAAGAATTTCATATGTTTATGTTAAGCAGAAAACAATAATTTACTGAATGTAGTAAACGTGAGAAAAATTATTTTCGTGTGACCCTCGAAGTTTTCTCTCATTTTTCAATTTATATGGCTTCAAATACTTCGACTCCATATTGTGAATGGCAGTAGGAAGTCATTCCATTCATGGCTGCCATGTTCTCAGTCGAAATATTGGAAGAGGAAGTTAATACGCTTAGATTACGTTAAACACACTGTTTGTTCCATCGGGCCGTAAAGAGGAGACCGTGAAACACATGGAACATACAAAGCATACGTAATACTTTTCGAGGTTGCCTAACGATTTTCTGCTGAATAGTAGCTCTCTAAACAGCATCCCACACGATCAAACCAGTTGCGACTTATCTGCTGTTGCTCGTATCTTAGGTAATTGGACTACGTCCGGCTGTGTTTAAAAAGAATAGCTCGACACAGTCACAGGGATGAGGCACACACATCTGCTTTCATGCCTAGCGGCTAACTCGCTGCAAATGATAATCTGTAGCTGTGACACTGCAGTCGAATAGTCCATCTATTGGCTAGAATTGAGAATTAATTAAATAAACAGAAAAATTAAATTAAAGTTAAATGAATAATTAATAAAAAAGTTTCTATTCTAACGCCTGTAATTGACGTAGACCATAGAGAATTATGCTTATTAATGGTTATTCATGAAAGCATATCTCAGCTAACTGGATCGTGGTCCTAGGGTATCTAACTAAAATACAGGTAGAAAAAAAATGGCTCTGAGCACTATGGGACTTAACATCTGTGGTCATCAGACTCCTAGAACTTAGAACTACTTAAACCTAACTAACCTGAGGACATCAGACACATCTATACCCGAGGCAGGATTCGAAACTGCGACCGTAGCAGTCGCGCGGTTCCGGACTGAGCGCCTAGAACCGCTCGGCCGGCAATACACATAGAAAATAACCTTATCGAATGCAGTACGAGAACGGTAGCAGAATCCCCAACCTAAATAGTCATCAAAGTACACGAAAACTAAGTCCATTTCATGATCACCATTCACGAAATGTTCACAAGCTCAAAACAGTTCATAGTTCAACATGGTGATTGGTAAATTAACAAACATGGCATAACGAGTACAAAATCATACTCCGTTTATTCTCATTTCCATAATACAATTGGTATTATGCATATGTATATATTATATATGCATATTAATATATTATGTATATGTATTGGTAATGGCTATTCACTACCCGGAATCAATCACTTACACGACCGGATAACTCCCGTCACCTCAGCAGTAATGTAAAAGTATGTTCTTCAAGATCTAAACGGAAAAGTGCCTTGAATCGCTCCCTTGAGCGTAATATTCGAAAACTGTCCGCCTCGGCTTGACTCCAGTGGCGTTCTTCCACTGACTTCTTTTCCGTTGGCTGAAGGCCATGTCCACCACAAGTACATCGTTCTTATGTTCCACAGACATGATTTGACTTAACGTGACCACTTCCTGCTGTAAACCAATATACTACGACAATAATTAAATAAAGAAATGTTGTAAACATTCGGTCACACTCTGACCATACACAATAGATATAAATAAAGGTTTGTTAATAAATAAATAAGCCAGTATTATCGTGCAAGTACTCTCACGTTAAATGAAAAGGGACTGTCGTTAAACATTGTTCAAACAATTATTTAGGTCTGCTTCACAGAAGTGTCTTTTGATTCTCTTTGAATAGTGGTGTCAGCTAACACACGCAATTGACCAGTTGTAAATCATCATGATTTTGTATTAGCAAGAGTAATTAACAGTTAAATAAATATCTGGCAAAAACAGTAACATGTTATTAAATAAACACACAAGCATGACAAGATATGCTGTACTCATGCTTCATTCATTTACTGTGTTAATGTGGAGAATACGTCGCTCTAACGAATATTTGATGAAGAAAAAGAAACAAATACATAATAAATCGAAAAAGAAGTTACATACAGGTATGTAACTTTCAGGCACGGTAGCTATAGTGCAATGCTGTCACCTGTGATGACGTTTGTTGAAATTATATGAAGCATTTAAAAGCTGTTAAGTCAGAGGTTCATTGTGAAAATGATTAGTCATTGTAGTTTTAAAGATACTGAAAATTATTGTTGTCCTACTGGATGCACCTTATTTATCTGAGATTTCACATTGAATTATAATTACTTTATTATGTAACTGTGATTTATTGTCGAATTTCTAAAAGCTGTAACATTCAGCATTCTGCTAAGTGACCAACCATCGTCCAAATTTCCCAAACCTGGGTGTATCCGCTTCTTGTTACTCGTTCCAATCTGCGGCCGGGCCTTATCGTTGCTTCTGCTGAACCATCCGCCGGGCCGTGCCATGCCATAGCCATGGGGATGTCCCCTAGCGTTTAGCTCCACAAATTTGCCTCACCACGTACCAATTCTATGTGGCCGAATAACTCGCCTACACACACGTAACGTTACAACATCTATACAAAAGAAGTTAAACGCTTATGTTCCTTCGACAAATCATCACAGAGATGGTCCTTATGGATGTGGAAAAAGCAAGTTTTTAAATATATTTTTTATTTAGGTGTAAATATCAATCTTGCTACCAATATTTAATCATATACGTATTAAATTTGATATGATAATATGTAGGCTTTTATAGGCGAGCACTGGTAAGAATAGTTTGCAAGACCGACTTAAGCAGATTGCATTCCTGTACTGGAGTAGTGCCGAAGTCAGACGTCCAGGACGCACCCACAAGAAATTGATGGAAAGGTCTTTCCGCATTTACATCATATAAATAAAATTTTAAGCACATCATTTATCACGAAAATTTCATATTTCTTCACTTAAGCATTACTAATCCAATCAGCATCAGGAAAAATGATTTGTAATATCATCGATTCGGAGGAAAGTACCAAATAACTTTTTTGACAAAATGGTTTAGTTTAGAAAACTGTATTCAGTACTGCTAAATGCTGGATATGTGGTTATCAGTTATCTTGCCGCTTCAGATTTGTTTGTATACTGAAACTTTCAACGACTTCTTCTCTCCCCATAATCAGAAGTTACCTGTTGCTCTAATACTCTCTGATCTATTTCTGTATGTAGTTGGCCGAAGTATATTATGGAGACGTCAGGAAGTGGCGCAATGTCTATGTGCTTAGCTGAGTTTGCGTCGACGTCTGTGATGGGGGAACATTAGCAATCATTCTGATTCCGTTAGATGGTAGATAGCAATATTATTCCTCTGTAGCGTTTCAGATTAAGGGTCCATCTCTAGGCAGAACTAAGGCTACGTTCTAACTGACGGTAAGTGTGAGAGCGGACAATCGATGATCTTCACGTTCTCGCACGACCAAGCAAGCGGTCAAATTAAAGGAGAGGCGGCAAGTGTCCTGAACGGAGACGGAAGCAGCTCAATGGATGCGGCGACGCAGCATTGCCTGACAAAGAGGTTTGTTTTTCTGTAGTACTATTGCTCTTCTATCAACAATTAAATTCCGAAACGCGCTAGTAAGCGGAGTACCCTGCATGATTGGATCGCGTTACGTACAGTCGACGCGACAAGGAACATACTGGTCTGTTTCTCAATCGTTGCGCAAGTATATCAATACCATAATTACTCTACCACGCAAAAATTTGGGGCTACACTCGTCTGGTATGAGACGTTCCCGGGAGGGGGGGGGGGGTTGTCCACTGGGGGCCGAACCGCACAATAACCCTGTGTTCGGTGTTCGGTGTGGGGCGGCGGTGGGGTGGGTGGACTGCTGTGGACTGCTGTGGACTGTTGTGGGGTTGTGAATCACTGAAGGCTATGGCGGGATGAAGCCTCTCCGTCGCTTCTAAACCCCCGGTTCAATACACACACACACGAACACACAATCAGTAACAAAAATTCCATGATTTCTGAAGATCAGTTACTTCTATTAGTACGCTCACGTTCATTTGCTTGGGATAAGATAAATGAATATTACGAAAGTCATCTCAATTCTGACCAGCAGTAGGAGGCAGCTGCAAGAAATGTGAATAATCCCAGTAAATATCCATACTCAAAGGAATTTATTTATATAATTATATTAATTACCAACATTCCATACCTTAAAATAATGACATACACTTTTTAGGTAAGTAGTCAAGCATATGTCATTTATATATTAGCAGAAAAATAAAGGAAGCAATATCGGTACTAGATGCTTTATTGTCTTATCTTTTCAATAAACACCTACCTCAGGAACTTGAAAATAGTGTTTACTGCTGTTGCAATATATAGTGCTAGGTTTAGGCGGCTTTTTCAAGGGAATATTCTTTCCATCGAAACTGCCACAGAATGTGGAAATTTGCACTTTTACAGGTACGAACAGGTATATTTTTGGAAATTTTCTGTAGTTGAAAATTTCATAGTTTTCATTTAATATCCTCCATAAAACTTCAAAAAGATATATGACAATGCTTGCTTAAGTTATGTTCAAAATCTTGAATGTGGATGCACTATGTGTGACAGAAAGCAAAAGGATGAAAAATACAGGATGCATAACGTTAAAAACTATAAGCATAATAATCGGAGATCTAAATGGCAAGCCGGCCGGGGTGACTGAGTGGTTCTAGGCGCTACAGTCTGGAACCGCGCGACCGCAACGGTCGCAGGTTCGAATCCTGCCTCGGCCATGGATGTGTGTGGTGTCCTTAGGTTAGTTAGGTTTAAGTAGTTCTAAGTTCTAGGGGACTGATGACCTCAGAAGTTAGTCCCATAGTGCTCAGAGCCATTTGAACCATTTTTTCTAAATGGCAAATTATTATGAATGATCTTTTTCATTTCAGAAAAAGCAGTTTAAAGAAAATGTAAACATTTGAGAGATATCAAAAAGATACAAAAAATCTCGTGAACGTGAATCAGGGTTAAAGCCTTAATTCTTCCTTAACCCAAGCCGGCCGCGGTGGTCTCGCGTTTCTAGGCGCGCAGTCCGGAACCGCGCGACTGCTACGGTCGCAGGTTCGAATCCTGCCTCGGGCATGGATGTGTGTGATGTCCTTAGGTTAGTTAGGTTTAACTAGTTCTAAGTTCTAGGGGACTGATGACCTAAGATGTTAAGTCCCATAGTGCTCAGAACCTTAACCCAAGTTGCCGTCTTTTTATTACTCCTGATTTACTTACTCATCATATTTCCACCAATTTTGATACGGAGAAAAATACAGGCTGTTTTACTACGAGTGTCTGGTCGTTTCTGTAAAGCTGTGTGACCTTGCTCCAACCTGTAGTGGGTTTCGTAGCGTCTAATTACTGACTCACAAAGAATAACAAAATTTGCATTCTGAGATTTGTTTTGACTTGAACTAAACTCTCTTACAATCGTTAACCGAGTGTGCACCTGTTTGAATATCATTTACGCTATCGTGCTCATTTCGGATCGTTTGGCGAAAAACTCACAAAGAAAGTTAAACACTTCACTTCACTCCTTACATTTACCTGTCGTATTCATACTAGCTTCCCACTAAAACACATTACAGATATTAACCACTGAGCCAGGAAACAATACCAAGTAATTTTGAGAACTTACGTTCTGGAAATAAATAATTTTGTCTTCTAATACCGATTGCCATTCCTGATTGGACGAACTTTGAAAATTACTTACATTACTTTTCCGTGTCCAGATCAAATTTTATTTTCCAATAATTAGCCACCGCTACGGCTTTGTCGTTGGCTCGTAGCAGGTCACTAAAACTGCAGGGCTCCGGCAGTAGTCGGCACGTGAGCAGATGTGCCTCGTCTTGTACCTCTCCGCATCCGCAAAGAACGTCGTCATCGTTAGTCAGCAGTCCCCACTTGCACAGATTAGTTTTGCATCTGGGTACACCAGCCCTCAGCCTATTTAGTGTTCTCCATACTGTATAAGGAAGTTTGTTTCCAGGTGCCATTTGCTCTTTTGGTATTATCTGCAGTGCGGTCTGTTCATTCTCCCATTTACGGACTCTATTATCTTCCTGTGAACCGTCAAGGATCTTGGTTCTTGCAATAAAGCTATTTATAGACTTAAGCCTCCGAGCCTGAGTGACGTGCCATTCAGTGGGTGTCGAGAATCTGTTTCTTTCTTTGTTCTCTCAGCGTCTGCTGTCACCTGCCTTCTGATCTTGGATGGGGCAATTCCAGCAAGTAGGTACAAATTACCCGTTGGTGTGGATCTGAGACAGTTTGTAACAATTCGCATTGTCTCATTTACACTTACATCAACCTGTTAAGCATGTGCAGATGCTTCCCATACTGGCGCTGCATAGTCTGCTGCAGAAACACACAGAGCAAGTGCTGATGTTCTCAGTACTGATGGTTGAGCTCCCCATTCATAGTTTGTCAGCCTGCGGATGATGTTATTCCTGGAGCAGACTTTAGCCTTGGTGTTTTGGCAATGCTGCTTGAAGGAAAGTGTTCTGTCAAGTACAACCCCAAGGTATTTAGGTGTTGGGCAGTGCTTAAGCTTCTTACCTCGCCATGTAACGTCGAGCTCAACTCCAGCATCTCTATTGCGCAGATGGAAAGCACATACTTGGATTTTGTCAGGGTTTGGCTTGAGGTGATTGGCGTCGTAGTATTGAGCCAGTTCTTCAAGCGCTCTAGAGAGATTTCCAGATGTTGCATCAAAATCCTGGACCACCACAGCTGTGTCACCAGCATATACGAACAGTCTTGCATCTTGAGGTATAGGTTGGTCATTAGTGTACACATTATAAAGGATGGGAGAAAGTACACTTCCTTGTGGTAAGCCATTCTTTTGCAGTCGCCATCTACTGTTCTTACCATTTAGGGAGACATAAAATCTTCGATTCTGCAGCAGACTACCAATAACCATCGTCAACCTACAGTCCCCTGTGAGGTGATATAATTTGCGCAATAGCTTTCTGTGGTTTACCGTGTCGTATGCAGCAGTAAGATCTATGAAAGCTGGTACAGATATTAATTTTTTTTCAAACCCATCTTCTATATGTTGCGTCAGATTAAGTATTTGCCCACAACAAGATCTTCCTAGTCTGAAACCGGCTTGTTCCTTTATGAGCTTTCATCTATAGTTTCTGCCACCCGGTTGAGAATCATCCGCTCCAGTATCTTATAGAGATGGCATAGAAGTGACACTGGTCTGTAACTTTTGGGGTCCTTTATCTCCTTGCCAGGTTTTAGTATAGCCACCACTCTCGCCTGCCGCCATAGTTTTGGAATATTCAGCTCTTTAATACAGGTGTTCATCATTTGTAGTAACCAGTTCCGAGCTTTGGGCCCAAACTGTTTTATCTGCTCCGTTCTAAGGTCATCAGTTCCAGCGGCCTTATTCAGTTTCATACTCTGAATGGCGTCTTCCAGTTCGGTTGCTGTGAATGAAGCATTGAGGAGTCCGTAATCTTTTTGTTCTTGGGGTATAACTCTTTCCCTTTCTCTTTTCCCTTTGGTTTTCCCATTCTTCAGAAGTTGGCTAGCAATCTGATTTGCTGTTACCCCGTTGTTCTTCTGCTGGTGGTCAGTTGGGTCCCCACTTAAGTTTTTCAGCAATTTCCATGCACGTCTGCTGTTTTGTTTCATGTCAAGATTCTCGACTAGTTTGCACCACCGTGATCTCTTATCCTCAGAAATAACCTGCATTAGTTCCTCCCCAGCCTCCATCGTATCTTCGCTGAAGGGGTCCTGAGTAAACAGCTTTTGGTACCTGTCAAGTAAGACCTTCCTGCTGCCGGTCAGACCCTGGGTAGTATGGGTACGGCAACCCCTTGGGATGTTTTTCCTTGAGGTCCCTTTCACAAGATCGATAAATCTACCATACTCATCTGGTCGAGGAGGGATTTTCTCAATCTCTTCGTCCAATTGCTCTTTAAATTTCTGCCAGTCTGCCTTTTTGAAATTAAACCGTCTTCGGAAAGGCACCTCCTCTGGTTTAAACATGGCATTCACAACACAAATGACGGGTCTGTGTTGTGTACTTGGGATAGGTTCTTCAACAAGCTTCATGCACTGTGCTGCCAACTTCCTACTCACAAAGATGTTGTCAGGATTATATCGCCTTCTCCATCTTCTGCTGTTGAACGATGCTGGCTGTTTTCGGTCATGAATGAGTTGTAGGTCATTAGTGTCAGCCCAGGATTCAAGCTGTACACCATTCTCAACAGTCTCATTATATCACCATGCTTCACCATGGCAGCTGAAATCGCCCATGACAAAGTTAATATGGTCATATGTAAAATTGTTTGGTTAATGGAAAACAAAGTCCACATCTGGTGGTTTGTACACAGACGTCACTGAGAACTTGTGGGCGCGAATGGTAAGTACTTCAATGTTATTTACTTCTGTCATTGCGGCTGATGTTACGTTGAGCCCGGGTCTGATGAAAATCGCACTCCCATACTTGTCGTGAGGTCTTTCAATGGCCAAATCCATTCCTGCTATTTTAGGTCTGTGGCTGGTGGCTCCCCGGTGTGTTTCCTGCACCAACAATACGTCGAATTTATGCTTATAGCACATGTCTGCTAATAAAACACTCTTATGACTAGAGAATCCCTCAATATTTGTCGAGATCTTCACAAGGGGTGGTCTTGATAAAGGCCGTTGCATCTTGATGTTAATCTGGTTTTGGACTTTAACTTGATCTGGTGTTAGAGGGATTAGCCGGTGAAATCTTTCACCGTTTCCAGGGTACGCCCGATTGTGTCTGTCTTCAGACTCACAATCTTCTAGGAGGCTCCTTCTTTGTACCCCACTTCGAAAATAATTCTGTTCGTCAAACCTGAAGCAGTTAGTGAATTTATCTTTGAATAAATGTAATTTTACTTTTTGTTCTAGAATGTTAACAAAGTCTGGATTTCCTGTTACATCAATAATTGCGAAATAAACTGTCAATAGCTTGCCTTGTTAGAAGCATTGCTTCGCCAGTATCTTCACGTCTCATGTTATTTAGATAGACGCAATGAAACACGTCATACTGTCTACCGTTTGGAGCCATTCTTGAAGTAAGATGGTACAGTTCTTGCAGCACTAGGACTTTTCCGGGAGATATCTGGCATCAATGGCTACAATTTACATGAGACGAATTATTGTTGTGAAAGTACTAATTATCGCGTTCCTCCAAAAACTGCACCGTAGTTAGCTCAAAGTATTAAAATGTTGAGGAGCTCAGCACCACATTAGCTCACTCAACCACTGCCAACTGGCTACTTCTCCCACTTCATTCTGTCTGCCGTACGCCTCGTTCCCAAGAAAAGGTGATCCAGGAACGAAAACGACAAGGCCACCTGCCAACTCTATACCGACACCATCCTTTGAGTCAGTCTACATACAGCATATTTCCTCCGTAGAAAAGGCGTTCCAAAAACGGAAACTACCAGGAAAAAGCTTGGCAGTTTACACAGGCCTGAAGAGTTCCCAATATCGTTAGCTCAATACCACTGTTTTGCGTATAATAAATTATTGCTTCCTCAAGAATGGACCAGACTTCACAAGCATGTCTTTTCAAATACCTACAAGATAAATGTATAAAAATGAAATACATCGTTCAATTGCTAATCACAATATACTTTGAAATCTCTCTTCACGTGAAACAAGCATTGAGACCTTATATCAGATACTGAAAACACAATAGAGAAATATGAACGTAGCGCTGCTCCATTATTGTAGAATGGACCAAAGGAAGAAAAGGATGTCAACTATACAAGGCACCTTATGAGCTATGTGCGTCTTCGTTGGTGTGAAACAGCCCCCCCTCCGCACCCGAGATCGCCAGTACATGTTTGTGCAGTGGTGTTCGACTCAGAAAGAAGCCAATTCGAATCCTCTTGTTGGATGAAATTTTTACTGCCAGTATTTGGCCGACGCGGGGAGGAGAGATGGTGACATAAAGTTCCTCATCGCCAGTTTTTGTGCCAGTGAACAGGGTCAAATTCCAAACCTCTTCGCAGTGTCTCAAGAAGTGAGGGCATGTGACACTATTGATGGTGATCCGTCCTTCGGATGGGGACGTCAAGCTCGGTGGCCCCCCTTGGTGCTTTACGAGAGGAGTAAACTTTGGGCTGGCCCCGGGATTCACCCTCTCCCTTCTCCCAACACCTCCAACACGAACATGACACTACACTCTACACACGGCCATTACAGTCGCATACACTTACATACATAACTCCCAGCGGGCACGAAGGATAAGGAAACCCTCTCCAATCACACGGCTGAGGCTACCTTTCGGGGTTTCCCAGCCATTCATGCCATACGGATTTACTTTTTACTGTCAAAAAATTTTTTCTATCCTCCTCAGTCCTTATGTAGCATATGTACTACATCCCACTTCTGTTTACTTCTATCTCACAGTGCCTGATTGTAGCAAATACTTTACACCATGTGCTTCCTGTCCATCACTTGTTTTCGTTCCTGCATGTTTTTAGCAGGTGGCAGCATCTGGTTGAAGGAATCTGTTTATTGCAGTGTCAGCATGTCTTCGACGGATAAAGTTAAATCTGTTTCCTTCTAGTGATTTAGGAGTAGACTGTGTTTGGAATGTGCTGCAATATGTCATACTATATCGAATAATTGAGTGTTTATTTCATCATTACAATACAACAATATATTCTTTTCGCTGTGGCACTGGGTTTACATTCGGCAACGATCAGTACTTTCACGTTCCAACGGCATAATGTTTAGGTGCCTGGTACTGAATTTTCTGAATGCTACACATGTTTTGTTCCGCATCTCGTGGTCTTGCGGTAGCGTTCTCGCTTCCCGCGCACGGGGTCCCGGAAGGGTCAGGTATTTTTCTTTCCTCGAGATGACTGGGTGTTGTTGTGTCGTCTTCATCATCATCATCATTAATCCCCATTACGGTCGGAGGAAGGCAATGGCAGCCCACCTCCGCTAGCACCTTGTCTAGTACGACGGTGCGGGTCTCCCGCATCGTTCCCTACGCTCCTCGGAATATGGGACCTCATCAACATCACACATATTTCAGTCATTTTCCAACATAAACAGTAGTCTATTCATTTTGAAAATTGCTTAAAATTTTAAGAAACACACAAATTTTTAAATTTAATATTTTAGTCTTATATTGACCAAGAACAAACCATTGGCCACCAATATAAGCCTTTCCTTAAAAAAAAAAAAAAAGAAAAAAGAAAAAAAAAAACCAACCTCACGACTGAGGAAGCTTTGCAAGCTCTTTGCTATTACTGACTGAGTACAGAGTGATGTGAACAAATGAGGAGACATTCGTCTGTTATTGCCCATCGATAGAGCATGCAGTAAATATCTGTTGGCGTTGTTACTGTAAATCGTATTCGCAATTCTGTGCAAGTGCAGCGCATACATTAGTTCTATCGGTAGTATGAATAGTTTTACATTGTAATTTTATTTTTGCACTTACCAGCAAAATGGAAGCTTGTTATTCCACACGGGAAATGGCTCGACGGTTACTTCCATTTGCCAGAACATAATAAAACATCATACCTGCATTTCCCGTATTGAAAGTAGGCTTCCAACAAGGAGGTGGTCCGAGAGCCAGCGTCGTTGACGGCGAAATTGGCGACTCAAAGGTTGGCCTAAAGGGATAAATGGAGGCAAAAAAAAACTTTGGTTTACATCAATAAAGCACGCTTCTACGATGGCGCGCGCCTCGGATTTAGCTGGCTCGTGTCGAATCCTAGTGGTGAACATATTTTTGCCTCCAGTATGTGATCGGCAAGAGGAGGAGATGTGGAAGTATAGATTACCTAATCAAGAGACTTCGAGCCAATATCCTGGATTACATTCCGAACCTCTATACTGAAACGGGAAAGTCATATTTTTGAAACCAAAAGCTACCTCTTAAAACTAAATTTTATCATCTTAAAAAATGAAATATCTTCTTTCTTGAGAACTGGAAATCCTTCGTTCTCCACAACTAAAACTTTTCCTTCTTTCAACGTAAAAATCCTCCTTCTTTAAAACTGAAGATTGTTTGTTTCTGATACTTTCAGCGGTTGGACAAAAATTTGGGAATAACGTGAGAAATGCATGCTTGTTCATAAATGGGTATGCTACTCAAGTCTGCAGGCTGCGCTGTTGTATTGACCACGAACGGCACCTGTTCAGTGTCCTCAATACGTCGCAAGTGTCAGCGTGATGAGAGCAGTGTTGTGTGTTGTTGTGAGTGCACTATGTCGGGGCTATATGAATTCGGACAAGCGCAAATTGTTGGTGCTCGTGAGGTGTTGGTGTTGGTGTTTCCGTAACCAATGTAGCCGCAGGGTTCGGTGTTTCAAGAGGCACCGTGTCGAAGATTTATACCGCATATAGGGAAAGTGGGAAAACCTCATCCTCGAAGCCACCACGTGTACGAAAGTGTGTGTTGGGTGATCGTGACGGACGGTCATTGGAGAGGATTGCGACGAAATATAAGAGGATGCCACCTGCAAAAGCCACTGCAGAACTGAACGTTGCACTCGCGAACCCAGTCAACGTCAAAACAACACGAAGGCATCCCGATGAGCTGCGAACTGCAGCGAAACCTTTAATTCCAAAACCACTCATCAGTGATGCAAAATCCCTTAACAGCAAGACATGGTGTCGAAGCAATAAAACCTGGACTGTGGAGCAAATGGAAGAATGTCATTCGATCGGATGAGTCTTGTTCGCCTCTGTTTCCAACTTCAGGCCGAATTTACGTCCCAAGACTCAAACGTGGCCGAAGTTCGTTTATGATTTGGGCAGCCGCATCGTGGTATTCCGTGGGGTACATGGTTACTCAGTTCGGTCAAATTAGTGCCCGGGATTATGTGACAACTTTGGCTGATCAGGTCCATCCCACGGTCCAATGTTTGTTCCCCAGTGTTAGAAGATTCCCTAGATAAGGATCTGTATTTACCCATTTCGAGACGACTGGAAGCAGTTTCCAATGTCAATGATTTCCCTACACAGCATTAGACATATGTTGTGTATTGGTGTTTTCACCTGGTGTGTTTTGCTTTAATGTTTCCCAGGCTTTTGATGTTGGATAAATTGACTGAACAGTTTGCAACTCCCATTTCGATTGGACACTATCAACACTTGCCAGAATTATCGGACTCACATATTTCTCCTGGAACTGAATCGGCTGTTGCCATGCCCGAGGCTGTTTCTTGCTGTATTAGGGAGGGGGGGGGGGACTGTGCAGTCAGTAGGCCTTTGGAAAAGAAAGTCACGGAATTTGACTTAAGACATGAAGTGGGGATTGGGAATATGACCCTGCTGTCTCTGTTAGAACAGTATTTGGTAAATAGCAATGGGAAGGTGTAAGGGGAAATCAGTAGCGGGAATAGTGATGTTTAGCAATTCGGGTGGACAAATATTGACAAAACAAAGGTCAAGTCCTTGACAGTCACGTGAAGAGACGTGCTGTTATGCGCCATACACAGAGCATCTTCATTATCAGCTAGTTTCCTCATTATCTTAGTAACTCACGTGTAACGACAGTACAAGCAATACATTTCTAAGTATTTAAAACGAAAAAGAAAACGTTTTCGTTGTATGTAAAATCAGTTAGTGGAACAAAGTCGTCTGTCCAGAAGCTCATGATTACAATGGCATCGAAAAGGTAGACGTTGATATTAAGGCTAATATACCGAAGTCTGTATTCGTTAATTGGTTTAGCGATGAAGGTTCACAACTTAGTTCCAATTTTCGACCGTCACACGGATGCAGAAATAAGAGTACCAGATACTGACAACCGGCTCAAGTCACTCGAGACAATAAATGCCATTGGACCCACGAAGTGCCCGTTATATTCTACAATGAATCTGCGGATGACCTGAGCCTACTTCCAGCAATAGTTTATTGTAAGCACCTGGTACAAGGAAGGGAAACTCGTGGCTCGATCGTTTCAGTTTGCAATATGGACCGACGCTCAGATCTAAGACGGATTTCACTGCATTCAATATGTTGTAGCACTGAGGAAAATGTAATGTGCTTGCGCAAGCTGACACTTCTGGTGACAAATCACCTCATCAACGAGAATCAACATGATTTCCGCAACAGCCGAAGTGTAACTCAATTTGTTCCATTCGTAAATAATACGAAGAAGGCAATAGATAGCGTATCTCAGGTTGATGTCGTATTCATTCCATTCCACAAAGCCTTAGGTAGAACTCCACAACTTCGCCCAGTAAACAAAATACGTGTATAAACGAATATCCGATTGGTTTGATGATTTCTTCGCGAAGTAATGCCAGTATGTCGTTCTAAATGGGCAGGCATCAGCGGTAGTGAAAGTAGCTCCTAGCGTATATAAATGTAGTGTGATGTATGTGACTGACAGCCGATGAGGCTATTACTGTTTGAGTATATTCGCAGACTGCCATTTTGTGTGGACAGGAGATGACATCAGATAATGCAGAAGGCCTTGTTGACGGTTAGCATCTGGTGCAAAGATTAAAGGCCAACCCCAAGTATCAGTTAAAACATCTAATGTAAGTTAATAACGCTGCCCTCATCCAGAAAGTTATGATGAACTCCACAGTAATTTACTACACACTGGTCGTGGTTTTTATTTGTTAATTTAACATGATCTGATTAGGGCGTTTAGGTCCTCTTTTGCATCGAATCAGGATATCACACATATCGTATTTGTTAAAAAATACATCGTAATTATTTATGAAAAGACAATTTTAATATGATTTAGAATGACAAAAATTCTTAAAACAATTAAAAAGGATTTGAATGTATCTAACTACAGTATGAGCAACAGCACTGACTTAGAAATAACAAAGAACTGATACTAATGGTAGTGCGACTGCTACTGCAGCTACTGCTAATCCAAATTGAGACAGGACAGGTGTGCTATTATTCTTGTGCACACAATGGTTTTTAGTGCCATCGAGAACGAAGTAAGCAATGAGACTAGTGCGTAAATATTAAAATCTCTCTTAATTACTTTCTCGTAATCGGTCCTTGCAATAGCATTCGACGCAACGGGAATAAGTTGTTCTTACCAGCAAGAAGACGGCTGGAACGTTGTGATACCGCCAAATTGTTTTGCTCTTGATTGTCTAGAGGAGTCACCACACACGGTCGCACATTATTCCACTCAGGTTCATAGTTTCTGCTTCTAAAAACAGTAATTACTAAAACATATGAAGTGGTTAACTCTAGACGATACAACAGAATTTCTTGGATGCTTCGTTTAATCAGCAGAATTTGCCCATAAACATTGGCAGTCTGTCGAACAGAGTAGGCGCATGAGTATCTAGTCCGGTATAACATTGGGTGGGAGTGAGGTTACCTTCGAGATTTAAACTGCAGTTTTCTGCCAAATAATTTCGCAGATTCCAGCACTATAAAATAATCTGAAGACAATCACTAACTAACCAGTAAAATTCCGTATTACGACTGTTGAGTCTGAATCGCTAATATTTCTGCTAAGTCCAATGCGATGTGCCACACGCGTAACTCAAGAGTTCCGTGCCACTGCACACTAATTTTTGCTAAGTCTGAAACTTGCGCTTCCGCAACGGATTGTACGAAGTTCAACACTACGGTATTCCAGTCGCTCAGAGTCTGTTTGCTTAACTTCCACTAACCTTCCGACTCGAATAACATGCGAATCGCACTCAAGTAGCCCCTGGGTCACACCCTGTATCTCATTCAGCGCGTCTAGTTGCTATACAGGGTGAATCATCTATATGGAAAGTGCGGTTCATGTTCGGTTTTCACAGAATGGATTGGTAGTCAGGGGGCGGGTTGTTAGCCAATCAGCAGATTGTAATAATACTTACAAAGTGTATTTTTTGTGCAAACAAACCCTTTTTTTAATGGAACACTGCTTATTAAAATTAACAAACTAAAAGTACGGTAAAGTAGAATGTCAATGGTGTTGGTTGCAGGATTGTAGTGCGAGCCGTTTACGAGAAAAGTTCCCACACTGGCTCTTGTACAATAACTGTGGTAGAACTCACCAAAGAACAACGCAAGTGCATACACTAGTTATGTGGATTCTGACCAGTAACGAGGCAACTGACCATCACAGGCTGTGTTCAAAATGACCAGCAGTAGCGCCAATACAAGATTCCTGTCTGGTATGCAACGACTGCTGCACACGTGCAAGCAATTCAACGGAGATGTCCGAACAGACTGCACTAACACGTTGTCTTTGTAGACAGTATTTTTCAGCTTTCCCCACGGAAGAAAGTCTACAGGCCTCAAACCTGGTGAACCAAGGTAGAGGTCCTTTTGGTCCAATCCAACCGTTTGGAAACAATTACTGAAGACATGCTGCAGTAGTAGCACAGGTTTCTCCTAGTCTGCAGAGGAACGTCTTCTAGCATCCATTGAAGATGGTCTGTTAGGAGGCTGCGATACTTGTGCGGGCTCAGTTTTCCGTCTGTGAAAATCAGACCTATGAGCTGATGGTTCACTATCCAACAAAACAAGTTTGCACTCCATGGACGCTAAGGTTCCACTAGAGGAAGCCAGCTGGGATTGTCAGCAGACCAATAGTGCATGTTTCGGCAGTTTACCTGGCCAGGATTGGTAAATGTGGCTTCATCGCTACACAAGACACATGATACATCTGGAATATAATGTCTTAATGCCAATGTGCAGAACTTAATACGATACTCATAATCACTGGCATGCAGTTCTTGATGGAGAGAGATGTCATACGGATGGAACCTATGTTGATGGAGAATGCGTACGACACTTGCCTGACTTATGCCACTACCTCGTGCGATTGCCCGGGAGCTAACGTGCGGATCAACTGCAACAGCAGCAAAAACATTAATTTTCCCCTCTTCTGTCGTCACTAGTTTCCTTCTGTTACGTTGTCTAGGTGTTATTTCAAGTAGCTGGTTGAAGAAATTTATAAATAATTGCCGAGATGGTTGACGACTATTGGGGAATCGTGCCGCAGACACCGTATACGGACGAACTGCATTCTTCCTACACCCTCCATCCACCATGCGCATGTCGGCTTTTTCTGCATTGCTTAAGTCCCATCGTCCACTCATTACCTACTGCTTGAACTGTCACCCACTAACTGACTAGCAAGTCGCAATGCACTCAAGGAACACACAAGCACACTGTAAGCAAACATATAAAAATCGTATCTAGCAATTATGCATGTTGAATGGCACAAACAACAAACAAAGGTCGGCGTGGAAACTTTTAAAAATACGGTATCTTGCAAACGACTCGCTCTAGAATCCTGCAACAAACATCACTGACTTTCTAATTTACTCTACTTTTAGGCTGTTAATGTTAATAGGCATTGTTCCATTTAAAAAACGTATATTTGCACAGAAAATACAGTTTCTGAGTATTATTAGAATCTGTTGATTGGCTAAAAATACGACTCCCTGACTACCAACCCATTCTGTGAAAACCGCACATCAATAGCACTTTCCATTTCCTCAATATCTGCGGTGTAGTCACCCCGTATATCTGCGCCCACACACTGCATTCAAATCCTGTTCTTTGAATGCCCAAATGCTGAAAAAATTAAGATAAAAATTACATCTTGAAACATAGATTAAAACTATTGGCACTACGGTATGCTGCATTCAAAGATGCATCCGCCGGCATGAAACACGGCGCAATTTCATTTATTGTTCTGCCTCGATAATCATTTATTAAATATCTTATCATAAGCTACTACACTTTAATTAGATTAAAAGCAATCATTAAAAATAAGCATGAGCCCACTCATTTCCACAGAATTTTTTCTGATCTTTCCATTGGCGATGGCCATATATCCCTAAAATTACTAGTTCTTACGCCAGCCGAGGTGGCCGAGCGGTTCTAGGCGCTACAGTCTGGAACCGCACAACCGCTACGGTCGCAGGTTCGAATCCTGCCTCGGGCATTGATGTGTGTGATGTCCTTAGGTTAGTTAGGTTTATGTAGTGCTAAGTTCTACGTGACTGATGACCTCAGAAGTTAAGTCCCATAGTACTCAGAGCCAGTTGAACCATTTGAACTAGTTCTTACTGAATATACAAATTAATTATCTCTAAGATTTAAAATGTAATTAATTTTTGGAAATAAGCATGGTCTAGTTTCTTGATACAGTGTGTCCCAGAAATGTGGAAAACTTCGAGTGGTTGTACAAGGTGCCTTGACCGTGATTGATTTCCACGACCGCCAGTGGAGAAGATGGAGGTAGCTACTGCGTAGAAAGGCCTCTCCTATGAATGTGATGCTGTGTTATCTCAGTTTCCATCCGCAGTTTATTTGTCTCCTGGAACCGTCTAATATCTCAAATGTTTGCCGGTAGAGAAGAAAACAATAACAAACGACGTTGCGAAGCGCCAACGCCTGTAACTTCAACAGTCTGTAGTGTCGTTAGATGACGTATCCCCAACGCGGGTTCCTATCCTCGATTTGTTCCCCAAGAGACCCTCTACAACTCCTCGAAGTTTGTCGCAACATTTCTGGAACACCCTGTATACTCAGTGTTTAATCTTACTATTCTCTACGGTACCCTACAGTTTGCTATTGTGATTTTTCGTTAAACTCCTTAATTTTGAATATTAACTTTTTCTATACTATTCCCTATTGCATGACACCGTGATTTCAGCTGTAACTTCTCTACCATGAAAGTTATTAATTTATCAAAGTAAATGATAAAATGCGCTGTCATGACTTGGCCATACACGCTGAAGAGCGGAAGAAACTGGTACATCTGACTAATAACATGTAAGGCCCCGCGAGCACGCAAAAGTGCCACAGCACGATGTGGCATAGACTGGATTAATGTCTAAAGCAGCGCTGGAAGGAAATGACACCATGAATCCTGCAGGGCTGTCCACAAACCCGTAAGATATCGAGGAGGTGGAGACCTCTTCTGAACAGCACGTTGCAAGGCATCCCAGATATGCTCAATAATGTTCATGTCCGGAGAGTCTGGTGACCATCGGAAAAGTTTAAACTCAGAAGAGTGTTCCTGGAGCCACTTAGTAGCAATTCTGGACTTGTGGGGGTGCCGCATTGTTCTGCTGGAATTGCCCAAGTCCATCAGAATACACAATGGACATGATGGATGCAGGTGATGAGGCATTGTGCTTATGTAAGTGTCACCTGGCAGAGTCGTATCTAGACGTATCAGGTGTCCCATATCACTCCAACTGCACACGTCCCACAACATTTAAGAGCCGCCACGAGCTTGAAAAGTCCCCTGTTGACATGCAGAGTCCATGGATTCATGAGGTTGTCTCCATCCCCGTACACCTTCATCCGCTCTTGAAACGAGACTCGTTCGACCAGGCAACATGTTTCCGGTCATCAATAGTTCAGTGTCGGTGTTGAACGGCCCAGGCGAGGCGTAAAGCTTTGTGTCGTGCAGTCATCAAGGGTACACGAGTGAGCCTTCGGCTCCGGAAGCCCATATCGATAATGTTTCTCTGAATGGTTCGCACGCTGACACTTGTTGATGGCCCAGCATTGAAATTTGCAGCAATTTGCGGAAGGGCTGCACTTCTGTCACGTTGAACGATTCACCTCAGTCGTCGTTGATACCGTTCTTGCAGGATCTTTGTCCGGCCGCAGTGATGTCGGAGTTTTGATATTTTACCGGACTCCTGATATTCAGGATACACTCGTGAAATGGTTGTATGGGAAAATCCCCACTTTATCGATACCTCGGGATGCTTTGTCCCATCGATCGTGCGCCGTCTGTAAGACTACGTTTAAACTCACTTAAATCTTGATAACCTGCCATTGTAGCAGTATTAACCTATCTAACAACGGCGCTAGAGTCTTGTTGTCTTGTATAGACGTAGGCGACCTCAGCACCGTATTCTGCATGCTTACGTGTCTCTGTATTTTAATACGCATGCCTATACCAGTTACTTTGGCACTCAGTGTATTATCCAATAGAACGAACCACGCCGGCCGCGGTGGTCTCGCGGTTCTAGGCGCGCAGTCCGGAACCGCGCGACTGCTACGGTCGCAGGTTCGAATCCTGCCTCGGGCATGGATATGTGTGATGTCCTTAGGTTAGTTAGGTTTAAGTAGTTCTAAGTTCTAGGGGACTGATGACCACAGCTGTTAAGTCCCATAGTGCTCAGAGCCATTTGAAAGAACGAACCACAGTTTTAAACAAGTTGTATATTTTTTCTGCATCAAGTAGTATTTTCGGCTACTGAATATTACTTATAGTGGTAAGGTATTGGGACTTAATACTGATTTGATATTGAAATGGTGGTGTGTCTGGCATCACCCCTCGGTAGACATCAGCTACAAATGTGGGTGGCGGACTTTTGAGAATTCCATCTAACGCACTGGCAGGGCGCAAGCTTTGTCAATGCTGGCTCGCTTGGCCACTGAAAAACGTTTGCTTTCACCTCGCTGGGCTCGTAAGCCACGCCCACCTTAGCTTAGATCTCTCAGTCGCTACTTCGGGATGCGCACCAGTACATAGGGTACGTGGGGGAAATGAAAGTAGTACTGCACATGGTTTCATGAGCTTTTTATATATTTACACACGCCTGTTAAAGCGGAACTACCATCGATTGTTCAAACTTTTAAGTCAATCTACCTGGGCATCATCAAGAATTATGCATCAAAATATTGAGTTTCTAAACAACTTTGAACCCATACCCGGGGGAGGACTCGAACCTCCGACGGGGTAAGCAGCGCGGACCGTGACAAGGCGCCCTTAGACCGCGCGGGTATGTGCAATGTCAACACCCATTACAGCAGTACAAAACTGTAGGTCTTCTGGTGATGAAAAGATTGAAAGAATGTATGCAATTTTGAATAAATTATGTACTCTGGTAAGAAAGGTAAGAGGAGCTGCTTTTCAAAACGCATTATGTCCCAAAAAGTAAATTTTTCAGGAGAAGGGAAAAACGTATACCGCCAAAAATATTCAATTAATTTTTACGAATTTTACACCACATACTCAGGTAGGGCTGTTGATCAAAATGTGTTTAATACAAGGAAATTGCTTTTTATATTTTCAAGCTATGAGCACTTTAGTGACAAACAAAATGCGTTTTGTTGGGTTCTGTTGGACAATCTGCCTTTTGGTGTAAGCTGTTTTGGACATAATGCGTTTTGATTAGTTTTCAGTAACATAGAATTGGTAAAAATATTTTTTATTGTTGAAAATACATTTTTTAGCGTTCAGTAAAACATTTTAAAACCAGAAGTAAGGACAAAAACGAAAATGTGTTTCATTTACAATAACAAAGTTCACAATTTTTTTTCCAAAACAGGCTCCTCTTCTAAACAATCACAAATAGTATCTTAGGCAATAAGTTCGTTACATGGAAGGCTGATAGTCTGAGTGAAAAATTCAAATATTTCATTTTCTCTCCAGTTGTTTCCATATCTAAGGCTTATTAGTTTTTCCACATCGTCTTTCTTCTTTTGTTTCAACCTTATCCAGTGATGACACTTTGGAGATATTTGATAGTTTGTTCGAGCTGTATCCACGTTTACCTAATGGCAAAAAGTGCTTTGAAGGATCGTCAGAATAGTAGGTGATGTGCGTTTTGATTTTCACGTCAGTTACCCGTTCACCTACCATATATTTCTTCAGATGGATCCTTTTCAGATCACTGATCCCATCTACAGGCATCAAAATTGTATTTCGTTCCTTCAAATCAAATATTTCCCAGTCTTTCCCTAAAATCCATGTTTCGCTTACTTCTGCATAAACATCCTGGTAAGTGTTTGGATTCAATATTTCTGAAACTTTACGAAGTGTCTTTTCTACTCGTCCAAATACTCTGTCAGGAGGTAAAAAGGAATGTTCTCGAACTGGAAAGCAGAGATTCTTTGAATAACCAGAAAGCAATTGCATGAATAACGTGCTGATTTTTGTTTTGGCCAATCCGTGAACAATCCGTGAACAATCTGAGAAATGTTAAAGATGTGTCAATGGTCAATTTCTTTAAAAAATCGGTGATGGCCGAGGAAATTTCTTGTGACCCTCTACCTGCCTCCATTTCATTCCATATGTAAAATGCAGGTTCTGTATGTGCCACATTTGTTACACAAAAGGAGTGCACAGATATCTGTCTTGCATAGTATGCCTCACCAATAGATAATTTTCGGAGAGGTTGTACCTGATGTAAATCAAAGGCATATGTCAGCCTACAGTCATACGTTAGCTTCATTAATTTGTGAAAAGCTCTAGCTCTTAATTTATGTGACCCAAATTCAATCATTTGCTTATTCTTTGTATTGATGTGTGTAGCAGTTTTCATTTGGTGATACATTCTATGGCAGAAGCTACAGGTATCACTTGCTGAAGCTCCAAAACCTAGATTAAATTTTGTATTAAATATTTTCATATAAAATGTTTTCTTCACTTTCAGATCAGATGTGACTGAACTGCTACACATTAGGAAAAGTTTGTTTATACTCAGGTCACTTGGCAGATAAAGGCGCTGGCTCTTACTTATGGAGTAGTGACTCTCCCTTGCTTGTAAATGTGAAATGAATTCAGTTACCTTTTTCCTTTTTGCACTGTACTTTGCAGCTTTATGATCTCCTCCTCTCTTGTCAAGCACTCCTTCACCTGTTTTAAGGTCATAAGCGATTGTATGCTCCCTTCTTTGACCAATGCCAAAAAGCTTCTTGAAGAAAGCAGCACACACAGGAACCTTGCCACCTTTTGATTAAAGCTGAAAAGCATTTAAGGTAGCAATTACAATATTATTCCTCTAACACGTTTTATCAGAGTAATAAATCATAAATTTGACGATTTTTTACTTACATGATACTGCACTGTTAGAGCAGTTGCTTTATTTTTCGGATCATTCCGTACTCTTCTGCGATTTGGACTGCTCACATTGAGAAGGAAAGAAAGTCCTTTATGTTGTTCCTTTTTGTCTGGTTTAGCAAATACCACCCTTTTAGTTTTGTGTAGACTGTTAACAGGAATCGAACAACAGCAAAAGCGTCCTATGCTGGCAAAGATGTTCGAGGCTCCCGATATCTGACAATAAAACATTACAAAACAAATAATTATACAGGTAAGTACAAACAGATTAATTTGTATGACTTTGTCATACAAATACAAGTATTTTGGACAGGTCAGGAAAACTGCTGGTGAATCCTGTGGATGCCTTGGGCAGATGGAGGGAATATTTTGAAGAGTTGCTCAATGTAGGTGAAAATACGATCAGTAATGTTTCAGATTTCGAGGTAGAATGGGATAGGAATGATGATGGAAATAGGATCACGTTTGAGGAAGTGGAGAAAATGATCAATAGATTGCAGTGCAATACAGCAGCTGGGGTGGATGAAATTAAGTCGGAACTCATCAAATACAGTGGAATGTCAGGTCTTAAATGGCTACACAGGATAATTGAAATGGCCTGGGAGTCGGGACAGGTTCCATCAGACTGGACAAAAGCAGTAATCACACCAATCTTTAAACATGGAAACAGAAAAGATTGTAACAACTACAGAGGTATCTCTTTAATCAGCGTTGTGGGTAAAATCTTCTCAG
Organism: Schistocerca nitens; assembly: GCF_023898315.1. Taxonomy (NCBI): domain Eukaryota; kingdom Metazoa; phylum Arthropoda; class Insecta; order Orthoptera; family Acrididae; genus Schistocerca; species Schistocerca nitens. The sequence continues at coordinate 369,809,564 of NC_064616.1, forward strand.
GTATTGTTGAAAGGAAAGTGCGAGTATTGGTTGAGGAGCAATTGGATGAAAATCAGTGTGGGTTTAGGCCTCTTAGAGGTTGTCAGGACCAGATCTTTAGCTTAAGACAAATAATAGAGAAGTGTTATGAGTGGAACAGGGAATTGTATCTATGCTTTATAGATCTAGAAAAGGCATATGACCGGGTTCCTAGGAGGAAGTTATTGTCTGTTCTACGAGATTATGGAATAGGAGGCAAACTTTTGCAAGCAATTAAAGGTCTTTACATGGATAGTCAGGCAGCAGTTAGAGTTGACGGTAAACTGAGTTCATGGTTCAGAGTAGTTTCAGGGGTAAGACAAGGCTGCAACCTGTCTCCACTGTTGTTCATATTATTTATGGATCATATGTTGAAAACAATAGACTGGCTGGGTGAGATTAAGATATGTGAACACAAAATAAGCAGTCTTGCATATGCGGATGACTTAGTTGTGATGGCAGATTCGATTGAAAGTTTGCAGAGTAATATTTCAGAGCTAGATCAGAAATGTAAGGACTATGGTATGAAGATTAGCATCTCCAAAACGAAAGTAATGTCAGTGGGAAAGAAATATAAACGGATTGAGTGCCAAATAGGAGGAACAAAGTTAGAACAGGTGGACGGTTTCAAGTACTTAGGATGCATATTCTCACAGGATGGCAACATAGTGAAAGAACTGGAAGCGAGGTGTAGCAAGGCTAATGCAGTGAGCGCTCAGCTACGATCTACTCTCTTCTGCAAGAAGGAAGTCAGTACCAAGACTAAGTTATCTGTGCACCGTTCAATCTTTCGACCAACTTTGTTGTATGGGAGCGAAAGCTGGGTGGATTCAGGTTACCTTATCAATAAGGTTGAGGTTACGGATATGAAAGTAGCTAGGATGATTGCAGGTACTAGTAGATGGGAACAATGGCAGGAGGGTGTCCACAATGAGGAAATTAAAGAAAAACTGGGAATGAACTCTATAGATGTAGCAGTCAGGGCGAACAGGCTTAGATGGTGGGGTCATGTTACACGCATGGGAGAAGCAAGGTTACCCAAGAGACTCATGGGTTCAGCAGTAGAGGGTAGGAGGAGTCGGGGCAGACCAAGGAGAAGGTACCTGGATTCGGTTAAGAATGATTTTGAAGTAATAGGTTTAACATCAGAAGAGGCACCAATGTTAGCACTGAATAGGGGATCATGGAGGAATTTTATAAGGGGGTTATGCTCCAGACAGAACGCTGAAAGGCACAATCAGTCTTAAATGATGATGATGATGATGATGATGATGATGATGTCATAACAGTAATTTTATTAATCTTTTCTCTCATCTGTTTTCATACTCTAATTCCCTTTTCGATTTGCTTTTCATTTGTTTTCTCGTTCCACGATTCATTTCCTCTCCAACAGTCACATTTTCACTCGCTATAATACTCTCCATCTTACTTAGCACAACAACGTTTTTACGTCTGACTTCTACAAGTATAACAGAGAGAATGATAAACGTTTATTCACAACAGTGCTGTAATACTGAAAACGAATATTAACTGGTCATTGTTGGTCAGTTAAAGAGTTTCGCTTTAGTTCACCAGTCTTACATTGTAGCCAACATAACTTAATAAAACAAAATAAAGACAACTGCTGGACTTAATGCAGTTTTATTCAATCATACTGGAGGACAAAATGCTATTTGCTGCATCTGCTACTTTTCAGCGCCTTTTTTGAAGGTGTTAAAATGCGTTTGAACACAATCTGACTGCAGGACTGTGTAGTGTGGGTAATAAAATACCAGATTTCACATCAAACTCAATTTTGTCCACTAGTAGACATAATGCGTTTTGAAAAGTTGCTCCTCGATGCTCCCAAAACCCTCAGTCACTTCCATTCCCCAGCTTATGTCGCTACTAGTATTATCAGACAACTTGAAAACAGAATGAGATTTTCACTCTGCAGCGGAGAGTGCGCTGATATGAAACTTCCTGGCAGATTAAAACTGTGTGTCCGACCGAGACTCGAACTCGGCGAAAGGCAAAGGTCCCGAGTTCGAGTCTCGGTCGGGCACACAGTTTTAATCTGCCAGGAAGTTACAACTTGAAAACAGGCTATAAGATGAAAATCTATAAAAGTAGCACGAGTTTAATGAAATTCGGTCAAATCAAATCAAATAATGCTGAGGGAATTAGATATAATATAATTCACATTAACGCATACCTAGTTTTGCAGGATATCTAGCTTAAAATGACCAGCTTTAGTAGCAGAGGGAACTTAATGTCTGAATCGAATGACAGATGCATAGACAGGGTGAGGTAGCTGAGACAGTCCACACCAAATACGAAATAGGAGTGACTGTGTTATTAAGAAGTACCATGAAATGTCCCTTCGGACGTGCATGTGTATCCGAAGGAACACTGCATCGCACTTATGAATAACACAGGCACTGCAATTTCGTATATATTCGCCAATACCAGGCTCTCGACTCCAAAAAAATTTGCCATTCCTGGACGGGAATATATGTAACGCACGAGTACAGATTGTGATACATGGACGACAACATATGGAAGCTTGGGTCTTGCCGTGATTCGTGCACGGATAGCCGAAGTGGTTAATGTGACCACTTGCATGAAATGGGAAATCTGGGTTCGAGGCCCAGTAAGGCAAAAATTTTCATTGACTTCATTTCAATATACAACCGATGGTGATACAAATTTGCAATTACGAAAACATTTTTTATACATCAATTGACACCTCTAGAGAAAAATATCTTGTTCATCCTTGGTTTTAAAAGCATACGGCAGGTTACATAATTCCAATTTGTCATCGTTCCCAGTATTTTTGGTGCACTCCATTCTGTATCTACAATGAGAAAAGCATTACCTACATAAATTTACTAATAAATTTGCCTTTACTTGCATTTATACAATCATAAAACTGATTTAACATAAGGGTAAAAAAATACTACATACTACGAAATTATATGCATTCTCCCCCAATTATTTTGGCATCTACATTCTTTCCTCAGTAATTATTATAAGATACCCCTCTTAGTGTTGCTTGCTTTATTATATTTCTCCTATAGCTTTAGAAGTTTGCTATTCTTTTCCTTATAAAAACACATTCATCTTCATCAGAGGACGCAATGGTGTTGAATGTGATTTCAAACGGTAAAATTTATACACACTAATGCTGATTTTATAACGCATTGTTGTGCTCTGAACTAACACGGCCCAAGTATTGACAACTATAATGCGTTGTTGTGCTCTTCGCTAACAGGCGCCAAAATATACTGCCAACTCAAGAACAAGCTAACATCAAGTATTTTTTTAAACAAGGCAGATGTCCAGGACATTCGACCTTTTAACTAAACGTGAAAGAAATAACAGCATTTGAAACTTACTTACAATTAAGATATTGTGGCCCCATAACATAGAATGATAGATTTAAGGTTTCACAATCAGTCAAAGGTAAAAATTATAAAACATGTGAAACCTGCCCTTTTTACAAATGGCCATTCATTTATTCTCATTCGTCAAAAGATGCTGCTTGAGATCCCATCTCAGTCAGTCTTAGTAGATCTTCCACTCATACCTTCTAAATTTAATTGTACTTGCAATCCAATTGAAAACTCGTAGCCCAGTTACACTATTCTGTGCTGTGACATGGATACCCCAGCGCCAGGGTTAGGTGCAGGAGTGAATACAGCTATGAAAGCAACATGTAAGTGTTTTTTTGGATGTGTAGCCTTCTCTGCACACCTAAACTCATAATAAAAGATGAATTTAACGACGTATAATTATTGTAGTATCAGAACGGAAGAGTACAGAAAATGTGAGATGCCACTCCCAAGCGAATAGTATAGCCCAATCTCAACAACCGTATGAAAGAACTTGGTAACGATATACCTGCAAGGAGAGTCGTCATAGTGTATCGATGCGTTTGGTATCGTTTCACACTGAGGTGACAAAAGTCATGAGGTATCTCCTAATATGTTGTCGGACCTCATTTTGCCGGAGTGGTGCAGCATCTCGACGTGGCATGGACTCAAAAAGTTGTTGGGAATTCCCTGTAGAAATACTCAGACCCGCTGTCTCTATAGCCTTCCATAATTGCGAAAGTTTGCCAGTGCAGGATTTTGTGCACGATCTGAACTCTCGATAATGTTCCATAAATGTTCGATGGAATTCATGTTGGGCCCTCTAGGTGGCCTAATCATTCGCTCGAATTGTCCAAAATGTTCTTCAAACCAGTCGCGAACAACTGAGTCCCGGTTTTAGAGAGCATTGTTATTCATAAAAATTATATCGTTGTATGGGAATATGACGTTCATGAATGGCTGCAAATGGCCTCTAGGTTGTCGAACATAACAATTTCCAGTCAACGATCGTTTCAGTTGCTCCAGAGTACAAGTACATGTAAAACAAATTTCAAAGAACAAAATTAAATTATTAAACGCCAAGTCCATAGTGTTTACAAGATTTTTGTAGTGGTGTGGGAGCAGCATGAATTTCTAAATAACTTAAACTAACACAAATTATGAACGAAACGGCATATTAATTAAATGCCTACATTTCAGGTTATGCATAATCAATTTTTTGGACACGAAATAAAATTTTTGAATGCACTTTCACTTATGTGCGATTGTGTAACCACTTCTTGTGCCACTCGCTCAGCGCTAAGGCGCCTTCTTGCACTAATTTTTCTTTTCGTCGCACTTCACACGCTCACACGGATTTTAGCATGAAGTGTTGATCAACTCACATCAGTCTTTTGACCAAGTGCCCCGCAGAAATCGTGTCTGCCTCTGAATTCCGAGCATCATCATTTATTGTGACAAATCTGTCTACAACGAAAACCAAAATGAGAAACCCGTCAACAAACCATTTCCCAAAACCAAACCAGGATCCTCGTTAACGATTCCCTCTCAACTGAATTTAATCAATCCTTACTTACTCCACACACCAAAAATTGCATGCACATACAATTACAATTTTAATACCCTTCAAATTTACCACTAAATTCTTTGCCACACTCTTATACAAAGCATAAATCAACACATATATTACGTAAATCAACGAGGTCACTGACCTCCACGCACCCTCAGTGCCTAAACTTCCCCTTTTGCACATGCACAGTGCCACAATAAACTAACAAATTACTAATGAATCCCCAAATAAATATATAAATTATCACTCCAAATTGACTACCACTAATTACAGATTAGAACAGCTTTTCACATCTGCCCTTCTCTATATACCCTTAGCAATTTTAAACTTCTCTCGTTTCAACATATGCGGCAGCGACGACTGTAACGTTCTACCGTACCAACCCCAATCAGTCTCACTAGAATCACACTCCTCCTTCATATACCAATTTGTACCAACTTCATTACACAAACCATCCCCATGCACACTATTTACTTCAGCCCTCTCTAAATTTTCTGTTAGTTCTTCCATACATTTCGCCGATTCACTACCCACGGCATGCACAAATTTATTGTTTTTCCCCTCCAATATACCGACACTTGCAGCTTGAACAAAATTACACATCAGTTCACGGTTAAACACTTTATCTTCCTGAAATAATACATCGAGGCCTAAGCCATCATAACCAAAATATTCATCTCAGCAACTTTATCTGCTGATACACCATTTAAATCACTACATAGATTCACATAAGAAACCTTACTTTCCTCCGTTGACAAATTAAATTTACGTGAATCGTACACAACTTTATCCTCCGCTGCTACATTACACAAATTGCTGCTACTTTGTCGTACAATTTTGTGATTTCCAGACTTGCTACATTCCGCTGTGGTCGGACAAAAATCAGCAGACACTGTCATTTCTACACACCTTTCATCCAGATTAACACTCGATCCTATTTTACATACGTTCTCACTTTCACACTCTGACAAACGTTTTAGATTCACACATTCATCAATAAGTTTCGTTTCGTTTCATTCGTGAATAAAAACGCGTAAATTCCTTCCTCTGAAGTATCAAGTAGCTTTTACATCATTACATAAATTATCATTACTCTGTTCCTTTAAACTGAAATCATCTACCTCCGCCGATACATTTTTAACTTCAACTGCTGGCGAGACCAATGCTAAGCCTCCCTTAGTAACATTGACGCTTTCCGCCGAAACATAATCACCCTAGCTAGCGAGGCCAAAGTTACGCCGCCTTCACTAACATCGACGCTTTTTGCCGACTCACAAATACTTGCTACTACAACAGCTTCCTTGCTGCAATCCCTACTATTTGCTAATACCTCTTCAGAACTCTCCAAACAATTTGCTTTCACAAAATTCATCTCCTCTTTAACTTCTTTTTAACCACTGACTCTTTCCATTTATCACTATTCACACACTCATTTATTACACATTAATGACTTATATCAACTGCTTTTTCAAGGTTACCCATAATTTTTTCAACTTCCTCTTTCGCAGCGGAACATATTTGAGTTCGGATTGTACCCATATCAGTCCGAATTGTATCCGTAACTGTTTGAACTGTACTGATATTATTTGCCATTGTATTCATATTATTTCCCAATCCCTGGATAATTTGCATTAGCTGAGACATCATATCTCCCCAAAATTCATTCCCCTTGCCTGAATTCCTACTAGTTACACTTACGTGCTCTGATTTCGGACTAACCGACTCACTTGAGTTTTCAGAATTACACATACTAGGTGACTGTTTTATATCCGCAAGATCTATAAGTGGAGCTTGAACTTCAGAAACAAACACTATCTCTCTATTTTCGCAGGCAGTTATCTGATCTGAGATGGTTCCCTCTGCCATGGTGATGCCGTCGGTTGTAGTGGAAGTCGAAATTGAAGACTGCCCTGGAGTACTCGAAGATGCTGTTGTACTGTTGCTGAGCTGCGTCCGCCTCTGGAGAGGTCGATTGATGTAACCGTAGCTGCCGCCCATTTCCGCGTGTCCCAACCGAATCCGATACCGCTGTCCATTAAACGCGCTAACCGCTACTGTTCCCTGCACTCAACTTATTTAGACTCTGAGCCCCAATGCAAATTGCCTTTAACTTCATAGATTAGGACCTCTATCGGCAGCATGTGTTAATTGTGAAAATTACTGCATAATTTCACTATCTCCAGAAACCTACTTGGGAAAAAACCGATCTCACACTGTGTTTTGCGAGAGGTTCACTCTACAGAAATCTCTACTTGTTTTGCAAAGGTTTTTACACTTCGCATATTATGCTGAATAACAGAGAGCAAAGGAATTACTACTTTGCAGAGCACAAATCCCAGACGAGCCCCCATTTGCGGGCTTTCAAATTATAAATGAAATGGTGTGGTGGTGATGTGCCCCTCAACTACGTACCCTCAGACTCAAAGTTGAAATATTAAAGTTTTGGCTGGTTTCGTTGTGTGGGGGCTGGGATACGTAGTTACCGCATTACAGGCCAAATACTTCTGAGTCTATAGTATACGATAATAATACACACATGAATCGAATGGTCAAAGGTTTCTATCACTCGGCAACTGCGAATTATGAAAGTAACATATAAATTTATAAATGAAAGATTGCAATTAAATAAAATCTGCAGGTACTATCTTAACGACTGTAAGTGATGAGTACGACAGTAGAAGTACTTTTGAGAATGCAGTACATTGCTGCAAAACACTTATTGCTGTCGATGGGCCAGCAATTAAATAAAATACAAGTTGAATAACAGGGAAACAATAGATTCCTACTGCACGTAATTAGTTACGAACAACAACATAGCTCGTGAGATATTCACTTCTAAACGCACACTACGACTTCACCGTAGAAACCTCGGAAATCTCACAAGTTCACAAGCCCGCACTCCGAAGTACACTCCTGGAAATTGAAATAAGAACACCGTGAATTCATTGTCCCAGGAAGGGGAAACTTTATTGACACATTCCTGGGGTCAGATACATCACATGATCACACTGACAGAACCACAGGCACATAGACACAGGCAACAGAGCATGCACAATGTCGGCACTAGTACAGTGTATATCCACCTTTCGCAGCAATGCAGGCTGCTATTCTCCCATGGAGACGATCGTAGAGATGCTGGATGTAGTCCTGTGGAACGGATTGCCATGCCATTTCCACCTGGCGCCTCAGTTGGACCAGCGTTCGTGCTGGACGTGCAGACCGCGTGAGACGACGCTTCATCCAGTCCCAAACATGCTCAATGGGGGACAGATCCGGAGATCTTGCTGGCCAGGGTAGTTGACTTACACCTTCTAGAGCACGTTGGGTGGCACGGGATACATGCGGACGTGCATTGTCCTGTTGGAACAGCAAGTTCCCTTGCCGGTCTAGGAATGGTAGAACGATGGGTTCGATGACGGTTTGGATGTACCGTGCACTATTCAGTGTCCCCTCGACGATCACCAGTGGTGTACGGCCAGTGTAGGAGATCGCTCCCCACACCATGATGCCGGGTGTTGGCCCTGTGTGCCTCGGTCGTATGCAGTCCTGATTGTGGCGCTCACCTGCACGGCGCCAAACACGCATACGACCATCATTGGCACCAAGGCAGAAGCGACTCTCATCGCTGAAGACGACACGTCTCCATTCGTCCCTCCATTCACGCCTGTCGCGACACCACTGGAGGCGGGCTGCACGATTTTGGGGCGTGAGCGGAAGACGGCCTAACGGTGTGCGGGACCGTAGCCCAGCTTCATGGAGACGGTTGCGAATGGTCCTCGCCGATACCCCAGGAGCAACAGTGTCCCTAATTTGCTGGGAAGTGGCGGTGCGGTCCCCTACGGCACTGCGTAGGATCCTACGGTCTTGGCGTGCATCCGTGCGTCGCTGCGGTCCGGTCCCAGGTCGACGGGCACGTGCACCTTCCGCCGACCACTGGCGACAACATCGATGTACTGTGGAGACCTCACGCCCCACGTGTTGAGCAATTCGGCGGTACGTCCACCCGGCCTCCCGCATGCCCACTATACGCCCTCGCTCAAAGTCCGTCAACTGCACATACGGTTCACGTCCACGCTGTCGCGGCATGCTACCAGTGTTAAAGACTGCGATGGAGCTCCGTATGCCACGGCAAACTGGCTGACACTGACGGCGGCGGTGCACAAATGCTGCGCAGCTAGCGCCATTCGACGGCCAACACCGCGGTTCCTGGTGTGTCCGCTGTGCCGTGCGTGTGATCATTGCTTGTACAGCCCTCTCGCAGTGTCCGGAGCAAGTATGGTGGGTCTGACACACCGGTGTCAATGTGTTCTTTTTTTCCATTTCCAGGAGTGTATATCAAAGGAATAGCAACAAAAGGTAGGCCAGTAGCCTAATGTCTCTGTGCTTTCTAAAACACAGTAAATATTTAACTAATTTCTTCATGAATAGTATATATCGGATATAAACAAAGACATAGATGAATAAATATATTTATAAGCATGCTGCTACCGTTTTTCCGTGTAACTGTGGAGTACTTATGGCCTGACGCGATCGATAGTAATAGGACAATTTGACCTCCAATAATTCATATACTATTCAAGTTACATGCCTGTATTTTATACCAATTTAGCTTTACACTAACAGCTTTCTAAAGACACGTCAATCGACGAAATCGGATGAAGCGTTTATAACTTGGAAATTCGTTGCTGGGTGTTACTTGTATAATTTACTGTCAGATACTAAGCTTTGAACTAACAAAGATATTGAAAATCTGATTACACCATTAGAATCGTCGTGTAAATAATAGTAATGTACATGTTTCTTTTTGTAGTATCATGATTCATCTGGCTATTATTAATTTCTATACGAACTGTGAAATGTCTGCCATGATGGTTTCACAAAGTCCGCCATCTTTGGCGCTCTCGGCATACAAAAGTCTCTTTCATTGACACAGCGTCACTAAGGAACTGCCAGCCAGGTGCTCGGCCTGGACAATGCGCTGGGGCTACCCTCTTGTCCAGCTAACGTTCGGCACCACGGGTTCGGCCAGCCGAGCGGCCAGTGGCCGCCGACCTGCCCGTGCGGCCACGCCAAATCAAAATTTAAAATATTTTCGGGGCGCCACAACTCACCCGTTACCTCACAAGAGAACCCAATACGTTCCATGTAAATGCAGCCCACAACATTATGAAGCCACCACCTGCTTGCACAGTGCCTTGTTGACAACTTGGTCCTGGGGGAGGTTAGAGTCCTCCCTCGGGCATGGGTGTGTGTGTTTGTCCTTACGATGATTTCGGTTAAGCAGTATGTAAGCTTAGGGACTGATGACCTTAGCAGTGAAGTCCCATTAGATTTCACACGCATTTGAACATTTTTGTTGACAACTTGGATCCATTGCTTCATGTCGTCTGCGCCACACTAGTACCCTACCATCAGCTCTTACCAACTGAAATCGGGACTTATCTCGCCAGTCCACGGTTTTCCAGTGGTGTAGGGTTCAATCGATATGGTCACGAGCCCAGGAGAGGTGCTGCAGACGTTAACTTGCTGTTAGCAAAGGCACTTGCTTCGGTCGTTTGCTGCCATTGCCCGTTATTGGCAAATTTCGATGCACTGTCCTAACGGATACGTTTGTCGTACATTCCACATTGATTTCTGTTGTTATTTCTCGCAGTTTTGATTATTTGTTAGCACTGATATTTCTATGCAAACGCTGCTGCTCTCTGTCGAAAATGAAGGCCGTAGGTCACCGAGTTGTCTGTGGTGAGAGGTAATGCCTGAAATTTGATATTCTCAGCACGCTCTTGACTCTGTTGATATCGCAGTATTTAATTCACTAACGATGTCCAACATGGAATGTCCCATGCATGTGGCTCCAACTACCATTGCAAATGCCGGGATGGTTCCTTTGAAAGGGCACGGCCGATTTCCTTCCCCATCCTTCCCTCACCCGAGCTTGCGCTCCGTCTCTAATGACCTCGTTGTCGACGGGACGTTAAACACTAATCTCCTCCTCCTCCTCCAACTACCATTCTGCGTTCAAAGTCCGTAAATTCTCGTCGAGCGACCATAATCTCGTCGGAAACCTTCTCACATGAATAACCTGATTATAAATGACCGCTCCATCGATGTACTGCACTTTTATGCCTTGTGTAAGCGATATTACCGTCATCTGTATATGGTCATAAATCTATCCCATGACTTTTATCACCTCAGTGTAAATAGAAAATGGCGTGTATGAATGTATTAATATGGACAATCCATTCTTTGACCTCAGTCCTTACGTATCCCGCACCTATGTATCCTCTGTAGTAGTAAGCGTCTCAGAACACGAGGGTGTGCTGAAAAGTAGTGCTTCCGAATTTTTTATGTGAAAACTTTTAAAATTTTTATAATAAAACAAACTTTACTAACATTCTACATCTTTATTCCTCATGTCTACACATTTATTTCTCAATATAGTCACCCTGATGACGAACAAATTTCCACCAACGAGAGACAGTTTTTTGATAACGTCACTGTAGAATTTTGACATTATTGTCGCAGCCACAAACTTACCTCTGTTTGCACCGCTTCATCACTATCAAAGTGACGCCATCTAAGATGCCCTTTAAGTTTTGGAAACAGATGAAAATCGGGTTGAGCCCAGTCAGGACGTCGGATAATAGATGACAGTGAATTCGAGGCACCGGGCTGTTGCAGATGTTGCAGCGCTCGTGTGTGATGTGGCATTTTCGTTATGAAAGAGAGGGTACGGCTTTTGTGGACGGTTAGGAATTCGATTACAACCGACATAGTTACGCTGCGCACAATCATGTTACGTGTTACAATTCAGTCTTCTAGCGGCAGAAGGTTGCAACTTGCGTCAGATAAGCTTTAAAATTACAGACAGACAGATAATAGTTTGCATTAGATCCCCACCTGTCAGACACAGTTTAGTAATATGCATTAATTTTTTTGTGAACCATCGTGTGGTGTAGATGGAGGCTAAAATATTTTTCGCCAGCTTTATAATAATAATAATATGGCTCTTATGGATAATACATATATCGTCTAAATGAAGCTGTTACAACATTCCCTTAGAACACTATTTTTCATTAACGTCACCACGTCTTTCTAGAATGCATTGTTATCCCACTACTCAGGCATATATTGTGTCCCTCCCTCTGCTATATCTAGTTATCACGTTAAGAACCTACAGCCTATTATGATATTCCTGTTGTACACACATAAAAAAAAACAGTTTTGCATCACCCCGGTTCCCAGAGCTCCTGAAGATAGACGTAGACTGTGGATATTGCATCACAGACAGGCCCTTTGAATGTTCAGAGATGTCACTAAACCCGCCCAAATATGTAAACAACCATGCATGAGCAGCGCCTATTAGACGGAAGGCGTCCACAGCCGATCAGTTCCAGTCATTCCACCAGGAAGGACATTTAATACCACAGCCGATATAGAGAGCAGAATAGCGAACTCGAAAGTCTTACTTTACAGCACGCCCTCGTATGTTATTTTATACGAGTACACTAACAACTCGAGGTCATGTAATCGATTTCCACGTTAAATAATTAAAATTACAGGCAGACAGATAATAGTTTGCATTAGATCCCCACCTGTCAAGCCCGCATCTAGTGGTCGTGCGGTAGCGTTCTCGCTTCCCACGCCCGGGTTCCCAGGTTCGATTCCCGGCGGGGTCAGGGATTTTCTCTGCCTCGTGATGGCTGGGTGTTGTGTGCTGTCCTTAGGTTAGTTAGGTTTAAGTAGTTCTAAGTTCTAGGGGACTTATGACCACAGCAGTTGAGTCCCATAGTGCTCAGAGCCATTTGAACCATTTGAACCATCTGTCAAACACAGTTTAGTCATATGCATTAATTTTTTTGTGAAGGCTAAAATATTTTTCACCGGCTTTATAATAATAATAATATGGATCTTATGGATAATACATATATCGTAAACATGAAGCTGTTACAACATTCCCTTAGAACACTATTTTTCATTAACGTCAACCAGTGTATTTGTTTATTTAAAAAGATAATAACGAATAACGGTAAAATGTTCCCAAACATTAAAATCACAAACGAGAAGCGCTCATAAGCTGTCACAAAATGTTGCGAGGCGGCCGTGACGAATCTGCGCCGATGGACCTAACCTAATCCATGGTTCCATATCATATACATGCTGGTCACATTGCCAGCCGTTTCCCCTCAATGCACGTTAACTCACTTCCAAAACGGTCAATTATTTATGCTTCGAAAGCTGTAAATATCCTGCGACTGATACTGCTGGAGCGAACAACAACAAATATTGTTCAAATTATGACAAATGCCTTAAATAATCAGCAAAAAGCCTAGTAATGGTGTTAGTTGTTAATATAAGTTATACAGATAAGATATAGTAGTCGTTTTATCCTCTATCAGCGAGTATCTCGTTATTTGATTAGAAGTAGTGTCAATATGTAATACATGTGGATCGCTTTACATTTATGGAATCATGCCATGTTACATTGCCTCCAAATTTTTTACGATTCCAAACACATATGGCTTCGGCTATTGTGTGTTGGAAGAGTATACCAGAGCATGCAAAGTTCAAATAATCACAAAAATGTTCAAATGTGTGTGAAATCTTATGGGACTTAACTGCTAAGGTCATCAGTCCCTAAGCTTACACACTACTTAACCTAAATTATCCTAAGGACAAACACACACACCAATGCCCGAGGGAGGACTCGACCAGTCTGCTCTGGCAATAAAAAACAGCAAAGGATCGTCGAAGTTTTGCGCTTTGCGTTTAAAAAATCATTCGCGCAGTATAAACACACACACATACCATTGTTTCATCGCCGCACCCCTATCAAGATTACATGTAAGTAGGCATCCCTGGCGTCGGGAAGCCACTGAAAGGATTTAAAACAAATAAGTCGTCAGGTCCCGATGGAATCCCATTTAGGATTACAGAGAGTACTCTTCGGCGTTGGCCCCTTACTTCTTGTTCTTGTGTTCTTCAGTCAGAAGATAAGAAATCTTCTGAGTGAAGAACACAACAAGAACCTCTCCATGTTACTCTATCCTGAGTGAGACTCTCCATCTGCGAATAACTACCGCAACCTACGTCCTTTTGAACGTGCTTGTTTTCATCTCTGGGTCTCCCTCTACAATTTTTACTCCCCCAACTTCCTCCCATTACTAAATTGGTGACACTTTGCTGTCAGAATGTGTCATATCAACCGAACTTTTCGTTTAGTGCCGGCCGGGGTGGCCGAGCGGTTCTAGGCGCTACAGTCGCAGGTTCGAATCCTGCCTCGGGAATGGGTGTGTGTGATGTCCTTAGGTTAGTTAGGCTTAAGTAGTTCTAAGTTCTAGGGGACTGATGATCTCAGACGTTAAGTCCCATAGTGCTCAGAGTCATTTGAACCATTTTTTTTTCGTTTAGTCTGTTGTCACAAATTTCGTCTCCCCCAGTTCTGTTCAGTACCTCCTCATTATTTTACACGACCTACCCATCTAATCTCCAGTGTTCTTCTCTAGTACCACATGTCAAAAGCTTCTGTCCTTGTCTGAACTGTTTATTGTATACGTTTCACTTCCATACAAGGCTACACTCCAGATAAATACCTTAAGAAAAGACATCCTAACACTTAAATCTATATTCGTTGTCATCAAATTTCTCTACTTAGGAGATGCTTTTCCTGCCATTGCCACTCTACATTTTGTATCCTCTCTATATTGGCCATCAGCAGTTATTTTACTGCCCAAATAGCAAAACTCATCAATTACTTTTAGTGTCTCTTTTTCTAATGTACTTCCCTCGGCATCGCCTTATTTAATTCGACTACATCCCATTACCCCTACTTTACTTTTTTTATGATCTCCATTCCATTCGACTGCTCTTCCAAGTCCTTTGCTGACTCACTGTGTCATCGTCAAACCTCAAAGTTTTCTTTGGTTTCCATCATAACTTGCTCAATGTAGAGATTGAATAACACGGGGATAGGTTACAATCCTGTCACACTCCCTTCTCAACCACAGCTTCACTTTCCTGCCCCTCGACTCTTTATAACCACCGCCATGTTCCCGTACAAGTTGTAAACAGCCTTGCGCTCGCTGTATTTTACCCCTGCTGTCTCAGAATTTCATGTAGAGTGTTCAAAAATGTTCAAATGTGTGTGAAATCTTATGGGACTTAACTGCTACGGTCATCAGTCCCTAAGCTTACACACTACTTAACCTAAAGTATCCTAAGGACAAATACACACACCCATGCCCGCGGGAGAACTCGAACCTCCGTCGGGACCAGCCGCACAGTCCATGATTGCAGCGCCTCAGACCGCTCGGCTAATCCCGCGCGGCATGTAGAGTGTTCCAGTCAGTATTTTCAAAAGCTTTCTCTAAGTCTACAAATGCTATAAACGTAGGTTTGCCTTTTCCTTAACCTATCTTCTAAGAGAAATCATGAGGTTGGTATTTCTCCGGAATCTGAAATGATCTTCCTTGAGTTGGGCATCTACCAGTTCTTCCATTCTTCTGTAAAGATTTCATGTTAGCATTTTGTAATAGTGACTTATTAAACTGATAGCTCGATATTATTGTCATCTGTCAGTGTCTGCTTTTTTTGGAGTTCGAATTATTACATTCTGCTTAAAGTCTGAGGGTATTTTGAGTGTCCCGTACATCTTACACACCCGGTGGAATAGTTTTGTTTCCTAAGAATATCAGTAGCTCTGACGGAATGTCGTCTACTTCAGGGAGCTTGTAGAGACTTAGATCTTTCAGTGCTCTGTCAAATTCTTTTCACAGTATCATATCTTTCATCTCATCTTCATCTACGTCGTCTTTCATTTCTATAATACTGCCTTCAAGTTGATTTCCCTTGTGTATCCCTTCTATATACTCCTTTCAGCTTTCCCTTCTTTGCTTAGTACTGCTTTTCCATCTGAGATCTTGATCTTCATACAGCTGCTTCTTTTTTCTCCAAAGGTCCATTTAATTTTTCTATATGTGGTGTCTATCTTTCCCATAGCGACACACGCTTCTAAGTCCTTGAATTTGTCCTCTAGTCTTTCCTGAGTAGCCATTTTGCACTTCCTATCAGTCTCATTTTAATACAGTAGGAGAAGAATGGGTAGCTTTGAAATATGAAATAGTGAAGGCAGCAGAGGATCAAGTAGGTAAAAAGACGAGGGCTAGTAGAAATGTTTGGGAAACAGAAGAGATATTGAATTTAATTGATTAAAGGAAGAAATATAAAAATGCAGTAAACGAATCAGGTGAAAAGGAATACAAACGACTCAAAAATGAGATCGACAGGAAGTGCAAAATGGCTAAGCAAGGATGGACAGAGAACAAATGTAAGTATGTAGGGCCATATATCACTAGGGGTACCATAGATACCGCTTACAGGAAAATTAAAGAGACCTTCGCAGAAATGAAAACCACCTGTATGAATATCAAGAGCTAAGGTGGAAAACCATACTATGCAAAGAAGGGAAAGCAGAAAGGTGGAAGCAGTATATAGAGGGTCATACAAGAGCGGAGTACTTGAAGGCAATATTCTGGAAATGGAAGAGGGCGTAGATGGAAGGGGAAATATGATACTCCGTGAAGAATTTGACAGAGCACTGAAACACCTAGGCCAAAAAATGGTTCAAATGGCTCTGAGCACTATGGGACTTAATATCTGAGGTCATGAGTCCCCCAGAACTTAGAACTACTTAAACCTAACTAACCTAAGTACATCACACACATCCATGCCCGAGGCAGGATTCAAACGTGCGTCCGTAGCGGTCGCGCGGTTCCAGACTGAAGTGCCTAGAACCGGTTTTTTTTATTTTTTATTTTTATTTTTTTTTTAATCCTAGCCTACCGCTGCAGGAACAGGACGACGGGTAGGGCAGGGGTCGACACCCGAAGCTTGGCCATCCCACCAGCCACGCCCAAGCAACGTGTTCGAGTTCGAGGATCGAAGGATCAGGATGGGGATGTAGTGGGTTTGTCGATGTTGTTTTATTTATTTATTTATTTAATTTTTACAACAATTAAATTTTTTTTTAATTTTCATTTTGTATTGTATTTATAGATTTAATTTTGTTTCATTACAAAGAAAGATCCTACAACTGCCGTAGCCGAGCGCCCGAGTCGTCTTCTCATCTGTTGGGAGGGGTTCCCCCCTATTCCGTCCATAGAGGATCAATATGCTCCAGGATTCTTCTTCGTTTTCAGCGTCTCATACCCGGAACGCCCCAGTGAGCAGGAGGATCCGCAAATAATGAACCTAAATAATTTGCGAAACGAGTTCTGTACTTCGGGTGGCGGCTGAAAGCTGCATGTTTCGTCATCAATAGGGACCAAAAGTCGAGTGTGCCTTTGGGAGCATCGCAAAATATGTAGCAAACGGCCATGCCTTTTAGCCAGTTAACGGCGTTCGTTCTGGTTGATGGAAAGTATACGTCGTCGGGGCGCAATACCTCATCAGGGGAGATAGACTCGGGCAATCGCCGCAAGAGTAACGCCAGCATGCGCTGCGTCAGTAGCCATCACTCGCTGGTCGCGGCACAAGTCAGACGGTGAGCATCCGAGTCAACGACTGAGCATGTCGGACACAAGGGGTCGTCCGTCAGATGTATGGAATGTAGCCTCTGACGAGTAGCGAACTTCCCATTCACAACCACATACCACAATGAACGCACCGTCGTAGGTAGAAAAGGCGTGTGTACCGCTCGCCACACCGTGTTCCAGGCAACTTCAGGATGTCTGTGGGCGACCGTATTTACAGGTTGCCGCTGTTGATAGAGGCGATAATAGTCTTGTGCGCTGGGCTTCCGTGTCGTCGGAAGTTCTGACCGTAAGTAGCTGAAGTCAATCAAGAACTCTCTGATGTAGGTGAGTGCCGGTAAAATGTGTCCTACAGAAACCGGGGGATGCAGAGAGTGTGGTGCCACTTCCGCTATCAGGGTGCCCGTCAGAGTGGCGTTTGCAGAGGTCCATGTGCGACGCATAGTGTTGAGATAAAGCAATCGCGCACGGTTATATACATTAATTAAACCGATACCGCCTGCCCGCTGGGGCAGTGTCAGGGTGGCGTATCGGACTTTAAAAACCAGACCGGTGCTTACGAAATGTCCATATGCTGCTTGAAATCTGTCGGCCATCGTAGCCGTCAAGGGAAGGATATGCGCAAAATAGTTCAGTTTTGAGACAAGATAGGTGTTGACATAACGTGTTCTGAGGAGCATATCCAAGCGACGCAGTTTGTTGTCCTGCAGCAGAGCACGCGTCTGGTGTAGGAGCCGGCGGTACGTAGCCGCCGCCGTGCGGCGGATATTGCTATAGAATTGCACTCCTAAACACTTGAGTACGGGCACCTTGTCAAAGGGCACCGCCGTTGTGTGGGAAAGCCCCCCTCCGACATCCATGTATTTTGTCTTCTTCACGTTGATGACGCTCCCAGCGACCGCCCCGTACTGGCGTAGCCACTGAAGCGCCATATGCATTTCATCCTCTGATCTGGCCAGGAACACCACGTCATCGGCGAATGCACCACAACGAAAGGTCACGTCCCGCACGGAGATACCAGTTAATCGCTGCCGTAGACCATGTAAAGCTGGTTCAAGCACTGCAGCAAATAATATACCCCACAGGGGGCACCCTTGTCGCACTGATCGTCCAACAACAATGTGACCAGACTGATAACCGTTGACCATCATGCGGGAGCGCGCTCCATGGACCAGTCGAAGGACCACCTGTGCAGACTCCGGAGAGAGGCCCATGTGTTGCAAAACTGCGCGTAAGAAGCCGTGGTCGACGCGGTCGAATGCGTGGTCAAAATCTACGGCGACAAGGGCGCCTCGTATTTTGCAGGCCGCCGTCAAAGCAATTACGTCGCGGTATGCTCCTAACGCCGTATGAATATTGCTGACACCACCTAAACATGTCTGATCAGTGTGGATGGCTTTCCCGATAGCGGTGTGGAGACGCGCGCGGAGGATACGGTGGAAGATCTTGTAGTCGTTGTTGAGGAGTGTGATTGGGCGAAAGTCCTGCCACCTACAACCACCATTCGGTTTCGGTACTGGGATCAAGATGCCTTCTGTGAATTCTGTGGGGACAGTGAAATCAGGTCGGATCAGGTCTTGAAACATTTGGAGCCACTTGTCGCCCATAAGGTCGTAAAAAGTGCGGTAGAATTCCAGGGGTAAACCGTCCGGTCCAGGCGACTTGTTCGGTGTTCCACGTGCCAAGGCCGATGTCAGCTCGTCGGGTGTACAGGGCAACAGCAGACTATAATCGGGTGCCACGTCCCGAGGGGCGGGAAAATCGTGCAACAGCTCGTCATAATCGCGTACATTTCGCGGATCTTCCATGTACAAGGTCCCATTGTGTCTGGCAAACGTGTGCGCAATGTCCGTTTGTGTCACTGCGCGGCCGCCCTCCTCCGTGTTTACCGCCGTAATGAGCTGACGTTTGCGGTGCCGCCTCTCGCGCACAATGTGATACACTGATGCCGTTTCGTTGGGGATACAGTCTTGCACTCGCGCACGGATGCGGACACCTTCTAGCTGCTCTGTCCTGATGCGGAGTAGACGAGCTTTGATGCGTTGTACGGACATCTGACGTTCGGGAGACGGCGGTTGCGTCGCCAGCTCGCGTAACGCTGTATAGTAAAATTCCGATGTTGCCCTTTGCCAGTTCGATCTGCCACGCCCGTAGTCCATCAAGGTCTTTCGGAGTGCAGGTTTGACACATCCCAACCACCACAGCAACGTGGAAGCATACATGGGCAGGCGCCTGATACATCGACGCCAAGTGTCAGTGACTGCTCGCCGACACGCTTCCTCGCGAAGGAGGGAGACGTTCAGCGTCCACGGGCCCTTGCTGCGTCTTGTGAGTTGTCGGGGTATGGTGACAGTGCAGATGTACGCGAGATGGTCCGTGAAGGCCGTCGGCCAGAGTTCTGCATCACAGGTTGCTGTGCGGAGGCCACGCGAGACGTATATCCGGTCCAGACGACTGGCAGAATGGATGGTAAAGTGCGTATATCCACTCTGGGTCCTATGATGTAAGAGCCATGTGTCGTGGAGCGCGAGGTCACGTATCAATGCTTGTAGAGCCGGGCATGGGACGTAATGCGGTATCTGGTCCTCGGGCCGCAGAACACTGTTAAAATCGCCGCCCACTATGTAATGGTCCATATTTCCTTGCAAAAGTGGGGCTACCTCCTCCGAATAGAAGACATGCCTGTCACCACGGTGCGAATTACCGGAGGGAGCGTAGACGTTAATGAGGCGGACTGCGCCAAGTGTGAGTGCGATGCCTCGCCCGTTCGGCAAGTACGTCACGTCCGTCGCGTCTATGCCATGTCGGAGAAGGATTCCGTAGAAAAGTTGGAACACGAAAGGCAATACTGACCCTACGACTTATAAGATAGATTAAGGAAAGGCAAACCTACGTTTCTAGCATTTGTAGACTTAGAGAAAGCTTTTGACAATATTGACTGGAATACTCTCTTTCAAATTCTGAAGGTGGCAGGGGTTAAATACAGGGGGCGAAAGGATATTTACGATTTGTACAGAAACCAGAGGGCAGTTATAAGAGTTGAGGGACATGAAAGGGTAGCAGTGGTTGACAATGGAGTAAGACAGGGATGTAGCCTATCCCCGATGTTATTCAATCTGTATATTGAGAAGGCAGTAAAGGAAACAAAAGAAAAATTTGGAGTAGGAATTGAAATCCATGGAGAAGAAATAAAAATTTTGAGGTTTGCCCATGACGTTGTAATTCCGCCAGAGACAGCAAAGGACCTGGAAGAGCAGTTGAACAGAATGGACAGTGTCTTGAATGGAGGATATAAGATGAATATCAACAAAAGCAAAACGAGGTAATGGAATGTATTCGAATTAAATCAAGTGATGCTGAGGGAGATAGATTAGGAAATGAGACACTTGTAGTAGATGAGTTTTGCTATTTGGGGAGAAAAATAACTGATGATGGTCGAAGTAGAGAGGATATAAAATGTAGGCTTGCAATGGCAAGGCAAGCTTTTCTGAAGAAGAGAAATTTGTTAACATCGAGTATTGATTTAAGTGTCAGGATGTCTTTTCTGAAAGTAGTTGTGTAGAGTGTAGTCATGTATGAAAGTGAATCATGGACAATAAATAGTTTAGACATGAAGAGAATAGAGGTTTTCGAAAAGTGGTGCTACAGAAGAATGCAGAAGATTAGATGGGTAGATCACATAACTAATGAGGAGGTACTGAACAGAATTGAGGAGAAGAGGAATTTGTGGCACAACCTGACTGAAAGAAGGGATCGGTTGGTAGGACACTTTCTGAGGCATAAAGGGATCACCAATTTTGTACTGAAGGGAAGCATGAAGGGTAAAAATCGTAGAGGGAAGCCAAGAGATGAATATACTAAGCAGATTCAGATAGATGTAGGTTGCAGTAGGTACTCGGAGATGAAGAGGCTTCCACAGGATAGGGTAGCTGGGACAGCTGCATCAAACCAGTCTCTGGACTGAAGACCGCAACAACACAACAACAATGAACATTTCTTATGAACGCCTTGAAACAAGTAGGTTCCTTTAATATCATACTCCGAAATACATCAGTGGTATAGAATGAAATGTAACGTCATATTTAGAGACAGTCAGTTCAGGTGTGGCGCTGTCTGTGTTGCTTTCCCCAAGGAAAGGCAGGCGTGCGCTTTTATATTGATGGTTGAATAGCAGGGCGACAGGCTCGCGTGCTTCAACACGGCTCATTACAGTTTACGATCCTAGTACGTGCTGTCAGCACAAAGGTCACGCGTCGGCGACTGCACCGTTCGTTAAAGCTACAGACATCACTAGAGGTGAATAACACCAAGTGTTTGAGCGGTTTTTTATCGCCAGTAATATTTACTTATTTGTAATTTTTTTCCTATGGCGAGCTTTCGATCACCAGCCATTTCAATTTCTACTCGTCCCTCCTCCCTCCCCTCCCCTCCCCTCCCCCCTTGCCAGCACCCATTCGCTGTTTTCTCCAAAATTCCTTCATCTTCTTAGTCTCTTTCATTTCTGAGACACTATTATAGTTTGTTCACAGACAGGTGAACGAGGGCTCCCTGGTTCTGGATCGGCAGAAGTCGATACAATTCGGTCGACACCGGTACACTCATGTTTAACTAACATGGTTACATGACTAGGTACAGTCATGCTCCGATTGAAGCAGTGTGCTTTGTTACGTGCAAGCATGGAAGGTAAACGCGGAGAATGTATTCGCGGGCTGCTCGACGGCTTCCTGTTAAAGTGATTAAATTTGTTAAGGATGGTTAAGAGAAGGAATTTATCGTACCGGCAGGGAAGGTGACGGAACGTGTAGCCAAACTGTTAAAGCTGAGCAAGAGGATGGTTTGCAAACTACAGAAGCAGGGACACAATGCTGAGCAGAGTTGAATTCAGGTTTCTTACGCCAAAGGAGTAGTAGTGTGCTCGCAGTAGGTATTCTATTGACGACATGGATACATAAATTATCAGGCAGCAATTTCTACATTTTTATGTACAATACAAAGTAGTACCAAGATGCAAAAACTACACAGCTTTTGACACACAGAACTAAACTTCAAGGCTAGCAAGGAAACATAAAAAACCGTTATGTCTATGAGATTTAGCTTTAAAAAGTGCCAAAGTATATGTGTTATATACGAACGAGAGGAGATAGTTGCAAAAAGAGCATATTACATTAGGTTTTCACGGAAGAAAGAAGCGTGAAAATCAAAGCAGCCAGTGGTTTACGTAGATGAAACATGAATTTACATGCATAACACGATAAATAAATGTTGGCAAAGTGATAATGTGCGAGTAGTATTGCTGAATAAAAATTCCTGTCAGCGTTTAATTGTTGTGCATGTTGGCGGTGACAAGCGTTTCATTAAGGGTTCACTTCACATATATGATTCAAAAACCAAAACATCGGACTATCACTCAGAGACAGACCATGAAGTCTTCTTTATTTATTTGTGCGGAATCACATTTTATCTTTCTTTGCCGAAAGAAGATACACAAGCAGTGAAATAAATTCTAAATTCACAAAGTAAAACTAATTGGTGACAACCGTTTTATCCTTCGTAGCACGATAATTTGTAAATTATTTTACCCACTTTATTTTACTGGCAAACGTCCTCGGCCGCAGTCATTTACTGATGTAAAAAATTCAGTAACTCACAAGGAGAGAGTGAGGATCGACTTTTTGAAACTATCTATAAGGTGTTGAACAAATAAAAAGGTTAATACGATGATTAAAATGCCATGGAAAAGGAGTAGAAACAAAATAAATGAAAATACAGTAACTGAATAAAATAATGAATAAAGTCATTTTAAAAAAGATTTAAAAATTTAAATGCACCTAAAGGTTTTCGAAATGACAACCGCTGGCTCGTCACGAATATGTCTCATCGTAATGCTCTCATGCAGAATACTTTTTGTTGATTACTCACAAGTCTTTATCTATTAAGAATATTTCTCGTCATTGGTGAGTTCCAATGTGTTTGATTACAATAACGTTCAGGCAGTGATCGCTTCGTAGAAGGAATAATGAAACAGTCTCGCATGGGTAAGATTTTTAAATATCCCTCCGTGAACGGCCTCCTGTCTCTATTAAATAAAAAATACTTCGGAGTCGGAGATAATCTCACTTCACAGAAGAGACTAAATTGGAACAACAGATTCACGTAATCAATTCGCGTTAGACAAGTGGCATTCGACAGCCGATACTTGATCGGAGGCGGGCCGGAGTGGCCGAGCGGTTCTACACGCTTCAGTCTGGAACCGCGCGACCGCTACGGTCGCAGGTTCGTATCCTGCCTCGGGCATGGATGTGTGTGATGTCCTTAGGTTAGTTAGGTTTAAGTAGTTCTAAGTTCTAGGGGACTGATGACCTCAGATGTTAAGTCCCGTAGCGCTCAGAGCCATTTGAACCATTTTTTGAACTTGATCGGGTTAGCAAAATAGATTCAGGAATGGCATATAAAAACGACAGCGAACATTGAATTCGGATTTAGAAGTTAGATTTTCGCCTTTGGCAAACTGTGTGGCGTGTAAATGTGTTGATTGGTTCAAATGGTTCAAATGGTTCTGAGCACTATGGGACTCAACTGCTGAGGTCATTAGTCCCCTAGAACTTAGAACTAGTTAAACCTAACTAACCTAAGGACATCACAAACATCCATGCCCGAGGCAGGATTCGAACCTGCGACCGTAGCGGTCTTGCGGTTCCAGACTGCAGCGCCTTTAACCGCACGGCCACTTCGGCCGGCGGTGTATGACAACGCTCCACTTGTAAAGATATTGGAGTGTACGTCTGTATTATTTTCGCCTGCCTGTTTCTCGAGCATAAACACGATGATTCTGCGGCCGTGATGAGATAACAATTTCGCTTTGCCGAGTAATATGTAGCCATTGGGAAGTGACTGTCGTGTTGAGTTATGTCGCAAACTAATACACACCTTGATGAGCGACGAAGTGATTCCTGGCCATCACGGGCAGCGCCGGATACTCTTTACAGTCCACACATTTCGTAGTGAAGCTAGAAGGACGGTAATGTCACTGAATGTTGTGGGCAGGAAAGCTAAAATAAAGAGTTGCTCCATTCTCTCTCTCAGCCGATGAGTTTTGTAGCTTAGGGTCTCACGTATTACATCGCACACCCCTATCATTTACCCTTGTGGACCCTTGTATGTGAGTAATCAAAGAATAAATTTCCTGTGATCCATTAGATGACAAACACTGCAATTACAGTGTCTATTTTTGGGCCCCTGTCTTAGCGTAGCGGTTAATTAGTGTTCAAATGTGTGTGAAATCTTATGGGACTTAACTGCTAAGGTCATCAGTCCCTAAGCTCACACACTAATTAACCTAAATTATCCTAAGGACAAACAAACACGCCCATGCCCGAGGGAGGACTCGAACCTCAGCCGCACAGTCCATGACTGCAGCGCCTCAGACCGCTCGGCTAATCCAGAGCGGCAGCGGTTGATATATTTCGCTGGTATGCTCAAGATAGTGAGTTCAGATCCTGTAACACGTCAGTTTTTTTTACTTTTTTATAGAAATGACTGTCATTATTTTTATTTAGTTGCGGTAATTGTGGCTGCACTGGGAATATTAGTCTATCAAATCTTCCTCCAAAGGCAGTCATTGAGATGGAAACGCTGTATACCATAACAAAAAAATGGAAATTTGTGGTAATGTCTTATGGGACCAAACTTCTGAGGTCATCGGCCCCTAAGATTACGCACTACTTAATCTAACTTAAACTAATTTACGCCAAGGACAATATACACACCCATGCCCGAGGGAGGACTCGAACCTCCGACGGGGGTAGCCGCGCGGGCCGTGAGAAGGCGCCTGAGACCACGCGGCTACCCCGCGCGACTATACCATAACAGACAGATGGACAAAAACAGTATGATACCGAAGCGAGGATGTCGCAACGGTTGCAAAAGATGTGTATTGCCTATAATGAGAGCGTTAGGAAGCAGGCTCTGTTCTCTTTAATTAAATAACATAGAGCTGCTAAAAATTCTTTAGAGGTCGACGAAATAGCTGTAGTGAAAACAGCACCGTTGTCCGTTTGCCGTCCTATAATTGTGATTTAATGCGATGGAACTGGCGTGAATAAAATGTTCTTAAAGGATGCTACATTTCATGGAACATGTCCAATGAAAATCTGTTTAAGACTGCCAGTGAATCTCTTCTGTTAGCAACTACTGATGATTGAAAAAGGTACCGCAGGAAGATCCAGCAATGGAAGAAGATAACTGGTGGCGCGACAGTGTCGTCGAACTCGCGTTAGACGAAATCTCTGTTGATACTGCTGAATCGGACAGGATACTCCACAGGTCTGGAGTATAATGAGACTGGTTCTAAGTTATTTATGTGTCAGACTATAAAAAATTCAGCCTTCAGTTGCAATGTAAAATTTTTTTAGTTTACCTAGTTTGGATGCCAATCATGGTATCTTCTTCAGAACCTGTAAATTAACCCATACGGACATATATTAAACATTGAAATACATCATCAATCTAATGATTTCATAATAAGGAAAATCGTGATACTTACAAAAATTAAATTATTATGAGGGCCAAACTTTGGCCATGTCACAGAATAAAACTAATGCAGAATAAAGACGCATAATCATAAGATTATGTCTGTCAATACTAAAAACAATAAGTAAAATGTAGACGGAGCTACGCCGGGCCAGGAATAAGGGTCACACGTAAGCAACAAGCTCCGTGGCAAAAATGGTTCAAATGGCTCTGAGCACTATGGGACTTAACTTCTGAGGTCATCAGTCCCCCAGAACTGAGAACTACTTAAACCTAACTAACCTAAGGACATCACACACATCCATGCCCGAGGCAGGATTAGAACCTGCGATCGTAGCGGTCGCGCGGTTCCAGACTGTAGTGCCTAAAACCGCTCGGCCACCCCGACCGGCTAGCTCCGTGGGGAGACTCGGCCAACGGCCAAGCGCTAGGATCAAGCTGTCTCAAAATTACTTAGCGCAACGTAAATTGTAAACAAAATGTGACAGGAAACAGTCCTGCAAATGGACCAATGCCTACCTATGGTACAGTACATTAAACAATTTTCCTAAGAACTAGCTACTAAGTCAGAGCAAGACAATTTACATTCAAATATTATAATAAGAGGGCGAAACCCCACAATAGTATCAATCAAATTAGTATGGGAGACACAGGCGTACGAAGCATGAAATACTGTATCTTGAACATAAAAGAGGCAAATTAAAAAACACCTTTGCAGCTAGAGTCATTACCAGTATAATACAAAATATATGGAGACGCAATGTACAGACGCACTATAATAAAGGGGCAAAGCGGATAGGAAACAGCATCGGCCATTCGAAGAGGACCGTGGGTCAACTCCACTGCAGTAAAGGCTGAAATCCTTCGAAATAATTTCTATTGTTTAGTTGCAGCTGATCATTAAGTAAATTTTCTCTATCAATAATAAGATGTTTAAAAATTTGCAATTCTTCAAGGGTGTCTAACTTACATACATTGACTTCATTATGAAAAAGTTCTGCATCTTTTAGAGGCTTGGGAGCATGGGCCATTTGAACAAGACGTTCAGCAAATGTAGATACTCGTGTTCCATCACCGCTTTTAGTCGGCAGATGCTCTTTAAACCGAACAGACAGGGCCCTTTTCCTGTCTGGCCAATGTAATAACAGGGACATTCAGCACAAGTGATCTTGTATACAACCGACAGGGATGATTTATCAGTACCTTTATCAAGAGAACCGACTAAATGACGTTGTCGGAATAGGTTGCTTTTCGAAAAATGTTGAAATCTATTTTGTTGCCAATAATGAGTAGAGTCAGATCGAGATAGTCTAAGGTCCTATCAGCTGTCTCATTTTCTTGCGTGAACCTGATTTTTTCATGGAGGTTATTGAAAGTGGTAAATAACAGTTCTAGGCATTCATGGGAACCTTCGAACACAAACAGCAAGTCATCTACATATCTCGCATAGAAAATTATATTTTTTGCCAGGTCGTGATAATTCCGAAAAAGCATTACTCCATTGGGTTTATAAAAATCTGTGACACGATATCAGCTAACGGGATGCCCATAGCTAGACCACAGGGTTGCGAATATAATTTATTACTAAAAGAGAAGTCATGTAGAAGATGTGCACGATGGGTGCGCATATTGTCATCCACGAAGACGAATGCCTCGTCTATATGCTGCCGATATGGTTGCACTATCGGTAGGAGGATTGCATTCACGTATCTTACAGCCGTTACGGCGTCTTCGATGACCACCAGCGTACGTCGACTCCACATAATGCCATCCCAAAACAGCAGGGAACCTCCATAATGCTGCACTCGCTGGACAGTGTGTCTGTGTTCAGCCTGACCGTGTTGCCTCCAAACACGTCTCCGACAATTATCTGGTTGAAGGCATATGCGACACGCATCGGTGAAGAGAACATGATGCCAATCCTGAGCTGTCCATTCGGCATATTGTTGGGCCCATCTGTACCGCGCTGCATGGTGTCGTGGCTGCAAAGATGGACCTCGCCATGGATGTCGGGAGTGAAGATGCGCATCATGCAGCTTATTGCGCACAGTTTGAGACGTAACGTGACGTCCTGTGGCTGCACGAAAAGCATTATTCAACATGGTGCCGTGGCTGTCAGCGTTCCTCCCAGCCATAATCCAAAGGTAGCGGTCATCCGCAGCAGTAGTAGCTCTTGGGTGGCCTGAACGAGGCATGTCATCGACAGTTCCTCTCTCTCTGTATCTCCTCCATGTCCGAACAACATTTCTTTGGTTCACTCCGAGACGCCTGGACACTTACCCTGGTCGGGAGCCCTTCCTGGCACAAAGTAACAATGCGGACGCGGTCGAACCGCGGTATAGACCGTTTAGGCATGGTTGAACTACAGACAACATGAGCTGTGTACTATCTTCCTGGTGCAATGTCTGGAACTGATCGTCTGTCGGACGCTCTCCGTCTAATAGGCGCTGCTCATGCATGGTTGTTTCCATCTTTCGGCGGGTTTAGTGATCTCCGAACAGTCAAACGGACTGTGTCTGTGATACAATATCCACAGTCAGTGTCTATCTTCAGAAGTTCTGGGAACCCGGGTGAAGCAAAACTTTTTTTTATGTGTATATATTGCGCATGACAAACTCGAGGTTTGTGGCCAACAGCATCGCTGTCCCGGATTGCGTAAAGTGGACTTTTTAAACTGGGGGATCTATGTCGGGGTGGAATTGATTAGATCTACAGTGTACATCCAAGCCACTGATGTTTGTTTTGCAGTACAACATGGCTGGCTGCAGGGGCAGTCACGAGGAGTCGGTGAGCGATGTAACAGATTAGCTCAGCTTGTGACGGGCTGTTAGGCACAAAGAGTGCACCGACTTGTCTGCTGTTGTCGGCGGAAGCAGGGGCTAGCCAAGTGAGCAGTTTGCTGGGTGAGTGGGGATAGAAGCGGACGTAGGTGTATTGCGTGAGAGAAGATTGGCTGGCTCTGAGCACTATGGGACTTAACATCTTAGGTCATCAGTCCCCTAGAACTTAGAACTACTTAAACCTAACTAACCTAAGAACATCACACACATCCATGCCCGAGGCAGGATTCGAACCTGCGACCGTAGCAGTCCCGCGGTTCTGGACTGCAGCGCCTAGAACCGCACGGCCACCGCGGCCGGCGAGAGAAGATTAAAAATGACAAGTGTCGCTTGACATATTGATAACACCCGAATTCTTACCACTCTAATCATCCCCGGATGCCCTCCATGTCATGGGGTGGTCCACTCTGGCCTACACGGTCGTAAACGACTGGGGATGCGGCCGCGGCGGTAGTTTTCATCGATCTCTGAGCGTTGGCGCTGGTGGCGTATGAGGTAATTGGCTACCTAACTGAACCGGTATCCACTCACTGGAGGCAAGAGGAAAAAAAATTCAGTAGGTTTCGGAAACCGTGTGGTTGCATGATCGAATCCCGAGAGATACTGAAATCCTGGTATCCACCAGTAGGAGGCAAGGAAAAATTGTCCCACACAAAGGGTATCGATTTAATTGATTAGTCAGTCAACCTGTTAGAGGCAGGGGATATTTACAAAACATCCACAACTGGGGGTTTACCAAGTAAACAATAATTCGTTTGCGGTTCGATCCCACCGGCAGTGGCATGTTACAGGAAGAGAGAGAGAGAGAAAGCAGGTGTTTCGATAGGAATTTCTCGGGTATCAAGTAGCAAAGGGTTGCTGTCACCTGATGCTTCTGTTCAGGTATTAGCGCGACATCAGGTCTGTTAGCCGTGGGGCCTGAGCGGTCACCTGTTGTATACTGGCGCATAGCGTGGCCACCGACAAACTCATTGCTTTGTGGGACCTAGATCGGCCTGCGCATGCTGTGGCATGAGCCGGTCTGTGTGCAGGCCACCGGATGGGGGCATTGGACGACCATGCTTCACTATTTTTAACAGTGTAATTACGTGTGCTGTCTGTTTCATGACGGTATTCCTCGTGAAAATAGAATAAAAAAGCGATGGATTTAATTACTTATTTTCAAGGTATTTTACAAGACTTGCATCGTCCCAAACAGCACAGAATGATGAGCAAGAGAGATCTAGCCCCTGTAAGATAAATCGGTTATAAATAAACAATATACCCTTTGTTATGTAACTGAATTTCCTGTCGTGGGATACTTCCTCTCTAGCGCTGAACTGCCAGTTTCTGGGTGGAAGGGGAGGGGGGGAGTGGGAGGAGTGGGGAATTTACTAGAGGGGGAGGGGCTACGTAATTGATCAATCTAATTAATTAGTCAATCAAACTGATAGAGTGGCAAGGGGCTATTCCAATAACTCTGGCCTGAAAGTGTACCTGTATCAGTGATGGGGAGGGGTAGGGTTGGTGGTACCCAGAGGGGTTGGGAGTAGGAAGGGGGGAATGGTTGGAATAGTTTTGTCAGAAGGACAGATTATCGCCAGTGGGTCATAATTCACTTAGAAGAACAATTGATTAAGGACCTGCCAATGAAAAGAGAACAGTAGGTTTGCCCCTGAATGTACACTCGGCCCTCATGTAGGCAACCCACAATAACAAAACGCCATGATGACTTTTTTGCTCTACTACTAGTGGTGTCTATTCTTCAGACATGTCTGAAAGAAAATACACCATTTTGATCCAGCAGCCACTATGAATAAAGAAACAAGGGAACTGAAGACTTTAGCTGCCAGTGGGCATTGATTTATATAAATTGGACAAGTTGAAAATATTTAATGGCCCAGGACTCGAGTCTAGGTCTCCTGCTTAATAGGAAAATGCGCTGATCACTACGCCATCCGGACATAGGGGCTTTAAGCATATTACAGTAGTCCCTGCAGTTGTGGTGATCACTGTGTCTGGATGGAGTAGAGATCAGTGAATCTGCCTATTAAGCAGGAGACCTAAATTCAAGTCCTGGTCCTGCTCAAATGTTCAACTCGCCCCACTGATATAAATCAATGCCCACTGGCAGCTAATGTCTTTAATTTTGTGGTGTCTTGATAATAAAATTGTTAGGTACCTAAATAAATGCAATGCATATACTCCAGTGACCAATAGGCCGAAACTTTTATGTTCACTGATAGCTTTTGTGAAGGATAAAATTACGGTCAGTGCTACAGTCAAGGTCATGCACCACAACTACACACGCGGCAGCTTCAGCATCCGATTTAGAGCGCAGCAGCCGACGACGCAGAGCAATAGCTTTCCTTATTCAGTAGTGCTGAATATACTTGGTGCATTTAAACGATATTAACTGATGCAACAAACAGTTATAAGACAAACTGGTCACGAAAGAGCGCTTTTATAATAACTGTTAAATAAAAATCTTGAAACGATCGTAGGCAAATTGTCGCTTCTTAAAAGTACAGATTGATGTGACGTAAATCGTGAGGATTCAGTCACGGTAGGCAATCGAAAACATTTTTCTACGGAGAAACTGACCATCTTGTGTCACAGTTGGATACATTTAATTACAGTTATAGCGATGACTTTTGAAATAATAGACAATTTACTTAATTTGTTTCCATCTGTCTCGTTTTCATTTGACTACCCTCATACGTTCTCTATATAAGGAAAAATGACAGAGGACTCTCATTCAGAAATCATATTTGAATGTTGGTTGTTTGTCAGAAGATCATGCGACATCCCATAGGAGACAAAGAATTGTCTAATAGCACATGCTGGAATACGACAGTGGCAGGACCGTGACCAGTCGAGAGTGCGGTTCATCATTAAATGATACTGCTACTAGCACCGGTTGATCTCCCATAACTATAATGTGAACATGAATTCGATGGGTTCAGGAGGATCATACTCGGTGTCATACAGGATCTGAGGGGCCCACCGCTCTAGCACCTCAGAGAATAGACACAGTGTTTGCTCGACCATGCAGGATCGTACTGTCCTGTCAAGAATCTTGAGTCACGATTCGTGTACAGCAAAAAAAGAAAAAAAAGTGCTACACACACACACACACACACACACACACACACACAGAGGGAGAGAGAGAGAGAAATCCCAAACACACTTCCAGCTGTTGATAATAACATTCAACAGCTGGCAACAACATCCAAAACATCATGAAGTAAATGAGTGTTTATTCGATAAATCTGTGCAAATGAAATTGTGATTGCCAATAAAGAGAATAACGGATATAAAACCAAAACAAGAACACATGCAGAGCAGTATCTTCGAAATTCGTAAATATAAATGTAAACTGTACTACGTCATAATAAAATCAGGTATTACGAGAACTGTTTATAATCTCAATGTACAATGTCAACTATGTAAAGCACAATATTCTAAATAAAAACGTGCATAAATTTAAGGCCGCTAATGATGTCTCTCAAATAGTAAGTGTGAAAAGAGTATGGCACGAAAAATTATTTTCATTCAGGCGTAATAATGCGAACTCAAAGTAATAATTATCAACATGATATTGCACCCACTTGAGGACGACAAGAAAACAGCCATGTCTAGCATTCCCTGTCAACAAGTACAACAAGATCTAGAAAATATACCGGAAGCTCTGTAAGACGGTACACCACATAAAATTCAATCAAAGTCGCTAGAAGAACAACTCAGTTCCAAGTAACATAAACGTATACATTAAAAACAGTTGTACACCCGCACAAAAGTCGAAACTATACGCAGAAACGTTTTGGTTCGTAAATGAAATTAAGAGGCTATATTCGAAAACATAGTCACTGAACATGATACTGTGTGAGACTGTGTTGGATGTAGCACTTCACGTAGGAAATTCCAAAATCCTCATAACATTGGTAAAGAAATTGCATGTACACAACAGTGAGACATATACAAAACAAGCATAAGAGAAAATAACGAGACTTACCACAAGAAAAACACTAACATATAATTAAATTCAGAATGAGAAGTCACACGAACCTCAACACACATTTCACCCCTTTAGTAAACCTCACAGCTAAAGAAATGCATTAAAGCAAAAACTGCTATTAGAGAAAGGTCTAAAATACTGTACCAACAGCAGATTGAAAAGCGAATACATACTTTGTGGTTATAATTAAACAGATAGAGTTCCGAGTGCTACTTGCAGCGTATGTTATAACCACTGTAGGACGCTGTAACATCGTAGGTATGTTCAGTGATCGGTGCGATCGCGGTAAATACTGAAAAAAATAACAGGTTTACTTTCTGCCACCAGGTGAAAATACAACGCCGATAGCAGTCAGAATGCGAAATGTTTTTCCTGTTTCGACGTCAGTTCGCTGTTTCTCACTTGGCGACGTGTCTTATTTCTTTTGTTAAGTGACTGTTGGTGTAAATGGTTAAGAAGGTTGAAGTTTCTTATTCGAAACACAACGGCGCTGCTGGTATATTTGTTTTATCATGCTGCGCTGCATTGCGGGAATGACGCCAACAGAAAAAGCTGCGAAGAGGTCCCATGTCAATAAAAGGGCTAAAGAACAGGATCAAGAAATGTGCAGAACAGGTGAATTAGGTGGTGCAGCAGGGGAGGAAGGCGGCTCATTCCCATGGCAGTTGTTGTTGAAGTTGCTGCAGTTATTCGACGCGCAAGTGGCCGAAGTGGCGTCAAATAAAAGAGTTGCACCAGGCGACCGGCCTACCCGACGGGAGGCCCTAGTCGCACATTTCATTTCATTTTTGCTGCAGCTATAGCCGCCCACGCAGCACATGCCTCAAATTCTGCAGCCAGTGCTCGGGATGTGTCACCGGAATTATCTCGTCCCTGGTCAACAGTTTAAAAGAATTTGGGACGCTTTTTGCAATGGTATGCCTACAAGTTTGAGAGTGTGCACCTAAGGAAACCGCAAGATAGGCTACAACGCCATGGCTTTGCCCTCCGGTTTTGGAATACATGGACAAAGATGACATGTAGCCGGGGAATATTCTGAAGATGGACGTGGCACATTTTATCCTGCACAGTGCTGTGAGTGCACAGAACTGTTGCATATGTGGTTTAGCTCCACCACATGTTGTGCAGGAACATCCACTGCACTTAGCTTGTATTACTGTGTGGTATAGGTTCACAAGCTACTTCATTCCCGGTCCATTTCTCTTCGAGGAGATGACACGTCGCTGGCCTATTAGAAGTACAGTGACACCTTCATGATGTACGGACCTCCTTGTGCAACACCTGATCCAACTTTGCCAGAAGGCAACTATGTCCATACTACTATTTTCATGCAAGATGGGGCGACGCCGCACGTCACTTGCCACGTGAAAGATTTGTTTTGATAAATTTTCGGCAACAACTGCATCATCTATACGCGGTTTCAAGATGTCTGGCCTTCCATACTTCTAGTTTTTGGGATATCTGAAAGATCGTGTCAATCAGGTATGTATCCTGACTCTTGCTGATGTGAAGGATTGTGTACGATGACATATTGCTCTGATTACACTGGACATGTTGCGAGCAATTTTCGACCATGCTATGTCACGGATGGAGCACATTGCTGAGTCGGGAGACCATACTGAACTCATGTTGTAACTTGTGACGATATACTAATAAATGTTCCAGAATCACCGTTATCGTGTATCTGATCGTTCCTCTCCTTTTGATGCATCCATATCACATTATAGCTGCTTACAGAGCTATATTTTCACCTGGTGGTAGAAAGTGAAACTGTTATTTGTTTCAGCATACTCCACAAGAGTACTGATTAATGAACGTACCTATGATCAGTCGGAATCCTGCGACGTATACGGCTATAACCACCTGGTATAAAATCTCATACTAGAAACTGAACACATCCACACACATTAATAACAACAAAACAGTAGAGAAACAAACACAGGAATGACAAGAGAATTAGTGAAAAAAGAAATAAAGAGCGTAATAGAATAAACACAGTAGAAACATAATAAAAGCAACCACACAGAAGCAGCCACAATAGAGTCATTGAAACAGAAGTATTATAGTAACTCAGGCAGACAAAGGAAATCTAACAGTACTCATGGACAAAGAACAATACATCAGAAAAACCAAGAAATACATAAATACCAAGACAAACAAAATGCCAACACCATAAAAACACTGAAGACAGACACAAACCTACGATTCCAGGCAAATGTGAAAAAGACACAACATTCATTATTCACTCACTGATAAACAGGAATACTGCATAGTACTGACGAAACCACAACGTCTGGAACTCTGCAACCAACCAAAAATACATAAACACAACATACTCGTCAGAGGTCTGCAAATAGGGTGTTTCACTCGACAGTGGCGTGCGGGATTATGAAAGCTGGGAGAGGGCGGGCTGGCGCCCTGGGGAGGGGAGAGGTCGGCCGGTCTGTCGCGCTCGCCACTTTTTTGCTATGAACACTGTAGCGGCTCTGTATGTCCGT
The DNA here is from genome assembly GCF_023898315.1 of Schistocerca nitens. Taxonomy (NCBI): domain Eukaryota; kingdom Metazoa; phylum Arthropoda; class Insecta; order Orthoptera; family Acrididae; genus Schistocerca; species Schistocerca nitens. Next base: position 369,844,899 of record NC_064616.1, read on the forward strand.
AGGCTGATGTTACTCTCCCCAGCTTATGGAACTACCTTAAGATCAATTTAGTTATGCTGTAGACGTATATTATTGCATGGTAGCGTCTAATCGCGACGTTATTTGGCCCATAAGAGAGAAGAAAGGTTACCGTGGAAAAAAAAAGTAAACAGTTAAAAATTTCAAAGAAAAGCTAAGAAACTACCAAATTTTGAAATGATGGCCTTCTTGGAATGAAAAATAGTACATTACTGTTTTTTATGACGTCATCTGCTTTATTGGTTCAAATTGGTATATGTGAATGTTACCACTTAAAAATCAGAAATCTAAAGAAAAGTCTCCTAACTATACTTTGTTAGCATTGTGATTGCTGTGAACTGGTAGAATGTCATCGACTCTTTTCGGATCAAGCATGATTTGTTCTTTCACTAACAGCATTTGAGGCTAGTACATAAAACACTGTTTTCGCTAAAATAACTAGACTGTTATAAAGACTATTGTTACGTTTCCACCACTTAGCGGGTTGGCCTCATCACCATTCGCGTTAAATACAGGTCAGCCTAATCGGCTGATTGAGAATCAGGTGGCCCAAAGTCCAGCCACTCCGAAAACATGGCCTCATCACCATTCGCGTTAAATACAGGTCAGCCTAATCGGCTGATTGAGAATCAGGTGGCCCAAAGTCCAGCCACTCCGAAAACATGGGCTTCCATTTTTTTGGCTGCTGAGCGCTGCTGTTTAGGGTATTTGCTAGTAATTTTTGCGGGTCCGTTCCTTTACCCTTCTTATGTACAGGAGTGACCTGCTCTTTTTTTACCGTCGCTTGGAACTTTTCGCTAGGCGAGAGATTCGCAATAAATGCAAGCTAAGTAAGGGGCCAATGCCGTAGAATTACACTTTGTAAAAACCGAATTGGGATTCCATCAGGACTGGTGACTTATTTGCTGTCAATTTTTTCAGTTATTTGTCTTCACAAGGGATTCCTATTACTATGTAGTCCATACGGAAGTCTGTGCAATGGTCAAAGGACGGTGTGTTTGTACAATTCTCCTGCCTGAAAGATTTCTTAAACGTGAAATTTAAAACTTCGCTTTCGTTTCGCTATCTTCTACTGCTACATAGGACTGGTCAACGAGTGACAGGATGGAAGCCTTAGGCCCTCTTAGTGGTTTTACATAGGACCAGAATTTTCTCGGTTTCTAGGCCAGATCTTTTGTTATGGTATGATGATGGTAGCTGTCCTATGCTTCGCGTATGGATCTTTTTACAGACGCATGAATCTCTACTAAATTTTGCCTGTCGTCATTTGCGCGTTCTCTTTTGAACCGTGCGTGCACCAGCCTTTGCTTCTCATCATTTTGCTAATTTCTTTGTTAAATCACAGTGGGTATTTCTTCTTTAATCCACTTACATGGCATATATTTCACCATAGAACGATTTAAAATCAGTTCAAAGTTTCCCAGTAACTCCGTTACGTCCATCATACTGGAACTAAATGGTGTCCACTCATTTTTTTAAACTGAGCGAGATGATACACACTGGAGCCACATTCGGGAGGACGACAGTTCAAACCCGCGTCCAACCATCCTGTTTCAGATTTTCCGTGATTTCCCTAAATCGCTTCAGACAAATGCCGGGGTGGTTCCTTTGAAAGGACACGGCAGACTTCCTTCCCCATTCTTCCCAAATCCAAAGGGACCGATGACCTCGCTGTTTGGTCCCCTCCCCAAAGTCAACCAACAATCAACAACAATAATTTATAAATGAGATGTTAACAACTGATTATCTGCTGTTTCTAGCGGAAACTCTCCTACACCTCATGACTGATTTATTTACTTTAGTAACCATAGTCTCGATGATATTATGATCACTAATCCCCACCTCTATACTGACGCTGTTGATTAGTTCAGGCCTATTTGTAGCTACAAGAGCTGAAATTGCCTGTGGGCTGCCAAACTAGCTGCTCAAGACAGTTTTCGGTAAACGCGTTCAAAAGTAATTTGCAACGCTGTCCGTCCGTACCCCATGCAGTGAATCTATAGACGTCCCAGTGTATAATTGGTAGCTTACAGTCGCCTCCACCTAGCATTGCATGATCTGGCTATTTACATGCTACTGACCGTAGATTTTCTTTGAATGACTCTAAGACCGTCACAGCGGAATCGGGTGGTCGGTAAAAACATTCTACAATGAACTTTATTTCATCTAGACCTCTTACAAGCCACCAAATAAGTTCATTGTCATACTCAATTTCAACATCAACAGCAAGAATATTTTTGTCAACTGCACTGAGCACTCCCTCTCCCATAACGTCTAATGTGTTTCCAGTATACGTTCCGTGACTCGCTAAGTACCTCAGACCTTTCTACTTCGAGTTTCAGCCAGCTCTCTGTTCCAAGAATAATCTGAACTCAAGAACTTTCCTGGACGGCAGCAAATTTGGGAACTTTGTTACGAATACTTCGACAATTTACTGATAAAATCTTGACAATCGAAGAGTCTTTACGCTGAAAGCGGTCTGTTTTCGCTATCTGTGTATTGTCTGGCGAGTGTGCATCAAACTACCACCTAGCCTAAGAAGACGGTATATGTACTTCACAAGTACTCTGCTACTCGACTAGCTGCTTCCTTTGTGTAGTGCTCACCTGACCTGCCGAGGGGAGTCCTACAATTCGCGACTCAGTAACGCACGTCAAGTAATCTGCAGCGAAGACTGTCAGAGAGTCGACGAAGACCTCCCTCCACTCAGGTCCAAACCGTAGGACCCCTATCTGCTCTGGGGACAATACTGCGAACTGCGTGCTCTACTCTCACCCTACTCGCAGGGCCAGCAGCCTTCACCACTTCCGCCATCCACCTGTATATTCTGAAATGGCCTCAGAACACATGCGACAGGCGTCGCCGGTGCCGAAGTGAGGCACAATTTGCAGACCACTGCACTCTGTGTGTTCCATAACTGCAGGGAGGGCCGCCTTCACGTCTGGGATGGGGCCACCAGGTAGACATACCGAGTCCACATTGGCTTTCTTCCAGTCCTGAAAGGTATCTCCGTAAGCTGCTCCACAACTTGCCCAATATTATAGCACCCAATAAATATCAAATCTCTCCCCACTTGTGCCTGCTTGGAACTTGCTGAAGGAGCAGCCGCCTGTTCACTCATAGGGCGAATAGGCGAGGCCAGACAGCCAGTCTGCACGTTGGCACTCCGTCTCGAGTGACGCAGATGAGTTACCACCCGCCACTCACCCTGCTGAGAAGGCGGATCCACCACGACGGATACACTAGGAGGGACCTCGGCAGCAGAGCACGTGGGTGAAACAAGCAACGCCAGAGGTGCCGCAAGCGATGATCCAGATTATTAACACCACTACACCGCAAGGTTCAAATGGTTCCAATGGCTCTGAGCACTATGGGACTTAACATCTGAGGTCATCAGTCCCCTAGAACTTAGCACTACTTAAAACTAACTAAACTAAGGATATCACACACATCCATGCCCGAGGCAAGATTCGAACCTGCTACTGTAGCGGTTGCGCGGTTCCAGACTGAAGCGCCTAGAACCGCTCGGCCACAGCGGCCGGCACAGCGCAAGACAGCAAGCTGAGGCGGCTGACCGTAGCCAAAAGCGCATTCAGCTGTTTGCGAACTGCAGCCAGCTCCTCCTGCGTCTGCACACAGCATGTACACACCCTGCCCATCCTAGCGAGACTAACTGAAGAAGTAAACCTTAACCCTTTGTTGCCTGACGGTACTTAAAAGTACCAGTAAGTTTTGACTCTCATTATTTTCTCGTGGTGCAGTTTCGTGATCTGAGAGCCTGTCGGTACGTAACAGTAACTCTGCTCTACTGTTTCATAGATGTTATTGTGCAATACATAGACCTCTCTGGCGGTCAGAGCTTGAAATTGTTTATCGCGCGCTGCTGTGAAAACTGAAGGTTGTGTGTGCTTGTTTCCATGGCGTTGCCTGAATTTGTGCGCAATTTGTTGAAACTTCCGTTGAGTTTTCCATTGTACGTACTTACATTCTTTGTTTTTTTATAATAGTTTGAAGCATTATGTTACAAGTGAATGAGATAAAGTGGAAAATATAAGGCGGACTTATTAGTACCGTCAGGTTGTGCGAACACTTTATTGTAGCAACAATGCATTACCTCTCAGTAGTTGTTCTGTCCACTTTTTCTCACACAGAAATCTGTAAACACATTTGCCTGTGGAACAATTGGAACAAACAGGAAAGGTTTGCCAGGGAATTTACCTAAAGAAAAATGTCTAAATCAAATCACAAAGAGTCATCTTTAGACCTAACAGTATTTCAATGGTGGGAAAATAAAGTAGTGTATTTTGCGTCAAACTTCCATGGCACTGAACAGAGCGTAGTGACAAGAAAACAGAAAGATGGAACTGGTATGACTATACCATGTCCAGTTATTGTATGTGATTACAATAAAAACATGGGTGGTGTGGATCATGCAGACAGATTACGTTCAACTTATGGTCTTAACAAGCGATCAAAGAAATGGTGGCACCGTCTCTTCTGGGGAGCAATACAAATTGCTTTTGTCAATGCTTACGTCATTTTCAGTGATCTACATGGGGCACTGCCACTGCTGGAATTCAGGCGTGCTGTGGCACTAGGGCTTATGAATGAACAGCAAGTGCCAAATCTCAAAAAGAGAAACTCTGGTAAAGATGAAATAACTCTCCCAAAGAGAGGGAAGGATAACTTTTCTGTTCCGAAGGATGTACGTCTTGGCAACCGAGGAAACCATTTTGTAGTGTTCAGTTGTAAAAGAGGACGATGCGAATTGTGTGCGAAAAATAAAATTCAGTCGAGACCACATTCACAATGTAGTACATGTAAAGTGTATTTGTGCTGCAATGAGAAAAAGAACTGTTTCCTACAATTTCATGAGGTATCACTAAATATGTGATATGTATATACTGTCAAAAATGTATAGCTAAGTTACTATGTATTGTGAAGTTGCTCTAGAATAAATTTATGCGAAATTTAAAAAAAAATCAGAATTATCATATTTATGTTAGTTAATTTTCTAATGTAAAAATATTTAATATTTATGTGGAATAAAGTACAAGTTATAAAAATTGTAGCATTTTTCTGCGCATGTTGTGATTCTGTCCATGGAGTCTGACGGTACTTCTGAGTACCAGGAGAGAAAAAAGTTGTGAAAAATAAAATAAAATTTTACAAAAAATCCTACCGTCATTTGAGGCCACAATAGCATAAATTCTGCAAAGAAAATGTTAAAAAGTAAATTTTTTCTTATGTCAGGAAACAAAGGGTTAAAAGCAGACAGAAACCTAGGTGTGCATCATGCTACCCTCGTGACGTGTCACAAATAGATGCTGATGCCTTAATGGGCTGTTTAGTTGGCTGTTCAGAAGAAATGAAAACTGCTCTGTAGAATTCCTGAATTGGCTCTTGCAGTTAGAAAAATGCGAGATTAAAACTCTTAAATAGAAAAACGCGTGAAATTTAAGATATGTACTATTCGGAAACTATAGGAAAAGCTAAATACTCGTACGTCAGTTGCCGCGCCGGAGATGTCACAGGTAACAGCGGGGGCTTGAGTGACTGGTTTAATAGGATTAAACGGACGGACGAATGTCTTCAAAACAAATAAGTGAGCATCTACTGCGCTACAGACTGACTGAATTTACACTTACTGTTACAAAACGCGAGACTAAATCTTGCATTCGCTGCTGTTTTTGTTCGCCTGTCGATTCCGAAACATCAGCTGCTTCTCTGACAGTGATTCAGTGATCGTTCATAACTTTTTTCCATGATTTCATTGGTTGAAAATATGCTGGAGGATCAAGGGCACTCATCAGCTTGGACATCTTCACGGCCGTCTTCAGGACGCTTATACCATCCTTGAAGCCTGTTTTCCTCATAGGAAGCTGATGAAAAGCAATATTTAACATCTATAGTACCTTGCTGCACTTCATTCAGTTTTTACAGCACAATTTAACAAAAGTTTTCTGATATGTTTTTATTAAGAAATGAATACGAATCAATACTACCGAAAACCATGCAACGTATTTGACAGCTGAAAACATTATACGAATTTTTTTTTCGACGTGTTACCAAAACAATGAGAAAATCGTGTGAATCGGACTGATACAACACACAAAATTACACCGTTTCCCGTTACTTTTTAAATACATCTCGTACATATCAAGGAGAGCCAACGGCCTTGCCGCAGTGGTAACACCGGTTCCCGTCGGATCACCGAAGTTAAGCGCTGTCGGGCTGGGCTAGCACTTGGATGGGTTATCATCCGGTCTGCCGAGCGCTGTTGGCAAGCGGGGTGCACTCAGCCCTTGGGAGGCAAACTGAGGAGCTGCTTGATTCAGAAGTAACGGCTCCCGTCTCGGAAACTGATATACGGCCGGCAGAGCGGTGTGCTGACCACATGCCCCTCCATATCCGCATCCAGTGACGCCTGTGGGCTGAGGATGACACGGCGGCCGGTCAGTACCGTTGGGCCTTCATGGCCCGTTCGGGAGGAGTTTAGTTAACATATCAAGGAGAAGCAGTTAGAAAGCCTAACTGCTTCAAGAAACATGTACAAGTGTCTGTTGGTGAAACTAAGGTATTATTCTCACTGCTCGTTTCTGTTAAATCAGTGCTTTCTTTCTAACAAGGGAACCTCCCCATCGCACCCCCCCCCCCCAGATTTAGTTATAAGTTGGCACATTGGATAGGCCTTGAAAAACTGAACACAGATCAATTGAGAAAACAGGAAGAAGTTGTGTGGAACTGTGAAAAAATAGGCAAAATATACAAACTGAGTAGTTCATGGGAAGATACGCAACATCAAGGACATTGGGAAGGCAGGAACGCCGTGGTCTCGTGGTAACGTGAGCAGCTGCGGAACGAAAAGTCCTTGGTCCAAATCTTCCATCGAGTGAAAAGTTTAATTTCTTATTTTCAGTTTATGTGACCAACTCTTATGTTTTCATCACTGTTTTGGGAGTGATTATCACATCCACAAGAAAATCTAAATCGGGCAAGGTAGAAGAATCTTATTACCCATTCGCCAAGTGTACAAGTTAGGTGGGTCGACAACATATTCCTGTCATGTGACGCATATGCCGTCACCAGTGTCGTATAGAATATATCAGATGTGTTTTCCTGTGGAGGAATCGGTTGACCTATGACCTTGCGATCAAATGTTTTCGGTTCCCATTGGAGAGGCACGTCCTTTCGTCTACTAATCGCACGGTTTTACGATGCGGTCGCAAAACACAGACACTAAACTTATTACAGCGAACAGAGACGTCAATGAACGAACGGACAGATAAAAACTATCCAAAAATAAAGAAAGTAAAATTTTCACTCGAGGGAAGACTTGAACCAAGAACCTCTCGTTCTGCAGCTGCTCACGCTACCACGGGACCACAGCTCTCCTGAACTCAAATTGTCCATGATGTTACCTATGTGGCCCATGGACTACTCAGTTCGTATATTTTGCTTATTTTTTCATAGTTCCACACAACTTCCTGTTTTCTCAATTGATCTGTGTTCAGTTTATCAAGGCCTATCCACTGTGCCAACTTATAACTAAATCTGAGGGGGGTGCGATGGGGAGGTTCCCTTGTAAGTGAAGAGGTGCAACAGCAGCACTACAGTACTTAGGTCATGAGATAAAGTCAGGGTGTGCACCCCCTCCAATCTCATTTGATTGCAATCCGTGATCTGCTTCTTCCTCGCAATGTGTCTGAACTGCAGTCATTATTAGGCAAAATGACATACTACATTCGGTTCATACCGAATGCCGCTCAGATCGCGGCTCCGTTGCATCGCTTGCGTCGCAGAAATGTACAGTTTGTGTTTACTAAAGACTGTCAAGACGCATTTCAGAAACTTTGCTTAGTGACAGATGTTTAGTACATTTCTACCCCGCCAAGCCAGCAGTTTTGCTAGTCGACACTTCTTCCTACGGAATCGGCGCTTTGCTTTCGCACAGGACTGGTGCACAAGACAGATCTATTGATGTTTCCTCCAAGTTGTTAATGCAAACTCAGTGAAATTATTCGGAAATAGAGAAAGAGCTCTCGCTATTGTGTATGGTGAGACAAAATTCCATCACTATTTGTATGGTCGCAAGTTCTATTTAGTGGCAGATCACAAGCCGCTGCAATCCTTGTTCCATCCGTCAACGCCGGTTCCTACACTCACTGCTCAAAAATTGCAACGCTGGGCTTTGTTGCTTTCGCAGTATCAATATGAAATTGTGTACAGACCTACGGCAAAGTATGGCATGCCGTATCTCGCCTTCCGATTGGCTCAGACTCTGATTCTGATGCATCTGCCGCATATTGTTGTCAAATCGATGCGCATGACTCTGAATTAATGGAAAATTTTCCCTTGCACTGCAGAAAAATAGCACAGGCCACGGAAGCCGACTCAGATCTCATGATTTTGTTGCAATACATTGGCACGTCTTGGCCTCGTTCATTGAACAGTATCCAGAACTCAATTGTGAGCCGATATTTTACATGACGGCATAACCTTTCGGTTCAACAGGGTGTGATTCTAGTTCAAAATGACAGTGGAAAATCACGTGTACTTATTCCCACAGTGTTGCAAAAGGATGTGTGGCCTTTGCTCCACCAAGAACATTCGGGGATTGTTCACACTAAACAGTTAGGGCGACGGCCCTGTACTTGTCAGGGCCTGGACGCCCACATTGTACAGATGACGTCGCAGTGTCTCCCATGTGCGGAGAACCAATCAGCTCCGCCACAAGAATTCGTAGCTTGGCCTAAGACTCAGTCGCCATGGCAACGGGTGCACATTGACTTTTGTAACACTTGTTTTCCTCCATATTTTGCATAGAAGGTTTGTCAGAAGTAATTGTGTCGAGCAAAGGTCCACAGTTCACTTCACGTGATTTTGAACAGTTTTTAAATGCAATGGCATTCGTCATCTAACAAGAGCTCCGTTTCACCCTCAGTCCAACGGAAAAGCAGACTGCTTCGTACGCCCTTTCAAGGAACAGATGGCCAAGCTCCGCACCACCCACACACGGGAACATGCGCTGCAACTCTTTCTCGTCACCTATCGCTCCCACCCACGAGACGGACCATCACTGGCGGAACTTCTGCATGGCCGCCGCCGTCGGACGCTACTGTACTTGCTACACCCACCATAGCATCCGGCGACGCCAATGCCGCTTTGCGCCGCTTGATCTTTTCAGGGCTTATGGAAACCGTGGACACTGAGAAAGATCATGGAACGCATTGGCTCTTCTATGTATTTAATTGCCGATCCTGACGGTTTGCAGCGCCGCCACCAGAACCAGTTTCGTGCGTGTCATTTGCCCTTGATTGTGCTGCTTTTCTTCCCCCAGATTGACGGTCTCACGGGACCGCGCGGTCTTCGCAGCCGCCCGATGGTGCCAGGAGGAGCGGATGGACGATGGCCCTCTCCCCCGCCGACCGCGCTCGCCGACCCCGTGGACATGTACCCGCCATCGCCGTCGCCGTCATCGCCCCAGGACACACGCTCAGGCCTGGACGTGTGCCCTGGCAGCAGTTTTCCGGAGAATGTTCTTGCTGCCTCGCAAGCCAGATGGCGAGGTACGGTCGGCTGCCTCCCCCCCCCCCCCCCCCCCTGTTGTCGTTTGCAGCTTCACTACACAACAACGGTGCGGCATTTCGGGGGGAGCAATGTGGTGGCGAAAGCTGCTGAAAGCACTCTAGGCGGTAAAGAGGTTGCGAAAAGACCGATAATAGACACCGGAGGAAGCAAGCCTATCAGAAGAGAGGCCAATGACGAACTCGCAAGAAACGCGCCGCCAACGGCCTCTCTACCGCCAGTATTTAGATCGTCGCCGTGTACCACTGCCCAGTCAGTCATCCAGTGAGTCAACGAGTGAAGTCTTCAATCGCAGCCCAGTCACTTGCAGTCGCAGACTGTCGAAGGCGCAATCAGAGTCTCTGCCTCAGGCAGCAATAGCGACCAGAGTAGTGTGCATAGCGGCACTTGTACTTCACCAGCAGAGGGGCTAACGTGGACTATTACGGAAGAGCTTGTACCACACCAACCGGCTTAAAGATAAGTAATTTCTTATTCTTATGAATAAAGAACCCTGTTAATATATGTGTGCTGTTGTCTTGTAGCAAGAGAACACCGGCCACCAAACAACATCCTCTCCTTGCTTCCCGTGGTACAAGCCTACAGTGAAAACGAGACGACATAGAAGTGGGGACTCACCGAAACGAACCCCAAAGGGAGCTGAAAACAGTGTTACGTTAAAAGTAGCTTATGTGCTACTTTTAAATGTCTAAACGTAAAAATTTTCCTGCACAATCAAATTTGCAAGACTAAGTTATTAACAATCACATCAATTGTTTCGAAGGAAAAAGTTTGCATTTTCATCGAAAATGTAATGTAGTATCAAATTAGTCAGTTCTTAGTTGTAAAAACCCCCAAAATTCTGTCGATTACAGCGCCATTTACCACGAATGTTTCTGGCAAATCTTAGGCAATGTTTGGCGTCGAATCCGAAACTGCACTAAAAATTTAGGAGTTTCCATTTGAAAATAAAAATTTGACTCTCCCATGGGGAATGACGGCGGGGGTGGGGATAGAACGTGGCCAGTTTTAAGACAGATGTCCCCATTGACATAAAGGGTATAAGTGCAGATATTTCTATTGATGACTGGGGATGTACTGAACAACATTACATCAGTGTTTACTTCATTTGCAGACTAATTATTATAGATATTATACCCGTTACATCATGTATAACAGATAAGATGGTGGGTCATCTCGTCCAAAAGCAGCCCTCTTCAATGCATCGCGGCATGTTGGATAGGTGTTTTTCTCTGGAGAACGTGCTGGCCATTCTAATTTAGTGATTTCGATATAATGAAGGAACGCATTCACAAGATGTGCACGATGAGCGCGAGAATTGCTGTCCATTAAGACGAATCCCCCTCCGAAATGCTGTCGATGTGGTTGCGCTATCCGTCGGAGGATGTCATCCCTGTATCCTATAGACCTTTGATTGCCTTCAGTGACCAGCAGTAGCGTACGTTGGCCCCACGTAATGCCACCCCCATAACAGCAGGGAACCACCACCTCGCTGCACTCGCTGGACAGTGTGTTTAAGACCTTCAGACTGATACGACTGCCTCCAAAAACGTCTGCGACGATTGTTTGGTTGGAGGCTTATGCGAGTCTCTTCTGTGAATAGAACTTGACGGCAGTGCTGCATGGTGACGAGGTGTCAAAGTTGGTCGTCGCCATGTACTCTGGGAGTGAAGCTGCACATCATTAAGCCTATTTCGTACAGTTTGAGTCGAATCACGACGTCCTGTGGCTGCACGAAAATCATTATTCAGCATGGTGGTGTTCCTCTCATAGTTCCTCCGAGCTGAAATCCGAAAGCAGCGGTTATGAGTTGCAGTAGTAGCCTTTGGGTCGCCTGAGCAAAGCAAGTGATATAGTTCCTATATCTCTGTACCTCCTCCATGCCCGTACATCACTTTGGTTCACGCTGAGACGTCTGGAAGTTTTCCTTGATGAGAACTGTTCCTGCAAAATGTAACAACCTGGATACGATAAAACTTCGGAATGTGGTGGAACTTCAGACAACGCAAGTACTGTACTTTTTTCCTGGTGTTATGACTGGAACTGATCGTCTGTTTTACCCATTCCGTCGCATAGGCACTGCTTGTGTATGGTTGTTTACATGTTAGTGTGGTTTGAGTGACATCCACGAACAATCTATGGGACTGTGTTACTGATGCAATATACACGTCCAGCGTCAGTGTACAGGAGCGCTGGGAACCGAGGTGATGCAACACTTTCTTTGACATAATGTGTGTGTGTGCTTTTCGAAACAACGTTGTCGAACATTTCAGTAAATATATTTTAATATACTTACACACACACACACACACACACACACACACACACACACACACACACACACACACATACCCACACACGATTCTGGGGACAGTACAAGAAAACAGTATTCGAGGACGACATTTCTCTGAATAGAGATTAAATATTATTATAAATTTGTAGCAGTGTTTGAAATATTACAGAAATTAACGATGCGCTATACAACTCACTATTAGCATATAAATGAAAGTTACCATGACAAAAAGAACACACAGAATGATGCACTTGACTTATTACTATACTGGGTGAAGAAAAATTGTCACGAAATTTTAATCCTGGGTAGCCGATGCCAGTATGAACCAAAAGTACTAATGTTGTGTAGGTCGACAACGCACCATTTTTAAACTACGGAAACTTTGTGACAAGCGCTCGGATTGGCCGTGGTATTACCCTTTTGCTGTTCGTCGGTTAACGGGCAGCGCTATGGTTGTCGGTTCACACATACAAACGTCCCTCACCCCGTCACTGCCCCAACGTGGTACACACACTTGTCGAATAGGCCTTGCTGTTCGTCTCCACCTCACGTCAAGGCATTCACACGAAAGCTTCGCTTCGAAACACACACACGTCACCTGCGATTTAGTCATACAGAAAGCATGGCGGCACAGTATTCGTCTGAAGAACGAGATATGGTGTTTATGGACCAGCCGACGGTAATGCACATGAGGCTCGACGGTTGTATGAGGAACGGTACCCAGAAAGACGCCACCCACAATCGCAAACGTGTACAGCAACTCACCGGCGACTTGCCGAAACAGGCTCGTGAGAGGGATATGGTGATGCTGGAAGACCTCGAACACGACGGGATGCTGCATCTGAAGAGATTGTTCTCGAGCGCTTCAAGGAAGCACCTACGACAAGTACTCGAGCGGTTGGACACGACATGGGGGTCACTCATCGATTAGTCTGGGAGGTTTTGAGGGATGACGGCCAGCATCTATTTAGTTTCCACCCTGTCCAAGACCTAAACCCTGTGGTGGACTATAAACACAGGCTAGGGTTTTGCCGATGGTTTCTGCGACGTGTTGCACGAGATACCGACTTCTCCACCATTGTGTTGTTTACCGACGAATGCGTCTCCCATTGTGGTGGCCTTTACAACACTCGAAACGTACATTACTGATTACTGAACAATGGGAAATCATCACGTCACGTACGTCCTTGGATACCAGGAACGATTTTCGCTCAACATTTGCGCAGGCATTGTAGGTGACCATGTGATTGGTTCGGTCCGTCTACCTCCTCGACTTACCAGGGCAAATTACCTTCACTTTTTGCAAGAAACTCTACCAGGACTGCTGGAAGATGTTCCCCTGGACATACGGCTTCGCATGTGGTTGCAACATGATGTGGCTCCCGCACATAACAGGCGTGCTGAGCGCGGATATTTAAATGAACTGTTCGACGGCGTATAATGGCAGAAGTGCTCGTAGGACATGGTCCCCGCGATCACCAGACCTCATGCTACCGGACTTTTCCCTGTGGGTATTCTTCACGATTCTAGTTCACCCACCCGGACGCGAACCACCTAAAAGCGAAGAGGACTTAATGGCTCGCATTCAACACGCCGACAATCACACCAGGCCAATGCCAGGAATTTTTGAAAGAGTCCGTCAAAACACCGTTCGACATTACCAAGGTTGTGCCGAGTCAGAGGGTCGCCAGTTCGAGCACCTGCTTTAAGTAAACAATGTCCTAGCTACAAAAGAGGCCCTTTTCAGGGCCGACACAATTTGTGAAAGACTTCCTGTACGCGAATTAACAGCTGTTGACAGGTTTGTTCCTGATACGTCTTATCATGAAACTACAATGGTTGTGTCGGGACCCCGCAGATGCGCCCCCGGAGTGGAAGGCCGGCGCCGGCCGGGGTGGCCGAGCGGTTCTAGGCGCTACAGTCTGGAACCGCGCGACCGCTACGGTCGGAGGTTCGAATCCTGCCTCGGGCATGGATGTGTGTGATGTACTTAGGTTATTTAGGTTTAAGTAGTTCTAAGTTATAGGGGACTGATGACCTCAGAAGTTAAGTCCCATTGTGCCCAGAGCAATTTGGAAGGCTGCCGCGCTGCCACCGAGCGTGCGGGCTTGGATCATCGCGATCACCGGCAGGCAAAGCATTCGCAGTTATATGTTGTCCAGAGCATCCGACAACAGGGCAAACCCGCGGCCAATCGGAGAGCGTGGCGCCAAGTTTCCGTAGTTTAAAAATTGTGCGTTGTCGACCTACACAACATTAGTAATTTTGGTTCCTACTGGCATCAGCTGTCCAGAGTTAAAATTTCGTGACACAATTTTTCTCCACCCTGTATATTAGTAGTCCCGTTCAATTAATGTTGTACATAGCATCCCACCTCATGCAACCATAGAGACTGCTTTCAAATGCCTGCTCGCAGCTGCGCGAGTTAAAAATCAGCCGGGCATCGTTTAACGACACCTACGAGTAAAGCGACAATGCTATGTCGTGGGTTTTCGAAACTTTAAGTGGTTCCTGCGAGACGATGGTCCGCCAGCTAAGTGTTTCTAGGTGATCGTAAACAATACTACGTTTCACTAATAGTGGATATAATCAGTGTAGTGTAGGTTATTTTACGTGCATCCTCCATCAACGTCAGTTTGTAAAGAGGCTTCCTCTTAATTTTTTTGTTTTAACTCGGTAATAGTAGTAGTAACTCGTGGAACAAGCACCTGTCTAATAGCTTTTGTAATGGAAATTAATCGTTTTTGATGGAACTTGAAATGGATATCTAACAGACATTGGTGTCATTAAAGTATACATTTCAAACGCAAATACAAAAAATAAGGTTCAGATGGCTCTAAGCACTGTGGGACTTAAACCTAACTAACCTAAGGACATCACACACATCCATTCCCGAGGCAAGATTCGAACCTGCGACCGTAGCAGCAGCGCGGTTCCGGACTGAAGCGCCTAGAACCGCTCGGCTACAGCGGCCGGCTAGCTATTAGATTAATAGAATTATGTGCTATCCGTGAATTAGGCGCTTTAATTAACATTTTCTAGAGCCTTTTGAGAAGGAAGTGTACGTAGATGATACTAGGGGTCAAAAGAGATAAATTGACTTATTTTGATAAAACACAGATTCAGAAAGCACATCGACGACTGCAACAATTACCCGGGTGTGGACACTGATAGCGATCATAATCTAGTACTTATAAAATGGCACTTGAAATTCATGAAATTCAGTAAATTAAAGATAAATGAGCTGAAATTTCGGAAAATCGACAAAAAGCAAAAACCAATAACACAGAGAGCCCAGGAAGAACATGTGACATACACTGAAGAGCCAAAGAAACTGGTATACCTGCCTAATATCGTGTGGGGCCCCGCGAGCACGTAGAAGCGACGCGACACGACGTGTCATGGACTCGACTAATGCCTGGAGTATTGCTCGAGATAACTGACACCATGAATCCTACGGGGCTGTCCATAAATCCGTAAGAGTACGAGGGGGTAGAGATCTCTTCTGAACATCACGTTGCAAGGCATCTCAAATATTCTCAATAATGTTCATGTCTGGGGTGTTTGGTGGCCAGCGGAAGTGTTTTAACTGAGAAGAGTGTTCCTGAAGCCACTCTGTCCTAATTCTGTACGTGTGGGGGTGTCGTATTGTCCTGCCGTCGGAATGCACACTGGACATGAATGGATGTAGGTAATCAGACAGAATGCTTACGCAGGTGTCACCTGTCAGAGTTGTATCTGGATGTATCAGGCGTCCCATGTCACACCAAATGCACACGCCCCACACCATTACAGAGCCTCCACCAACTTAAACAGTCCCCTGCTGACATGCAGGGTCCATGGATTCATGAGGTTGTCTCCGTATCCGTAAGTGGTTAGCACACTGGACTCGCATTCGGGTGGACGACAGTTCAATCCCGCGTCCGGCCATCCTGATTTAGGTTTTCCGTGATTTCCCTTTATCGCTCCAGGCAAATGTCGGGATGGTTCCTTTGAAAGGGCACGGCCGACTTCCTTTCCCGTCCTTCCCTACGCCGGTGAGACCGATGACCTCGCTGTTTGGTCTCTTCCCCCAAACAACCAACCAACCGTACCCGCACACGTCCATCCGACCGATACAATTTGAAACGGCTCCGAAAGCCCATATCGATGATGTTTCGTTGAATGGTTCGCATGCTGACACTTGTTGATAGCCCAGCATTGAAATCTGCAGAAATTTGCGGAATGGTTGTACTTGTGTCACGTTGAACGATTCTGTTCTATCGTCGTTGGCCCCGTCCTCGCAGGATCTTTTTCCGGCCGCAGCGATGTCGGAGATTTGATGTTTTACAAGATTCCTGATATTCACGGTACACTCGTGAAACGGTCGTACCGGAAAATCCCCACTTTATCGCTACATCGGAGATGCTGTGTCCCATCGCTCGTGGGCCGACTATAATACCACGTTCAAACTTAGTTAAATCTTGATAACCTTCTATTGTAGCAGCAGTAACCGATCTAACAACTGCGCCAGACACTTGTCTTATATAGGCGTTGCCGATCGCAGCGCCGTGTTCTGCCTGTTTACATATCTCTGTATTTGAATACGCATGCCTGTACCAGTTTATTTGGCGCTGCAATCTAAGACGTCAGCTGAAGCTCATGTACTGTTACACAGCTGGCCGGCATAATGGTAAGACTGCTGGACGCACATCCTAGAAGTGGTGGTTAAAACACCCGTATGGCCAGCCATAGCCAGTTTTTCCATGTTTTCCATAAATCTCTTAAGAAAAATGCCGGTACAATGCCTTCCTTCGCCATCCTTCATCAATGTGAACTTTTGCTCTGCGTTTAATGATCTAGTCGTGGACGGGACGTTAAACCGTAGACTCCCTTTTTTCTCTCGTGTGTTGCTATCCACGGTATAAATACTCCTCGCTAATTTTCTGCAATGCACAGCGTGGTGACTATTCTTGTAGTGTTCTCTGAGGATACTGATTTAGGCAGATACACTGGGGCAGTCGGAAGCAGCATAGCTATGGGGGCACCGCTGTAGCACTGAGTACTGCTGCAACCACCAAACTAGCGGCTCGGCAAGTGGCGACAGCGACGCAGGGGTGGATACAGGGTTCAGTTACGAGCTAGGGGATTTCAGTCCCCCCCGTAAATAACATGCCGTCTCCCCTACTTTTAATCTGTCACAATTACTTACGGTTTTACCAACAATAACAATAAAATAAATTAAATGTTTTTATATAATAATAATTTTTTTACACCATTTCTTAGTGCATCACTTTATCATAAGAAGTGGCAATTCAAGGAAATTGAGCATCTGAAAAGAATTCGTCTGAAAATTTGAGAAGTAAATGTATAATTTAACTACAACAGCGGCAACGGCCTTGCCGCAGTAGATACACCGGTCCCCGTCAGCTCACCGAAGTTAAGCGCTGTCGGGCGTGGTCGGCACTTGGATGGGTGTCCATCCGGGCCGCCATGTGCTGTTGCCATTTTTCGGGGTGCACTCAGATTCGTGATGCCAACTGAGGAGCTACTCGACTGAATAGTAGCGGCTCCGGTCAAAGAAAACCATCATCACGACCGGGACTGCGGTGTGCTGACCACACGCCCCTCCTATCCGAATCCTCCGCTGAGGATGACACGGCGGTCGGATGGTTCCGATGAGCCACTTGTGGCCTGAAGACGGAGTGCTTTAACTACAACAGCAACTAACTCTCAGAACACTGAATGTTGCTACGGTTGCAGGTTCGAATCCTGCCTCGGGCATGGATGTGTGTGATGTCCTTAGGTTAGTTAGGTTTAAGTAGTTCTAAGTTCTAGGGGACTGATGACCACAGATGTTAAGTCCCATAGTGCTCAGATCCATTTGAACCATTTTGAACACTGAATGTGTCGCAATTTACTGAATATAAAATCGAAGTGTATATTTATCATTATCAGTATGTTACTTAGCTTTTTTTGCGTGTTGCGCAGTATGAAGACAGTTCCTTCAGCTTAGCCGAATCTACGTATATTTTTGTGTGGTGTTGCGCTTTTTATTCTCTGTGATTTTTGCACCGCTAGAACTGTTTTCTGCCGGTGCGGAGGTTATGTAGGCTTCTGTCGTCTTCCGTCTTCCCTGGGCGGGCGTCGCGGCCCGACTGCCGGCAGCCTGTGTGTGGTTGCGCCGGTCTCGTCGCCCGGGTGACGGGTGAGAGGGGGAGGGCGCCGCTCCCCTCCATTCACGCCGCCCCTCTGCTTCCGCAGCTGCCACGCTTTTTGCGCCAGGGCTGAGGTGTCTTTCTTTACGAGATCTAGTGTAAATACAAAATTGTCAAGGAAAAAAATAATGTTAGAGTTGCTTCACGTCTGAGTTGTCATTCCTTACAAGTTGAACGTGAATACAAAGAAATATTAACACGAGAGAACAGTTCCAAAGTAACGACATAACGAAATGAAAGAATAATCTAATATAAAAGTACTGACGAGGGAAACAGTTATGGTCGAGTTGTTACATGTCTGGGCTGTCTTACGTTCCAAGTTTTACATCTACATGGATACTCTGCAAATCACATTTAAGTGCCTGGCAGAGGGTTCATCGAACCACATTCACAATTCTCTATTATTCCTATCTCGTATAGCGCGCGGAAAGAATGAATACCTATATCTTTCCGCACGAGCTCTGATTTCCCTTATTTTATCGTGGTGATCGTTCCTCCCAATGTAGGTCGGTGTCAACAAAATATTATCGCATTCGGAGGAGAAAGTTGGTGATTTGGAATTTCGTGAGAAGATTCTGTCGCAACGAAAAACGCCTTTCTTTTAACGATTTCCAGCCCAAATCCTGTATCATTTCTGTGACACGCTCTCCCATATTTCGCGATAATACAAAACGTGCTGCCTTTCTTTGAACTATTTCGATGTACTCCGTCAGTCCTATCTGGTAAGGATCCCACACCGCGCTGCAGTATTCTAAAAGAGGACGGACAAGCGTAGTGTAGGCAGACTCCTTAGTAGGTCTGTTACATTTTCTAAGTGTCCTGCTAATAAAACGCAATCTTTGGTTAGCCTTCCCCACAACATTTTCTATGAGTTCCTTCCAATTTAAATTGTTCGTAATTGTAATACCGAGGTATCTAGATGAATTTACGGCTTTTAGACTAGACTGATTTATCGTGTAACCGAAGTTTAACGAGTTCCTTTTAGCACTCATGTGGATGACCTCACAATATTCAGGGTCAACTGCCACTTCTCGCACCATTCAGATATTTTTTCTAAATCGTTTTGCAGTTTGTTTTGATATTCTGGTGACTTTATTAGTCGATAAATGACAGAGTCATCTGCAAACAACCGAAGACGGCTGCACAGATTGCCTCCCAAAACGTTTATTTAGATAAGAAACAGCAAAGGGCCTATGACGCTACCTTGGGGAACGCCAGAAATCACTTCTGTTTTCCTTTATGACTTTCCGTCAGTTACTACGAACTGTGACCTTTCTGACAGGAAATCACAAATCCACTCACATAACTGAGACGATATTCCATAAGCATGCAATTTCACTACGAGCCGCTTGTGTGGTACAGTGTCAAAAGCCTTCCGGAAATCAAGAAATACGGAATCGATCTGAAATCCCTTGTCAATAGCACTCAACACTTCATGTGAATGAAGAGCTAGTTGTGTTTCACAGGAACGATGTTTTCTAAACGAATGTTGACTGTGTGTCAATAGACCGTTTCCTTCGAGGTAATTCATAATGTTCGAACACAGTATATGTTCCAAAATCCTGCTGTATATCGACGTTAACGATATGGACCTGTAATTTAGTGGTTTACTCATACTACCTTTCTCGAATATTGGTGTGCCCTGTGCAACTTTCCAGTCTTTGAGTACGGATCTTTCGTCGAGCGAATGGTTGTATATGATTGTTAAGTATGGAGCTATTGCAGCATACTTCGAAAGGAACCTAATTGGTATACAGGCTGGACCAGAAGACTTGCTTTTATTAGGTGATTTAAGTTGTTTCACTACTCCGAGGATATTTACTTCTACGTTACTCATGTTGGCAGCTGTTCTTGATTCGGATTCTGGAATATTTACTTCGACTTCATTTGTGAAGGAATTTCGGAAGACTGTTTTTTAACGTGAATACGAAGGATATTAACGAGAAATAATAATACAAACGTACAGACAAACAGACAAAAAAAACAATAATAGTGGTTCAAGCCGGCCGAAGTGGCCGTGCGGTTAAAGGCGCTGTAGTCTGGAACCGCAAGACCGCTACGGTCGCAGGTTCGAATCCTGCCTCGGGCGTGGATGTTTGTGATGTCCTTAAGTTAGTTAGGTTTAACTAGTACTAAGTTCTAGGGGACTAATGACCTCAGCAGTTGAGTCCCATAGTGCTCAGAGCCAATAGTGGTTCAGTGCTGACTGTTTGTATGGTGTGATAAACGACGAGGCTAGTTATAAAAACAGTCAGGTGCAGTAATTTCCTACATTGGAGACTTCAAAACCCAAGATAGGCAATAAAAGGTTTAGGCAGATGGTCAACTTACGCTACATTTAGACTGGTCGTGATTGGTGCTTGGTGGGTTCTCTTCTTTGCAAGATCATAATCAGCTGACAGAAGGGGATTAATCTAAGATAAATCTAACGTTCACTTAGCAATACGACGTGAACACCAGTCTTTGGACTATGGCTGCCGAGTGTGCATTTTTGGGGAATGTTGCTCCTTTCTGTCGATTCCGTCCACATTCAGGAAAGCCAACGTTCCTGTATTATGTTTCCTAGTAGAGTGCATTTTACTTTCGACTTTGCCTTATTCAACTTCCTGTGGTATATCTGTCCTATCTGTAGACTCTTGTGGCATGCAGGATTCTTTTTCAGCAGCCCAGTCAGCCTATTTACTTCGACTTCATTTGTGAAGGCATTTCGGAAGACTGTTTTTTAACGTTTTGGGATGCAATCTGTGCAGCCGTCTTCGGTTGTTTGCAGATGACTCTGTCATTTATCGACTAATAAAGTCACCAGAATATCAAAACAACTGGCTGGACTGGCAGACACAAGATAATCAATGTAGATAAGAAACGGAAAAGTAACCTGTGTCATGTGGTGTGTACGTAAGAAGGTGGGTGTGGCGGGGAAGAAAAGTTGCAGAGTGACGCTCCAGGCAGAAGAGTTATCCTGCCTTGTGTTTCTGTACCTTGAACTTCAGGGTTCACCTAGAACATATGGTGTTGATTTTCATGTTAGTTTTGATATGCTGAAGGTACTGAGCAACAATAGTATTAGTTGTGATAGGAGGAAACTAAATACAAGTATTACGTTAAGAAGAGACAACGACAGGTTTACGAGCACACAAATTTTTATACGGGTAGCCAGAAGCTGAAGCAGTGGTCCAATGTGGTGCTTACTCCAGGGTTGCTAGCTACCGTGGTAACCAATTGCTGAAGGTTTAGGGGCGGGACAGAGACAGAGAACTCACTGGTGGCGACGCAATGTTTTGTTTGTCCCTCTACACAGAAAGCGCCCTGCACCTGCCTTGTTACTCATGCACTATACACACAGCCGGTAATTTTCTACAGTTCCTTGTAATTCTGGAGACTCCCAATTTTGCATGCTGTGTTATTCTCCGAAAGTTAGCTTAGAAATTCAGAAACTGATCTACAGGGTGGTTCATTGATCGTGACCGGGCCAAGTATCTCACGAAATAAGCATCAAACGAAAAAACTACAAAGAACGAAACTCGTCTATCTTGAAGGGGGAAACCAGATGGCGCTATGGTTGGCCTGCTAGATGGCGCTGCCATAGGTCAAACGGAAATCAACTGCGTTTTTAAAAATAGGAACTCCCATTTTTATTACATATTCGTATAGTACGTAAAGAAATATGAATGTTTCAGTTGTGATAGATGGCGCTGTAATAGTCACAAACATGGGGCTCACAATTTTAGACGACCAGTTGGTAACAGGCAGATTCTTTAAATTAAAATACAGAACGTAGGTACGTTTGAACATTTTATTTCGGTTGTTCCAATGTGATACATGTACCTTTGTGAACTTATCATTTCTGAGAACGCATGCTGTTATCACGTGATTACCTGTAAATAGCACATTCATGCAATAAATGCTCAAAATGATGTCCGTCAACTTCAATGCATTTCGCAATACGTGTAACAAAATTCTTTTCAACAGCGAGTAGTTCGCCTTCCGTAATGTTCGCACATGCATTGAGAATGCGATGACGAATGTTGTCAGGCGTTGTCGGTGGATCACGATAGCAAATATCCTTCAACTTTCCCCACAGAAAGAAATCCGGGACGTCAGATCCGGTGAACGTGCGGGCCATGGTGTGGTGCTTCGACGTCCAATCCACCTGTCATGAAATATGCTATTGAATTCCGCTTCAACCGCACGCGAGCTATGTGCCGGACATCCATCATGTTGAAAGTACATCGCCATTCCGTCATGCAGTGAAGCAACTTGTAGTAAAATCTGTAGAACATTACGTAGGAAATCAGCATACATTGCACCATTTAGATTGACATCGATAAAATGGGGGCCAATTATCCTTCCTCCCATAATGCCGCATCATACATTAACCCGCCAAGGTCGCTGATGTTCCACATGTTGCAGCCATCGTGGATTTTCCGTTGCCCAATAGTGCATTTTATGCCGGTTTACGTTACCGCTGTTGGTGAATGACGCTTCGTCGCTAAATAGAATGCGAGCAGAACATCTGTCATCGTCCCGTAATTTCTCTTGTGCCCAGTGGCAGAACTGTAAACGACGTTCAAAGTCGTCGCCATGCAATTCCTGGTGTACAGAAATATGGTACGGGTGCAATCGATGTTGATGTAGCATTCTCAACAGCGACGCTTTTGAGATTCCCGATTCTCGCGCAATTTGTCTGCTACTGGTGTGCGGATTAGCCGCAACAGCAGCTAAAACACCTACTTGGGCATCATCATTTGTTGCAGGTCGTGGTTGACGTTTCACATGTGGCTGAACACTTCCTGTTTCCTTAAATAACGTAACTATCCGCCGAACGGTCCGGACACTTGGATGATGTCGTCCAGGATACCGAGCAGCATACACAGCACACGCCCGTTGGTCATTTTGATCACAATAGCCATACATCAACACGGTATCGACCTTTTCTGCAATTGGTAAACGGTACATTTTAAAACCCGCACTGGCGGAATGTTGCTTACACGTTTGTGACTATTACAGCGTCATCTATCACAAAGCGAAAAAAGTGGTCCAACTAAAAAACTCATATTTCTTTACGTAGTAAACGAATATGTAATAAAAATGGGGGTTCCTACTAAAGAAAAGCGCTGTTGATATCCATTTGACCTATGGCAGCGCCATCTAGCGGGCCAACCATAGCGCCATCCGGTTTCCCCCTTCAAGCTAGACGAGCGCTTTTAATAACTGTTACTATTATAATTACTTTGTAAAGGAACGTGTCATAAAGCTTAGAACACGCTGAGGAAGTAAGTCAACCGTGACACGACACTAAAATACACTGAGGTTATGTGACAGCGATGTGCACATATACAGATGGCGGTAGTATCGCATGCACAAGGCATAAAAGGGCAGTGCATTGGCGGCGCTGTCATTTGTAATCGGGTGATTCATGTAAAAACGTTTCCGACTGGATTATGGCCGCTCGGCAGGAATTAACACTTTGAATGCGGAATGGTAGTTGGAGCTAGACGTTTGGGACAGTCCATTGCGGAAATCGTTAGGGAGTCCAATATTGCGACACCCACAGTGTCAAGAGTCTGCCGAGAATACAAACTTTGTCATTACCTCTCACCATGGAGGACGCAGTGGGCGACGGCCTTCACGTAACGACCAAGAGCAGCAGCGTTTGTGTAGGATTGTCAGTACTAACAGACAAGCAACACTGCGTGAAATAACAACAGAAATCAATATGGGACGTACGACGAACGTATCCATTAGGAATGTGCGGCGAAATGTGGCGTTAATGGACTATGGCAGTCGACGACCGACGCGAGTGCCTTTGCTATCAGCCCGACTTCGACTGCAGCGCCTCTCCTGGGGTCGTGACTATCGCTTGGGCCCTAGATGGCTTCAAAACCGTGGCCCAATTCCAATTTCAGCTGGTAATAGCTGAATGTGGGGTTGGAGTGTAGCGCATATTCCAGGAAGTCAAGGACCCAAGTTGTCAACGAGGCATTGTGCAAGCTGGTATTGGCTCCATATTGGTGTGGGCTATGTTTACATGGTCATTGACTGGAAATGGTTAAGTTATGCTACTTGGAGACCATTTGCAGCCATTCGTGGACTATATCACCAGGTCACAACTGCTCACAACTGATTTAAGGAACATTCTGGACAGTGTGCTGGCGTAAGCTGTCGCCAGCACACCAGTTGGCAAAGATGTAGCAAGAAGATCGATAGTTGGCGCTGGAGCAAGCGAACCTGTCGGGAGAGGCCAAAAACAGACTCGCAAGCAACACGTCGCCAACGCCCTCTCGACCGCAAGTATTTAGATCGCCGCCGCTGACCGCAGTGTGAGTCAGTCTCAGGCACCAGCGCAGTCGCACAGTCACTGGCGCACTAACTCGCATTCTAGTTTTTCGTCTGTCATTCATTGCATAGCGGGACTTGTACTTCGCCAGGAGTGAGGCTAACGTGGATTATTAGTGAATAGCTTATACCAGAACACATCGACTTTTAGCGTTAAGTAGCAGCCATCTGTTCAAGTAAATACAGAACCCTGTTAATACATATGTGCGGTTGTGTTGTAGAAAGAGGATACCGGCCACCAGACAACATCCTCTCCCTTGAGTCCTATGGTACAAGACTCTACAGTGGCGACAAGGACGCTACAGATAGTTCGAATCGTTTGGCCATCTAGATCACTAGAATTGAATCCCATCGAACATTTATGGGACATAATCGAGATGTTAGTTCGTGCACATAATCCTAAACCGGCAACATTTCGCAGTTGAGGACAGCTGTAGAGGCTCAGTATTTCTTCATCGGACTTCCAACGACTCGTTGAGTACATGCCACTTAAGAGTCGCTACACTGCTACGGGTAAAAGGAGGGCCGACACGATATTAGGAGGTATCCTATGACTTTTGTCACCTCATTTTGTATTTTAAGCACCTTAGGGGAACCACAGAATACCTAGATCTGGATGGCAGGGTGGTAATTCGAACCCCACTCTACCCGATTGTGCCATCTTGTTCTCTATGACTGTAGAGCGCACTCTACAAAAATTGCAGAAATGTGTCTTAATTGTCCTTACTGTCCGATTCACTTTCTGCATTATATGGTGGCAGACGCTTAAGTGTTATTGAAACATGAAGATGAGAAGAAACTCTCTTTGAGTTACGGGAAAAAACATGTAATAACCTCATTTTACTACACTATCCATAATGACTGGCATTGATAGAGGTATTCAATTAATAAAAACGTGGAATCTCACTCGAGAGGACTGCGGTTCAAGTCCCATCTGGCCCTTCCGACTTAGGTTTCCCATGTCCACCTGAAATCGCTTGCGGCGAATTCTGGGGTTGTTCCTTTGAGAAGGATACAGCCGATTCCATTATTAATCCTCCCCCAATCTGAGCTTGTGTCCATTCTCTGATGGCCTCGTCGTAGATTTGCCGTTTAACCCTAGTCTTCCATCTTTGCAATTTATTAATTGGTTTTTGATAATCGGTACTGTATTAGTCTTACAAGAATGAGACATCGGTGAGTGCATTACTACATTAAATATCTCATTTGGTAAGTAGTAAAAGCTTACTGAAATGTAAGAAAGCTGCACTTTTATTGCTTTGAGACTGAACTTTCTCCCAGCTCAGCAGTTACACTAGGCTCTACAGAGCACCGCCCTCCTACTGATAAGGTGAAACGAATCAGTGAACACGAAATAAAATTGATTGCTTGTAAGAATGAAATCATTGGTCTTTCATGTAAGTTCATTAATCTTGCAATGAGAGAGAACGCCGTTTCGTTCTTAAGCTTCTTTGCGTTTTTTTTTTTAATGACAGATATGCCTAAAGTGTAGTTAACTCAGTGCTTATCTTCGACTCCAAAGTAACATAATGAGGAAATTTATCGATACTACACATCTTATATGTGTATCTTGCTTTCGAAGGGGAAAAAAAGTACGAGTGGAAAATAGAAATAAGAATGGTGATCGTTAACTATCCACAAATTAAATGAAAACAATGCGGAAAGAAAGCATCGGTATATTAGGACTAATTAAATATTTGAAATGATCTTAGATCGATTATCGTAAATGGTTGCAAAACAGTACAGTATCTGCTGCGTCCTCTCTTGTTCAAGCCTCTGCTCGGGCGATAGCGTACGCTGTCATCGAGCAATGCGTAGTTTCTGTTATCGAACTGTGCGAGCAGATCGGTTCGTAATTCAACTTATTAGCGTTGAGCGACTAATGCGAGCGTTGGAACGGCTACAGGTGGATATTAACCTATAAACGAGTTACGCCAGCAATTTCAGCCAACACGTGCTTCGCTCGCTCTTCATCGTTATCGGAAATTGTAACTTTGTTCCAGCTGCGTCACGCTCTGCCTGCGCTGAGGCACTCGAATTGTAAAACAACGAGCATGTTTTATTTTCGGCTATTATGAAATGTGTTTTGTAAAGTTTTGATAATTTGACAGACATGTTTTTAAAAACTCGATGTAGTAGGCAAGTAGATACACTAGACTCTCGCTAAACCGGCCTTCAGTAGTCCGGCCTCTCAGTAATTCGGTGCACATATAAAAAAAAAAGAAATTGCACAATGAATTAGCGTGCGCAACAATGCTTAATTACACAATGCTTTAAGTTCAGTATTTGAAATTATAGCATTCTTTACATTTCGAAATCATGTCTTCTAAAAGGAAACACGTTACGCTAGACCTCAAGCAGAAACTCGAAATTATAGATAAGTTAAATCGAAGTTTTTCGTAGAAAGCCATTCCTGCTGAGTTGAATGTTGGACGAGCAACTATTTATGACATAAAAAAGATGTTATTCGACAGTACTCAACACAAATGGATAGTGAGTTGGGAAAACGGAAGGTTATGCGAAAGAGTGAGAATGAAGAACTGGACGTAGCTGTTTCTAGATGGTTGATACAACAACGCAGTGAAGGAATTCCAGTCAGTGGCCCGATTATAAAGGAAAAAGCAGCTGCATTTAACAAACAACTTGGCGGTAGTAACTTGTTTGCAGCGAGCGAAGGTTGGCTATCAAACTGGAAAAAAGACATGGCATTCGGCAGCTGACAGTCACCGGGGTAAGTCGCTCAGCTAACGATAAGGACATTGATGAGTTTGTAAGCAAGATACGGAAGATAATAGAGGAAGAAGATTTAACTGCTGGT
This sequence comes from Schistocerca nitens, assembly GCF_023898315.1. NCBI lineage: Eukaryota > Metazoa > Arthropoda > Insecta > Orthoptera > Acrididae > Schistocerca > Schistocerca nitens. The sequence goes on from NC_064616.1 coordinate 369,872,149, forward strand.
GCCTTGTATAATGCTGATGAAACAGGACTCTTTTACAAGATGCTTCTTTCAAAAACATTAGCTACCAAGAACGAGGAGGGAGCTCGTGGTTACAAGCAACAGGAACAGCGCGTAACAGTAATGGCTGTTGTAATGCAAATGGAAGTCATGAACTACCGCTTATGGTTTTTGGAAAATCCCAACATCCACGTTATCAACACGCTGACATAAATACTCTGCCAGTGCAGTATTGCGCTCAGAAGAAAGCGTGGATGGTCAGACAAATATTCTCTCGGTGGTTCCATGAAACGTTTGTACCAGCAGTGAGAAAAGAGCTAAAGAAGGAAGAGCTTCCATTGAAAGCTGTCCTTACAACTGATAATGCTCCCAGTCATCTTTCAGATGTTTCCCTAAAGTCCGATGGTATACAAGCAAACTTTCTCCCACCGAATGTGACAGCCTTAATTCAAACCATGGACCAGGGAATTTTGGAATCACTCAAACGTCGTTATCGACATTCACTTCTCGTCTCCTTGCTGAACGGAAGTGGAAACTATTCTATCGAGACTATGCTGAAGGCGCGGAAAGCAATTAACATACGTGATGTTCTTTTCCAAGCAGCCGAAGCATGGGATAAAGTGGAGAGCACTACCATAATGAAGAGCTGGAGAAAATTTTGGCTTCCCATTGATGCCGAGTAGGATCCAGTAGTGGGTGAGAGCGATGAGCCAACCAATTCGGAATTATCAATTACTATGTGCACTGGCATGTTTCACAACCTTCCAGGAGGAGAATAAATTGATGATGAAGATGTTACTAAGTGACTGAATGAGGAAAACTGTGATACGGACCAAACTTTAACAGATGAAGAAATAATCAGAAGCGTGCAAGATAGTAATGATGAAAGTGATGAAGAAGAGGACACAGGAGGAGAGAGCATGAAGATTTCTCTCACTGCTGATGCTGAAGCTGCCGAAGTCTTCCTGGAGTACATTATGCAACAACCAGGTACATGCAGTACCGATGTATTGCTTGAAAAGCGTTTGCGTGATAAAGCATGCCACAGTCGCGTATCATCATTGCGACAATTAAAAATTAGGACGTTTCATAGTGAGTGATACGACTGTGTAATTATGTGCAGTTTACACTCAAGGACTACGTTTTCTTTGAAAATTTGTGTATTTTTGTATTTAATAAAGTGTATGCTCTATGATTTAAAATTGTATCCTTCGGTTTAATAAAGTACAGTACACTATATCCCCTATGTTTTCAAAATAAATAAAAAACAAAATAAATGAATAAAATAAATTTCAGACACTCAATAATCCGGCCGGCTGCTGTGGCCGAGCGGTTCTAGGCGCTTCAGTCCGGAACCGCGCGACCACTACGGTCGCAGGTTCGAATCCTGCCTCGGGCATGGATGTGTGTGATGTCCTTTAGGTCAGTTAGGTTTAAGTAGTTTGACTGATGACCTCAGATGCTAAGTCCCATACTGCTCAGAGCGATTTGAACCATCAATAATCCGGCACTTCCGCTAATCCGGCACTCATATGCGCCAGGAATGGCCGGATTAGTGAGAGTCTAGTGTAAAAACTTACTCCACTAATTCATCCCCGTAATAATAACCACCTCAGGTCCAGCACTGCTCTGATTAGGGTCTGTATAAAAAAGACCTGCGTCTGGAAGGATGTCTTCTTTGATTAATACAAGGTTCGCGTCTTGGTTGCAGCATTCACATGATTTGAAGTAAGGATTGCAATAGAGATATCGACGAATTTTTAAGTTGGAATACTTCTGTGACATAACATAAGACTTTAAACAATATTTGCTTGTAAAGGTGATAGTTGGATGAAGCAGAATCCCAAACTATACTATCTGATCAAACGTATCTGAAAATACTTATGTAAAGCGGAATTGACCACCAGCTGTCAAGAGAGGTGGACTCGCCAGTATAGTAGGAGGCGGGAATTATTGTGTTGTCAGTAAACAAGCTTTAACAGCAGAAAGGGTCAATCAGGACAGCTCAGTAACTTCGTATGTGGAGTAGTCATTGGGTGTCAACCGAGTAATAAATCCATGAGATTCATTTCAACCCTTTTTGACTGTGAAGTGAAAATACGGAGGAACAGGCTCAGCTAGACCTAGAACAGGCAGACTTCATGTACTGACGGACTGCAGCTTTATTATAGGTAATCGCATAAATCAGGGAAAGGAATCACTCGTGAGTTCCAAAGAGCTGCCAGTAGTCAGGTAGCACAGCAGACTTAAGAATATTGGAGTAAAATGGTCGAGCAGCTCCTCAGAAGCCACACATTTCTGCAGTCAGTGCTGAGCGACGTTTGAGATAGTGTATAGAGTGACACCACTGGACAGTGGATGGCTGGAAATTAGTAATTTGGAGTGATGAAACATGCAGGACCCTATTGCAGTCGCATGGAAGGGTTTGGATTTGAGGAACGCCTAGAGAACGTTACCTGCCATCATCTGAAGTGCCAGCAGTAACGTACAGAGGAGGCAGTGTTACCCTATGGGGGTCTGTTTCACGGATGAGGTGTGGTCCCCTTGTTATGCTTAAGAGAACGCTAAATGCGCAAGGATATGAATACATTTTACGGTTTTGTGTACGGTAGAAGAACAGTTCGGTTGCCCATACATGAAAAATCATGTCTCCAAGTTCCGTCACTTGGTACAGCTCCGTTTGTATAGGAAATATGTCCTCGGAGTCTTTCGCCACGGCATACATGAATAAATTGAAATTGAAATTTCAACAGAGACCAGGGATACGCACTCAGCAGGGCATGGGGACGGGCGTTGGACATCGAAAGAAAGCAGAGTCAGATGCGGGACGCGGGAGCGGCTGTTTCAAACGTGGCGCTTGTCCCTGGCGCCACCTGACGTCACCGGTGCTGCCACGGGCAATAGCTCTGCTAGCTGCCCGGGTCGACTTAGGCGCGCTCGCCACATTGGATCGATCTGATTGGTTTCTGATGTTATCATGCCTATAGAAGCGAGAAACCGTAGCAACAACATGGACCGCACCGGGACCCACAACCATCCACCCCCCACCAGGCAAGAAGAAACAGTTCAAAACACACTCCCCCTCATCAACAACACCTGACAGCAGAAGGCGGAACATCTCCATCACCAGCCCGCCCTCGCCAGCAGGGAGCTGCAGTCCGAATGCGCCTTCACGCCCCATGTGCGACCTCATCTGCCACACATACGTGATAACGGGCTTGCCCAACGATATCACGCAACACGACCTCGCCTCCACCATTCGCCGATTCTGCAAAAGCGCGATCGTTAAAAATGTCAAAAGCCTCACAGTTACAAGGTTCCAAAAGGCCTTTTTGGAGCTCAGGGTGAAAGGGGTGGAAGGAGAGCTACAAAAAGACCTCCGAAATTCCGGCTACCCCACGGCTAAGGTCCTATAGCAAAAAGCAAGAGGACCGAGACCAAATCCAAGCCGCAAAATCACACCATCCCTCTCAGTGATTCTCAAAAATATGCCAGTCACCACACCCGAGGAGGAAGTAAAAAAAAAAATGATAAAACAAGGACTACATGTGGAGAAAGCATGGCGCATCATCTCCAGAAAAAACCAACAACCAACCGAGAAGTTTAGGGTCATAACACACGACCAGCAGACCGTCGACCAACTGCTAACAGAAGGCGTCGACATAGACTTCAAAAGAAGAATGGCGGAACCACCACACGACCCCCACCCCAACCAGCACAATGTGGGCGATGCTTATCTTTTGAGCACCCCACTACAAAGTGCACACAGCAACAAGCCAAATGCGCCAGATGCGGAGGGCAGCACAACCTCTCACAATGCAACCTGAAGGAGGAAAAATGCGTGAACTGCTCAGGATCGCACTCCGCCCTGTCTTACAAATGCCCCCGCAGACCCAAGGAACCATCCAACCCTGAACTCCGCGGCCCGATCACAACAATGGACGGGCCAGATCACCCACCTACAAGAAAAGACGAAAACGGAGAGTCGGTCTCAGCAAACCACATCGTCTTCAAGTACGACCCGATACGTCTCATGACCACCATCCTGATCGATCTCTTAGCCGGCCGAAGTGGCCGTGCGGTTAAAGGCGCTGCAGTCTGGAATCGCGAGACCGCTACGGTCGCAGGTTCGAATCCTGCCTCGGGCATGGATGTTTGTGATGTCCTTAGGTTAGTTAGGTTTAACTAGTTCTAAGTTCTAGGGGACTAATGACCTCAGCAGTTGAGTCCCATAGTGCTCAGAGCCATTTGAACCATTTTTTTGATCGATCTCTTCCAGGACCGACGCGAGGACGTAAAGAAATCCATCGACCGTGCGTAAAAAAAAAGTCCTTGAGAGGGGGATGATAGCAACACAAATCAGAAACACAATACACGTCACCATTACAGAGGCATGGGACTCAGAAAACTACATAGACACAGAACACTTGAGTACAAACATACCTCACCACTCCACCTCACCCCTCCCCTCCCCCATCATCCACTCCACACCACCCACAGCAAGAAAGCAGCGTCGAAAGACAGGCACAACAGTTAACACTAACGCGCACGTACACACACACACACACACACACACACACACACACAGACACACACACCACCACCACCACCACCATGGAAAGCACGGACGACAGAAACCACTTAAAACTGCAAATGCGCAAGGGATAAAAAATAAACGGACTGTCCTCACACACACACACACACACACACACACACACACACACACACACACACTTCACCATGAGAAAATACATATCGCTGCAATTGCAGACACCTGGCTCCGCGACCATGACAAATGCGACCTTCCGCAAAGACAGGCAAGACGGAAGAGGAAGCGTTGCAATCTATATAAACAGTTCCCAGGAAATTGTACTCCCACAGGCATACAACAACATTGAGGCCATAATAATTAAAATCAAAGACAGGGACAGAAGGACTCTCCAAATAGTTTGTATGTATAACCCGCCAGGCACAGCACTGCCAACACAATTCATACAACACATCATGACACAAAACCGCACCATCCTCCTTGCAGACCTAAACGCCAGACATCACCTACTAGTAGACAGACTAGACAATGGAAACGGCCGACTACTATTCGACCTCTTAACTACCGAACCCATACTCAGACTACCAATTCATGAACCCACTTTCATAGGCTTCCAAGGCACATCAAACTCAGACCACATCCTCTACAGCCCAGACCTTCACGACACCTTTACTGAACCTAAAGTAGGCGACTCCATCACAAGTGACCATCTCCCCATCACACTCACAACAATAGCCACACAACCACCTCCCCCTCACCCGACCAGCAGAACCATAAAACTATACAGAAACGCTGACTGGGACAAATATCGAGAAAAAAATGGCTCTGAGCACTATGGGACTTAACATCTATGGTCATCAGTCCCCTAGAACTTAGAACTACGTAAACCTAACTAACCTAAGGACAGCACACAACACCCAGCCATCACGAGGCAGAGAAAATCCCTGACCCCGCCGGGAATCGAACCCGGGAACCCGGGCGTGGGAAGAGAGAACGCTACCGCATGACCACGAGATGCGGGAAAATATCGAGACATACTAACAGAAGAACTAACGGCCCCCGTCAGTATCACAGACCAGATGACCTACAACTTGTTGCCCACAGACTTGAATCAGCCTTACAAATAGCCATAACAGAAGCGGTACCAACAAAAACAATAGAGAACTGGAAACCCTCCATCCCCCTAGAAGCATTAAACCTCATTAGACAGAAAAAACGACTACAAAGACAAATGAGACGTGGAGATAACCCAGACCTTAAACAACAGTGGAATAGACTAAATGCTAGGGTCAAGAGAATCATCTCAACACACAAACAACAGCAATGGGACGACACCTGTGCTCAGTTAAACTACAGGGAGGGCAGAAAGTTTTGGAATAGATTCAAGATCCTAACAGGACAACGAAAGACAACTCAATCCACCCTGCTGGTAAACAACGAGTCAACGACCGACCACAAAGAACAGGCAGAAGCATTCAAACAAGTGTTGCAAGAAGTTTATTCATTTCCAGCCGACGACAAATTTAACGAACAATTCAGACAACACGTAGAGTCCCAACTACCACAAATACTAGAAACCCCCACAGCCGAAACAGAAGAACAACTAACCCTCACTAGAGACATAACAGAGACTGAAATAGCAGACGCAATATACACGGGACGAAACTCTGCCCCTGGCGAAAATGGTATCCAACGACTCCACCTCCAAAAAGCCCCCTTACATATCCTCACCCTCTACTATCCCTCATCTTCAACTTTTGCATGACTCACGAAACTATTCCGACAAATTGGAAAACCAGCAGAACAATAATGATCCCCAAACCCGACAAACCAAGGACTGACCCCCGTTCATATAGACCAATATCACTACTAGACGTAATAGGAAAGACATATGAACGGATACTGACGGACAGGATAAGGAAATACACAGATGACAAATGACTAATCCCCCCCCCTATACAGGCAGGTTTTCGACAGAAACACTCCACCAACGATCCCCTACTGAGACTGACTGACAGCATAGCGAAAGGATTCAACAAAGGACACTGCACGCTCGCTGTCCTTCTGGACATAGAGCGCGCCTTTGACAAATTATGGCACAACGGACTACTTTACAAATTAACAGAAATAAGAATCCCAACGAAAATGACAATAATTGTAAAAGCTTATTTAACCGACAGAACCTGCATAGTACATGTAGAAAAAGAAAAATCCGAAGCCTTTACCCCCCAAGCAGGGGTACCCCAAGGCGGAATATTATCGCCCTTACTCTATACGTTATATACAGCCGACATACCCACTGTCAGGACACGAACCGAAACCGTAGGACTGTATGTAGACGATACAGCACACTGGTGCACCGAACTAAAAACAAACACTGTACAACGAAAGAGGAACGACTACCTTACACGACTAGAGCAATGGATGACCAAATGGCTAAATCGCCCTAATCCCAACAAAACACAGACAGTTCTTTTCAAACACAGACATCTGACAAAAAAATGACAACAAGACGACAACTACATCCCACTAACACTATAGAACACGCCACTCGCACTGACCAACTCAGCCAGGTACCTTGGACTATATTTAGACCGACACCTGAACTGGAAAACACACCTAAATCACCTTCTGAACAAAACACGACTACGACAAAACTTAATAAGACAGGTTCAAGGACGCTTCCACGGCTGCAGCGACGAAACAGCCCTACATACACATACAACATTTATAAGACCAATACTCGAATATGCAGTCGCCTCGCTCGGGGGAATACAGGCCCACGTAGCGGAAAAACTATACAAAACGGAAAAGAGACTAACACGCAGCATCACCAAGCTATCCCCTACAACACCCAGCAATGAAGTATATACAAGACCTGGCATAGAACCACTCCAAACCAGAATGGCCAAACTTAGGGCGAGATATGTAAATCACATTCTCCACAACACACCGGACATGGAGGATATTATCACTATTAATGGGAAAGAAAACAGAAAACCTAAGTACAAATACATTCCCTCATCACGCACAATAGCCCAAAACACAGCCAAAACATTCCCTGACCTCATCCCACTCCTACTACTCTTAACTGCAGACACAACAACACCAACTCACCTTGACGAAAGAATAACTGATTAACCACACACACACACACACACACACACACACACACACACACACGCACACAACAAACCACCACAGGAAACACAAACAATCTAAACACCAAACACCGCTCACCCCCTCTCAGGAAAAAAAAACAGGATGAATAATGTATTACATATACCTATTTATTATATATATTTCAAATTAAACTATGATCAAAATTTAAAAAAAATTGTAGAGCCAGCAACGCTCGGAATCTGTAATACACAACAGAATATATATATATATATATATATATATATATATATATATATATATATATATATATGCAGGGTGTTATAAAAAGGTACTGCCAAACTTTCAGGAAACATTCCTCGCACACAAATAAAGAAAAGATGTTATGTGGACATGTGTCCGGAAACGCTTCATTTCCATGTTAGAGCTCATTTTAGTTTACGGATGAGGCTTCATTCCAACGTGATCAAATTGTAAATTTTCACAGTCAACATGCCTGGGATGACGTGAACCCTCACGCAATTGTGCAATCACGCCATCAACACAGATTTTCTGTGAACGTTTGGGCAGGCATTGTTGGTGATGTCTTGATTGGGCCCCATGTTCTTCCACCTACGCTCAATGGAGCACGTTATCATTATTTCATACGGGACACTCTACCTGTGCTGCTACAATATGTGCCTTTATAAGTACGACACAACATGTGGTTCATGCACGATGGAGCTCCTGCACATTTCAGTCGAAGTGTTCGTATGCTTCTCAACCACAGATTCGGTGACCGATGGATTGGTAGAGGCGGACCAATTCCATGGCCTCCACGCTCTCCTGACCTCAACCCTCTTGACTTTCATTTATGGGGGCATTTGAAAGCTCTTGTCTACGCAACCCCGGTACCAAATGTAGAGACTCTTCGTGCTCGTATTGTGGACGGCTGTGATACAATACGCCATTCTCCAGGGCTGCATCAACGTATCAGGGATTCCATGCGACGGAGGGCGGATGCACGTATCCTCGCTAACGGAGGACATTTTGAACATTTCCTGTAACAAAGTATTTGAAGTCACGCTGGTACGTTCTGTTGCTGTGTGTTTCCATTCCATGATTAATGTGATTTGAAGAGAAGTAATAAAATGAGCTGTAACATGGAAAGTAAGCGTTTCCGGACACATGTCCACATAACATACTTTCTTTCTTTGTGTGTGAGGAATGTTTCCTGAAAGTTTGGCCGTACCTTTTTGTAACACTCTATATATATATATATATATATATATATGGTGTTTCAAAAATGACCGGTATGTTTGAAACGGCAATAAAAACTAAACGAGCAGACATAGAAATACACCGTTTGTTGCAATATGCTTGGACAACAGTACATTTTCAGGCGGACAAACTTTCGAAATTACAGTAGTTACAATTTTCGACAACAGATGGCGCTGCAAGTGACGTGAAAGATATAGACGACATCGCAGTCTGTGGGTGCGCCATTCTGTACGTCGTCTTTCTGCTGTAAGCGTGTGCTGTTCACAACGTGCAAGTGTGCTGTGGACAACATGGTTTATTCCTTAGAACAGAGGATTTTTCTGGTGTTGGAATTCCACCGCCTAGAACACAGTGTTGTTGCAACAAGACGAAGTTTTCAACGGAGGTTTAATGTAACCAAAGGACCGAAAAGCGATACAATAAAGGATCTGTTTGAAAAATTTCAACGGACTGGGAACGTGACGGATGAACGTGCTGGAAAGGTAGGGCGACCGCGTACGGCAACCACAGAGGGCAACGCGCAGCTAGTGCAGCAGGTGATCCAACAGCGGCCTCGGGTTTCCGTTCGCCGTGTTGCAGCTGCGGTCCAAATGACGCCAACGTCCACGTATCGTCTCATGCGCCAGAGTTTACACCTCTATCCATACAAAATTCAAACGCGGCAACCCCTCAGCGCCGCTACCATTGCTGCACGAGAGACATTCGCTAACGATATAGTGCACAGGATTGATGACGGCGATATGCATGTGGGCAGCATTTGGTTTACTGACGAAGCTTATTTTTACCTGGACGGCTTCGTCAATAAACAGAACTGGCGAATATGGGGAACCGAAAAGCCCCATGTTGCAGTCCCATCGTCCCTGCATCCTCAAAAAGTACTGGTCTGGGCCGCCATTTCTTCCAAAGGAATCATTGGCCCATTTTTCAGATCCGAAACTATTACTGCATCACGCTATCTGGACATTCTTCGTGAATTTGTGGCGGTACAAACTGCCTTAGACGACACTGCGAACACTTCGTGGTTTATGCAAGATGGTGCCCGGCCACATCGCACGGCCGACGTCTTTAATTTCCTGAATGAATATTTCGATGATCGTGTGATTGCTTTGGGCTATCCGAAACATACAGCAGGCGGCGTGAATTGGCCTCCCTATTCGCCAGACATGAACCCCTGTGACTTCTTTCTGTGGGGACACTTGAAAGACCAGGTGTACCGCCAGAATCCAGAAACAATTGAACAGCTGAAGCAGTACATCTCATCTGCACGTGAAGCCATTCCGCCAGACACGTTGTCAAAGGTTTCGGGTAATTTCATTCAGAGACTACACCATATTATTGCTACGCATGGTGGATATGTGGAAAATATCGTACTATAGAGTTTCCCAGACCGCAGCGCCATCTGTTGTTGAAAATTGTAACTACTGTAATTTCGAAAGTTTGTCTGCCTGAAAATGTACTGTTTACCCAAGCATATTGCAACAAACGGTGTATTTCTATCGCTGCTCGTTTAGTTTTTATTGCCGTTTCAAATATACCGGTCTTTTCGAAACACCATATATATATATATATATATATATATATATATATATATATATATATATATATATATATACCAACTTCTCACACCACATTATAAACCACACACTTAAACATATACCCATGACATATACGAGTATTTAACTCAATCATCCAATAAGTTCCTATAATGTTAACATAAAATTTTATTCTGTATGTCTTTTTGTACCCCAATTATTTTGTATTCTATATATCTCTTCTTTTTCACTGCTATGTACATTTTGCACTTCATACTCTTGTAAACTTAAATGTTATTATGTTAATATACCTGTTTATGTTGTTTTCACTTTTTGTAAACTTAAATTTTATTATGTTAATATACTTGTTTATGTTGTTTTCATTTTTTGTAAACTTAAATTTTATTACGTTAATATACTTGTTTATGTTGTCTTCATTTTGCTAAAAACCTGCAGTAACAAAATTGTCAACCAATTATAGCAAAGCACTTGCAGGAAAAATAAATTGTATCAAATAAAAATAACTATGTAAAAACCCAACGGCTGAAAAGGGACGACAGCATGCCCTCAAACAGCCCGCCCTCCTCTATCAGAGGAGGGAATGAAAATGGCGGGGATGGCCATCGAAAGCTCGAGCATTTTATTCGAATTGACGCGGCTGGAAAACCGAGACCGTTTTATTCATGTATAGGAAATACTCAAACGAATGTGGTTAAAGTTTTAAAGTTCTGTTACTTGTCCAATGTTTTTAGCAAGATGGTCTTAATTTGTTCACAGGGTGACTGGCTCGCCCATATTTTACGTAAGTGGCACTTTCCTGTGGCACCCTTGACACTCCTTTCTCGTATTCTTACTTTTTGTTTTCTTATACAGCATTTTTCATATTTTCCCGCTTTCAGAATGAGATTTACACTCTGCAGTGGAGTGTGCGCTGATGTGAAACTTCCTGGCAGATTAAAACTGTGTGCCGGACCGAGACTCGAACTCAGGAACTTTGCCTTTCGCGGGCAAGTGCTCTACCATCTGAGCTACCCAAGCACGACTCAGGCCCCCTCCTCACAGCTTTACTTCCGCCAGTACCTCGTCTCCTACTTTCCAAACTTCACAGATGCTCTCCTGCGAACCTTGCAGAACTAGCACTCCTGGAAGAAAGGATTTTCCCGCTTTTCCCGCTTTCTTTGTGTGTATGCTTCCATTTTACTAAATTTGTCCACATTCGTTTCCTTTAATGTGTGTCAGGGCGCTGATGACCTCGTCGTTGAGCGCCTGTAAGGTTGAAATGGCTCTGAGCACTATGGGACTTAACTGCTGAGGTCGTCAATCCGCTAGAACTTAGAACTACTTAATCATAACTAATCTAAGGACATCACAAACATCCATGCCCGAGGCAGGATTCGAACCTGCGACCGTAGCGGTCGCGCGGTTCCAGACTGTAGCGCCTAGAACCGCTGGCCGGCTCACCCTTCCTAGTGACAGCTAAGTCAGACAGCGCTTAACTTCAGTGACCTGACGGAAACAGTTGTCACCATTGCGGCAACGATATTGCCTTTTACACTTCCAAGCACACAAAATAAAATCGACCACCTTCATGGCCGAATGGCTCGTCACTGTTGGTATGGAAAGACTCGGGATCATTTCCTGATACCTGCTCCGGTCAATCTGTGGTAGGGAGATCTGGGACGGGATGCACTCAGCCTCGCAATAAAATCAGTTATCATAATTTTTCAGACAGTAGAGACACCAGTCTAATGTATTCACCCTATCCATAAGTATAAAACGTTTATCCCGCTATGATGATAAATACAGCTCGTGCTGTTTACCTGTAGAAACTACGTGGCACTTGGATTAAATAACATATCTGCACGCATGATGTCATAAAGTGATTCAATGGAATAAGAAAGACAGAAAAAAGTGATAAGACTGAGTTCGCCAGCTACCAGCGGCTGCTGCAGTACTCCACGACATATTCCCACAGAGTTGCCCATAAAATGGTAGCAGCCCTACGTTACCCCTGCTGGGAAAGACCCAGCCCCTCGGGTCTTACTACTGGTCATTAAAATTGCTACACCAAGAAGAAACGGCCATCCTGATTTAGGTTTTCCGTGATTTCCCTAAATCGCTTCAGGCAAATGACGGGATGGTTCCTTTGAAAGGGCACGGCCGATTTCCTTCCCCATCCTTCCCTCACCCGAGCTTGCGCTCCGTCTCTAATGACCTCGTTGTCGACGGGACGTTAAACACTAATCTCCTCCTCCAAGAAGATGCAGATGATAAACGGGTATTCATTGGACAGATATATTATACTAGAACTGACATGTGATTACATTTTCACGCAATTTAGGTGCATAGATCCTGAGAAATCAGTACCCAGAACAACCAACTCTGGCCATAATAACGGCCTTGATACGCCTGGGCATTGAGTCAAACAGAGCTTGGATGGCGTGTACAGGTACAGCTGTCCACGCAGCTTCAACACGATACCATAGTTCATCAAGAGTAGTGACTGGCATATTGTGATGAGCCAGTTGCTGGGCCACCATTGACCAGACGTTTTCAACTGGTGAGAGATCTGGAGAATGTGCTGGCCAGGGCAGCAGTCGAACGTTTTCTGTATCCAGAAAGGCCCGTACAGGACCTGCAACGTGCGGCCGTGCATTATCCTGCGGTAGGGTTTCGCAGGGATCGAATGAAGGGTAGAGCCACGGGTCGTAAGACATCTCAAATGTAACGTCCACTGTTCAAAGTGCCGTCAATGCGAACAAGAGGTGACCGAGACATGTAACCAATGGCACCTCATATCATCACGCCAGTATTGCGATGACGAATACACGCTTCCAATGTGCGTTCACCGCGATGTCGCCATACACAGATGCGACCATCATGATGCTGTAAACAGAACCTGGATTCATCCGAAAAAAAAATGACGTTTTGCCAGTCGTGCACCCAGGTTCGTCGCTGAGTACACCATTGCAGGTGCTCCTGTCTGTGACGCAGCGTCAAGGGTAACCGCAGCCATGATCTCCGAGCTCATAGTCCATGCTGCTGCAAAAGTCATCGAACTGTTCGTGCAGATGGTTGTTGTCTTGCAAACGTCCCCATCTGTTGACTCAGGGATCGAGACGTGGCTGCACGATCCGTTACAGCCATGCGGATAAGATGCCTGTCATCACGACTGCTAGTGATAATAGGCCGTTGGGATCCAGAGTGGCGTTCCGTATTACCCTCCTGAACCCACCGATTCCATATTCTGCTAACAGTCATTGGATCTCGACCAACGCGAGCAGCAATGTCGCGATACGATACACCGCAATCGCGATAGGCTACAATCCGACGTTTATCATAGTCGGAAACGTGATGGTACGCATTTCTCCTCCTTACACAAGGCATCACAACAACGTTTCACCAGGCAACGCCGATCAACTGCTGCTTGTGTATGAGAAATCGGTTGGAAACTTTCCTCATGTCAGCACGTTGTAGGTGTCGCCACCGGCGCCAACCTTGTGTGAATGCTCTGAAAAGCTAATCATTTGCATATCACAGCATCTTCTTCTTGTCGGTTAAATTTCACGTCTGTAGCCCGTAATCTTCGTGGTGTAGCCAGTAGTGTAATATGCATCAACAATCACATTTGCAGAACAAATTTCTGTGTTAAGCATTTAACGTATGAACCTTATTTACCAGGCTTCCCCTTAAACCACTTAGCTAATTATTCCTAACCCCCTCAAAACACAGTTAGTTACTCTGAAATACACATCACATCATGCCCTTTGCACGTCCTCCCAGTCATGTGCCTGCAGGATGCAGGATGTATGTGATACGTCGTTGTGCAGCCAGTCTTCTCTCAACCACTGCCATTCAGCCATTCATGACAAGAAGTCATACCCGGTTGCTCCGCACACCATGACGCCAGAAGTAATACCGCTGTGACCCTCCTAAAGATTGGAAGAATGAGATTTCGCCCCAGGCCACTGCCATTCTCTCTGACGATGGTCATCTAGGGTATTGCAGAACTGTGATTCATTGCCGAACACAATGCGACAACATTCATCAACAGTTCCTGCTTCACGGTCATGGCACCACTCCCAATATAGCAGACTGTGGTGTGCTGTTAATACAGGGACAGTTTTGTAAGGGGCTATAATGTGCTAAGGGCACAATACGGCGGTCCTTCTTTATGGTGCTCAGACGTGGTCGATGATCGATTGGAAACGAGTATGATATACGTCACACTCAAATGCAGTCCAACATCGGGCCACTGTCTCATGCGAATGCTGTGCAAATCCGGGCAGGCCAAATGAAGACCCACAGTGAAGCCCATTTCAGACTATGTCATATGTTGATAAACCTTTCCCACACTAGTAAGTGGCCTCTTCAAGTCCTTCACAGTTATTAATCAACAGCTGACGCTGTTCACATCACTTATACACTCTATCAGACCAGGTAACAACACTAAACACGAACAAAACTCGTGAATTCTAGTAGCCATTCTAAAATTTCATAAAGAATTATATCTCTATCCATTTAAATACCTGCGGGTGGTATGTACTTGTATATAGATATGACATCGGACCATGTATTCTGGGTGCTTGATTTTTTTTGTTGGGAACTGTATACAATCTGATGTTTCTTCAAGAGCACCACACTTAACAGACTGTGTAAGCCTTTTCCCTGTCCTACACAGCTGGTAAGCAAGATGACTTTTTCATATGCTGGGTGGAAAAACGTAAATTCAATCTCTACTGTACGTTACGAAAAATTTCAAGTTGTGTGGGAAGCTTATCGTTCTCTCTGCCTTGTGCCTAATATACCGCTCATAATTTGTCTGTTAAAATTTGATCGACTAATCGTCTGCCTAATTTTGTCGAACTCTCCTTTCTTGCCGGCCGAAGTGGCCGTGCGGTTAAAGGCGCTGCAGTCTGGAACCGCAAGACCGCTACGGTCGCAGGTTCGAATCCTGCCTCGGGCATGGATGTTTGTGATGTCCTTAGGTTAGTTAGGTTTAACTAGTTCTAAGTTCTAGGGGACTAATGACCTCAGCAGTTGAGTCCCATAGTGCTCAGAGCCATTTGAACCATTTGAACTCTCCTTTCTTTAACTAATACCAGGGTGCTTGCTGTTGAATTACCTAGCCCGACAGACACACACCAAGTATTATTACTAATGATATATAACTTGGGGTAGTACCAAATACGACAATAGTTCGGAGGAAATTATTTGTTTGCTCTTGTTTTACAGTATGGCAGATCTCTTATGACAGAGTTTGTCTGTAGACCCATGTGTTTGAACCATAACCCACCATCGAAGCAAGTAACTCATATGCGAAGGTAGGCTTTCCCGGCATATATTGCTGACGAAATCTTCTCTACTTCCGTTCCGGTTGAAATTCCACGACGTTTGTATGACTATTACTCTCATCATTTTCTGGCAAAATGTCGAGATTACTGGGGTGTCCTATATAAATACCAGGCCGACGGCCGCCTCTACCCACCCCATCACCCTGACGCGGGGGTGCCGACCCGTGGGATGGGGGGGAGGGGACGGGAGGAGGTGCAGCCTGCCGTGCTACTATCAGTGCATTGCCTTGCCGAGACTCGCGAAGCGGCAGCTGCTGGCCAAGTCTCGGCTTGTAGCTGCTAGGGCAGGGTTCCATGCCGAAGTTAGCTGGTTGCCCCGTCCGTCCCTGTTGACAAGATTGACATGGAGCGTCTGCGTTAAACACACCTACGAGAGCTATTTTGGTTCAAACCGCCAGTCGATCGCGGAATGAAACCCCGATGAAAATCCGGTGAAGCTTTGTGCAGATGTGTTGCACAGTGTCTCTAGTACGCCCATCTGTCTACACCATCATCAATATTCCCCAAGCCACCTGATGGTGTGTGGCTGAGGGTAATTTTGGTACGACTAACTGGTTCCCCTCTTACCTGTTCCATTCTCGAGTGGCGTGTGGGAAGAATGAGATTTTCGGTAAGCCTCTGTATTAGCTCTAATCACGTCACATTGCACTTTTAAGTTCTGAGCACACAGTGAGCACATACAGAAGCCTAGAAAACAGTGTTTCTCGCGAAGTGTGAAGCCCTGCTGAGGGGTTTCATCTGATTTCATGCAGCCTACGTAGCGTAACTGCCATGCGTTTCCATCTTCATGCCAATTCCTGGCCGCATACTGCAGGTGCGTAGAAGACGCTCCTGCAGCTTTTTCGACATGAAGTGTTTGTTCACCACCGTAGAGCCCGGACTTCGCACCCTCTGATTTTCATCTCTTTGGTGACATGAACCACCGGCTATGTGGACAACATTTTGGCACAGACAACGAGCGCCGACCAGCGCAGGGAATCTGCAGGGCCTGACGCTAGTGGGCCTCGTGGACAGTTGGACGAGCGTTTGCAGGGATTATCCTCCTCGCCAAGATTCCGAGAAGTGGCAGAACGGGAAACTGGGGACCTCAATAGCAGAACGGGAAACCACTGGTGAAAGGGGTAAGAGCTCTGCGTTGTTAGTAAACTTCGGGTAGAGTCGTCAGCTGTCCACTGGCCGTCATGCTGCTGTGTGTGGTCTCCAGACACGTTCCCTCAAGCAAAATATATAGCCACTCGTGTGTCTGCAAATTACCAAACTTTGTTCTTCCTGTGGGAACGGTGCGCAAAGCCCAACAAAATTTCCGGATTTTCTGACAAACACGTCCGAACGTGGGAACAGGACGACACTCGTCTCCTGTTTCCATGTACACGTATCTCATTGGCAGATGTATTTTAACTTTATGGTGGGAGTTAGGGAACGGACTTCCAGATCACTGATTGGAAGAGCACTTAGGCCCTTTCTTTCTGGGGCAAGCTAGAGAAGACTCTGCGGGGTGCCTTTTCGAGATATGAAAGGCTAGAGAGATGCATTCGGGGTCATTGCCCATCCACGCGAATCAATTATATTAATTCGGGGTGTATGTTGTTTCGGACATGTCAGAAATAACAGACACCTTAGATTCATATAACCACCTCAGTGGCAGTCACAATATGACTGCAAAATCAATGCACACTCCCGACTTCGGGAATCGTGACATGTTGAGGGAAGAGGAGTTAATTAATTTTTTCTACTTTTTAGTCATCTTAACTTGTTCTGTGCGCTTCACGCACTGGTACACATGTTTTTCTGCAATGTAATTCTTGGTTCAAAGGATGGTTCAAATGGCTCTAAGTACTATGGGACTTAACATCTGAGGTCATCAGTCCCCTAGACTTAGAACTACTTAAACCTAACTAACCTAAGGACATAACACACATCTATGCCCGAGGCAGGATTCGAACCTGTGGCTGTAGCAGCAGCGCGACTCCGGGCTGAAGCCCCTAGAACCTCTCGGTCACAGCGGCCGGCGGTTCAAAGGAGATTATTCTCATAACCGCTCATGTTTGCTTCGTTGTTGAGTTAATTTCTGGTTCTTTCTTCATTCATTGATCAGTTGTATGTTCTGTTCGAATACGCACGTTTTTTGTGTAATTTTAAACTTTTGCAATCACAGTTGAAAGCGTAATTCGTGTTCTTTACGTGTATAGACACTATCTCAACCGAAAATTTCCAGCATCATGCTGGTGGCGACCCTAAAAACCATTCATTTTATAATCATTATTATATTTTAATTATGTACATTCATTCTCAAATTGTTTCATAACCACGACATTTATGTGTCATGAGTGATATTTACACAATGTTTGAATAAATATAATTTTACCAGATCAAACTCCATCATTTAGCAACTTCATGGTTGCTACATTATTAAATTGAAATATCCAGGTCCTCCAGCCATAACCAACAGGCTAGACGATTTCAGGAATTCAATAAATAACGTTTTCCGATATGCGCAGTGGTTGATTTTTGAAGTGGCCTGTTAGCTTCGTGGGGGTAATCATTTCATATAATCTGGGTTGATAGATTCAGCATTAGTCTACTCTGCATACCCACAGCGTAGCTGATGAGGAAGAGCTCGTGTTCACAGCACACTCGGCTTCTGGCAACATTTTTAATTTTCACTGTGGTTTCCATTCCGCGACCGACCGAGGGTTGAAAAATTAAACTGTCATCATTGTAACGCCTTTTTGATCCCACTCACTTCAGCACCTCTTCGTTTCTCACTCTGTCCACTAATTTTATTTTTACTTTTCTCCACCATGTATACATTTAGAAAACGTCCAAATGTTTCCTGTGTCCTGTGCCTCCCCTGCATGCTTCAAGTTTCGGCAGCCTACCATAGGACACTCTGGACATAAAACTTCATCACTCTTTCCGTTAATTCCGCTTCCATACCACATGTCCCCGTTCAGCATTATTTTTATCCATCTCTTCCTATTACACCTGTTTTCATTGTCTTGCATTGATTTTCATTCAGTATTTTTCCAGCAGTTTCGATCTCCTCTATCAAGTATGAAACCTCATTTTCAACCGCATCTGGAAGAATCGTGTCGTCTGCCAATTACAAACGTAATAGTCTCCAGTCGCCGATTTTTACCGCGTTTTCCGCTAGTAAAAACCGCTCATTCCCATCTTCTAAATTATAATGAAGAAGGGAGATGATGTATCACAGCCTTCTATTTCACCTTTCCACGATTCTATCCAGTTGCTGCTATCCCCTTCCAGTCTAAACCTTTTGGTTAAGATATAGTTCATTTAAAGCTGTCTGTCTTTACAGCTCACTAATTTTTCCTTTGTTGTACTCACAGTTCAGGTTGTCAAAACTTTCTCCAAGTTTACAAAAGGCATAAAGTAAACTCTTTCTCATGTAAATAAATCTCTCCGAGAATGCGTAAGCGCCCTCCATCCCATGTCACTCGATTTCTTATCAGTCTAATTTTTCCACAAAGATGTATTCTTCCAATATTTTTCCAGTCTTTTGTTTATGATCTTTAAATTTATATTAGGTAAATAAGGAATTAGGCTGACTGTTGTGTGCTCACTACATTTTCTGGTGCCTTTTTTCGTTGGTACTGGGCCATTAGACTAGTTAGAAAACGTCGCCAATGTTATATATTTCATTATGTAATCTCAACTTCTAAATTTAGCCCATGACGTACTTCTTTCTCCTTCGTAAAGAATATTATTCCCTTCTTTTCTTTAAAGTTCATCAGTTTACTTAATTCAACTCCTTTTTGTGAGTCATCAGTCACTCTTCTGTATATTCTCCTTGCTTCTTCATTGTGTTTCCAACTCCCTCCATTTCAAAAATAGTTTTTTTTTATGACCCATCGCTGTTTTGTTCTTTTTCCTTCACATGTCCTGTTTTTCTCTATCCTGTTTGTATGAGTCTTTCCCTGATCTTAATCCAATGTTTATTGACATTCTCCGGCATATGTGTGCTTAATGCACCGATAATCTCACTTCGTAAATCTTGTGATATGCTTTCTTTTACTTTGCTAATTTTGCTTTGCCCAACTTCTTTGTTTTGCTACACATTTGTCAATTTTTTCAATTTTATTTGCAGTTCAGCAAGTACTAAATAATGATTGTTATTTACAAATTCTCACGGTGAAACGTGCGTTTTGTTAATCCCGTCCCTATACCTTTTTTTCATCAGTTTGAAATCAGTTTGGCTTCCAAAATTTCATGTCACATACACGAGGGCTATTCGGAAAGTAAGTAACGATAGGTCGCGAAATGGAAACCACAGTGAAAATCAAAACTGTTTTATTTGCAATCGTTAGCTACAACTTCCAGCTATTTATCTCCATAGTCACCGATCCGACTTTGAAGTTTGTCGTAGCGTTGTACCAACTTTCCAATACCCCCGTTATAGAAAGCAGCCACCAAGGCTTTCCGCCAATTCTCTACGCTGGCCTACAGCTCGATGTCTGTGCCAAAATGTTGTCTTCATAGCCAGCGATTCATGTGAGCTGAGATGGAACTCAGAGGGAGACAATTACGGGCTGTATTCTGGGTAATCAAACATTTCCAACTGAAAACGATGCAGGAACATCTTCATTGCCCCTGCAGAATGCGGCTGAGAATTGTCTTGAAGAAGAAAATGCACGACCGTTATGTAATGTTGGCTGCATAGTTTCAGGCGAAATTTCTCACCAGGCCCTCGTACTTGGAGGGAGATACTATTGTTCTAGGCATCTGTATGTGCTCCCTGTGTGCTCAGAACTAAAAAGAACGACTAAAGCGATCGACGTGCATACTAGAGACACTGCCCAACACACCTGTGCTAAACTTCATCGGATTTTCACTGTGGTTTCCATTTAGCGACCGATCGTTCATTACTTTCCGAATAACCATCGTATTTCACTCATATTTGCACACATTCCGCCCGTATCTGTAGCGAAATTCGCCCAGCAGTTTCGTTTTCACGCAGTTCAGGTGTCGTACGGTGATATAGTCGTAATTTTACAGGTACTTTGTGCGAAATGTGTTGCGAATAGAGTTGGTAGCAAAAAAGTAATAAATTTGAACGTTATGCGAGATGCGGTAGTTTTTCGCGATTATGTCATATCTCCTGAACTATGCTTTGTACAGTGATATAATTTTGCTGGTATATTCAGTGGTGTATGTGAATACAGTCTGCAAAATGCGTCGCGAATACAATTAGTAGTAAAGAAATAGTAAATTAAAATTTGATGCCTGCGTCAGTTTACTGCATGAACAGCGAAAATATAGTATGCGATAAATTTTTTTTCCATTGATCATGTGGTGAGGGTTATCAGCTAGAAAAAGTTTCGTAAAGGTTTGAAATTATGTGTAAAATTTGTTGCAAATCACCAAGTGCTTTCATTCTCAAATACTCGGTGAATAAAATCTGAGTATTCACGCGTCGTGGGATACACTTCTTTTTCACCCCCACCCCCACCCCTATGATCGGTAGATGGTTGATTCTCCCCCTCCCACCCCCCACAGCTACTCTTTCCAGACACTAACTGATATGTTTATTATTAATGTTTGAAATCGGTCCAGTGGCTTAGGAGGAGTTGTGTGACAGACACAGACATATAAATACGTATATCCAGTCTTATAATACGTGTGGCTTTCCGGCTATAGGTTCCTTATATCAGAACGTCCAAAATTTCGCCCTCTACAATCTCCCCTGGAAAAAACCTATTGCAGTCTACGAACCACGTGTAACCATTGCTAGACTCCTTTCTCTAAGTATATCAGACCACCACTGCCATTTCTATTACCAACAGTATGATTGTGTATTATAGCTCTGTACTTACCGAGCATTGCACTGAAATCACCCATTACTGCTTTGCTACAATTTCGATTTTCACCCATGGTTTTCTCTCCTGTTGCGTATGTTTCCTTTGAGTTTTTATCGACATGCTGTGCTGTTGGAAAATACACCTTCCAAATCAAATGATCTTTTTACGTTCCTGTCAGCCTTCTTCCAGTAACTGTCACTCCAATAATGGGTATTATCTACTCAGTCATACATATCTTTCTGTCCCACGCATTTTCTCTATTTGAACTGATCTCTCGTGTAGTATCCTCTGCGGTTATCGGTCTGTAGTACTCCACATTCGTTCCGTCTTTTTGTATGTATACAATATAAAAAGAACATACGATTACATTTATAGATGATTCAGAGGTGCACAGGCTGCAGAATTTAATGTAGAGACCTGCCACGTCTGAAAGCAATAATGGCTCCAACTCGACTGCACATCGAGTCGAACTGAGCATGGATGATAGAGACGGGTGCTTCATTCCACGCTGCTTCAACCTGATGCTAGAATTCATCACTTATACTAGCTTGTCCCTGATGGCCCGTCTGTCTGTCGGGCACGCGGGACCAAATGTTTTCAGGGGTTGAGAGATCCGGAAAATGTGGTGCGCAGTGCAACATTTAAACACCTTGTGTAACCAGATAAGTCAACATGCGGTCTTGCAGTACCATGTTGGAAGGTACTGTCGTTGAGACGTCGATGGTAGGGCACAGCCACCCGTCTTAACACGTTAAAAACGTATCTTCCGCTGCGTAAATCACCGGCCTTGCGCTCCAGAGGTGTCAGGCAGTAGTAGCCGACAGACGCAGCAACAGGGAAGTAACCGCTTTTGTGTCATTTACGAGTTCCTAACCAGGAGCAAAATTTATTGTATCATCTGCGTGCTTTAATAGTTCAGTTTCTTGAGTTTCTGCGTGTAAATTTAATATGTAATAGCCACAGTTGTCGCGTTTTCGTTTGCGTCGGAAAGTAAACCGATTTTGTGACATATTACAAGTTCCTAATCAGGGGCAAATTATTTGGTTTCAACTGAGTGCTTCGATAGTTAGGTTTTCGAATATCTGCTTATTACTAGACATAGTTCGTGAGTTTCCGTCAGGGTCTAGAGTAGAGTTGCGCAGCACGTGCCGATAGTCAGTTTATATGCATAGCTTAGTTTTCCACGGTCTTTAGTACGGACAGGGACTGCGATTGTTGTGTGCGGATGCGAGCCGAGTTTGTGACAATTTGCTCCCAGCTTTGATGGCTTCGGTTACACAGCTTTAGGCTGCAGTGGATGGCCGCCACTGTTTTGGGCCGGCCGTGGGGATCCAAACAACGTCCAGCACGTCAGAGTCCTCCGATCGGTCCTCACCGGTGGCCAACCCACTTACTGCTCGCACTGAGGCTGAATCTTCACCTGTGGTCGAGTGGGAGGTCGCCCCGCGGCGAAGCAGGCGGCGAAAGACTTCCCAGATGGCCGCACGGAAGGCCTCCCCGGTTTGTCTGACAAACAGTTTCCAGATGCTGTCTGTGGCTGACACTGTCGCTGAGCCAGATGCTCTCGCATGTCCTGTTTCAGAGGAAACCAATCAGCCTGCAACATCCGGGCAATCGCAGAGGGTGGGATTATTGGTAGTTGGGAACTCCAACGTTATGCGCGTTATGGGGCCCCTTAGGGACTTGGCTGACAAGGAGGGTAAGAAAACCAATGTGCACTCCGTGTGCATACCGGGTGGAGTCATTCCAGATGTGGGAAGGGTCCTCCCGGATGCCACGAAGAGCACAGGGTACAGCCAACTGCAGGTGGTTGCTCACGTCAGTACCAATGATATGTGTCACTTTGGATCAGAAGAGATTCCCTCTGGTTTCGAGGGGCTAACAGCAGTGGTAAAGGCTGCCAGTATTACTTGTAAGATGAAAGCAGAACTGACTATTTGCAGCAGTGTCAGGGGCGATTGCGGACCTCTGGTACAGAGCCGAGTGGAGGGTCTGAATTAGAGGCTCAGACGATTTTGCGACCGTGTTGGCTGCAGATTCCTCGACTTGCACCAAAGGGTGGTTGGGTTTAGGGTTCCGCTGAATAGGTCAGGTGTCCACTATATGCAGGAGGAGGCTACACGGGTAGCAGGGGCTGTGTGGCGAGGACTGTGCGGTTTGTTAGGTTAGAGGGTTTCGGGAAAACACAAGAAGGGCTCAATCACAAAATGTGCAGGCTGAACACAGGAAGAACGTAGATACAGGAACCATTGGTATAACAGTTGTAAATTGTCGTAGTTGTATTGGGAAAGTACCAGAACTCCAAGCGCTAATAGAAAGCACAGATGTTCAAATCGTTATAGGCACTGAAAGCTGGCTAAAGCCGGATATAAGCTCAGCCGAAATTTTTGCGAAGAACCTAACGGTGTTCTGAAAGGATAGGCTAAACACGGTTGGCGTTGGCGTGTTTGTTGCTGTCAGAAGTAGTTTATCTTGTCACGAAATTGAAGTAGATACTTGCTGTGAGTTAGCATGGACAGAGGTCACTGTTGGCAACCGGAATAAAATACGAGTAATAATTGGATCTTTTTACCGACCTCCCAATTCAGATGATACAGTTGCTGAAAGGTTCAAAGAAAATTGGAGCTTGATTTCAAACACGTACCCGACTCATAAAATAATAGTTGGTGGTGACTTTAGCTTACCCTCGATATGTTTGCGAAAATACATATTTAATTCCGGAGGTACGCATAAAATATCATCCGAAATTGTGCTAAACGCATTCTCTGAAAATTATTTCGAGCAGTCAGTTCATGAACACACACAAATAGCAAACGGTTGCGAAAACACACTTGACCTCTTAGCAACAAATAATCCTGAGTTAATAACGAGCATCAAAACCGATTCAGGGATTAGTGAACACAGAGTTGTCGTAGCGAGACTGAATATTGTAATTCCCAAATCCTCGAAAAATAAGCGAAAAATATACCTATTCAAAAAAGCAGATAAAAATTCACCTGACGCCTTCCTAAGAGACAATCTGCACTCATTCCAAATTAATAATATAAGTGTAGACCAGATGTGGCTTAAATTCAAAGAAATAGTATCGGCAGCAATTGAAAGATGTATACCAAATAAATTAACAAACGACGGAGCTGATCCTCCTTGGTATACAAAATGGGTTAGAAAACTATTGCAGAATCAAGGAAACAAACATGCCAAATTTAAACAGACGCAAAATCCCCAAGATTGGCGATCTTTTACAGAACCTCGAAATTTAGCGCGGACTTCAATGCGAGATGCCTATAACAGTTTCCACAACGAAACTTTGTCTCGAAACCTGGCAGAAAATCCAAAGAGATTCTGGTCATAAGTGGAGTATGTTAGCGGTTAGAAACAATCAATGCCTTCTCTGCGCGATAGCAATGGAGATACTATCGAAGACAGTGCTGCCAAAGCAGAGTTACTAAACACAGCCTTCCGAAATGCCTTCACAAAAGAAGACGAAATAAATATTCCAGAATGCGAATCGAGAACAGCTACCAACATGAGTAACGTAGAAGTAAATATCCTCGGAGAAGTGAAGCAACTTAAATCACATAATAAAAGCAAGTCTTCTGGTCCAGACTGTATACCAATTAGGTTCCTTTCGGAGTATGCTGATGCATTAGTTCCATACTTAACAATCATATACAACCGTTCTCTCGACGAAAGATCCGTACCCAAAGACTGGAAAGTTGCACAGGGCACACCAATATTCGAGAAAGGTAGTAGGAGTAATCCACTAAATTACAGGTCCATATCGTTAACGTCGATATACAGCAGGATTTTGGAACATATACTGTGTTCGAACATTATGAATTACCTCGAAGGAAACGGTCTATTGACACATAGTCAACATGCGTTTAGAAAACATCGTTCCTGTGAAACACAACTAGCTCTTTATTCACATGAAGTGTTGAGTGCTATTGACAAGGGACTTCAGATAGTTTCCGTATTTGTGGATTTTCGGAAGGCTTTTGACACTGTACCACACAAGCGGCTCGTAGTGAAATTGCGTGCTTGTGGAATATCGTCTGTTATGTGACTGGATTTGTGATTCCCTGTCAGAGTGGTCACAGTTCGTAGTAAGTGACGGAAAGTCATCGAGTAAAACAGAAGTGATTTGTGGCGTTCCCCTAGGTAGTATCATAGGCCCTTTGCTGTTCCTTATCTATATAAACGATTTGGGAGACAATCTGAGCAGCTGTCTTCGGCTGTTTGCAAATGACGCTAATAAAGTCATCAGAAGATCAAAAAAATTGCAAAACGATTTAGAAAAGGTATCTGAATGGTGCGAAAAGTGGCAGTTGACCCTACATAACGGGAAGTATGAGGTCATCCACATGAGTGCTAAAAGAAACTCGTTAAACTTCTGTTACACGATAAATCAGTCTAATCCAAAATCCTTAAATTCAACTAGATACCTCGGTATTACAATTACGAACAATTTAAATTGGAAGGAACACATAGAAAATGTTGTGGGGAAGGCTAACCAAAGACTGTGTTTTATTGACAGGACACTTAGAAAATCTAACAAACCTACTAAGGAGACTGCCTACACTACGCTCGTCTGTCCTCTTTTAGAATACTGCAGCGCGGTGTGGGATCCTTACCAGATAGGACTGTAGGGGTACATCGAAAAAGTTCAAAGAAAGGTTGCACGTTTTGTATTATCGCGAAATATGGGAGAGAGTTTCACAGAAATGATACAGGATTCGGGCTGGAAATCATTAAAGGAAAGGCGTTTTTTGTTGCGACGGAATCTTCTCACGAAATTCCAATCACCAGCTTTCTCCTCTGAATGCGAAAATATTTTGTTGACACCGATTTACAGAGGTACTAACGATCACCACGATAAAATAAGGGAAATCAGAGCTCGTACGGAAAGATGTAGGTGATCGTTCTTTCCGAGCGCTATACGATATTGGAATAATAGAGAATCGTGAAGGTGGTTCGATGAACCCTCTGCCAGGCACTTAAATGTGATTTGCAGAGTACCCATGTACATGTAGATGTAGATGGTATTATGTTGTCAATGGCACTCTGTAGCATCACGCCTGGTGTTGTGCCCATGTATATATGGCTACGTCAGCTCTCCTCGCAGCCACCAAACACAGATACGTTGATTGTGATGCTCTGCATAGAACCGGGAACTGTCTGAAAAGGCGACGTGGTGTCACTCCTGTTCACCGTTGAGCCGTTGGGCAAGACACTGTCGGCTCACTTCCTTCAGCTTGCTGACTGAGCAATATAATGTATCTCTCCTCGCCAGCACTAGAAGGGTGGGGGCAGCTGCGGTCTGCATGGCGTTGAGTTTGAAAGTCGTGGGATCAGGACCAACGCCAGCCGCAATATCGCCAAGTGATAAAATGCAGCCTTGTTAGGCAACGCGCCTGCCACTATCGTACTCCACCAGATGCTGGCACACATTTCTCCTTCTTACACACGGCATTACACGATCTTCCGCTGTGTGACCTTCCCTGCTATAAAGAATGCAGGCGGTGTTATACGTATCCACTTCCTGCAATTGCCTTGATATGCTAACCATTTGCAAATATACTGTCCAGTCACGTTGATGTGATTATCTGTCAAAAGCCTTAATAACCACCTTTTGCAGCGCGGACTGCTGCGAGACGTCCGGAAAGAGTCAATGCTGTTCTGGAAGGTACCGACAGGGATGTGGAGCCATGCTGACTCCTGTACCGTGGCCGGCTGCGCTAGGTTTCTCGGTTGAGGACAGATGACGCGAACAGTGCGATCGATGTGATCCCACAGATTCTCGATGGGTTTAAATCCGAAGAGTTTCGTGGCCATGGGAGACAGTACCTCATACTGGTGCTCTTCAAACCGTGGACGTACACTGCGGGCTGTGTGACACGTTGCATTGTCCTGCTGATACATGTCATCGGTCGAGGAAAAATAAACTGCATCTCGGAGTAGACTAGGTCCCCAAAGAGAGATTCATACTTGTGTTGGTCCAGTGTGCCTTCCAGAATGACGAAACCACCCAGAGCATGCCTCTAACATTCTCCCGATCATAACGCTCCCTCGATGTTTACTTTTAGACGTATAACGCCGTACCTTCCAACGGCCATGTGGCAGATGGAGCATAAAACGTGATTCATCTGAAAAGGCTACCTGTCGCCACTCAGTGGACGTCTAGTCGCGGTACTGGCGTGCAGCTTCCAGCCTTCATCACCGATGAACAGCAGTCAGCATGGGTGCATGAACCAGGTGCCTGGTTCGAAGACCCACATGCAGCCACGTTGCTGAAAAGTCATTCAGGAGACACTGATGGTAGCCCCTTGGTTCATCACTACGGTCAATTGCTCAACAGCTGCATGTCTCTTCTCCAGCAAGCATCTCTGCAGCCGTCGTAAAGTCCTGTCATCTATCGCCTCGGGTGCACCACAATTGCTTCGGCGCCTGTTTGGATACCGCCGTTTCACCAGGGACGGTATTCTCTAACCACGGCGGCACTCGAAAAGTTTACAAACTTGGCCCGAAAGCTATTGATCATATCCTTTAGGATGTCAGGTAAACCGCTCCATTTCCACATTACGACAACGATTGCACCGTCTTCCGCGTCGCCCCGACACGCTTTATATACCCTCCACTGCTAGTGCTAACACATCTTGTCTGTGAGTGCTTATTGAACGTCGACGATGAACACAGGCGATTATCGTATTAACGTGATTGGACTGTGTATAAGTGTGCAGCAAACCTGGCGTCAGTACCACGTTTGTTGCGTGCAGTTTTCTTGGTGTTCCATATTAATCAACAACAGTGTACTTGCGAAATATTGTTAGTATTATTTAGTGGAAGAAGAACTTTATCGATCAGTGCCAGAGCCTTCATCAACTTGAACACTCCCCTTCTGACATGCAGGGTCCATGGATTCATGAGGTTGTCTCCATACTCGTACACATCCATAAACTCGATACAATTTGAAACGAGATTGTCCGTCCAATGTCGTTGTTGACGAGCCCAGGCGTGGCGTAAAGCTTCGTGTTGTGCAGTCATCGAGGGTACACGAGTGGGCCTTCGGCTCCGAAAGCGCATATCGATGATGTTTCGTTGGACGGTTTGCACGCTGACACTTGGTAATGGCCCAGCACTGAAATCTGCAACAATGCGCGGAAGGGTTGTGCGTCTGCCACGTTGAGCGATTCTCTTTAGTTGTCGTCGGTCCCGTTCTTGCAGGAATCTTTTTCCGGCCACAGCGAGATCTGATGTTTTACCGGATTCCTGATATTCTCGGTACTCTCGTGAAATGGTCGAACAGGAAAATCCCCACTTCATCGCTACCTTGGAGATGCTGTGTCCCATCGCACGTGCGCCGACTATAATACCACGTTCAAACTCACTCAAATCTTGATAACCTGCCACTGTAGCAGCAGTAACCGATCTAACAACTGTACCGGATACTTGTTGTCTTACATAGGCACTGCCAACCGCAGCGCCGTATTCTACCTGTTTACATATCTCTGTATTTGAATACTCATGCCTATACCAGTTTCTTCGGCGCTTCAGTGTAGAATGAATGGCTTATGACTCCAATCCGGGTACTGCATTTGGTCATTCTCTTGATCCCAGCCGCGCTAAGTGGCCGCGCGGTTTGAGACGCCATGTCACGGATTGTGCGGCCCTTCCCGCCGGAGGTTCGAGTCCTCCCTCGGGCATGGGTGTGTGTGTTGTTCCTAGCATAAGTTAGTTTAAGTAGTGTGTAAGTCTAGGGACCGACGACCTCAGCAGTTTGCTCCCTTAGGAATTCACACACATTTTCTTGATCCCACTAACGGCCGGTCTGTGGTAAGCGCTGCCTCCTCGCCTTCCGGGAATCTCGAAATTTCATTTCCTACAGCTGCTGGCAGAATACTTGACGTCATCGGAAAGTCTATATGCCTTCAGCGAGCCTGACAGACTGAGGACATAAGATTCGGCATGCACTGTGAGGTTCCCGTATCGCACACTACTAGAGAAAGCCAACCCGTCAGATGCATGGAGCTCATGAATCTGTGCAAGGCGCCGCCTCTTGCCTTGCTGACAGCTAAGATCACGTCCAGAGGATGGCCGCGTCTCGAGGCAGACTCAAATAAGCGCAAAATCACTTCTCCCTGTAAAATTCAACCGTCTCGTCTCAAGAAGATCCGAAATAATATGTTCCAACCCCCTAGTTATTACTTGACTCAGAGATGCCACTGTAGATGACAGCGCCACTACTTGATTTCTGCAATAGGCTTCTAAACAGTAATAGATCGTTTTCGAGCACTACTGCTCCCTAACCGAAAGAACTGGGAAGGGACCATTGCTTATCGAAAGGTGAGAAGTACCTGCCACGATTCGAACAGTTTACTCGTATTGTGACTTATTGAGAAATATGGTTGCGTGGTTTATCGCATATTTTGTTGATTTTGCGCGAAAATGGTACTGCCAGTGTCTCATATTCATTCCAAATAAAGTTCGATGGCTAGGTAGTCTGTCGAAATAGTACCGCATCGTTCTTCTCCGCCAAATTTATTAGACTTACTGAGCAGTAAGAATTGGATATTTATGTGGCAATGCTACAGGAGGTGCTCCTAAGATGACTACGGCGGTGGTTCGTTAAGACTCCACGAGACGTGAAAGCCAGACAACATCGATTGGCGGTGTCGGTCACGTCGCACTACGGCCACGTCTAGCCCTTGCGGACGCTTCTAACGACTATCGATCCTGTGTCCCGTACCCTGAGCTCGTTTGTCTCGTCTCGTGCTTAAGGCGTTAACCGCGAGAGAAAATTGTTACACGTCTCTTATAACGGCCAGTCAGGGTCGTTTTAGTTCTCAAGATAAGTTGCAGCCAGCCAGACATGAGTTTACGTAAGCGGAAAATCTTTCGGTCACCAAACCACCGTCCGATATATTATCTTTTTGTGGAATCATACCATTGCGAACATTTTGCATTCCAACTAGCAATATCGGCTCTGAATCTGAAACAATATGTTAATGTTGTACCATATGTTTTTGTCTTGGATCGTTTTTGTTTTAAACTTCTACTTGACTCTGTAGAAGATGCAGTTTTGTTCCATTAACATATTTTACACGTACAGGAATAAAAATTCTACTAGATGCTTTACAGAAAGGAAAATTAATTTAATATTTGAAAATATCGAGAGATGATTCAAGGCAACGGATTTCCGTTAAATTTCTTAACAATGGTCAGTATATGTACACTACTTGCCATTAAAATTGCTACACCACGAAGATGACGTGCTACAGACGCGAAATTTAACTGACAGGAAGAAGATGCTGTGATATGCAAATAACTAGCTTTTCAGAGCATTCACACAAGGTTGGCGCCGGTGGCGACACCTACAACGTGCTTACATGAGGAAAGTTTCCAACCGATTTCTCATACACAAACAGCAGTTGACCGGCGTTGCCTGTTGAAACGTTGTTGTGATGCCTCGTGTAAGGAGGAGAAATGCGTACCATCACGTTTCCGACTTTGATAAAGGTCGGATTGTAGCCTATCGCGATTGCGGTTTATCGTATCGGACATTGTTGCTCGCGTTGGTCGAGATCCAATGACTATTAGCAGAATATGGAATCGGTGCGTTTAGGAGGGTAATACGGAACGCCATGCTGGATCCCAAAGGCCTCGTATCACTAGCAGTCCAGACGACAGGCATCTTATCCGCATGGCTGTAACGGACCGTGCAGCCACGTCTCGATCCCTGAGACAACAGATGGGGACGTTTGCAAGACAACAGCCATCTGCACGAACAGTTCGACGACGTTTGCAGCAGCATCGACTATCCAGCTCGGAGACCATGGCTACAGTTATCCTTGACACTGCATCACAGACAGGAGCGCCTGCGATGGTGTACTCAACGACGAACTTGGGTGCACGAATGACAAAACGTCATTTTTTCGGGTGAATCCAGGTTCTGTTTACAGTATCATGATGGTCGCATCCGTGTATAGCGACATCGCGGTGAACGCACATTGGAAGCGTGTATTCGTCATCAGCCGGCCGAAGGGGCCGTGCGGTTAAAGGCGCTGCAGTCTGGAACCGCAAGACCGCTACGGTCGCAGGTTCGAATCCTGCCTCGGGCATGGATGTTTGTGATGTCCTTAGGTTAGTTAGGTTTAACTAGTTCTAAGTTCTAGGGGACTAATGACCTCAACAGTTGAGTCCCATAGTGCTCATAGCCATTTGAACCATTTTTTTGTATTCGTCATCGCCACACTGGCGTATCACCCGTCGTGATGGGATGGGTGCCATTGGTTAGACGTCTCGGTCACCTCTTGTTCGCACTGACGGCACTTTCAACAGTGGACCTTACATTTAAGATGTGTTACGACCCGTGGCTCTACCCTTCATTCGATCTCTGCGATTTCATCAGGATAATGCACGACCGCACCTTGCATGTCCTGTACGGGGCTTTCTGGATACAGAAAATGTTCGACTGCTGCCCTAGCCAGCACATTCTCTAGATCTCTCACCAATTGAAAACGTCGGGCAATGGTGGCCAAGCAACTGGCTCGTCACAATACGCCAGTCACTACTCTTGATGAACTGTGGTATCGTGTTGAAGCTGCATGGGCAGCTGTAACTGTATATGCCATCCAAGCTCTGTTTGACTTAATGCCCAGGCGTATCAATGCCGTTATTACGGCCAAAGATGGTTGTTCTGGGTACTGATTTCTCAGGATCTATGCACCCAAATTGCGTGAAAATGTAATCACATGTCAGTTCTATTATAATATATTTGTCCAATGAATACCCGTTTATCATCTGCATTTCTTCTTGGTGTAGCAATTTTAATGGCCAGTTGTGTATTTTAGTTCTTCCCATAGAACGCCAAAAACTATAGCTATTATCTGTCAAAATAGAAGAAGGAGAAAATGTTAAGTCTTTGAAACTATAAGCAAAGGATGTTCAAAGACTTTACCACCAAAATTATACATAGAGTAGGAGATTCAAAACTGAGTACTTTCAGATTAGGAACCAATGGCCTCAAACGATTATTTAATTATTTTTGGCGTAAATGGCTTACAGTTTATAGAAACTGTTTGAGCTCATAATAAATGTTTAAACTGTGATCACCAGTCCCAATGCATGCATTATAACAGGGCTGAAAATATTGCAAACTTCCCTCAGATATCCGTAATGTGTGTTGTACAAAGAGCTGTGTCTCCCAACCAGTTCCACTTCAAATACTACTGGAGTTTGAAACCAACGAAGAGTGAGATCCGGTGATCACGCCCTTTCTAATCCAATCATCAAGATATCTGTTTTTCAGTCTACCATGGACATTGACATTGAAGTGGGAGGATGCACTGTCGTGTTGAAACCCTAGGACTCTAGGGTAACAAGAAGTACAGTCTCTAACAAGAGCCACAACACATTTCAAATTAAAATCATCTCAAGTGCATCATTTATACGAGGTGTCAGCAAACAGTTCTATTAGTTGATCTTGCGCAGTTGAAGTCCACAAGCTGACAGAATGTCTGCTGGTGGCGCGAGATGAACATATCACATTGATTTTCATTATTTCAGACAAGGCTACTGGACAGCGAAAACACAGTCACGGTTGAGACAGAACACACCTGCAAACAATATAAACCGTGGGAAATTCGGTACTGCAGTACTGCGATGGGTAATACATTACCAGAAGTGAACTGTAGATACAAAATCATTTGATGTCATTATTTGCAAACGTTATTTATTATAGGCCATTAATTGCTGCTCCAGTAGTGTACAGGGTGGTCCATTGATCGTGACCGGGCCAAATATCTCACAAAATAAGCATCAAACGAAAAAACTATAAAGAACGAAACTCGTCTAGCTTGAACGGGGAATCCAGATGGTGCTATGGTTGGCCCGCTAGATGGCGGTGCCATAGGTCAAACGGATATCAACTGCGTTTTTTAAATAGGAGCCCGCATTTTTTATTACATATTCGTGTAGTACGTAAACAATTATGAATGTTTTTCGCTTTGTGACAGATGGCGCTGTAATAGTCACAAACGTTTAAATACGTGGTATCAGGTAACATTCCGCCACTGTGGACGTTATTTGCTTCGTGATACATTACCCGTGTTAAAATGGACCGTTTACCAATTGCGGAAAAGGTCGATATCCTGTTGATGTATGGCTATTGTGATCATAATGACCAACGGGCGTGTGCTATGTATGCTGCTCGGTATTCTGGATGACATCATCTAAGTGTCCAGGCCGTTCGTCGGATAGTTACGTTATTTAAGGAAACAGGAAGTGTTCAGCCACAATGGAAACGTCAACCACGACCTGCAACAAATGATGATGCCCAAGTAGGTGTTTTAGCTGCTGTCGCAGCTAATCCGCACATCAGTAGCAGACAATTTGCGCGAGAATCGGGAATCTCGAAACCGTCGCTGTTGAGAATGCTACATCAACATCGATTGCACCCGTACCATATTTCTATGCACCAGGAATAGCATGGCGACGACTTTGAACGTCATGTACAGTTCTGCCACTGGGCACAAGAGAAATTACGGGACGATGAGAGATGTTTTGCACGCGTTCTATTTAGCGACGAAGCGTCATTCACCAACAGTGGTAACGTAAACCCGCATAATATGCACTATTGGGCAACGGAAAATCCACGATGGCTGCGACAAGTGGAATATCAGCGATCTTGGCGGGTTAATGTATGGTGCGGCATTATGGGAGGAAAGGTAATTGGCCCCCATGTTATCGATGGCAATCTAAATGGTGCAATGTATGGTGATTTCCTACGTAATGTTCTCCCAATGTTACTACAAGATGTTTCACTGCATGACAGAATGGCGATGTACTTCCAGCATGATGGATGTCTGGTACATAGCTACGTGCGGTTGAAGCGGTATTGAATAGCATACACTCCTGGAAATTGAAATAAGAACACCGTGAATTCATTGTCCCAGGAAGGGGAAACTTTATTGACACATTCCTGGGGTCAGATACATCACATGATCACACTGACAGAACCACAGGCACATAGACACAGGCAACAGAGCATGCACAATGTCGGCACTAGTACAGTGTATATCCACCTTTCGCAGCAATGCAGGCTGCTATTCTCCCATGGAGACGATTGTAGAGATGCTGGATGTAGTCCTGTGGAACGGCTTGCCATGCCATTTCCACCTGGCGCCTCAGTTGGACCAGCGTTCGTGCTGGACGTGCAGACCGCGTGAGACGACGCTTCATCCAGTCCCAAACATGCTCAATGGGGGACAGATCCGGAGATCTTGCTGGCCAGGGTAGTTGACTTACACCTTCTAGAGCACGTTGGGTGGCACGGGATACATGCGGACGTGCATTGTCCTGTTGGAACAGCAAGTTCCCTTGCCGGTCTAGGAATGGTAGAACGATGGGTTCGATGACGGTTTGGATGTACCGTGCACTATTCAGTGTCCCCTCGACGATCACCAGTGGTGTACGGCCAGTGTAGGAGATCGCTCCCCACACCATGATGCCGGGTGTTGGCCCTGTGTGCCTCGGTCGTATGCAGTCCTGATTGTGGCGCTCACCTGCACGGCGCCAAACACGCATACGACCATCATTGGCACCAAGGCAGAAGCGACTCTCATCGCTGAAGACGACACGTCTCCATTCGTCCCTCCATTCACGCCTGTCGCGACACCACTGGAGGCGGGCTGCACGATGTTGGGGCGTGAGCGGAAGACGGCCTAACGATGTGCGGGACCGTAGCCCAGCTTCATGGAGACGGTTGCGAATGGTCCTCGCCGATACCCCAGGAGCAACAGTGTCCCTAATTTGCTGGGAAGTGGCGGTGCGGTCCCCTACGGCACTGCGTAGGATCCTACGGTCTTGGCGTGCATCCGTGCGTCGCTGCGGTCCGGTCCCAGGTCGACGGGCACGTGCACCTTCCGCCGACCACTGGCGACAACATCGATGTACTGTGGAGACCTCACGCCCCACGTGTTGAGCAATTCGGCGGTACGTCCACCCGGCCTCCCGCATGCCCACTATACGCCCTCGCTCAAAGTCCGTCAACTGCACATACGGTTCACGTCCACGCTGACGCGGCATGCTACCAGTGTTAAAGACTGCGATGGAGCTCCGTATGCCACGGCAAACTGGCTGACACTGACGGCGGCGGTGCACAAATGCTGCGCAGCTAGCGCCATTCGACGGCCAACACCGCGCTTCCTGGTGTGTCCGCTGTGCCGTGCGTGTGATCATTGCTTGTACAGCCCTCTCGCAGTGTCCGGAGCAAGTATGGTGGGTCTGACACATCGGTGTCAATGTGTTCTTTTTTCCATTTCCAGGAGTGTATTTCATGACAGGTGGATTGGTCGTCG
The DNA here is from genome assembly GCF_023898315.1 of Schistocerca nitens. Lineage (NCBI taxonomy): Eukaryota > Metazoa > Arthropoda > Insecta > Orthoptera > Acrididae > Schistocerca > Schistocerca nitens. The sequence continues at coordinate 369,908,137 of NC_064616.1, forward strand.
AAGCCGCACGTTCACAGGATCTGACTTCCCCGGATTGCTTTCTGTGGGGCAAGTTGAAGGATATTTGCTATCGTGATCCACCGACAACGCCAGACAACATGCGTCAGCGCATTGTCAATGCATGTGCGAACATTACGGATGGCGAACTACTCGCTGTTGAGAGAAATGTCGTTACACGTATTGCGAAATGCATTGAGGTTGACGGACACCATTTTGAGCATTTATTGCATTAATGTGGTATTTACAGGTAATCACGCTGTAACAGCATGCGTTCTCAGAAATGATAAGTTCACAAAGGTACAGTCGTGGACAAAACGAGCGAGACCCCTCGCCTTTTCGTTACGCTGATCCGCACAGCTTTAAAGTGTGCTACACAGCATAACAGGCAAGGCGACGAAGTGCTACCAACATACTATGCAAGTTCGCTCAGCTGATGTGCTGAGTTAGCGAAACTCGCGCTTCGAAGACGCCACAGCATCGTCTGCCACCACTTCGTGGGAAACGAAATACCTCAAGTTAAAGCCAATGTGTTTTATTCGCATATCTGTGGCTATGACTTGGATCTAAATTGTGGTTATGGATAGTACGTACGCTCAGATTGCGAATCTAACATCATGAACGAAGATAAGGGGAAATGAGTTAGGCGTCCTTCCTCTTCCGTAACAACAAATATATTTTAGTTATTCTTTCTTATTCATCAGAAGTGAATAACGTTTTAGTAACACCAGATGATATTAACAGCTTGCCGGCGCGGGTTACCCGTGCGCTCAACGGCGTCGTATCGGGGACCGCGCGGCTCCTTGCGCCGTCAATTCGGATCCTTCCCCGGGCATGGATGTGTGTTAGGTTAGGTAGGTTGAAGTGGTTCTAGATCTAGGGGACTGATGACCTAAGCAGTTTGGTGGCATAGTTCTTAGAGCCATTTTTTGACCTTTGGCGTAAATTTGCTTTACATTAACGGCCGTATCTTTTGATCGCGTTGACATAGCTCACTTTTTTTACACCACCAAGGGACCGTATACCGTAGGAAGTGCGATACATTTCCGCTTATTATGTCCATCCTTATTCGAGGAAAACGTGTTTTAAGGGTTGGGTAGGAAGATAGACGGTCAAGGAAGTGAGACTAGTAGGGTTCCATTTTTACCGATTTACGTGACGAAATCCTAACAACGAAAATAGCTACCATAGTTACTGAAGATGAGGGCCGCATAGTAATTTCCGCCACTCTTTATTGGAAATGTTCAGTTGCACTCGATACATCTGCATATTAACCGTAGCTACGCTTTCAATCCAAATCACGTTTACAGGAATGCTTATAAAATCCATTTGCCTATACACGTGGTAATTCAGATCCCACTATTAATGCCACTGCGTTTTAGATGTGCGAGCATTCCCATTGCTAGCTACCTTACGGAACACGTCGACTAATGAACGCTTTCTGGCTGTGGCACGTCTAATGGAGAATTCGAAACATTGTAGAATACGTTTGGCATTTACGTCGGCGTTTATTTCCTGGGGTGGTGCAGAATTATCCTACTAAATTTACTCGCTAATAAGAGTTTTTTTGTTTTTTCGATAAACATCCCGAACAATTGTCACATAAGCGGTGACATAAAGATAGAAAATTCATGTTTTTGAGTCCAGAAAGCTCTATGCAACAGAAACTACAGATCATCTTGCCATTTTCATTCCGAAATTTCCGGCTTATTCATGTCTGGGATAATAATAGAGGGCTGTTTGCCTGAGTTGTCTGCTAACGTAGTGAAAAGTGTTTGCTACTGCAAGGGAGGTCTGGTTTGTTTTCGGTACTAATCTCGATGGAGGTAGATAGACGATCAGTAAAGGAATTTTAAGAAATTCTCGCGCCCCAATAGGTTTTATTGCTACCTTTATTCTGTATCGGCGCCTTGTGGATGTCGATATGAAACACTTGTAGAATTTCATACTTGTTACTGCCTACTTTTTCCGCTTCTGTCAATAACTGAATTGACTTAAGTGTGGCACCGAATGATTTTTAACTGCATTTCGTTATGAATCTTCACACATTGCTAAATTTGCACACTTTAATGGTAGTTCAGCAACGGTAATCCCGTATGACTGGTCTGAACGTTGACACAGACCATTTCGCGGCCGAATGCGCATAATATTTTGCTAATTCGTAACGATCTGGGGTACTTTGTCTTACTATAACAGTTATGTATCTCGAAAAGCTGAAATTCATTTTTATTAGTTCAGTTCATACTACGAGTAATTAGCGTTTCTTCTTTCATTTATGTCTTATATTTAGGTGTCGTGGTTAACACACTAATCAGCATTAATATAGTCTGACACATGATTGAAAATAGTCTGACAAATTTCGGATGGTTTTTCAATTTCATGCCTGTGCATAGTATGTTGGTAGCACTTCGTCGCCTTACCTGTTATGCTGTGTAGCAGACTTTAAAGCTGTACGGATCAGCATAACGAAAAGGCGAGGGGGTCTTGCTCGTTTTGTCCACGACTGTACATGTATCACATTGGAACAACCGAAATAAAATGTTCAAACGTACCTACGTTCTGTATTTTAATTTAAAAAACCTAGCTGTTATCAACTGTTCGTCTAAAATTGTGAGCCATATGTTTGGGACTATTACAGCGGCATCTATCACAAAGTGAAAAAAAGTGGTCCAGCTAAAACATTCATATTTCTTTACGTACTACACGAATATGTAATAAAAAATGGGGGTTCCTATTTTTAAAAAACGCAGTTGATACCCGTTTGACCTATGGCAGCGCCATCTAGCGGGCCAACCATAGCGCCGTCTGGTATCCCCCTTCAAGCTAGACAAGTTTCGGCTTTGTAGTTTTTTCGTTTGACGCTTATTTCGTTAGATATTTGGCCCGGTGACGATCAATGGACCACCCTGTATTCATAATGTGTTATTCTAAGTGTGTATTTCAAAGACACGTTGATGTTTGCTTATTGATGAATTTTCTCCCGCACGACCCAACTCCATCTCCTCAAATTTTACTGTGCGACAAACTCTTTGTAACTTGAACAACACGGTTTCTCGTACTTTTCTATCCGCAGCAATGGACATCTTTCCGTTTGCATGGCGCCATTCGTAAAACTTTTGTCATTACTTATTCGATCGTGCATTGCGTACACTGATGTGCAAAAAAACTGTGACTAGAGGTTCGCTGCTTGTTTCGAGTGGTTCAGTAAGATTAATTTAAACCAAAAGTTGGTTTAAAACCGTTTAAAGACAAGTTTAAATGATAAAATTAGATGTGCTGGGGAAAGTATAATATGATTACAATTTCTGGCGTTTGTATTCTAGATTTTACGTTGAGAATTTACAGTTATTGTGTAAATTAATTATTTTAAATCCAAGGCTCAGAGCACGAACAGAGAGAGAACACTTATTGATTCTGTTTCCAATATTCACACGGGCATTACACTGAGTATTAATATAACGAAAGGAAGGTATCTTCTGGTAGGACGTGTATACCTGCTAGGTCAGAACTGTATCTGTGATGCCACTGCATGGACATCAGTTTCTCTGTCCTACTTGGTGCCAACATGTTTTGGACTTTTGTGTTAATCCGACCCCGAGCGGACCAATTGTGTGCTGCGGCAGATGATGTTGGCTGTACATTTCAAATCCTGGGTACCAAAGTGCACAAAGGCTGCTTAGTGCACTGCCTTCGCCAATGGAAAAACGTGATTAATGGCATCCCATAGACCATTTTTCTCAAATAAAACCAGATCAACTCGAAATTCCGCTGGATTTGCAGCAAAAGTTCCAGAAGCAAGTTGAAACAAATTACTAAGTATTGTTAGATAGTTCATTACTTGAATTCCGTCATTTACAACAGGAGCTCCTCCCTTATACCGTGGGTACAGAGTGCTTGTTAAAGTATGGATCCTTTTGCACGTAAAGGCTTTCCTGCTTTTCACGACAGCTTTCATAGCTGATTTGTATACTGGAGAAAATATTTTACAATCTTTCAGGACTGTTTCTACGTTAGATGAAATAACAGCAAAAAAAGTATGATCTGCGTCTGCTCGGATTATAGCACCATTGATAATTTCAGTAACCGAGAAGCCTTTTCCAGTTTCTGGCATGTCTCATCCCCCAGCACGGCGGTCTTTACGGCCTTGTCAAACTGCGCATTAAGACAAAAAAATTGTGTCCACTGTAGCTTCCCCGTTCTTTAACAATCAATCATACCATATTGCTACAGAATCCCATCACGTCTCAGATCGAAGTTTGTGTGTGCCACTTACTGTAACGTGTTTATCTCTCTTTTTAGCCTCCAATATCACATTGGGAACATGACTGTACTCCAAAGATTTAGTTGTCGTTTTGGCTACACGTCATTAGTAGGCGGATGCTTTGCATTGTGCAGGCTGTACTGTTGGTATGTGGATATCATTAGTGTAAAGGCATGCAACCAGCATATACGAAGCATTAATAGGGTATCACTGAGCATTCTGGCCCCAAATTCGCCTTCCTGGAATCGAAATTTATTTCCTGGAACTCACTTCCCTCTCCTTTTCCTCCTCTCCTTCCTCCCCTTCTCATCCCCTTCCCACCATGGACAATGGCATTACGTGTGTGCATCGAAGCCATCGTGCTGTATGAAAATCGCTGTGGAGCTCCACCGCACCATTATATCGGCCAATAGAGAGCAAGATCCAGTCCCCTACTCCTCTAAAAATTTTAATTTTTGTAATTCGATTGCATGAGCATCATTATTTGATATTTGCACTTTGTAGTGACATGACCAGTATGAAACGCCGGCAGCAGCAGCAATCAGCTGAGAAGAAGATGACTGTTGTTGTTGTTGTTGTTGTTGTTGTTGTTGTGGTCTTCAGTCCAGAGAATGGTTTCATGCAGCTCTCAATGCTATTCTATACTGTGCAAGCTTCTTCATCTTCCAGTACCTACTGTAAACTACATCCTTCTGAATCTGCTTATTGTATTCATCTCTTGGTCTCCCTCTACGATTTTACCCCCCAGGTTGCCCTCCAGTACTAAATTGGTGATCCCTTGATGCCTCAGTACATGTCCTACCAACCGTTCCCTTCTTCTAATCAAGTTTTGTCACAAATTTCTCTTCTCCCCAATTCTATTCAGTACCTTCTCATTAGTTATGTGATCTATCAATCTAATCTTCAGCATTCTTCTGTAATACCACATTTCGAAAGCTTCTATTCTCTTCTTGTTTATAATATTTGTCGTCCACGTTTCACTTCCATATACGGCTATACTCCATACAAATACTTTCAGAAAGGACTTCCTGATACTTAAATCTATACTTGATGTTGACAAATTTCTCTTCTTCAGAAACGCTTTCCTTTCCATTGCCAGTCTACATTTTATATCCTCTCTGCTTCGGCCTTCATCACTTATTTTGCTTCCCAAGTTGCAAAACTTATCTACTATTTTCACTGCTTTATTTCCTAATCTAATTTCCTCAGCATCACCCGATTTAATTCGGCTACATTCCATTATCCTCGTTTTGCTTTTGTTGATGTTTATCTTATATCCTTCTTTCAAGACACTGCTCATTCCGTTCAACTGCTCTTCCAGGTCCTTTGCTGTTTCTGACAGAATCACAACATCATCGGTAAACCGCAAAGTTTTTATTTCTTCTCCATGGATTTCAATTCCTACTCCAAATTTTTCTTTTGTTTCATTTACCGCTTGCTCAGTATACAGATTAACATCGGGGATAGGTTACAACCCTGTCTCATTCCCTTCCCAACCACTGCTTCCCTTTCATGCCCCTCGACTCTTACAACTGCCCTCTGATTTCTGTACAAATTGTAAATAGCCTTTCGTTCCCTGTATTTGACCCATGCCACCTTCAGAATTTTAAAGAGAGTATTCCAGTCAAAATCGTCAAAAGCTTTCCCTAGGTCTACAAATGCTAGAAACGAAGGTTCGCCTTGCCTTAATCTGTCTGCCAATGTAAGTCGTAGGGTCAGTGTTTCCTCACGTGTTCCAACATTTCTACGGAATCCAAACTGATCTTCCCCGAGATCGGCTTCTACTAGTTTTTCCATTCGACTGTATAGAATTCGTGTTAGCATTTTGCAATCGTGATTTATTAAACTGATAGTTCGCTAATTTTCACCTCTATCAACACCTGCTTTCTTTGGGATTGGAATTATTATATTCTTCTTGAAGTCAGAGGGTCTTTCGCCTGTCTTATACATCTTGCTCACCAGATGGTAGAGTTTTGTCAGGGATGGCTCTCCCAAGGCTATCAGTAGTTCTAATGGAATAAGTGGCGCTAAATAATGAAATTAGAAAGCTAAAAATTGTTCAGAACGTATAAATATATGTCACAATCGAAAGTTACAAATCTCAACTTGATCAGAGTAATATTTTGGTGGAAATCGACGTTTTTACGAAAAACTGAACGCGCTAAATATTAGACTCAGAAAGATGAAAATTGGTGTGTAGCCTCAATTTGATATAAAAACCTTCTATGACTGGCACCAATTAGCTACCTCCATTAGTTTTCAAGTTATTTATAAAAAACAAATTTGGAACGAAAAGTCATTATTTATAATCAAATATCATTTGAATTTGTGATGGAAAGTTCTAATTACAGCACTTGATTACATTCATTAAATAATACATCTGGAGCAAGTTTAAAGACTTTATTGTAAACAACTACAGTTACAAGGAATCCTAAAGAGCCAGTTCAGCGGTCATGTTCTACTATCAGTTCCATTCTAAAAATTCTAGCCAGTAAAGTTTCAACGCAGTCGAACTAAAACCTTTTTCAGTAACTAAAGCAACCTTAACTCTAATCATAAAAAATTAAGAAGATTGTCAATTATTAAACTACAGAGATATTAATTAATTTGTGTCCGAGAAAGGGGCCAGTTAGATGTCGCTACCTGTGCCTGGAGCAAGTCATAGATGTTCCATTCGGCAGTCCGCTGCACCCACATCTAAACACAGCCAGAGGGGTAGTGAACAAGAGACACTTCGCACCGAGATATCGATCTGTCCGCGTCAGTCAAACGCGTGAGTGCGTTGCGCCTCGGATGAGATCACAGCCGGGCAGTTTCCAAAAGCGTTTACGGTACATCTACATCTACATTTATACTCAGCAAGCCACCCAACGGTGTGTGGCAGAGGGCAATTTACGTGCCACTGTCATTACCTCCCTTTCCTGTTCCAGTCGTGTATGGTTCGCGTGAAGAACCGCATTCGGGAGGACGACGGTTCAATCCCGTCTCCGGCCATCCTGATTTAGGTTTCCCGTGATTTCCCTAAATTGCTTCAGGCAAATGCCGGGATGGTTCCTTTCAAAGGGCACGGCCGATTTTCTTCCCCATCCTTCCCTCACCCGAGCTTGCGCTCCGTCTCTAATGACCTCGTTGTCGACGGGACGTTAAACACTAATCTCCTCCTCCTCCGCGTGAAGAACGACTGCCGGAAAGCCTCCGTACGCGCTCGAATCTCTCTAATTTTACATTCGTGATCTCCTCAGGAGGTACAAGTAGGGGGAAGCAATATATTCGATACCTCATCCAGAAACATACCCTCTCGAAACCTGGACAGCAAGCTACACCGCGATGCAGAGCGCCTCTCTTCCAGAGACTGCCACTTGAGTTTGCTAGACATCTCCGTAACGCTATCACGCTTACTAAATACACTCCTGGAAATTGAAATAAGAACACCGTGAATTCATTGTCCCAGGAAGGGGAAACTTTATTGACACATTCCTGGGGTCAGATACATCACATGATCACACTGACAGAACCACAGGCACATAGACACAGGCAACAGAGCATGCACAATGTCGGCACTAGTACAGTGTATATCCACCTTTCGCAGCAATGCAGGCTGCTATTCTCCCATGGAGACGATCGTAGAGATGCTGGATGTAGTCCTGTGGAACGGCTTGCCATGCCATTTCCACCTGGCGCCTCAGTTGGACCAGCGTTCGTGCTGGACGTGCAGACCGCGTGAGACGACGCTTCATCCAGTCCCAAACATGCTCAATGGGGGACAGATCCGGAGATCTTGCTGGCCAGGGTAGTTGACTTACACCTTCTAGAGCACGTTGGGTGGCACGGGATACATGCGGACGTGCATTGTCCTGTTGGAACAGCAAGTTCCCTTGCCGGTCTAGGAATGGTAGAACGATGGGTTCGATGACGGTTTGGATGTACCGTGCACTATTCAGTGTCCCCTCGACGATCACCAGTGGTGTACGGCCAGTGTAGGAGATCGCTCCCCACACCATGATGCCGGGTGTTGGCCCTGTGTGCCTCGGTCGTATGCAGTCCTGATTGTGGCGCTCACCTGCACGGCGCCAAACACGCATACGACCATCATTGGCACCAAGGCAGAAGCGACTCTCATCGCTGAAGACGACACGTCTCCATTCGTCCCTCCATTCACGCCTGTCGCGACACCACTGGAGGCGGGCTGCACGATGTTGTGGCGTGAGCGGAAGACGGCCTAACGATGTGCGGGACCGTAGCCCAGCTTCATGGAGACGGTTGCGAATGGTCCTCGCCGATACCCCAGGAGCAACAGTGTCCCTAATTTGCTGGGAAGTGGCGGTGCGGTCCCCTACGGCACTGCGTAGGATCCTACGGTCTTGGCGTGCATCCGTGCGTCGCTGCGGTCCGGTCCCAGGTCGACGGGCACGTGCACCTTCCGCCGACCACTGGCGACAACATCGATGTACTGTGGAGACCTCACGCCCCACGTGTTGAGCAATTCGGCGGTACGTCCACCCGGCCTCCCGCATGCCCACTATACGCCCTCGCTCGAAGTCCGTCAACTGCACATACGGTTCACGTCCACGCTGTCGCGGCATGCTACCAGTGTTAAAGACTGCGATGGAGCTCCGTATGCCACGGCAAACTGGCTGACACTGACGGCGGCGGTGCACAAATGCTGCGCAGCTAGCGCCATTCGACGGCCAACACCGCGCTTCCTGGTGTGTCCGCTGTGCCGTGCGTGTGATCATTGCTTGTACAGCCCTCTCGCAGTGTCCGGAGCAAGTATGGTGGGTCTGACACACCGGTGTCAATGTGTTCTTTTTTCCATTTCCAGGAGTGTAACTCTGTGACGAAACGCGCTGCTCTTCTTTGGATCTTCTCTACCTCCTCTGTCAACCCGACCTGGCACGGATCCTACACTGATGAGCAATACTCAAGCATAGGTCGAACGAGTGTTTTGTAAGCCACCTGATTTGTTGATGGATTACATTTTCTAAGGAATGAATCTCAACCTGGCTCCCGCCTTACCAACAATTAATGTTATGTGATCATTCCACTTCAAATCGTTCCGTACGCATACTCCCAGATGTTTTACAGAAGTAACTGCTACCAGAGTTTGTTCCGCTATCACGTAATCATACAATAAAGGATCCTTCTTTCTATGTAAAAGTAGGAAGTGTACTCGCGAGGACTGTGCACCGTCCTGGATCGCTTAGATTTCACTGAAGTAACTGTATATGTGCCACCCGTAATGTTGACAAAACCGCGTGTCAAGTGTCGAGATGACTTTCCACTTTTAAGGCTAGCAATAAACTTTTTTTAATTAGAAATCTAGGCGACAGACCATTTTACCTGGATTTTGCCGTAGGGGTCGCCTCTGAACTGTTAATAGTGCTGTTTCCATTAGGGAAGTTATCATTATTATTATTAGGAATATTGTTTTTGTGCGTGTGAACTTTTACTGAATATATCGATCAAGTAAAAGTCACTTTTATTTAGTCATTGTTCCTTATCTTACTGAGTAAATAGCATGTAGGAACATTTTCTTTGAGTGAGCACAATGAGTAATGTGGACTTGTGGACTGGATATTATGGACAGTATGTTCTCCATCGCTTCTTGGTTGACCGCAAAAATAGTTTTCAGACTCTTGTAAACAGTGAAGGTAAGTGTAAGGCACGAACAGAAAAAATAAATGTCTTTGCATAACAATGAATCGAAGTAAAGAGCTCTTAGATTATTTACCCGCCACCCCACGGCTGGAGTTGTCGTCCAGTGATGTCTCATACGTGCTCGCTTGGAGACAGATCTGGTGATCGAGTAGGTCAAGGCGACATGTCGACACTCTGTAGAGCATGTTGGGTTACAACAGCGGTATGGGGCTGGGTAGGGGGGGGGGGGGGGAGAAGGGGGCGTCATACTATTGGAAATCAACACCTGGAATGCTATACATGAATGGCGGCGCGGTAGAACCGACAGATTGAGGCACAGAATACGAAAAGAAATAGTCATGCCGGTCGGTGTGGCCGTGCGGTTCTAGGCGCTTCAGTTTGGAACCGCGTGATAGCTACGGTCGCAGGTTCGAATCGTGCCTCGGGCATGGATGTGTGTGATGTCCTTAGGTTAGTTAGATTTAAGTAGATCTAAGTTCTAGGGGACTGATGACCACAGATGTGCTCAGACCCATTTGAACCATTTTCTGAACCATTTTTAGAAATAGTCATACTGAGAAAAAACTTACACAGAACATAGGTAAAATGTAAAGAAAAGTAAGACTAACGAAATGTGAGTTGTATACGCTTTGTAAACATACAGCATCGTAGTAAAGAACTGTCAAAATATCTGACAAAAAAGTATATTTTTACGTTTCGCAACTACAAAAAGTATTATACTTACCAAGGTATGACAGAAAAAATTTACTGTAGATGCAATGTGGTCATCACTTCCAACTAAATGTAAACATAAAACAGTAATGATTTACGTATAGACAACCTTACCAATGTTACTTTCGCAGGTCACTTGATAATGGCTATAAGCCGAAACAGGTCTGTCGTGGAAAATATTAAAAATATGTTGCTGTATTGGAGCCAGTTTTGGAGGATTCTTATTCAGTATGTCTTATACTCACATGTACTATCTGCGGGCCCAATGGAATATAAAGTATTGACAATTTGTAACAGTTCTTTGTCACTGTGGTGCCAACTGCTGCTGCAGACGGGGTATGATGCGCCAGAGCCATACGCCAAACGCGATGCTCTTTCTTTTCGATAGTGCCACGTAGCTGTCTATAGTCCGGTCTTCTTGCGATCGTAAATTCTCGTGACCACCGTTCCCAGCAACCACGTACAGTGGCTACATTCCTGCAAAGTCTTTCCGCAATATCGCAGTAGGAACATCCAGCTTCTCCTAGTCCTATTCCACGACCTCGCTCAAACTCAGTTAGGTGTTGACAATGGCGTCTCTGTCGCCTTAGAGGCATTCATTACTAATTTCAACTTCCCATTTACGATCTCAGAGGTAACTGACGCCCACGACAGTTACAGCATGTACTTAGTGCAAAACTGATTTGCATCCTCAAAGTAGCGTTGCTAGCGTCACTCTTATGCGAATGACTTGATATCTGGATAGACATCATCTTTCACATGTAGAAACACGCCTACCTACTTCCGTTTATGTCGCACAACTCTTTCTTGGTGTAGTTATTTTTTATCTGTCAGTGTGTGTATACAGGATGTCCATTTTAACTCAAGACATTGAAATATCTCGAAAACTACACATCGGATCAAAAAAAGTTGTTATTCCAATTTGTTTGTCTAAGAAGGGGACACTCAGTGATAACACACTCGACGCCCCCCCCCCCCCTCCACCCTACCCCGTGCGTGGGTTGTGGGTCGCCAGCTTTGAAATCTTCAACGGGAACCCCAGTTTTTTATTGCAGGTTACGATTTTATGGCAAAATATACATACGTTTATCTGAAGCATTTTCTTCGTTCCGCCACAGATAGCGCTGTAGTCGAAGAATAGAGATGGGTACGCAATCGTAATTTGACGCACTACTCCATGGTCCTTGAATATCCTTGGTACGTGGGACCCCACCTCTAAGCTTATAAACTTAGAGGGTAGGACAGGTCAGTATTTCATAACATCTTATTGGAAACCCCCATTCGCAGCAGTGCATTCCTCCAACATATCGAACAGGGGACTACTCGACGCGCCACTGTAGCCATGGCTCGAGGCGAACACTAGTCTACTTTTCCAATTAGAGTAAGTATTCAAACGTAGTACCACAAACTTCGATACACTTAATAATCCGTTTCTCGAATGATGGTACGCAGGCCACATGCATATCTGCGGGAATGTCAAAACAAGCGTTTCTGATGCGTTTGACCATGTCTTCACGGCTTGTTGATACTTACTGGTACGCCTTACCTTTCAAATATCCCTACAGAAAGAAATCCTGTGACGCCAAATCCGCCGATCAAGCACGCCGATTAATATGGCGATCTCTGCTGATCCACCGACCAGTGCGAACACGGTCTAGCACCTCCCGTGCTTCAATTGAATAATACGCTGGCCAATGTTTCATGCTGAAACTACAATTTCCTGTTCCGAAAACGCCCGATATTTGCGTCCATTCAATGTGATGTCGACCAATCACGAACCAGTGAGTTTGTTTCCCGTGATGCCACACAATACGTTAACCGACCAAGGAAGTTGATGGTCAACTTACCGTAACCAATTACACTCCAGTAATGCATGTTATGCCGGTTAACGTTCCATTGGTTCAAATGGCTCTGAGCACTATGGGACTTAATTCCTAAGGTCATCAGTCCCCTAGAACTTAGAACTACTTGAACCTAACTAACCTAAGGACATCACACACATCCATGCCCGAGGCAGGATTCGAACCTGCGACCGTAGCGGTCGCGCGGTTCCAGACTGTAGCGCCTAGAACCGCTCGGCCATCCCGGCCGGCTAACGTTCCATTGTTTGTGAATGTAGATTCATCGGAAAGTAGCACCACGGCAAAGAACGTGGGGGTCGTGTCCATTCGTTGACGTGTTACAACGGTTCTGGGCACTACACATTGAAGTTTGAATAATTTGTTACACTTAGCTTAATTGAGTGGCCCAGAGACGTGGCTGGTCTCAGTGTTTGGCTACGTTTTTCGTCATAGGGTGCCAGCTCACTCCTGTCGTTAACTCAATGTTTTAGCTGAAATAAATGTAACAGAACAATGCTGGCAGGTATTGCGATGAAACTTAAATATTGAGTCACTCACGTTGATTCATAATTTGGACAAGTAGTTTATTTTTCTTCAGTATATTCACTAAACACTAAAATGCAGTCTGAGGGGCACTTACATAATGGCGGCCTTTAATAACGGATGCTACAACACTTCACTATAAAATTCATATGTCGCGATCACAGCACTCGACAGTCTGTTCACAATTCACAAAATACACTCTTGTCTGCTGCCCTAAACCACTATATTGCGCTCCACTTGAACGATTTCGAACGTCGCTACATAAGTACTTGTTCCCGAACGTGGGTACCATCAGATGCGCGGCACGACCGGCTCAGAACCAACTGTCCTGTCATCAAAGATGGCCGCCCTATCCAACCCTCGAAACGACTGTCTAACTCAAAACAATGTTTGACAAAAATTACGAATATTCTAAAACTAAACACAAAAAAACATATTATGTATAGAAAAATATGGAAATTTTCCGGGCAATGACAATTTAAAGTCCCATTTTTTGTATCTACCACCGTTTCTTCACAAATAATGTTCTTGTGGCGTGATTTTGCTTTTCCCGGTTTTTTTGATAGTAAACATAAATAAACAAATAAAAATACATACTTAATTACTCATCTACCTCTTTAAACTTTAGAATGCTGCCGCTAATTTCGTCTCTTTAAATTTATTTATTACCAAAAACACAGTTTCTCTCAGTCGAATCCCATATTCCGACCTCTCATTCAAAATTGGTACATGTTTTGCTAAATCGGTTATGATTCCTCGATGCAGCTCTACTAGCCGCATCCGTAGACACTTTGTTCATATTAGTCGGCCAAAGCAATGCCAAGATATTAGCTTTTGAACTTTCATGAATTTACAATTTTTAAACAACAATAACTTTTAAACTATTATATATAATTTAGCTTTACATATTTTTCTGTCCATGAGTGCCAACTCGCATCTCCATGTCACTCTTAGTTTTGGTTTTACTAATTTTTCTCTGGCATATAAATTTCTCTAAGCACCAAGCACAGCCATACGCGCCCCTACCGATCATCTGCTCGGGTTTTTGCAAGGCCGCGTAACGCTAGCCGTTCGCCACTGCCCCGTAGCAACCGCCGGCCACGTGCTCTGCGGCGGGAAACTGCCGCTCTAAACGCCAGCCAGCTTGTACGGTCACAATTACCCCCACTTGCTACTCCATAAACGCAGTGCATGGTGTAGCAAGTAGCACCAAACCCAATCTATGCCCTCAGAAACAAAATAATACACAAAAATAAACTCTACATACGATATCAGAAAAATTGAGATGAACAAGTCCTTATAATATCTTATTCGGCAGCACTTCCTACCCTAACTTAACTAAACTTACGCTAAATACATTTATCACCGTTTCCATAACGCTGATATGAGTGGCCAAATGTTCTGTGTAACAAAACAAAAGAATTAAAGGTGGCCCAGCAATTTTTCTTAAAGTCCTCTAAATATTGTCCTTTTTCTTCAATCTTTTTGTTCCCATGCACTATATTTCTTAGTGGCAATTACACAGCACGTCCAGTAAGCCCTACACCTTTTGTTGTCTTCTGTGGTGTGCCTGTGACCTGCCTCAGTGCTGCAGCTTAGACCTTGAAACGTTCCCTTTGAAAAATTAATGAATGACTGCGCTTAAACTGACACTCAATATTTTTAGCGCAACGCAATCTGACTTTCAAAAATCCCTACAAAAGAATGGCCCTGACTAACATTAACCCATACGTTTCACAAATCACTTACCTCACAAAAATCTTCGTTACTCAAACTACTGCAATACAGCGAGCGCCACTACTGCCAGACAAATAAAAGAATCAAACTACTGAAGGCCCTAACTACTGATAGGCACAGTTAGCAAAAGAAAGATTTTGATAGAGAACAAACAATGTATTTACCTTAATATTGTTCAAAAGTCATATTATATATATATCAGTTCATGACATCCAGTCTTACAAATTTACTCTTTCTTAATGAGACACGTCCAGATCGTCCGCTCTCAAAATTCCATCATCTCTCTCCCCACATCCACCACTGCTGGCGGCTCACCTCCAACTGCGCAACGCTACGCGCTGTTAACATCCAGCTGCCCAACACTACAATGGCAGACAACAATGCAAACCAGCCACAGACTGCACACAGCACAGCCAGTGATTTTCATACAGAGCGCTACGTGGCGTTACCAATATAAAAACCTAAACAGCCTACTTACAACCTCAGGCGCCGTTTCCCAAGTTCTTTTGCCAGTCAGCTAACCCGATTCTACCAGGAACAAACATAATTCCCCCGATCAATTTCCTATCAGCAAAGGCATCTGAGTACCAAGAACCGCTCGGTTACAAAGCCATTCCCTCTGGTATCCAGACTTGACAGACTTAAAGCCAAATTTCAGGGCGAAACCTGACACAAACATACAGATAGTAGTGTTACCAAGAAATACATGCTGGCTACAGAGTTTTCTTTGATCGCAATAATTTGTTCCATTCAAGAACAGAAACGGCCCAAAATCGTTGCAACTGTACAACATTGAGACAAGGTTTCTCTATCCAAAGTGAAACTAAGAAAATATGTGACCAGAATAGTACTCAAAAATTTATTATATGATAGGTTCCATGGTGGCTTCCAGGAGAAACCCTGTCTCCAGTTTTAACCCAAACAATACAGGGCTATTACAAATGATTGAAGCGATTTCATAAATTCACTGTAGCTCCATTCATTGACATATGGTCACGACACACTACAGATACGTAGAAAAACTCATAAAGTTTTGTTCGGCTGAAGCCGCACTTCAGGTTTCTGCCGCCAGAGCGCTCGAGAGCGCAGTGAGACAAAATGGCGACAGGAGCCGAGAAAGCGTATGTCGTGCTTGAAATGCACTCACATCAATCAGTCATAACAGTGCAACGACACTTCAGGACGAAGTTCAACAAAGATCCACCAACTGCTAACTCCATTCGGCGATGGTATGCGCAGTTTAAAGCTTCTGGATGCCTCTGTAAGGGGCGTGCAGTGAGCGAAGAAACGGTTGAACACGTGCGGGCAAGTTTCACGCGTAGCCCGCGGAAGTCGACGAATAAAGCAAGCAGGGAGCTAAACGTACCACAGCCGACGGCTTGGAAAATCTTACGGAAAAGGCTAAAGCAGAAGCCTTACCGTTTACAATTGCTACAAGCCCTGACACCCGATGACAAAGTCAAACGCTTTGAATTTTCGGCGCGGTTGCAACAGTTCATGGAAGAGGATGCGTTCAGTGCGAAACTTGTTTTCAGTCATGAAGCAACATTTTTTCTTAATGGTGAAGTGAACAGACACAATGTGCGAATCTGGGCGGTAGAGAATCCTCACGCATTCGTGCAGCAAATTCGTAATTCACCAAAAGTTAACGTGTTTTGTGCAATCTCAGGGTTTAAAGTTTACGGCCCCTTTTTCTTCTGCGAAAAAAACGTTACAGGGCACATGTATCTGGACATGCTGGAAAATTGGCTCATGCCACAACTGGAGACCGACAGCGCCGACTTCCTCTTTCAACAGGATGGTGCTCCACCGCACTTCCATCATGATGTTTGGCATTTCTTAAACAGGAGATTGGAAAACCGATGGATCGGTCGTGGTGGAGATCATGATCAGCAATTCATGTCATGGCCTCCACGCTCTCCCGACTTAACCCCATGCGATTTCTTTCTGTGGGGTTATGTGAAAGATTCAGTGTTTAAACCTCCTCTACCAAGAAACGTGCCAGAACTGTGAGCTCGCATCAACGATGCTTTCGAACTCATTGATGGGGACATGCTGCGCCGAGTGTGGGAGGAACTTGATTATCGGCTTGATGTCTGCCGAATCACTAAAGGGGCACATATCGAACGTTTGTGAATGCCTAAAAAAACTTTTTGAGTTTTTGTAGGTGTGTGCAAAGCATTGTCAAAATATCTCAAATAATAAATGTGGTGTCACAGCCAGACACCACACGTGCTAGGTGGTAGCTTAAATCGGCCGCGGTCCTGTAGTACATGTCGGACCCGCGTGTCGCCACTGTGTGATCGCAAACCTAGCGCCACCACAAGGCAGGTCTCGAGAGACTGACTCGAACTCAGCCCAGTTGTACGGACGACAGAGCTAGCGACTAGACGTACGAAGCCTTTCTCTCTCATTAGCCGAGAGACAGAATAGCCTTCAGCTAAGTTAATGGCTACGAACTAGCAAGGCGCCATTAGCCTTACAGTGATTGTAATTAAAGTCTCCTTTGTGCGATGTACCACAATGATTGATTAAAGATAAGTATTATACCAGCTACGTACTTTTCTTCATAGCATTAATTACGTATCCTGTTCCAGTACTTCACGCCCGTCTGCGTTAGTCTAGCGTGCCTTTTAAGCCACCTCTATCTACAAGGTGTTGGCCCAGCTGCCGACACATCAATAAACTTATTGTAGAGCTGTGAAATCGCTTCAATCATTTGTAATAACCCTGTAATCTAACTGCTGCTCAGTCACCAATGAAAATTACAGCACTACAAAATGAATAAAATCTAATATATAAAATACCTCACTGCTCAGGCGTATACAAATTACGATGCATATCATATGACAAATATTACACAGAGCAGGTTATTTCTCATCCGATTCAGGGAGCATGTACGCCCGACAAACAATACAGCTTTCGGTTCTCATCTACGTAGAAAGGAACATATGGTGAGTAACATAAATTCTACGTTGGAGGTACTACGTACCGAAAGGCCAGCACCTAGATGTCTTGGAAGAACTAGACATATTTAAGATTAAAGTTAAAGAGCCTAACGAAATACGCCGACGGAAAA
Source organism: Schistocerca nitens (assembly GCF_023898315.1). Lineage (NCBI taxonomy): Eukaryota > Metazoa > Arthropoda > Insecta > Orthoptera > Acrididae > Schistocerca > Schistocerca nitens. The sequence goes on from NC_064616.1 coordinate 369,925,964, forward strand.
AAATAGCAACACCAAAAAATAATTAATGTAGCGTAATGCAATTTTAGGAATACATTTGTCTAGGTAACATATTTAAGTGACTAACATTCCAAGATCACCGATTAATGTAAGCGCGAGATAAGCTAATGTACATGTGAAATGCTGGTACATTAACAACCAGTGTAACCAGCAGAATGTTGAGTGCGCGTATGCAAGCATGCAAACGTGCGTGCACTGGGTTGTACAGGTGCCGGATGTCAGTTTGTGGGATGGAGTGCCATGTCTGTTGCACTTTGTCGGTCAATTCAAGGCTGGTTAAGGCTGTTTGTGGATGACGCTGGAGTTGTCGTCCGATTATGTCCCATACGTGCTCGATTCGAGACAGATCTGGTGATTCAGAGAGCCGAGGCAACATGTTGACGTTCTGTAGAATGTGTTAGGTTACAACAGCGTTATGTGGGCCAGCGTTATCCTATTGGAAAACACCCCTTGGAATTCTGCTCATGAATGGGAGCACAACAGGTCGAATCACGAGATTGACGTAGAGTTTTGCAGTCAGGGTGCGTGGGATACCCACGAGAGTGCTCCTGCTGTCATATGAAATCATACCCAGATCATAACTCCAGGCTTAGGCCCAGTGTGTCTTCCTCAACTGACCTCCTCCTAGCCAACACACGGTCATCACTGGCATCGAGGCAGAACCAGATTCCATCAGAAAACATAACAGATCCCCACCTTGCCCTTCAATGCGCTCTAGTTTGATACCACTGAAGTTGCAAATGGTGTTGCTTTGCGGTCAGTGGAATGCGCACTACAGGGCGTCCGGCTCCGAGCTGTCCTTCAAGTAACCGATTTGTACCAGTTCGTTGAGTCACTGTGGAGTCAACTGCTGCTCAACCTGCTGCTGCGGATGCAGTACGATGCGCCAGAGCCACACGGCGAGCGTTATGGTCTTCCCCTCGGTAGTACCACGTGACCATCCGGAGCGAAGTCTTTTTGCGACCGTACATTTTCGCGACCACCGCCGCCACAGTCACAAGTGACATTCCTGCCAGGTCACTCTGCAGTATCGCAGAAGGAACATCCAGTTTCTCGTAGCCTTATCATCCTGTTACACAACATTGTTCAAACTCACTGAGATGTTGATACCGACGTCTTTGTCGCCTTAAAGGCATTCTTGACTAACACCAACTCACCACGGCCACTCTCAAAGGTAAATAACGCTCAAGATCTTTACAGCGTGTACCGGGTCATCAAAAAGTCAGTATAAATTTGAAAACTTAATAAACCACGGAATAATGTAGATAGAGAGGTAAAAATTGACACACATGCTTGGAATGACATGGGGTTTTATTAGAACAAAAAAAAACGAAGTTCACAAAATGTCCGAAAGATGGCGCTGGACTGCTTCCGTGACGGGCGAGAGGTACGCCGATATGTTACAGAATCGCATCATCCCCAGCCTGGCTGATAAACGTACGATGTTTATGCAGGATGCCGCTCCACCCCATATTGCTAGACGCGTGACAGATCTCTTGCACGCGTCGTTTGGTGGTGATCGTGTGCTCAGCCGCCACTTTCGTCATGCTTGGCCTCCCAGGTCCCCAGACCTCAGTCCGTGCGATTATTGGCTTTGGGGTTACCTGAAGTCGCAAGTGTATCGTGATCGACCGACATCTCTAGGGATGCTGAAAGACAACATCCGACGCCAATGCCTCACCATAACTCCGGACATGCTTTACAGTGCTGTTCACAACATTATTCCTCGACTACAGCTATTATTGAGGAATGTTGGTGGACATATTGAGCATTTCCTGTAAAGAACATCATCTTTGCTTTGTCTTACATTGTTATGCTAATTATTGCTATTCTGATCTGATGAAGCGCCATCTGTCGGACATTATTTGAAGTTTTGTATTTTTTTGGTTCTAATAAAACCCCATGTCATTCCAAGCATGTGTGTCAATTTGTACCTCTCTATCTACATTATTCCGTGATTTATTCAGTTTTCAAATTTATACTGATTTTTGATCACCCAGTATTTAAAGGAAACCTGATCTGCATCCTCATAGTGGCGCTAATAGTGCCACTCTTACGCATCTGGCACGAAATTTGAATAGATATTATTTCTCAGATGGAGAAACACGCCTACATGTTGGTTCCACGAGGGTGATATTATATCTCTGATCTGGGACACATTTCTAGATCACTGCAGTAAATCACATAATCTGCTTAACCTTTTAGCGTCCTTGGGTTATCATTTTAATACTACTGACCCTAACGTTTTATTATCACGGATGATATAAAACGTGTCTGTGTTTGGAAGGATGACTTGTCTGCTCCAGAATTTAATGTGGCCCATGTCCATTCGACAACGCTCTCACGCATCATAGACTTACATATGTTTAAAAATGATCCAACTTTCCACCTTTACGACCTGGTGACGATCGAACATAACTACATATTATTAGGGATTTAGTGTATGTTATCACACTGCTGTATGGCATATTACGTTTCTTATGTGAACGTCATAGTTTCTTGTTTTACTCCATTGTGACTCTAATTTACTGCAGTTCTGATTTAACAATATTTTACGCAGTTTTATGTCTATATACTTTGTGCCGGCCGCTGTGGCCGAGCAAATCAAGGTGCTTCAGTCCGGAACTGCACTGCTGCTACGGCCGCAGGTTCGAATCCTGCCTCGGGCGTGGATGTGTGTACTGTCCTTAGGTTAGTTAGGTTTAAGTAGTTCTAAGTCTATGGGACTGATGACCTCAGATGTTAAGTCCCATCGTGTTTAGAGTCATTTTTTTATGCTTTTTACTGTTTGCACAGCGCTTCCCCCAAGGTACCTGTTTGTTTCTGTCAAATACACAAACGTACAGACCCTACAGTATAAGTGCTATCATTACCCTTCTTTTATATTTTTTTATATTTTAGTATGGTTTACTGTTCAGTTTATGTTTGATGCACAGGAAGAACCAACCTACGCCTACATCTTTTTGTATAATATGGGACACCACACCCGTATTATACACACGCCATATATCAGACTATATTTTCTTTTAATTAGTTTGTATTGTAGTTGATTCGCCGTAAGTTCTTACCCTGTTGCCGTTTTTCGTAGTTTTAGGGTACGTCGAGTATGGTGTCACGGTATTGGAAGTACTTTATTTTATATTTCATAACGTTTTATTAATGTAGACTGTTCAATACATGATAATATTTAATTTTACCAATGATTTCCGTAAAATGTATTTTCGTTATAGTAAAGAACTCCCAAACCTATGACGCACACCGCCACTAGCGGCCTTCGCTGCAGAGACCGCTTAGCACCAGTTTACGATTTGACATACAGCGATGTTCATGGGTGGACGCTGAATTGTATCTTGCAACGGTTATATGTTTTGTAACCAGTAACTTGTATACACGTCTTGTTGTAATGCGAGACTTATGTACAGTCGTGCTCAAAAGTATCCGAACGACCTGAATTGCATTTCGCCCGATTCGCATGCAACCCTCATAAAGCAGCTGTCTAGCAGGTCCTCTAATCGCTCCTTGGTACAGGCATTTGACTATTGAAAATGGTTCCAACAAGTCACCACTAGAAAACTCTGCTCTGCATCGCAATACCTCAAGATGTAAAGTAATACCACGATACTACAAATATCAGGGAACACCTTATCACAGATAAGACTGTCCTTAAGGTTTGTAAGCGCACATTTATTGCAATAAATGACATACCTGAAATGTTACTACTCTCGTTATTACGTCAGATAGGTAATGCACGTAGTAAGTTCGTCGTATTCATGATTTCCTCTTCAAAGCAACATACCATACTTTTTATTTAACACAAAATGACATTAAAAATTTACGTTATTCACGAGCAGCTAGTTGAGAATATGTATGAACTTCAAATGACACGACGAACCGTCTCGTTGTGCATATGGATTCAAAACCAGGTCATGCAGACTAAGATTTCGTGACTGACGGAAAATTAACAGTCATTCCTGACTAGGCATACAGAGAGTGATATACCTCGATTTTACACAGTATCAGTTAGCAAATATCAACTTTAGATTACATAACGTAAACATTTTTAACGGACACGAATTCCTACCCAGCATATATTGTTCCTGTTAACGAACAACGAGAGATGTTAAATATTGATTCTTCGCAAGTAACTTACTTGAAATGCCGTGAGGTAAAGCTTTGTGTTGGACAGGGATTCGAACCCAGAACCTAATCGGATTGATATCGAAGCACAATCAACTGTGATATATCGGATTTTCTCGGCAGTAGCTAGATGTTGTAACTGAAAGGACGAGACGTAACATTACTGTTTTCCTTCCCAGGACTCCAACCCGGCACCTATCGCTGTTATATTCTAGAAAAAACGAACGTTAAATATGGGTTTGTTACACCAGCAGCGACATGTGAACATTTTCAACTTAGCAATAATATGACAAAGAGTTCAGTGCTGACTTGGAATTGAACCCCACACATACCGTTGTTGACTACACACAAAGAGACGTCAGCTACCGAATTTTTCTCCACCAGCAGCTCGGAATAACATCCTTGAACGTACAGTGCTCTCGCAAATAGTTATGTGTGTAACTGGGAGTCAAAAACGTCAGATATCGATAATGTTGCCAACGAATGAAAATGCATTACAAATCAAAATTATTATCCACCAGCAGATAAGTGTTCTCATGCTAGAGCTTGATAATACATAATGAAAACTTTAGTGCCGGGACAGGATTCGAACTCATTCACGCGCAATATGTGGAGATGTTGAGGAATCTGCAGTTTTGAACAAACAACAAATTGTAGTCGAGCTGTATTGTCACGAAGGGATCAAATTTCGCGTTAAGGGCGGCCTGAGTTGCATTCCCAGTTCAGAACCAATTTTTTTTAATACAAAAGCTAAAATGAAAGATGGAATAAGTGTCCTGTGACCCTACATAGCGTTTGTTTCGTCACTAGAAATAAATAACTAGCATAAGAAAGGTTACTGGTGACAAAAGTTTCTATATGTCGCCACTCCTGACTTTATTGTGGTTCATCCTAACGTCTACTTGGTAGAGAAGGAATATCATGTTTAATGTGAATTTCAGACCACAATGCCATTATACCTTCTTCACTTGGCGTAGCCAGAAGAGAACAGAATCTGTCTCTCCCTATTAAAAATCATCGGCAGAATTTGGAACCGAACCCAGACCGTCATCATACTAACCTATCATCCAGCCAACAGACCACCAAATCCTCTTCCCTGAGCCTCATTTTTCTATCATAACACAGCTTCGGCACACTCGATGAGAATTCTGACACACAGGCTCCCTGTAGTGGTTTGCAGCATGTTGAGTACATTCATTTACTTGGTTGACCGAATCGCCATGAACCAGCTGCCTCAGCTACCCAGTGCATACATTCGACTCTATTTTGTAATCACCGAAATTAAATCACGTAACTGCCACCTACACAGAACTTCCAAAAGTGTAGGATGCAGAAATATAAATAGGAAGTGTTCCATTCCATTTGAGCTACTCAATTGCGCTATCTGTTTGTTGAAAACGTCGTGCAGTACAAAAGAAAAGCTGTAACTGTCTGTTTCTCAGCAGTCTAGATCCTGCCATATGCATTATCTCACAGCACTGTGAGATACTGAAGTTCTGGAGGAACTGTTGTTGACTTCTGGAGTTGCTGTAGCTACATGACTGCTAGCAGGATAATGGTAAGTGTCGCACAGAGTAGATAAGACATTGCGAGTTCTATTACATTCGCTGCTACATTTTTAAAACGCAATTGTGCTGTCTGCTGAAGTTATCAATTTAATGGAACTTTGAACATAATTCCTTTCATTTCTCAACCCAAAATAGCCGCATCTGGAAAAAGGGCTAACTTCTCCGACGTTTTGTTCTTTTCTGGTTTAATAAATGGCCAGGCAGCAGATTCATCTCGAAGCTTTTGTATTGTGTATGGAGAGAGCGCATCGTGCCCAAATAGTCAGAAAAGAATTTTCTACATTAGCTGTCGTCTGGTAGTGGCATTATAAACTGCATGTGCATTGTCAGCCTGTTATAGATAACATAAGAGAATTCGCATACATCGTTGATGATTAATTTCTCTTCATGTTCAGTATTGTTTTAACAACACTTAAAGAAACGTTACGAAAATTTTGCTCTGTATTATAAGAAATGAAATAAAACTACCCACGATAACCTTACAGCGAAAGTCTGTTTTAATAAAACTGAGTGTCTGTACAAAAGTGTGCCTCTATCGGCACGAATTCGTGAGATACTACTCACTTAGATTTCGATTGGGTCCGTGTTTAATTGGTATACTGTGTCACACTCAACAAGTATGCAAATGTGGCATTTCATAAATAAAGTTATATATTCCTAGAAACTCAAAATTTGCTTGTTTGCAGCGGAAAGAGGTGTTACCTGTTGCGCAGCATTGTTAGATTTTCACCATTGCACTATGAGCTGAAAGTATTTTCTTGCGATTTCCTTATCGATGTTTGATCTGACTGCTTGTAGCTCTTTCACAGAGTGGATAAAAACGTTTCACTCAGTGAGACTGGAACTGCGAACCATAACAGACGCTTTTTCAGAGATCACCATGTCCCCACAGAGCTAGCGAGGATGCATGTATTGTGCTTTTCTCTCACGAGGTCAATAGTAGCTAGAACTCGTAAACCGCTACTTAAAGGACGGGATTAGTTGCGATTTCCACGTGCAACGACTTTCCTGGGCTGAAAATCGTAAATTTACAATCTTTTGTTGCACATAAAGCGATAATAACACAGATTATTCAGTGGAAATGACAAGAAAAATCAAGTGAACTTTGAGACTTAATTCCGAGCACACCAGGAAGTAACTCGTCGATCACAGAGTTGACAAACATACCTTGCCTTGTTGCCAAATCTCAGTTACAGTACCAGCAGGAAGAGGACGAACCAATGTGATTCTACAGCGAGCTGGGAAGTGACCATAGCTGGCGTCTCAAAGACGCGGATGCTACGGCCTGGAATACGTAATGCGTCTGATTCGCATTTCTGTAACTAGGTTTAGGGACTGGAGCGTAGTACTTATGATGCTCAGAACTAACCGTAAACTAGGCATCATTAATCAGTGACCCTCATAGTTGTTTTTATATTTCTTTTGTAACTGTACTCAAAACTAAGAAGCTCATTCACAGACGTTTTCGTGCCGCGACGATAGTCGAACACACCAAACAAATAAAAAAAAAAAGAATGTGTGTGTGTGTGTGTGTGTGTGTGTGTGTGTGAGAGAGAGAGAGAGAGAGAGAGAGAGAGAGAGAGAGAGAGCGATAAAAATAAAAAAGGATGAGAGAGAGGGTAAAAAAATGTTGTAAAGAAATTGAATGCTGTATGCTGTTATGTAAAGAAATCTTTCATTAAAATGACACGTTCCACATCATTACGAAATGTCGTATTCATGATCTATGGAACAAATATTAATCTAATCTAATCATATTATATTGCTGACTAGCCGCGAAGAGTCATGAAATCCCGAAATTTTCGCCAATTTCAGTAACCAAATCTAAACTTGAAAATAAAAGACGACAGTTTTTGTAATAAATCGGGACTCCTATCACGAACCTTTCATCCTGTTAACTAACCACGAATGATGTCTGATATACCTCCATTCAGAAGTAACAAAGTGTGTATGCACTTAAATATGAAGCACATGATGTGAAGTTCTGTGACGGAGATACGAATGCAACACATATTCGGATTGTTAACTAAGTAAAGTCAAATATTACGTATCGGTTTCTCTTACCAGCTGCTAGGTGTTTGAATCTAAATAAGGATACAAATTTTGGTGCCTGAGCGCCAATGGAACCGCACTCCTATCGTTCTCTTATTTCGTCCACGAATATAGCTTAACTATCAGTTGCTTACTCACCAACAGTAAGATGTGTGCGTGTTTGACCAGAAATTGTTGGCAACACATGAACAAACATTAAAAATGCACGTTAATTTTCACTAGCAGGCCGGTGTGCACGTGATAGGGCTTGAAATTAAATTTTGAATATTTTTGTCCTGGATCAGGATTCGAACCCACATACTTATCTTTGCAGGAGACCTAGAGAAGATTGCAGTCTTGGAAAAAGGAACGAAGTGGTTGAACTATACTGTTCTGAGAGATTCAGATCCTCGAAAGAGGAGATACGAACTCAATTCGAATCACAGTCCAGCACCAAAAGCTCCGTTCCTTTAAATGGCTATCGGTTCATCAAATAAAATAAAATTTTCTAATGTAAGTAAGTTTACTGGCGACAGTATTTCTGTTTACCATGACGTCCACCTATGTAATTTCCCAACGCAAACCGGCTCTGCCCAGTTGTAAATGAAGGAACGTGATGTTTAATGCGGATTCTGGATTATAACGTCTTTCTCTTGAGGTTACCAGAGGTAAAGTAAATCAGTTTGTGCCTCTTAAAAGAAAATGCCTGAACCCACACATTGCACTTGTGATAGTTCGTTCCACCAGACCATTGTGGCCACATTTCCCAGCCCCAGGAGTTTGCTGTAACGGATGATGTGCTCAGCTTACAAAATTAGTCACGGTGGAAAAAATGCGAGTCTTGATGTGAAGAGATTTTGAAATTTTCACTAATTCAGGAAATTTCTTAGTTCAAGAAAATCCACTGTGAAGTGTGAAGTACCGGATAATTCGATTATTACCGTCATTATTACTATCATTTTCTTCATACCGCTGCTGGAACACATGTGCTTGAAGATCATTTAAGGCCTTTTGGTCATTATAGAAGTAGTTGCCCAAGAACAGGTTCTTTCCCTGTCGACGGAATCCTTTTCATGTTAATATCAAACATCAGCAATTTCTCGTAGATTACATTAAAACTAATGTAATTAATTAAGACGTTACTTGCTAAAACGCGCTGCCTTTCTTCATTTACTTGCGCCTAGAAATGGCTGTCGAATACTGCCATACCAAAAGCCAAGGGATGTTACTGCCTTCCGAGATACGTCGCTGTCAGTTCTTCCATATGATTTGGTCGTCGTGACCTGTTTCAAGTTGTGTATAACAAAGAATGTTTTAGAAAATCAATTGTTTTCCTTTGCAATAAACAGAAAGATATTCATTCTAAGCTATCCAAGTTCATAATTTTCGCAATATTAGTTCAAATTTAATATTCGCTTCTATAATGTAGGAAAGTATTTCACAGTTGGAAAAGCCGCATCCGACTCATTGTCCTTACACTTAGTCGCTGACCATAAATTCAATCTCAGAGGGACACCAGTTTAAGCAACCTAATGTAGCGAAGACAGTATGCCAGTGCCCTTTCTCACCGGAAACTATGCAATTCACTCATTGGGCTCCATATGAACACTGTAACAGTAATTTCTATGTGTATGCAATGCATACGGATTGTAAAATTCAGTGGTGCTCTCTCTTCCACTACTGTATACAATCTGCCTGATCTAAATGGGCCCTTTATCATGACAGGCCCTGGGCGGTGCAACATCATACTGACAACAGTAATGTGCTTATACTGACAACCTCACTGAGATTTCTTGGCCGACCATCTGCCTCTGAACACCGCATCTGTGTGAGTTCTTTGGGACCCATTTGCTGCCTACCGGCGGGGGCTGAGTCACTGTTCTGCCTCGCCTTCTGCCAACAATGTCTGCTCCACTCCTCACTCTCGAAGGTGTAAAAGCTTTAATTTTGTTTAGTGGTGACCCATAAAGTCTGTCTATGACTTGTGTTTCACACTCGATAGCAATGGAGGCACAAAACCGTTTTTCTTTGATGAGTATTTTATTACACTAGTATGCAATACATCAATGTGGCATAGAATTAATTTCGTTGTTTCTGATCCAGTGCGCTATAATTAAAGTGTCACATCCAGTTCTTTTTTCCTTTCACAGGAGATTCTTCAAATACGGTAATTTATTTTTGTCATGGATTCATATTAGCGAAGGCACAGAGAGTAAATGCAGTGGAATGTGTTTGGTTTCTTTCTTTGATTCCATATGGTAAATGGATGTCAAACATTGTGTCAATACTTTTCAGAACCTGCTCTATAGCTACTAAGGCAAATTGCTTGTTTTGCGGTCTATACATTAATTAATGAAGAAATGAACACTGTTGAAAAGTGATATTTGAAATATTCAGTTGGATTTAAAGTGACAAAATTGCCCATATTTGAAGCTATCCAGAGAAATAGTAAGTTGCTAGAGCCGCTGTTAGCAAATGTCTGCAGAGAGTTCCTAATTGCTACTGTGGAAATTTAGAATAGAGGACCTGTAGTAACCAAGAGGTTCATTTCCTTCATACTTACCACCCTGGCATGTGAGTCTTAAGTGAAGAACAAGATTCAAATTCGTATCGTTGACGGTCGATTCCAATTTCTTCAGAGACGCTTCAGGCGTTGGCCCCTATCACCCATACTACCCCCAAAAACCTATGAAGCCTAAAAACAAAAACAAAGCTAGTGCCACCGCCACTTTCATCCTAAAGCTAACAAGGACGGCCGTTCGCCACCACATCAGGTTCCGCCAACGTACAAAAATTAAATGTGTCTCTGAACTTTGTATGAAAAAATAAAATAAAAGGAGGAAGGAAAGGGTATAATACTATATTATATTTTATTTGTTGTTCATTTTGTTCTTATTTTGTTCTTGTGTATTTATTTGGATTCGAACGCAGGTCTCCTGCCCACTTTTTTTAATCGTTTTTTATTAATATAGATATCAATGTAAGAACAGTCATAGTTAATCAAGCCTGGAAAACTAAAACAGAATGAAGACGCCATCGAAGATATGAAACATGTTATTGTTGTTGTGGTCTTCAGTCCTGAGACTGGTTTGATGCAGCTCTCCATGCTACTCTATCCTGTGCAAGCTTCTTCATCTCCCAGTACCTACTGAAACCTACATCCTTCTGAATCTGCTTAGTGTATTCATCTCTTGGTCTCCCTCTACGATTTTTACCCTCCACGCTGCCCTCCAATACTAAATTGGTGATCCCTTGATGCCTCAGAACATGTCCTACCAACCGATCACTTCTTCTGGTCAAGTTGTGCCACAAACTTCTCTTCTCCCCAATCCCATTCAGTACTTCCTCATTAGTTATGTGATCTACCCATCTAATCTTCAGCATTCTTCTGTAGCACCACATTTCGAAAGCTTCTATTCTCTTCTTGTCCAAACTATTTATCGTCCATGTTTCACTTCCATACATGGCTACACTCCATACAAATACTTTCAGAAATGACTTCCTAACACTTAAATCTACACTCGATGTTAACAAATTTCTCTTCTTCAGAAACGCTTTCTTTGCCATTGCCAGTCTACATTTTATATCCTCTCTACTTCGACCATCATCAGTTATTTTGCTCCCCAAATAGCAAAACTCCTTTACTACTTTAAGTGTCTCATTTCCTAATCTAATTCCCTCAGCATCACCCGACTTAATTCGACTACATTTCATTATCCTCGTTTTGCTTTTGTTGATGTTCATCTTATATCCTCCTTTCAAGACACTGTCCATTCCATTCAACTGCTCTTCCAAGTCCTTTGCTGTCTCTGACAGAACATAAATAAAGACAGAAACTCTGACAGAAACATAAATAACATGAAAAGAAAGCTACCACGCCGTAGTGAGGCTTCCCAGCCACTTTGCCCACTGATAAAGATTGTTCAATATATGCTCGTTTGCAGTTCGTTCTGACCTCATCTGCCACTGCCTGGAACATTCCAACTGCACGGCGGGCTGTGAAAGGCACTTCATAGGTAGTTTGCGAAGCACTGTCGATATCTGGAATGCCCGGAAATAGCATGATGTCTTTCTTGCAAATAGAGCGAGAAGTCAAGGAAATTCTTGTGTCCGTCACGACAGAGGTAATGGACGGCATTTCCACGTATCCAGGTGACAGAGTTGGTTCGAGTCTTGGGGTAAAATGTCTCATCCGGAAACAATAACGTGCGTGCAGATATATGCTCAGGCCTAACTCGCAAGTGATAAGCCAGCATTTGCCGCACTACGTGCCAAAACGGTTCCGCCTCTCCACAGCTGAGGCGGTGCTCGTCATAATTTACTGTATTACAACCCACACAATTGGGAGATTCTGCCATGTGGATATTGTAGAGACGTTCTTCCGTCACCAGCTTCCCATTAACTTCTACGTACCATTGGGAAACAACATCGGAATCAAGCATGGCATCGTGTACAGTCTTCCACACCACGCGCCACCGTACGTCAGGATATTTTAGTTCGACCACATTTAGGGGGCGGCGTTGCAGCATGTAATGATATAGGCGTCGAGTTGTGGCCATTGGTGGTGTCGTGAGCGCGACACTGCAATAACTTTGTTCTAAATAGAAACGTCCTATATAAAAGAGGGGCGCTGGGATGTCCTGTAGTGGCACCGGCGCTCTTAGTGAAGCAGGTCGTAGAACCGTCAGAAGCAGACTCGTGAGGCTCGTAGGACAACGGCGCAGCAGACATAAATGTGAGCTAACATAGAGGGCAATGGCCCTATCATGGACGTTAACTAGGCCGAGACCACCTTTTTCCTTGGGGAGGGTAAGAGATACCTATATGATCTTCAGTAACATACCAGCGGTGACGAAGTATCCCAGCACTGCCATAATGCTACGAGCCAAGGGCTTCTGAATGGGTAGCGTTTGGGCGACATGCGGTATGCGGGACGCAAGGTATACATTGGCATAATACGCCCGCTGAACGATGTTGAGGGATCGCAAGCGCCCTAATTTGGTTAAGAAGGCGTCGATAATTGAGCGTCGTCGGGTGTCGCATGTCGTTCACGAAATCTAAGCCCAAGCAGCGTACAGTATCACTGAAGCGTAAGGGGGCAATGTGTTCCTGCGGTAGCCCAATCCCGATGCTCAAGGCGACGTCAACGTTGATTTGGCTACCAGAAGCTGTACTGTAGGTTGCAATCCAGTCCAAAGCCGCGGCCATGTCGTCAGCTCCACGTATGACGATCATCAAATCCTCCGCATATGCGGTGCAACGATAGATGGAGCCGCCGAACTGTATCCCAGTGAGTCTGTCTCGGAGACCACACAACAAAGGTTCTAAGGCCAATGCAAATAACAATGTTGATAATGGACATCCCTGTCGTACTGATCGGCGGATCGGCATGGGTGCCGTCAGTCTTCCATTAACAAAAACTCGAGAAGTTGCACCATGTAGTAGGCGTGTCAACACCGTGACAAAGCGGTCGGGGTATTCCATGCGCCGTAGAACGGCCGTGAGGAAAGTGTGGCCCACACGGTCAAAAGCCTGGCTAAAGTCGATAGACGCGAGGGCTGCCGGCAAACGTCTCACCCGTGCAAGGGAGATAAGATCTCTGTAACGACATAACGCAGTTCTATTGTTGTTGGGTCCCCCCAAGGACTTCTGATCGCCGGACAAGACGTGCAATAGTGTGCCGCGAATACGTTCTGATAGCAGCCTCGAAAAGATATTGAAGTCGCTGTTCAATAATTTTAAGGGACGATAATCGCGGACATGATTCCGTCCCTTCGGCTTATGAATGGGGACAATCAGACCTTCCAAGAATGGTGCAGGCAATGTTATACCCGGGGACATCAATTCCTGGCAAATTTCAATCAAACACGGTAGCAACAGTTGTTTAAAGGCTCGATAGAACTCTAATGGTAATCCATCGATTCATGGTGATTTATGGGGAGCACCTTTACCAATGGCGTCGAGCACTTCCTCTTCTGTCACTTCTCCCAGTAAAGTCGGGACCATGTCTGGTGGAACTGTACCGTGGACATGTGGTGAAACGGTGTCTACCGTCGCCATATCAGGGAGCACTGCTGAATAAAGTTGAGTGTAATGCCCATAGAAAGCTTCTGCTATATCTGCTTGTTCTACCACGTGTCGACCGTCGTCCGTTATCATGTAGGTTACCAGTGCCCCACGGCGCCTCCTGCGTTCTAGGAGCACGTGGTGCATAGATGGCCTTTCTGATTGTATCATGTCTGGAGCACGCGACCGTATAACAGCGCCTTGTAAATGATGGCGTGCTAGGGAGACGAGCTGCGCTTTCGCGCGATTGACTGATCTGCCTGTCAGGTGAGGGCTCCATAGCAAGACATTCCCGTAGGACGGTGTAATAAAAGTTTTCCGTGCTCCTCCTCCATGCCGCTGCTTCCCGGCCGTAAGCCATGAAGGTGCGCCTAAGAGCAGGCTTCGCACATTCAATCCACCAACTGAGGGTCGATCGGTAACGACCACGACGCTGTAAGGACGCGTTCCACGACTCTTCGACAGCACCTTTACATGCCGGCTCGTCCAGATGGGCGACGTTCAGTTTCCAGGGGGGCCTACTGCGCCACACACGTGCAGGTTGGAGGGCAATGGTGCAAATATAGGCTGTGTGGTCGGTGAATGCAGTGGGCCAGAGCTCTGCTCCTCTCGTCGCCGCCGAAAGGGTGCTTGTGACGTAAATCCTGTCTAACCGACTTGATGAATGGCTTGTATAATGGGTGTAACCAGGAGCTGGGCCATGGATGTGGCGCCATGTGTCAATCAGGTGGAGGTCACGCACTAGCATTTCCAATTCCGCACTATGGACGTGATGTGGCTGCTGATCAGACGGAGATAATGTACAGTTAAAATCTCCTCCGATCACCATATCGTCTATGCGGCCCATAAATAGACGCGTAATATCTTCCGAAAAAAAGCGGGCCCGATCTCTCCGTCTCCCTGATCCTGAAGGGGCATATACATTGATGAGTCGTACACCGTTGACAGTTACTGCCATGGCTCTTGCACTCGGTAAGTACAGTACGTCCGTAGCCGCCAAACCGTCCCGTAGCAGAACAACCACACCACAATCGGTAAAAGAGGCGTGGGAGATGTGGGCGGTATATCCGTAGAAGTCAGGGAAACTAGCGACACATACTTCCTGTAAGAGGGCCACGTCGATGTCCGCCGCATCAAGCATGCGTTGTAGCATTGTCAGTTTGTGTGGTGCCATTATCGCGTTGATATTGATTGTGGCAAGGCGAAAGGTGTGCTGCCTAGCCTCTTCACCTAGGGTAGACGCCATGTCAATCAAAGCTAACCGCAAGAGATGCCGGACCCACCAAACCCGTTACAAATTATGAGTCTTTCACGCTAGGAGTGGCATCCCCAATGCCGCCCCCTCCCCTGTCACCCGTGCCCTCTTCAGGAAGTTCCTCAACATCGTCCGACCACAGTGGGTGCAACACGATGCTGTGTAGCTGATCGGCACCTAAATCTCTCTCACGTACGTCGTATTTGGTAGAGGTAGACGGAGCGCCATCCATCGACGCGACCTGCCGCGTTTGTTGTGCAAGAAGTAACTGGGCACTCGTAGTATGGGCAAGTGAACCGTCTACACCACGTAGATCCTCAGCAGGCGCAGCATCCATGCCATCTGATGAGATGTCACCTTCTTGACCGGACGTGTGTAGGAGGCAATCGTCAGAAGGGGTCCGCCGACGTCGCCGACGTCGCTTGGTCATTTTAACATAAACCACGCTCGCCGTTATAGAAAAATGTATTCCGACGACAGTCGCCGGATCTAAACGTAGATCGTCGCGTATGAACTGTTCTATTTCATAGGCTCGAGGACACGCGTGATCTGGTTGAAAAGTAATTTTGATCGTATCGTGGCGCCATGTGTGTGCCATAGTCGCACTGAACTTCGAACAAATACAAATCGCGCCGCGAGAAGGTAAACACAAGCAAGCGCTCATGGTCGCGTACGGCGGGGCGCAGCGGACGTCCTCGCCCCACCGCAGCCGAAAGCAGACTGTACTGTAACTGAGATTTGGCAACAAGGCAAGGTATGTTTGGCAACTCTGTGATCGACGAGTTACTTCCTGGTGTGCTCGGAATTGAGCCTCAAAGTTCACTTGATTTTTCTTGTCATTTCCATTGAATAATCTGAGTTATTATCACTTTAGGTGCAACAAAAGATTGTAAATTTACGATTTTCAGCCCAGGAAAGTCGTTGCACGTGGAAATCGCAACTAATATCGTCCTTTAAATAGCGGTTTACGAGTTCTAGCTGCTATTGACCTCGTGAGAGGAAGGCACAACACATGCAGCCTCGCCAGCTCTGTGGGGAGGTGGTGACCTCTGAAAAAGCGTCTGTTATGGTTCGCAGTTCCAGTCTCACTGGATTAAACGTTTTTATCCACTCTGTGAAAGAGCTACAAGCAGTCAGATCAAACATCGATAATGAAATCGCAAGAAAATACTTTCAGCTCATAGTGCAATGGTGAAAATCTAACAATGCTGCGCAACAGGTAACACATCTTTCCGCTGCTAACAAGCAAATTTTGAGTTTCTAGGAATACATATCTTTATTTATGAAATGCCACATTTGCATACCTGTTGAGTATGACACAGCATACCAATTAAACACGGACCCAATCGAAATCTAAGTGAGTAGTATCTTACTAATTCGTGCTGATAGAGGCACACTTGTGTACAGATACTCAGTTTTATTAAAACAGACTTTCGCTGTAAGGTTATCGTGGGTAGTTTTGGCTCTGAGCGCTATGGGACTTAACATCTATGGTCATCAGTACCCTAGAACTTAGAACTACTTAAATCTAACTAACCTAAGGACATCACACAACACCCAGTCATCACGCGGCAGAGAAAATCCCTGACCCCGCCGGGAATCAAACCCGGGAACCCGGGCGTGGGAAGCGACAACGCTACCGCATGACCACGAGCAGCGGACGTGGGTAGTTTTATTTCATTTCTTATAATACAGAGCAAAATTTTCGTAAGGTTTCTTTTAGTGTTGTTAAAACAATACTGAACATGAAGAGAAATTAATCATCAACGATGTATGCGAATTGTCGTATGTTATCTATAACAGTCTGACAATGCACATGCAGTTTATAATGCCACTACCAGACGACAGCTAATGTAGAAAATTGTTTTCTGACTATTTGGGCACGATGCGCTCTCCCCATACATAATAAAAAAGCTTCGAGATGAAACTGCTGCCTGGCCATTTATTAAACCTGAAAAGAACAAAACGTCGGAGAAGTTAGCCCTTTTTCCAGATGCGGCTATTTTGGGTTGAGAAATGAAGGGAATTATGTTCAAAGTTCCATAAAATTGATAACTTCAGCAGACAGCACAATTGCGTTTTAAAAATGTAGCAGCGAATGTAATAGAACTCGCAATGTCTTATCTACTCTTTGCGACACTTACCATTATCCTGCTAGCAGTCATGTAGCTACAGCAACTCCAGAAGTCAACAACAGTTCCTCCAGAACTTCAGTATCCCACAGTGCTGTGAGATAATGCATATGGCAGGATCTAGACTGCTGAGAAACAGACAGTTACAGCTTTTCTTTTGCACTGCACGAAGTTTTCAACAAACAGATAGCGCAATAGAGTAGCTCAAATGGAATGGAACACTTCCTATTTATATTTCTGCATCCTACACTTTTGGAAGTTCTGTGTAGGTGGCAGTTACGTGATTTTATTTCGGTGATTACAAAATAGAGTCGAATGTACGCACTGGGTAGCTGAGGCAGCTGGTTCATGGCGATTGGCCGGCCGGTGTGGCCGTGCGGTTAAAGGCGCTTCAGTCTGGAACAGCGTGACCGCTACGGTCGCAGGTTCGAATCCTGCCTCGGGCATGGATGTGTGTGATGTCCTTAGGATAGTTAGGTTTAATTAGTTCTAAGTTCTAGGCGACTGATGACCTCAGAAGTTAAGTCGCATAGTGCTCAGAGCCATTTGAACCATCATGGCGATTCGGTCAACCAAGTAAATGAATGTACTCAACATGCTGCAAACCACTACAGGGAGCCTGTGTGTCAGAATTCTCATCGAGTGTGCCGAAGCTGTGTTATGATAGAAAAATGAGGCTCAGGGAAGAGGATTTGGTGGTCTGTTGGCTGGATGATAGGTTAGTATGATGACGGTCTGGGTTCGATTCCAAATTCTGCTGATGATTTTTAATAGGGAGAGACAGATTCTATTCTCTTCTGGCTACGCCAAGTGAAGAAGGTATAATGGCATTGTGGTCTGAAATTCACATTAAACATGATATTCCTTCTCTACCAAGTAGACGTTAGGATGAACCACAATAAAGTCAGGAGTGGCGACATATAGAAACTTTTATCACCAATAACCTTTCTTATGCTAGTTATTTATTTCTAGTGACGAAACAAACGCTATGTAGGGTCACAGAACACTTATTCCATCTTTCATTTTAGCTTTTGTATTAAAAAAATTGGCTCTGAGCTGGGAATGCAACTGAGACCGCCCTTAACGCGGAATTTGATCCCTTCGTGACAATACAGCTCGACTACAATTTGTTGTTTGTTCAAAACTGCATATTCCTCAACATCTCCACATATTGCGCGTGAATGGGCGAATTCTGTCCCGGCACTAAAGTTTTCATTATGTATTATCAAGCTCTAGCATGAGAACACCTATCTGCTGGTGGATAATAATTTTGATTTGTAATGCATTTTCATTCGTTGTCAACACTAACGATATCTGACGTTTTTTACTCCCAGTTAGACACATAATTATTTGCGAGAGCACTGTAAGTTCAAGGATGTTATTCCGAGCTGCTGGTGGAGAAAAATTCGGTAGCTGACGTCTCTTTGTGTGTAGTCAACAACGACATGTGTGGGGTTCGATTCCCAGTCAACACTGAACTCTTCGTCATATTATTGCTAGTTCAAAAATGCTCACATGTCGCTGCTGGTGTAACAAACCCATATTTAACGTTCGTTTTTTCTAGAATATAACACGATGGATGCCGGGTTGGAGTCCTGGGAAGGAAAACAGTAATGGTTCGTCTCGTCCTTTCAGTTAAAAATCTAGCTACTGCCAAGAAAATCTGATATATCACAGTTGATTGTGCTTCGATAACAATCCTATTAGGTTCTGGGTTCGAATCCCTGTCCTATTCAAAGCTTTACCTCACGGCATTTCAAGTAAGCTACTTGCGAAGAATCAATATTTAACATCTCTCGTAGTTCGTTAACAGGAACAATAGATGCTGGGTAGGAATTCGTGCCCGTTAAAAATGTTTACGTTATGTAATTTGAAGTTGATATTTGCTAACTGATACTGTGTAAAATCGAGGTATATCACTCTCCGTATGCCTAGTCAGCAATAACTGTTAGTTTCCGTCAGTCAAGAAATCTTAGTCTGCATGACCTGGTTTTGAATCCATATGCAGAACGAGACGGTTCGTCGTGTCATTTGAAGTTCATAAATATTCTCAACTAGCTGCTAGTGAATAACGTAAATTTTTAATGTAATTTTTTGTTAAATAACGAGTATGGTATGTTGCTTTGAAGAGGAAATCATGAATATGACGAACTTACTACGTGCATTACCTATCTGACGTAATAACGAGAGTGGTAACATTTCAGGTATGTCATTTATTGCAATAATTGTGAGCTTATAAGCCGTAACGGCAGTCTTATGTGTGATAAGGTGTTCCCTGATATTTGTAGTATCGTGGTATTACTTTACATCTTGAGGTATTGCGATACAGAGCAGAGTTTTCTAGTGGTGACTTGTTGGAACCATTTTCAATAGTCAAACGACTGTACCAAGGAGCGATTAGAGGACCTGCTAGACAGCTGCTTTATGAGGGTTGCATGCGAATCAGGCGAAATGCAATTCAGGTCGTTCGGATACTTTTGAGCACGACTGTACATGGCCTACTATCTACCTTCGAGCAGATTTGGAATTTTGTTAAGCCTTCCTTGCTATGTATCGTAACATCCACATTATTTTGTTCTTCAGGATGATTTTATAATGGACAAGCCGTTTGAAACTAGTCATCAATAATAAAACAAAACTTCCTACGCAACTTAAGCGCGTTGCTCAATTTATTGTTCTCATTTATTTATTACGATGATCTTTTCTTCCTATGTAAGTTGACGTCAATAAAATATTATTGCATTCAGAGGAGAAAGTTGATGATCGAAATTTCGTAAAAAGATCTCACCGTAACGAAAAGGCGTGTGTTTTAAAGATTGCCATCCCAATTCGCTTATCATTTCCGTGACACTCTCGCCCCTGTTTCGTGATAATACAGGGCCGATAAACGCTTCCTTGGAGAACGCCAAATATCACCTCTGTTTTACTCGATGGCTTTCCGTCTGTTAATACGAACTGCCACCTCTCTGACAGGAAATCACGAATCCAGTGATACAACTGAGGTGATACTCTTTAGGCACGCAATTAAATTAGAAATCACTTGTGAGAAACGGTGTCAAAAGCTATCTGGAAAACTAGAAATGTGGAATCAGTTTGACATCTTCTGTCGATAGAACTAATGCGATTGTACGAATAAAGAGCTAGTAGTATTTCACAAGAACGATGTTTTTTGAATCTGTGCTGTGTGTCAATAGACTGTTACCTTCAAGGTAATTCATATGTTCGAACATTGTACGTGTTCCAAAATCCTATTGCAAACCGACGTCTGTCATATGGATCTGTAAGGCTCCGTCCGAACAGAACTCTCTCGCAAAATTTTCCCAGCTATTTATATTATTTAATTT
This sequence comes from Schistocerca nitens, assembly GCF_023898315.1. Lineage (NCBI taxonomy): Eukaryota > Metazoa > Arthropoda > Insecta > Orthoptera > Acrididae > Schistocerca > Schistocerca nitens. Next base: position 369,946,515 of record NC_064616.1, read on the forward strand.
ACTTTTTGTGGCCTTTATGGGATCTATCGCATCGGTCTGCTGACTTGCGCATACAAAATTTTTCATATCACAGTTCCTTAAAGAATACGATAAATAGCGGTAAATGATTTCAATGTATCTAATACCATTTGGAGTAACATTACGGCCTAAGAACTAAGAGCAGTAACATTATCGATAGTGCTATTACTGCTAATTATATTATTAACAACACTAATAACATAATAATAATAATAATCATAAGCGTAACAGCATAAGATACAAAATGCACTTCTCCTCTCTATCACATAATTTACTGCCATCTGTTAAAGTGTACTATTCCTCGATAAAATACTGAAGAAATTGTTGATTGAGGTTGCTATACATGCCACAGTAAAGAGACAGATACGAGGCCTGTTCAGAAAGTAAGCTCCGATTGATTGCCAAATTGAAACCACAGTGAACATCAGAAATGTTTTACTTGTAACAATTAGCTACACCTTTCAGCTACTTCTCTACGTAGTCGCCGTTCTGACTTAGACTTTTGTCATAGCGTTGTACCAACTTTTCAATAGCCTCATCATAGAAGGCAGCCGCCAGTGCTTTCCGCCAATTCTCCACGCTGGCCTACACCTCGTTGTCTGTGTCAAAATGTTGTCTTCAAAGACAGCGGTTCATGTGACCAGAGATGAAACCCAGGGGGAGACAATTGCGGACTGTATTGTGGATAATCTCACATTTCCATTTGAAAACTATGCAGGAGCGTCTTCATTGCCCCTGCAGAATGCGGCTGAGAATTGTCTTGAAGAAGAAACAGCACGACAGTTATGTAATGTTAGCTGCATAGCTTCAGGCGAAATTTCTCACCGGGCCCTCGTACTTGGCGGCAGACACTATTTTCTAGACATCTTTACGCACTCACTGCGAGACACTACCCAACACATCTGTGCAAAGCTTTATCGGATTTTCATAGTCGTTTCCATTTCGCGACCGATCGGAGCTTACTTTCTGAACGCCCCTCGTATATCAGAATCATATTACCTATTTTATCAAGATTGGTATTACTCATGCTCACCGTGCTATAAGTACGCGTAGGGATACAATTCTTTCAGAAGTATTTACGGAAGGGTCGTGGCCTCATCTGATAGCCCTGATGCTACCTCAAGCTGCATGATGCTTTCGTGTATATATAGATCCTTAGACACAAAAAGAGCCACACGAAGAAATTATCCGAATGGGACGAAACTCGGTAGATGTGATGTACATGTACAGACAAATCGAGCAAGTCAGTAACTCGCTCAGCCACCTCTGGCCCTCTGGCATTGATTGATAGATTTGTGTGTCTCTCTGAGGGATATCGTGCCACATTCTCTCAGATTGGCGCGTTAGATCATAAGAATCCCGAGTTGGTTGGAGAGCACTACTCATAATGCTCCGACTTTGATGGCCAAGGCAGGGTTTACAAACAGAGACAAGCAGTAGAAACTCCGCTATGTACAGGCGGGCATTGCCTTGCTGAAATGGAAGCCCAGGAGGGTTTACCATAAAGACGTCAAAACGGGGCGTAAAGTATCGTCGACGTGCCGCTGTACTGTAATAGAGCCATGGATGACAATCAAATGGAGTGGAATGGCACTGCAGACCATCATTCCTCGTTGTCAGGCAGTATGGCGCGCAACAATCAGGCTGCGCTGACCACCGTTGACCTCTGTACACAAACAAGTCCGTTTGCAGTAGTGTCGAGCGCATTCGTCCTGGAATCTCATTGACTGGAGTAGAACTGTCTTGAGTGATGAGTTCAGATTCGGATTGAGTCCCGGTAACCAGTGAAGACGCCCCAGACAACGGTGGGATACCACCCTGACTATTGTCTGCTAGGAGCAAATTGGGACGCCTATAGCATGTGTTAAGTGATATGGCAACAGCGCAACACGCACATCGTGCACGTGCTGGTAGGACCTGCACATATTGATAAGTGTAGACACTGTTTACCCACTCTAGTTGGCGACGAACTGCGCTGACAGAATCGAGGCGCATATCCTGCAATCTTTCTCAAACGATTTTAAAGAAACTATTAGGTAAAAATAGTTGATTTTTACGTTACTTGTAGTTTTGTGTGACAACTTCATGGTGAAGTACCCATTATCTCGCTGATGGTCATATTTATTATTATTATTATTCACGTTTGGGCCCTACTGGACCACGCGAAGTACAATCACGGGGCATTCAGTTATTTTCTTTTAGACTTTCTCTCTGCCCAAATTGTTTTCATTCTCTCGGAATGAGCTCTTTTCCTTTCATCAGACCATGTGGTTCCAGTTTTCTTTGGTTTTTCAGCTTGACCAACTACCCAGTCATGAATTTTTTGCCTAAATAATTTTCTGTTTTGAATTTCATCTTGTTTTATATCTGCCTCTTTCATGTCCTCTTTTATAGCAGCAATCCATTTTATTGTCTCAAATTTAGCTTTACTTCGATTTTCGTAGAATTCCACTACTTGTTTAGTTAGTCTGGTAGCATCCATTCTCTTAATATGCCCATAAAATTTTAATCTGCGTTTTTTCATATCTGAATATATGCTGGTGTATTGTTGAATTTCACTATTTGCTCTTAGCCTGTATGTTCCTTCTTCAGTATATTTTGGACCTAGAATTTTTCTGATTACTTTTCTTTCTCTTTTTTGGATTTCTTGAATGTCCTTTTTTCTGTTTAAAATTAGCGTTTCAGCCCCATAAAGGCACTCTGGTTTTATGACCGTGTTGTAATGTCTCAATTTAGAGTACCTCGAGAGACATTTTTTGTTGTAGATGTCTTTTGTAAGTCTAAAAGCTGTCTCCATCTTTTGACAACGAATTTCATTTCCAATTTTTTCTAGACCAGTCTCTGAGATTGTTTCACCTAAATATTTGAATTGCGAAACTCTTTTGATTTTTCCATACTTAGTTTCCAAAAGTTTGGGTGCCAGTTTGTTGCTAGTCATATACTGTGTTTTTTCAAATGAGATTTGGAGACCTACTCTTTCTGCTGTTTCTTTAAGGATTTCTATTTGTTTCTGAGCAATTTGGATGTCCTGCGTTAGAATAACCAAGTCGTCTGCAAAGGCCAAACAGTCTATTCGAATATTTGTTCGTCCTAATTTCACTGGTTGGTCAATTTTGAACTCCAATTTTCGTTCGCGCCACTCTTGTATTACTTTTTCTAGAACGCAGTTAAATAGCAACGGAGAGAGTCCATCACCTTGCCTCACGCCTGTTTTTATTTCAAAGGATTCTGAAATTTCTCCTCTGAACTTTACTTTTGATTTTGTACCAGTTAGCGTGTCTCTGATAATTGCCGTGGTTTTAGGATCCAGGCCTTGTTCTTTCACAATTTGGAAAAGAGATTCACGATCCACTGAGTCATAAGCCTTTCTAAAATCTATATTTATTGTAATATTATAATTTAAGTAATACACTGCACGGAAATCGAAAAGTTTGCAGTGAAAAATAGGGGTCGCTATGATATTATGTTTGGTGCATATAGCATATTGTGCTACGTATGGAATTCAGCTGACATATTAAATTTTTTTTTAGACTTTGGAGGAGGTCTCTATCTGTCTCCCATCTCGAGAAAAAGGATGGTATGTAGCGTGTTCACTCTTGATCGCACATGGGTGAGAATGAAATAATTATAACATCCCTTATATCTCCTAAACCGGTAGAGATATCGAAACGACATTTTGGTGAACGATAGCGCACAAGCAGCAGAGTATTTTGCCAGATCATTAACACATGGAACTTTCTAATTTATAGCGATATAGCAGAAGCTATAGTTTCTATCTAATTTTTTTTCTTGTTATCCAGTACTGTAACTTTTAAGTGTTATCGTCAGCTGGTGAAAAGACGGTTTCCTAGTATGTAAATAAACATGAAATTTCTTCTCTTATTTCACAGCAAACCGAGACAATAAGGTTTCCCGTAAGCTATTGTACTGACCTCTCTGACAGCCAATTTCTTGTTACTGAGACACTCTGTTTCAGGGTTCTGTTGCAATAGCTACTGCAAGGTGCGTTTGTGCAAATTATACTGAGTTTTGGGCAAAAGAAGTACCATTAACAACAAGAGAAGTGTAGTCGTTATTCATAAATGATGATGGTTCTTCGAATGAGAAAAAGTTAACAAGCAACACAAAAATAAATCGCTAATTCTGTTGCAGTTTTGGCGGAATCCCGATAACCCAACGCAGTTTTAATAGTGAACGACTGGAATGGAAACCTGACAATGGATTTTCCTCCTTTTCTTCGTCTGAGCGTTTTGAAAATACTTGAGCATGTCCTTCAGGCGTAGTGACTTGCAGATCCCAGAAGCCGGTTACTCACCTACGGCCTGTCATACTGACAATGTGTGATTTGGGAATAAAAGACCTATTATTGAGAAAAGTAAACAAATGATCGATGGGACAGGATGATGGTCAATGTACTGTCAGCAGCTGAGACTGGCGCGCGCGACAGAAATGCAGAAGCTGGTGTGCCTTGTTGCCTTGTGAAGGGCAGAGTTCACGTCGTTCGAAAAACGTTGTCATCAGTGTAGGCCTGTCTTTGTCAGCAATACATTTAGTAAATTAAATATATTAAATCACCACACTCTTTCAGGATACTCATACTTTTAGAATAATACTGATCACATTCTTCATTTGCGTAGTTTGTTGTGTAATTAATTTATTGATGCTGATACCGTGTATGCAACCACTGAAATACTTTTTCTCGTCACTACGCACCAGTTAAAACATTGTCATTCATGGGCGTTTCTAGACTGCTTCCATCTTACAATGAAAATATGTCTGCATGTATGTAGTATAATGTCTCTTGTTACATCCATATCCAAGTTATCACAGTGAAACTTATATACTTCAGATCTTGGACGCCTTTTAGCGGAAGCACGAAGGGGGTACACCTGTGGAAATCCCACTTTTCGATTTTCATAATAGATCGCACAGCTGCGCCAGCATAATACACAGCACGTAGACAACCTTGTTTCACTGTGAAATATTCAAAATTTCCTGCCCAGCTTCTAGATCACATGATTTCATAATATTACTTCCTATTTCACTTCCCCTCACGATGAATCGTCTGCCCCTTCTTGCAGTCTGAAATTGTGGGGGCAGAAGGTGCGACCCCAGTGGCTAATGGCTCACCAGTCACTGAATTGTACGTCGTTCTGACAAAAAATAACATTAAAGAAACAAAACAGCAAAACTATACAGGTGCAAATTACTGAAAAATGTTATGTATTAATGAAAAAAGATTTGAGAGCTGAAATGGCAAAAAGCGGAACACTAATCAATGATAATAAAGTTCAGTAATATTGCAATACTTTTCGGACAGCCAACACTACCACTGTCCACATGCACGGTGCCGAAGGAAGCCGAAGGAAGCATATGGGAGGACTGCTTTCGCGCTCCCCACATCACGTTATCCGTAGTGCTAACGTGGCGAAAGGGCCGCGCGGGATTAGCCGAGCGGTCTGAGTCGCTGCAGTCATTGACTGTGCAGCTGGTCCCGGCGGAGGTTCGAGTTCTCCCTCGGACATGTGTGTGTGTGTGTGTGTGTGTTTGTCCTTAGGATAATTTAGGTTAAGTAGTGTGTAAGCTTAGGCACTGATGACCTTAGCAGTTAAGTCCCATAAGATGTCACACATCTTGTGGCGAAAGGAACTGTGAACTGTGCCGCAACCACAACGCCACGCGACCTGGCGCAGCCGCGTATCGCGCCGCCATAGCGTCGCATCCCAGTTTGCGCGGTCGCACATGGGTGAGTTGTCCGAGGCGCGACATCTGCTTGAGGCAGGCAGCGACATATACCCCCCGCCACTCCCCTCCCCTCCCCTCCCCTCCCCGCCACAACCCCCTAAGCCGCGAAAGGGGCTGCCTGCTTGCTCAGCTATAAAGCGAAGCGGCCGAGATTTCGTCAGCAGCCGCCACTGTTTCCCACAGCGGGCCAGGAGCAGCCGCGGCGCCAGCAGGCTGTCGGCAACGCGTGGGAGAGAAGCGTGGCAGAATTGGATTTGTCTTAGATCTAATTAGATACTTTATAACAAGAAGAAGAGGATGACACGATAATATTATTGTCTCTCCAAAACAGTTGGGAGGAGAAGGAGATTATTAGTATTTCTGTGGCACATGACAGTGAAAGTCGTTATAAAATTTTGAGTAACACGCATCTTAAACGACGGCACCAAACTGAGACTTCATTTTAGGTTAATTTGAGCATATTTTGCAACTTTCAGAAAAAAGTGCAACCTGTTCAAGAAATCTATCAATGTAACTGACAAACTCGAAGTGACGGTAATTTCCTTCTTCGCTAAAAACATTAATTTTTTTTCTCTTTGTCACAGTTGTAATGCTTTAACAACTCGTTAACTTATCACACATCGTGGAAAGTTAATAGCGAATGTTTCTAGACGGTAACTGACCCTTTCCTGTTACATGCTGTCATATTTTCCCTATAAGGTGAAGACAGTGAAACATTTGGAAAATAGCTATTTATTAACACTCTTGCATATTGTTTTGGTAATAACTCCTGCATAGCACTGAATCACTCTGATAAAAGTCTTATTAACTCTCCCACCAACGACAGGTTTACAGCAACGAAGAGAAAGAATTTAATTTAAATAGTATTCATTAAACGGCAAGCTGCTTTTAAAAAACTTACTAAAAATTTCACATACTTTAACTATATATTAAAAGGTAATACACTACTGGCCATTAAAATTGCTACACCACGAAGATGACTTGCTGCAGACGCGAAATTTAACCGACAGGAAGAAGATGTCGTCATATGCAAATGATTAGCTTTTCAGAGCAATCCCACAAGGTTGCCGCCGGTGGCGACACCTACAACGTGCTGACATGGGGAAAGTTTCCAACCGATTTCTCAGCCGGCCGAGTTGGCCGAGCGGTTCTAGGCGCTAAAGTCTGGAACCGCGCGACCGCTACGGTCGCAGATTCGAATCCTGCCTCGGGCATGGATGTCTGTGATGTCCTTAGGTTAATTAGGTTTAAGTGGTTCTAAGTTATAGGGGACTGATGAGCTCAGCAGTTTAGTCCTATAGTGCTCAGAGCCATTTGAACCATTTTTTGAACCGATTTCCCATACAAAAACAGCAGTTGACCGTCATTGCCTGGTTAAACGTTGTTGTGATGCCTCGTGTAAGGAGGAGAAATGAGTACCATCACGTTTCCGACTTTGATAAAGGTGGGAGTGTAGCCTATCGCGATTGCGGTTTATCGCATCGCGACATTGGTGCTCGCGTTGGTCGAGCTCCAATGACTGTTAGCAGAATACGGAATCGGTGGGTTCAGGAGGGTAATACGAAACGCCGTGCTGGATCCCAACGACCTATTATCACTAGCAGTCGTGATGACAGGCATCTTATCCGCATGGCTGTAACGGATCGTGCAGCCACGGTTCGATCCCTGAGTCAACAGATGGGGACGTTTGCAAGACAACAACCATCTGCACGAACAGTTCGACGACCTTTGCAGCAGCATGGACTATCAGCTCGGAGACCATGGCTGCGGTTACCCTTGACGCTGCATCACAGACAGGAGCGCCTGCGATGGTGTACTCAACGACGAACCTGGCTGCACGAATGGCAAAACGTCATTTTTTCGGATGAATCCAGGTTCTGTTTACAGCATCATGATGGTCGCATCCGTGTTTGGCGACATCGCGGTGAACGCACATTGGAAGCGTGTATTCGTCATCGCAATACTGGCGTATCGCCCGGCGTGATGGTATAGGGTGCGATTGGTTACACGTCTCGGGCACCTCTTGTTCGCATTGACGGCACTTTGAACAGTGGACGTTACATTTCAGATGTGTTACGACCCGTGGCTCTACCCTTCATTCGATCCCTGCGAAACCCTACATTTCAGTAGGATAATGCACGACCGCATGTTGCAGGTCCTGTACGGGCCTTTCTGGATACAGAAAATGTTCGACTGCTGCCCTTTCCAGCACATTCTCCAGATCTGTCACCAATTGAAAACGTCAGGTCTATGGTGGCCGAGCAACTGGCTCGTCACAATACGCCAGTCACTACTCTCGATGAACTGTGGTATCGTGTTGAAGCTGCATGGGCAGCTGTACCTGTATATGCCATCCAAGCTCTGTTTGACTCAATGACCAGGCGTACCAAGGCCGTTATTACGGCCAGAGGTGGTTATTCTGGGTACTGATTTCTCAGGATCTATGCACCCAAATTGCGTGAAAATGTAATCACATTTCAGTTCTAGTATAATATATTTGTCCAATGAATACCCGTTTATCATCTGCATTTCTTCTTGGTGTAGCAATTTTAATGGCCAGTAGTGAATATCATGCCCCTAAGATCACCAGTCTAAATTGATATCAGCCTTTTCTGACATACTCTTAAACGTCTCATTGATGACGTTTATATCCATATTCCAAATACTTTTTTGACTCAACTAAAATAGTGGGGTGGAGTGTTCTCATAGCCATACCCATGCTCAGTAGAAACTAATTTGCAGCATATTTCTTTGTACGCGCCTCTAGGAATATTCAATTCTTCGGATGCTTTCTCCCTTTCAGTCTGTATTTTTTTCGGACGACAGATATATCTTGTTCGCAACACTCACCTGCTTGCTCGTACGTAAAATTGTGCCGCTTGGATCAGGACCTTTGTTTATCTGTAGCGAAGTTTTATTTCATCTGAAACATTTAATGGAGCTTGTATGTCTGTCTCATCTCAGACTGTTCCAATGGAAGTGCTATGGATTCAACTTCTGTATCGTGTCTGGAATCAGTCGCAATGTTTGAAACAATGCCGCCGGTCTTTTCTTCCGACTGAAAGAGTCTAGTATTGGAGACAGATCTGCAACAAAATGTTTCCTGTTTTAGTTCGCCAAATGTATTAATACAGTGCTAGCAAAAAAGTTTAGGGAAACATCTAAATTTCGCTGAATCCACGTGTGCCCCTTAATTAAAAACATTTCAGTCAATGTTTTACATGATGTTACGAGAGATATGAATAATAAATTCATTGTTAAAATGTCATTGCAATGGCTCTAACAATTTTGGAAATTTAATGTTTTTCTGTTTTGTCAACAGAGCAAACAAATCCTGTTTTTGCAACTAAAATGCTCTCTTTCTCCAAAACTTCTAGTTCTACTGCTATAAAATTTTTAATGCTTCTTTGTTATTCAGTATCAATAAAAAATTCCGCCTGGAAAAAAATTCTAACCAATTTGGTTACCTCTCAAACAAACCAATTTTTTCCCGGTAAATTCGGTGGCAAAATTGGTCAGTTTTGTTGCGCGATAACTACCGAATGCCAGCGTCTACACGAATTCCTATCACGCAGTTGTTTTCTCTGTGTCCTGCTTGTGATGGATCCGCAGTCAAAATAGGCCAATCGGGAGTTATTCGGGAACGAAAAAGACCAGTCCTATCACAGAATTTACGAATTTATCGGAGGAAAATTTTGTGTGAGAGGCGAAGAAATGTATAGGGCCTTTTTTCCCACGTTGTATTAGTATTTGTATGATTTGTGTGCTGCAATAAAACAACAGTAAATATTTCATAGCTGTATTTTATAGCAGTTTTCGGGGAAGGAAACATTTTAATCAGAAAGACAGGATTTGTCAGTTCGGTTTACAAAACGGTAAAACATTCAATGTCCCACGGTATTAGGAGTACAGCAGTGAAATTTTAACCGAAAACCCGTAATTAAGATGTAAAAAAACATCATGTAAAACACTGACCGAAATGCTGTTACATTGGGAACACATGTGGATTCAACGAAATTTAGACCTGTCCTTAAATTTTTTGCAAGAATTTTATCAGCCCAAATTTATTATTCCCAAAGGCAAAGATGCGGAAACTATACGCAGATCAAAGTATCATACTTAAAATTAAGAAATTTACTTCTTTTCTTTCACGTTGAATTGTATCCAGGAAAACCTAGTGACCATAAAGAACTCACTTTTTGGTTTTGCCGAGACATTTGATACTGTTACATGCAAAGGTTCATGAATAAAAAAGCATAATAGCTAAATTTTTGCCAACAGGAGATTTTCAGGTTTTTATCAACAAGAGAACATCACCCATCTGTAGCATTTTCCTTCCGACTCTTTACAGAATACGTCAGCAGAATTATGGAAGAATTAGTGTCTGCATTCATCTACAAACTGTCTCCCAGTTGCTTGAACCGAAAAACTTGCGGATGAAGCAAAGGAATTTTCGAACAAGTGCCTCTTTTCCATCTGTGACGGTTCTGGAACAAAGCGCCCTCGTACTTCTAATGCTTTAAATCGAAATACACTGATGCTGAGAGACTAACTCATAGAGTATTACTTTCTGTAAGTGTCTCATTGTAGTTTCCTTTGGGTAGAAATCATGCGACAACACTACGTACAACACCACCGTCGAACGTCTTCCGCCGCAGCACTCGTCGCTAGTACAACGCTGTGGCGGTGCCCGCATCAGCTGCGTGTCGCAGCCTAAACTCAAACTGCGCATGCTCGGGCAGGGAACCTCTTCGCCGCGTGGGTCCTGTTACTGCAGCTGCCGCTGCCTACACGCCCACCGTAGCCTCAGTTAGAGCCGAGCACTGCCCACGCCGCAGAGCGCGTGCAAACCGGACGCTGCTTGCGACCAAAAGCATTCATTACAGAAACCTAGTCACCATTCATCAAGATTGCGACTTAATCACTGTAGATGTGTTGAACTATTCAAGTGCTTCTACAGATGATGATTGCAATTCTATCTAGAATCTTTTTCATCAGTGCTAGTCCACCATAACCCTATCGATTTCGAGGGAAGTAACGAAAGATTGACTATGTTACTAGATGCTTTCTGGTTCCAACAGCGAAAATCAACGTGCCTTGTCTAGCGTACAGCGGTATACGTTCTTTGACAATACACTTCAATTTGTGTGTTCATCTCAAGCAGAAGTACATTCTAAGACAAAAAAAAGGGAACCGGGGCACTACGGAGGTATTATCCTAATGGGATGGAAATGGGCAGATGTGACTTACCTGTACAGACAAACAAATGCTAACAATTTCAGAAAAATTGGATGATTTATTCAATTTATTCAAGAGAAAGAGCTTCACAAACTGATTTTATTCTGTCTGTTGATCTTTTAGGCAGTTTTGTATTATTTATATTAATATTTATTATTTCATTTCTGTAGGTCAGTAAGCATACTACGTGGGTTGCAAGTATTTACGTTCATTGCTAGTTGTTTTGTTGATTGGCGACTCCATAGTGTCCTATGCACTACGACCAGATAATGGGTATACTTGAAAGGAGAGACAGCATTGGTCGTATATTTTTGTTTATTATCGCAAAATCGATTTTCGGTCACTTAGTGACCATCTTCAGTGCTGTAATATATAACTTAAATTAGTAAGCACTGGTGTCAATAAGCTTACGGCGAACACAGAGTCTATGTGATCGCCGTAAGCTTATTGACACCAGTGCTTACTAATTTAAGTTATATATTACAGCACTGAAGATGGTCACTAAGTGACCGAAAATCGATTTTGCGATAATAAACAAAAATATACGACCAATGCTGTCTCTCCTTTCAAGCTAGTTGTTTTGCTTCGCATTAACATAATTGCCTCTTGATTATTTCGAAACTTTATTTTGATATACTCATTAACATTATACTGTAACACTCATTAACATTATACTGTAACACATACACTGACGGAAAAAAATTTGCAGTAATAAGAAAGAGTTGTGCAACGTTAACGGAAGTTGGTAGGGGTGTTTCTACATCTAAATGATGGTGTCTGTTCCAATTTATAGCCAGGCGCGAAAAAGTGGCGCTAATAGCGCCACTACGAGGATGCGAATCTTTTTTTTTTTTTTTTAGCGCCACTACGAGGATGCGAATCTTTTTTTTTTTTTTTTTTTTTCGCTGTAACGGTCGTGAGCCTTAGTTACCTTTGAGATTGGACTTGGTGAGTTGATAATGGTCAAGAATGCCTTCAAAGCGACAAAGATCCCATTATCAACACCTCAGTGAGTTTGAACGAGGTGGTGTAATATGGTAGTAGGGCTATGAGAAGCTGGATGCTCCTTCTATGATACTGCAGAAAGACTTTGCAGGAATGTAGCCAGTGTACATGATTGCTGGCAGCGGTGGCTACGAGAATACACTGCCACAAGAAGACCGGGCTCCAGGCGCCCACGTAGCACTACAGAGGGGGAAGACCATTCTCGTGTTCGGAGTACGGGTCCGGCGCATCGTACTATATCTGTGGCAGCAGTTTGAGCAGCAGTTGGCACACAGTGTTAACAGTTACAAATGGGTACTTCAAGGACAGCTCCAAGCCAGTTGCCCCGTAGCGTGCAATCCACTGACTCCAAACCACCACCATTTGCGACTTCAGTGGTGTCAAGCGGGAGCTCAGTGGAAGGCGAGAAGAAGGTCTGTTGTGTTTTCTGATGAAAGCTGGTTCTGTATCGGTGCCAGCGTTGGCCAATGTTGAGGGCCAGTTGAGACCCTGCAACCAACCTGTCTGGTTGCTAGACCCACTGGACCTACATCTGGAGTTATGGTCTCGGGTGCTGTTTCCTATGACAGCAGGAGCACTTTCGTGGTTATTTGTACATCACTCTGGTGATTAGATGTGTTGGGCTGCCATTCATGAACAGAAGTCCAGATTCTGTTTTTCAACAGGATAATTCTCCCCCTACATGCCGCTGTTGTAACACAACATGCTCCATAGTGTGTTGACATGTTGAGTTGACCAGCTCGGTTACCAGTTCATCGGACGTCAACTCCAGCGTTACCCACCAAGAGCAGTAACCGTTATTGTATTGATGAAGTGGCTGGCTCTGACAAGGGAACCTCCCCATCGCACCCCCCTCAGATTTAGCTATAAGTTGGCACAGTGGATAGGCCTTGAAAAACTGTACACAGATCAATCGAGAAAACAGGAAGAAGTTATGTGGAACTAAGAAAAAAATAAACAAAATATACAAACTGAGTAGTCCATGGCAAGATAAGCAACATAAAGGATAATGCAAGCTCAGGATCGCCGTGGTCCCGTGGTTAGCGTGAGCAGCTGCGGAACAAGAGGGCCTTGGTTCAAATCTCCCCTCTAGTGAATATTTAAATTTTTTATTTTCAGACAATTATCAAAGTTCAGGCACTCACACATAATCAACTTCGCCCTCCAAAATTCCAGGACATGTTCAGATTTGCTTGGACATATGCAGGATTTGACTGTCTACACACGGAAAAATTTGAAAACGTTAAAAACGTATGTTTTGACAGAGCACAGGGAAAACTGTGCGACTGTGAAACTGTTGCATTCATTTGTTGCAGAGTATTTGACAAACTCTTATGTTTTCATCACTTTTTTGAGAGTGATTATCACATCCACAAGAAAACCTAAATCGGGCAAGGTAGAAGAATCTTTTTACTCACTCGCCAAGTGTACAAGTTAGGTGGGTCGACAACATATTCCTGTCATGTGACGCACATGCCGTCACCAGTGTCGTATAGAATATATCAGACGTGTTTTCCTATGGAGGAATCGGTTGACCTATGACCTTGCGATCAAATGTTTTCCGTTCCCATGGGAGAGGCACGTCCTTTCGTCTACTAATCGCACGGTTTTGCTGTGCGGTCGCAAAACACAGACACTAAACTTATTACAGTGAACAGAGACGTCAATGAACGAATAGAGAGATCATAACTTTGCGAAAATAAAGAAAGTAAACTTTTCACTCGCCGGAAGACTTGAATCAAGGACCTCTTGTTCCGCAGCTGCTCACCCTAACCGCGGGACCACGGCGCTCCCTTCTTTTTTTTAAATCTCATTTTGTTCGCTTTGGTTCGTTGTATCTGCTCGGGGCGGACGTCGCAAGACACCCGTTTCAGTTCGTCGTTGACCCATTAACTCAGTTTTTTTTTATTATAGAAGGCAGTTAACCCTCTGACCGAACACGCTGAGCTACCGTGCCGGCACAACGCTCCTGAGCTGACGCTGTCCTTGATGTTGCCTACCTTGCGCATGGACTACTCAGTTTGTATATTTTGATTATTTTTTTCATAGTTCCACACAACTTCTTCCTATTTTATCGATTGATCTGTGTTCAGTTTTTCAAGGCCTATCCACTGTGCCAACTTGTAACTAAATCTGAGGGGGGTGCGATGGGGATGTTCCCTTGTGAGCACTATGGAACTTAACACCTATGGTCATCAGTCCCCTAGAACTTAGAACTACTTAAACGTAACTAACCTAAGGACATCACACAACACCCAGTCATCACGAGGCAGAGAAAATCCCTGACCCCGCCGGGAATCGAACCCGGGAACCCGTGCATTGATGAAGTGCAACACGCATGGAACTAAATCTCACAAAATGACATCGAGCAACTACACGACACATTACACGCACGTTTGCATTCTTACATTCAACATACTGTCGGTTAGACCGGTTATTAACGTGCCAGTATTTCACCTTTTCAATGGCCTTCTTCGCGCTTACATTAACCTGTGATCTTGCAATGTTAATCGCTTAAATCTCTTTCCTAGACAAATGTATTCCCGAAATTTCATTACTCAACCTTAATTATTTTTGGTGTTGCGTTTTTTTCCGTTAGTATATTTATTCTTGTGCTTTTATTTTTATAGCTTTTGTCTCTCGCCAAATAGCTCACAAAAATTTTCTTTTGGTTTCTGGGGAATGTAAGTTTTGTTACAATGTGACATAACAATACGCAGCGCACTATAATTCATTCATCATAAGCATAAACCTGACGTAAACATTGCACTATGTATTCTTCCGCGTTTGTTGGAACCTCATTCGATTTTCGTTTCACGTGGGACTGCAGCCAAGCAGTCTCGAGTACTGTCAAGTACGATAATAAGAGTACGCTTTGTACTGTGCGTTACGCGCACATAGACTTAGCGATAATACGGGACAATAGCTTTACCGGCGCATTTCACTTGGACAGCACTGGCCAGTCAGCTGCTACAGATAGTCTGCAGTGACGTGGCCAGCTGCAGTTCACACTAAAAAGAAACGAGCAGAGGGGCAATACGGCTTCGAATGCCATTTAAATTTTAAGCAGAATGAAATAATACGCTGCAAATCTCCCACAAAACGCTCCTTAGACGACTAGACGAAAACCGCAACACGCTATCGTTTTTAGCTAACGTACTGTTGTAATTAAAATCAAGAATGATGAAAATTCCTGACTTTTATCTGTATAAACTGTGTGTAACGTAAGAGAGTATTGAAGGATTTCACCGTATAGTTAAATAGTGAAGCCACTGAAGACATTACTTACAGTCAGTCCCCTGGTAATCTCTTAGCTCCTTCCCTATCCGAACCCGAGAAATACATTTCAGTTCTGGAAGTGTCACCTCCTACGTTTATGACGAGCCTATCAATAACAGAATCCTCGAAGCCAACCAGGAGCAGCATTTTCTCTTCTTCTTTTATGACGAGCCGTTCTATATTCCGTCAGCGTTAGGCAGTGACGTGTGTAAAAGCTGCGTGTGTTAGTTCCAGTACGTCTGGCAGCTTAACAGCTTCTTACTTCTCGCGCCAAACCCCGCAGCTCCAGATCAGTTCTGTTGGATTCATATTGTAATGGTACAGTAGCAAATGTAAAAATGCAGCGTTTGTATGATGTGCTCGATGCTGTGAAAATGATTCTTTTTCATGTTTCTACGATACTTATCTGCCTCTGTGGTATAAAACGATGGACATAGCCCAAATAAAGAGGATTTGGTTTTTCATTTTTACTTTAAAAATTAAAGTGTTATATTTTCTTAATTTAAACAACTTTTATGAACAGTCTCTCATAAAACATCGATAATTAATAATTTGTATTTGAAATGAAAACAGGAATGTCGCGTCCAATATGTAATTAGAAACGAGAAGACGTGCATTATTCATAAAAAATGATGATGAGTTTTATATTTAAGAGATGTAGGTATTTGAAATTGAACGAGGAAAAAAATTACACTGGAGAGATTTGAACCAACGAACGAATAACCGCACATCCAATTGGGCTACCGAGTGTACTAAATGTCCTGTGCTGGTTTGTTTATCAACTGCAGTATATACAACGCTGGGAAAACTTCAAAGCAAATTATCTCCGTAAATTTATGAAAAACATTAAGAACAGCCTATTTCTCGGCACTTTTTAACCGAGTTCCACGCACGAGTTTCACTACGCAACAGAAAGCAGCTTCAGCCATTTTCATTGTGTGCGTTAACAGCGCGACAATCAGAGCCCAACGCTGCAGAGGCAGTGACTGTACACGACTTTTACAATAAAAACTACGTAGCTAAAGCGTGATTAAGAAAAACTTTGATGACTGTTAATACATTTCAATATCTTAAAGTTTCATTTAACGTAACTTAGTAATAATATATCTAATACATAAGTAGGACGTACTTCCAAGAGCGTAACAACACCAGAGTACCTGTGCTACAGCTACTGACCAATCATCGCGTTTGTCTTCGTTTGCATCAGGTTTATTGTTATGATGAACGGATTATAGCGGCTGCAACTAATATTGTTTAGGCCTCATAATGTAGTGACTGGTGAGTTCGCTTTCGTGTGAGGCGTTGCGTTAAAAATCAAATGGCAGCGGCCACAAAATTAATTCTCTGTTTTGTTAAATATTGGAAAATAAAAGTTTGTTTTATTAAGTACTACGTATTAATAAATCAGCAAATTTATGACTTAACACGTTTATACTATCAATGATAACCATATCCGATTGTGACTAGCACCCATCCTCTGACCTGAAGAAAAGGTTCTTGTTCGACCTGGAATATACAGGGTGTTACAAAAAGGTACGGCCAAACTTTCAGGACACATTCCTCACACACAAAGAAAGAAAATATGTTATGTGGACATGTGTTCGGAAACGCTTACTTTCCATGTTAGAGCTCATTTTATTACTTCTCTTCAAATTACATTAATCATGGAATGGAAACACACAGCAACAGAACGTACCAGCGTGACTTCAAACACTTTGTTACAGGAAATGGTCAAAATGTCCTCCATTAGCGAGGATACATGCATCCACCCTCACCCTCCGTCACATGGAATCCCTGATGCGCTGATGCAGCCCTGGAGAATGGCGTATTGTATCACAGCCGTCCACAATACGAGCACGAAGAGTCTCTACATTTGGTACCGGGTTGCGCAGACAAGAGCTTTCAAATGCCCCCATAAATGAAAGTCAAGAGGGTTGAGGTCAGGAGAGCGTGGAGGCCATGGAATTGGTCCGCCTCTACCAATCCATCGGTCACCGAATCTGTTGTTGAGAAGCGTACGAACACTTCGACTGGAATGTGCAAGAGCTCCATCGCGCATGAACCACATGTTGTGTCGTACTTGTAAAGGCACATGTTCTAGCAAAAAATGGTTCAAATGGCTCTGAGCACTATGAGACTCAACTGCTGAGGTCATTAGTCCCCTAGAACTTAGAACTAGTTAAACCTAACTAACCTAAGGACATCACAAACATCCATGCCCGAGGCAGGATTCGAACCTGCGACCGTAGCGGTCTTGCGGTTTCAGACTGCAGCGCCTTTAACCGCACGGCCACTTCGGCCGGCCATGTTCTAGCAGCACAGGTAGAGTATCCCGTATGAAATTATGATAACATGCTCCATTGAGCGTAGGTGGAAGAACATGGGGCCCAATCAAGACATCACCAACAATGCCTGCCCAAACGTTCACAGAAAATCTGTGTTGATGACGTGATTGCACAATTTCGTGCGGATTCTTGTCAGCCCACACATGTTGATTGTGAATATTTACAATTTGATCACGTTGGAATGAAGCCTCATCCGTAAAGAGAACATTTGCACTGAAATGAGGATTGACACATTGTTGGATGAACCATTCGCAGAAGTGTACCCGTGGAGGCCAATCAGCTGCTGATAGTGCCTGTACACGCTGTACATGGTACGGAAACAACTGGTTCTCCCGTAGCACTCTCCATACAGTGACGATGTCAACGTTACCTTGTACAGCATCAACTTCTCTGACGCTGACATTAGGGTTATCGTCAACTGCACGAAGAATTGCCTCGTCCATTGCAGGTGTCCTCGTCGTTCTAGGTCTTCCCCAGTCGCGAGTCATAGGCTGGAATGTTCCGTGCTCCCTAAGACGCCGATCAATTGCTTCGAACGTCTTCCTGTCGGGACACCTTCGTTCTGGAAATCTGTCTCGATACAAACGTACCGCGCCACGGCTCTTGCCCCGTGTTAATCCATACATCAAGTGGGCATCTGCCAACTCCGCATTTGTAAGCATTTCACTGACTGCAAAACCACGTTCGTGATGAACACTAACCTGTTGATGCTACGTACTGATGTGCTTGATGCTGTAGAGCAATGAGTCGCATGTCAACACAAGCACCGAAGTCAATATTACCTTCCTTCAATTGGACCAATTGGCGGTGAATCGAGGAAGTACAGTACATACTGACGAAACTAAAATGAGCTCTAACATGGAAACTAAGCGTTTCCGGACACATGTCCACATAACATCTTTTCTTTATTTGTGTGTGAGGAATGTTTCCTGAAAGTTTGGCCGTTCCTTTTTGTAACACCCTGTATTAACTAAATTAAAATATGTTTGTCTACTGGCACCATGAGGCTAGATTGACGGGAAAGTAGGGTGGGGATTTGCTGTCAGCGAAAATACTAGGCCGTCCGTTGTGGCCGAGCGGTTCTAGGCGCTTCAGTCCGCAACCGCACTGCTGCTATGGTCGCAGGTTCGAATCCTGCCTCGGGCATGGATGTGTGTGCTATTCTTAGGTTAGTTAGGTTTAAGTAGTTCTAAGTCTAGGGGACTGATGACCTCAGATGTTAAGTCCCATAGTGCTCAGAGCCATTTTTTTGGAAGTACTGGCACAACTGTGGGGCGACGGCTACTCTTTCCATAGAGAGGAAGTGGTCTGCATTGTATGCCTGCTCTCCGGATAATTATCCAGCATTGATTTAGGGTGTGATATGATGTACTGTGGCCCTTATATGCGATGTTACAATTCTCATTTTTGACAGTGACCACTGTCGTAATGCTATGCTCATGTCAGATGACTGTGGGTGAGTAGGTTTTCACCGAGTCGAGATATCTGCGGCACTTTATTGATACGGTGGTATACGATAAATCCAGTACCTACACTACTCGGAAATTATGTGTACCGTATGTCGGGCACCCGTAATATATCCGCAACCACATGTGCCAATATCACTAGGCTTACCCATCCTACACGCAGCTGACACACTGATGGTCAGCTTGTGGTCTGAAAACATCCCACTCATGTGATACGTCTAACTGCTCCGTTCTCCGTGCTGGCTGGAAAACTCTCTTTACAACATAGCAGTTGTAATTAATTCTTGTGCTCAATAGTATATTTGAAGAGTTTTCTGTCTTTAGTTTTGGATGAATATTGAGCACCAAAATCATAGACGCAATGGTGAGTGGGAACCAGATCAATACAGATATTGACAACAAATGTCGGCAATGCCAGTGATCCGACGTTAACTTGGCCAGAGATACATACCCAAAACGAAGCGAGTGCCGTCTGCGACTGTTCTCCTACTGGTATACTGCTCACTGCGTCACTGATACTACCCAGGTAAATGGTATAGCGTCTCTGTCGCTGGAGACAGGTTGCCTTAGCCTTGCTGTTTAATCAGCATGTAGTGACGAAAATGGGCAGGTCTGCATCTCATTCATTGTGGTAGGAGGAGTTACTGGTGGGAGAATCCTCGCCAAAGTTTCCAGTTGCATGTCTCCTTTACAGATAGCCAGCTGTGTCAGATTTGTGAGTTCTGAAGAGCGGGGCGGTGGAGTTACAGGGAACATCTGGTACAATGGATGGATGTACGAGGGCGGTTCAGAAAGTAACCTCCGATTGGTCACAGTGCGGGTTGTGGGGGGAGTAGCGACGCCACGCACTCAACAGGTCAGTCGGCATCAAGCTGTGGTCGAGTGAACGTCGTACCTGCGCTAGTTTAGTTTTTGTGGCAGTTTGAAATGTGTGCTGCAATAGAAAACCCCGCCAAATGTGAAGTGCGTGCTGTCATAAGGTTTTTACAGCCAAAGGATATTCTGCAGCAGCTATTCATCGTGAGCTTTGTGCCGTGTACGGACCAAGAGTTATGAGTGAAGGAGTTGTCCGTGAATGGGTACGTTTATTTAAAAGTGGACGAGAAAACGTTCATGATGAAGAGAGGAGTGGTAGACCATCATTGGTGACTGACGAACTCGTTCAGACAGTTGATGCAAGAGTTCGTGAAAATCGACGTTTCTCAATGTCGGAGTTGTCTACTGGTTTTCCACAGATTTCTAAGACTCTCTTGTACGAGATAGTGACAGCAAGATTGGGTTACCGTAAGTTCTGTGCACGATGGGTGCCCAAAATTCTTACCGACCACCACAAAACTCAAAGAATGGCCTCTGCATTAGACTTTCTGTCACGTTATGAGGACGAAGGAGAACCATTGTTAAACAGAATCGTGACCGGTGACGAAACCCGGATTAAGTACGTGAACCCTGAGACAAAAGAACAATCAAAGATGTGGGCACATTCAAATTCGCCTACCAAACCAAGAAAAGCCTCGCAAGATTTTTCTGCCAGAAAACTGATGGCAACGGTGTTTTGGGATGCCAAAGGGGTGTTGTTGGTTGAATTCATGGAACGTGGTACGACCATTAATCAAGACGTGTACTGTGAAACAATAAAAAAGTTACGACGGGCTATACAGAACAAACGCCATGGTATGCTGACTTCCGGTATCGTTTATTTGCACGATAACGCCCGTCCTCACTCTGCTCGCAGAACAACGGCCCTTCTTGAGTCCTTCAAGTGGGACGTTATCAACCATCCACCTTACAGCCCAGACCTGGCGCCAAGTGATTATCACCTCTTCATGCATTTGAAGAAATGGCTCGGGTCACAGCGGTTTGATGACGACGAAGAGCTCAAAGATGCGGTCACAGGCTGGCTCCAGGCACAAGCGGGTGATTTTTATGCAGAAGGAATTTCAAAGCTTGTGAAGAGATACGATAAGTGCCTCAATCGCTATGGAGACTATGTAGAAAAATAGTGCAAAGATGTAGTTGTAAGATGTATACATTAAAATATTTTTATTTAACTTGGTGTATTTTTTTAAATCAACCGGAGGTTACTTTCTGAACGGCCCTCGTATTTGCCTGGTTGGCGTTAACGACCGTACCTCCATGTGCCTCCATCAAGTGGTCTGGAATTTCTTTTTGGGACCGTTGTCAGTATGGCTGGGTCGTAGGTTGCAGTGGCGCTCAGACGCTAACTGTAGAGATAGCACTGGCTCATGTCTGTGAGGTGATTAGCTGTGTTGTGGTTCCCAGCTTCGAGGCAATGGGGGCGCTTTTTGCAAAGATTGTCATGGCCATACCTGATTGTGGTGACATGTGAACAGCTCCTCAACGGCAGCAAGGTCAAGCAGATGTCGCCCTGTACGGTTTACTACGACCCTATAAGTCCATGACCAATTTTTACCGAAGTTCCGCGCCGAGGCAGGTTTAGCGCATGACCTTGGTGCATCAAATCTAACAGAGTGTGATACCTGTACCCACGCAAGATATAAGAAAAGCTACGTCCAATAACTGGGGTGAACTTAATATGTTGTGACGAAGCTAGCAGTGCTTTATTGCTGGACATCCTCAATGTTACTTCGAACAACAGGGCATGAAGTCAACAAATCTATACGAAAACTAAAAAATAAAAAGTCAGTAAGCATAGATGAAGTATCAATGTGTGCACTGAAACAATGCATGGAGAGTATACAAACTCCTTTAACAAACACAGTAAATGAATCCTTCGCAGTAGGGAATTTTCAGATGTATTTAAAACAGGGAAGAGTTGCATCTCAGCAATAGAAAGGTATTGTAAAAGACATAGAACATTACTGATCCACTTCTCTGCTGTCACCATTCTCAAAAATAAAATTGTCAATTGCGAAAGACAGATTAATAACGCGAATAGATCCAACCTTTTAAGTGAATATCGGTTTGGTTGCCGAAGTGGTAGCAATCCGTAATCAGCCATAGTAGAAGTCACAAAAATGATTTTTGATGCTCTTGACAAAGATAAGTAGGTCACAGGCATATTTTTAGAACTTTTTAATGCTTTCGGTACTCCAACAACAAGGTTCTGCTAACAAGGAACCCCTTGAGTGCGAGGTCGCATTTCCAGTAGGCTCATTTGAAAGTGCTGTGTTAATAATTACGACAGGAAAAATATTAGCTACTAATGATTTACCATGTGCATCAGGAGGGCGACAGAAAATGTATCACGCGAGTGCAGAGAACAACCTTCTATTAGAAGTATGTATTACACTTTACAAAATGGACATCGTCGACATTCAAGAAATGTTCACAACAAACCATTAACTTGCACCATGAAGACCGAATGAAAAATGTCGCGCCACGGTGATGGCAAAGGTTCGCACCATCAAAATCAAAAGCGAAATCCTTGCGAGCTACAAACCGTGCAGGATACTGAGTTAGGTATCCACTCTTAAGGAATGTATATAGAACTATATTGGTAACGGGATCATGAGAACTGATGGAAGGTGATGCCATGCAAAGGAATGCGAAACAGTCTGTCGCGGAGCTTATCCTGAAACTGGCTATCGTTTAAGGCGTAGTAGGACGGTGCGAAAACGTGCTTTATAGCCACGGGAAAACAAACATCGATAGGCTGAATTTGACCAGTGGTTCCAAGTGATATGTATTGCAATGTATCACATTTTTCGGGAGGGATAGTTCGCTCTAAAGGAGTATGATTTTTATACACAGACCAGGAATCAAGGAAAACCAAGTTCTTTTGACCAGCTATTGGCCAAAACCAGTGCTCATACCATAGTTGTAGCTCTCTTACGCCCATTTTCCCACTCTTTCTTGCTGTGACTCAAATATTCCGTACTGCTCTCACAAGATCAAGACATGAGAAAGAATCTTACGGGGTAGAGAACCCGCAACTTCTAACAGCACAATAAATATCTTTCCAGCCAATTTTCCATCCAGATTAACAGTAGGTATAATTTTATACGAATGCGTTGAGGCATTGATGTTAGTTGATTTTGATACAACTCTCTTGGTACCTCTAATTTCCAGGGTTCCTTTCATATGCAATTCCTCTTCAAATCCCGATTGGTCAGAGTTGAAAACAAGTTCCTTACTCAACGATGGGATAAGTTTGTTTATGTCATCCACCAATTTTCTGGCCTATTCCGAAATTTGCTGTGCATCGTCAAGTTGACGCTTTGTCTGAAATTTTGTTTTCTTACGTCTTCGAATCCTGTAGCACTGTTCGAAGTTCTGCAACCAATCACTATTTCCCTTGAAATCACCATAATATATATAGCGCGCAATTTGATGTGCATATCGTAGGAGGTCTACATCTACCTTTATACTCCGAAAGCCACCCAACGGTGTGTAGCGGAGGGCACTTTACGTGCCACTGTCATTACCTCCCTTTCCTGTTCCAGTCGCGTTTGGTTCGCGGGAAGAACGACTGCCGGAAAGCCTCCGTGCGCGCTCGAATCTCTCTAATTTTACATTAGTGATCTCCTCGGGAGGTATAAGTAGGGGGAAGCAAAATATTCGATACCTCATCCACAAACGCGCCCTCTCGAAACCTGGACAGCAAGCTACACCGCGATGCAGAGCGCCTCTCATGCAGAGTCTGCCACTTGAGTTTGCTAAACATCTCCGTAACGCTATCACGGTTACCAAATAACCCTGTGACGAAACGCGCCGCTCTTCTTTGGATCTTCTCTATCTGCTCTGTCAACGCAACCTGGTACGGATCCCACACTGATGAGCAATAGTCAAGTATAGGCCGAACGAGTGTTTTGTAAGCCACCTCCTTTACTGATGGACTACATTTTCTAAGGACTCTCCCAATGAATCTCAACCTGGCACCCGCCTTACCAACAATTAATTTTACATTATCATTCCACTTCAAATCGTTCCGCAGGCATACTCCCAGATATTTTACAGAAGTAACTGCTACCAGTGTTTGTTCCGTTACCATATAATCATATAGTAAAGGATCTTTCTTTCTATGTAATCGCAATAAATTACATTTGTCTATGTTAAGGGTCAGTTGCCACTCCCTGTACCAAGTGCCTATCCGCTGCAGATCTTCCTGCATTTCGCTGCTATTTTCTAATGCTGCGACTTCTCTGTATACTAAAGCATGATCCGCGAAAAGCCGCATGGAACTTCCGACACTATCTACTAGGTCATTTATATATATTGTGAAAAGCAATGGTCCCATAACACACCCCTGTGGCACGCCAGAAGCTACTTTAACGTCTGTTGACGTCTCTCCATTGATAACAACATACTGTGCTCTGTTTGCTAAAAACTCTTCAATCCAGCCACACAGCTGGTCTGATATTCCGTAGGCTCTTACTTTATCAGGCGACAGTGCGGAACTGTATCGAACGCCTTCCGGAAGTCAAGGAAAATAGCATCTACCTGGGAGCCTGTATCTAATATTTTCTGGGCCTCATGAACAAATAAAGCGAGTTGGGTCTCACACGATCGCTGTTTCCGGAATCCATGATGATTCCTACAGAGTAGAGTCTGGTTTTCCAGAAATGACATGATACGCGAGCAAAAAACATGTTCTAAAATTCTACAACAGATCGATGTCAGAGATATAGGTCTATAATTTTGCGCATCTGCTCGACGACCCTTCTTGAAGACTGGGACTACCTGTGCTCTGTGTAGAATCGAATTGGTATCCCGTCAGGTCCAGTGGACTTTCCTCTGTTGAGTGATTTTAGTTGCTTTTTTATTCCTTGGACAGTTATTTCGATGTCAGCCATTATTTAGTTTGTGCGAGGATTTAGAGGAGAAACTGCAGTGCGGTCTTCCTCTGTGAAACAGTTTTGGATAAAGGTGTTTAGTATTTCAGCTTTACGCGTGTCATCCTCTGTTTCAATGCCATCATCATCATCCCTCAGTGTCTGGATATGCTGTTTCGATCCACTTACTGATTTAACGTAAGACCAGAACTTCCTAGGATTTTCTGTCAAGTCGGTACATAGAATTTTACTTTCGAATTCACTGAACGCTTCACGCATAGCCCTGCTTACGGTAACATTGACATCGTTTAGTTTCTGTTTCTCTGAGAGGTTTTGGCTGCGTTTAAACTTGGAGTGAAGCTCTCTTTGTTTTCGCAGTAGTTTCCTAACTTTGTTGTTGAACTACGGTGGGTTTTTCCCGTCCCTCACAGTTTTATCGGCACGTACCTGTCTAAAACGCATTTTACGATTGCCTTGAACTTTTTCTATAAACACTCAACATTGTCAGTGCCGGAACAAAAATTTTCGTTTTGATCTGTTAGGTAGTCTGAAATCTGCCTTCTATTACTCTTGCTAAACAGATAAACCTTCCTCCCTTTTTTATATTCCTATTTACTTCCATATTCAGGGATGCTGCAACGGCCTTATGATCACTGATTCCCTGGATTTGTGGCTTCCTGTCCGATAAGGATGAGGCACTACGTGGCTCGACACTTGTTTAAGTATCCCTTTCACTCGTTGACCACGAATCGTCACCATTGTACTCCTCATGTACGCTGTCCATAGAGTCGAACGTATACGACACATTCCACTGACTCATCTTGGAAAAACGCTAATATTTTATCTGCCAGATCTTCGTGATTCTGCGAAATTTCTTGGTTTTACTTGCTGACGAAATGTCAACTTCAGCAACTGTTGTTGTAGATACAATGCAATGTTTGTTTTGTTTATCGTTACCATTGCTCCGCATGGTATCAACACCATTAGCACTGTAGCACTGTTGAGAGTTACTCATCGACTGAGCAGTTCAATTACACCCCATAGCCTCATGCTGTGCTCACCATTGGATACCTCCAGTCTCGCTCCCTGTTGCCATTAGTAGCCAATATTGTGGTTGCACGGTAGACAACATGTAGGATGTCGAATGACGTAAACATCACTGGCCTTTTGCGACCTCGAAATTAAGGGGGTTCGTTATAAGTTAGACGCATTAGCAATAAGACAGTGTGCAAGTGAGTCATTTCGATCACACCAAGCAACAGAGTACAAAGAGTAGAGATAACACATAGCTCAAGTAAGTCTAAACTGTTAGTAAACTTTTAGTAAAACATAGAAAATGACCATAAAGGTAATAACCGAAAGTAGTAGTCGTGCTCACTGTATTGATCTGCTCAAAACACTAGGGTTTTAACTGCACCGTGTCAGTACATTTACCAGTGAGTTGTACACTTCAAAAATAAGATTGATAATTACTACACAAAGAACTCTGTCTGTGACCACGGAACGAGCTCTAGACTGATCTTGCATTTCCAAGAAAGCATATACATAAAATTCGAAAAAAGCATTTTCCACTGTGCAACTAAACTGCTCAATATATTGACCAAGGAGATAAGTAAAACAAACTTATTCAAAAAGCTGGTTGGAAATTATCGATTAAGAAATACATTATGCACTTTGCAGGGTTACTTAAATAACACTTAGTAGGGGTCTGGTAAAAAAACACAAATAAATAATAACAACGATAATAAAACATCTTCCATTCCACATAACAGTTTCATATTATATTTTTCCTTCTTTTTTTCTTTTTTCGAAATACTTACTCCCAAAGCTATGTACTTAAGAATACTCACATATTATACTTTTTCTGAGCTCAACATGTGACTCGTTGAAAAGGGATGCTGCCTCAGGCTTTCAGGCTAGAAAATGGGAATTTACGATGCACAATGTGTTCCGGACTCAGCTGATAGTGTGTGTAGCGTTATGAAACTGTGTGTATAGCGAGTGGAGTGTTTGCAGTAACTAAGAATGAAAAACGAATGGACTGTGCAGCATTAGCCTTTTACATTATTAAACATCTTATTTGTACACTAGAGGTTAAACGAATTAAGTAAAACTTTTAAACAGAGTATAATTGTTTCCAAGAGGGTGGAGGCTCCAGTCTTTATCCAGTCATCTTAATTTAGGTTGTCCGTGGTTTCCCTAAATTATTTCAGGCAAATGCCGGATTCGTTCGTACTATAAGGTCGCAGCCGGCCACCTGTCTCATCCTTGTCATACTAGACCTGTGGGTACGTAGTATCTGTACATGTCCAATGTCCTTCTAAATGAGATTTATGTATGAATAAAACTACTACTACTACTACTACTACTGCCACTACCGTGACTTTCCGCATTTCCGTTCTGAAATTCCCGCCCAGCCAATCTGTTTCAGAGTCGGATGCCGGTTGCAAAGACGGCGGTGGTTGAGAATTCAATACTGTTTCGCTGAAAAAAAATGAATAAAAAAAACACTTAATTCTGACGACGTTAACTGGAGGCCACTATCAGATACAGTGGCGTGGGGAACTCCCTCAGTTTGCAAAGATCATACCCTGGTCACAGGTGTAGCTCTGGTCGTAGTTGGTGCAATATGTGCCAAGTAAGAAATGAAGAGTGTGCATACGTAACAAGCAAACACGTGCCTCCCTGAAATGGTCCAGCGAAGTCTGTATCCCATTAGAGCACATGGTGTAGCTTTGTGGTGAAACACTGCACTAGAAACATCTGGTTCAAGGAGCAGGTACGACAGGACAGGTAGATGTGTGGAGTCTACACCTGGCCAATAGACACGCCGTCATGCCAATGCCTTCCCGTGTTGTTAAGACCAGAACACCCTCTGTGGATTTCAACAAATGATTTAACAAATGAAACGTTTCAGACGCTGGATCTGTATTTTTGGGTAAGTGCTCCAGCCAGCCTGAGTGCATCAGCCAGCCTGACTGCATCCATCAACAGATTCTAATGCAGCAGAGAGTCACAATGAGTCAGTGCTGCTGATGCCCCTTTTGTTGATATCATTGGTTAAACTTTAAGCTAGAGGTTATGACGTGTCTTCTGTGACTAGTTTTCTGTCAGCAAATCACAAAGGTCTTGAAATGATCATAAACTTGGATCTGAGAGTGACTGTGGAGTTTGGACCACTTTATACAAGCGGATACTTGAAGACAACAGGAATGTAATTGACTTTTAGGATCAGCAATGTTACTTATTCCACAGTGGAGTTCAGTCGCTCGTTCGCTTTGTCAAGACAGGTGAGTGGAGGTAAGGTATGGCTCAACCATCTGGATTATCTGACACAACAGCAGCATTAGCCCAGCATGCTGCCCCTGCTGTTGTGGGAGCGGCTGTAGGTGTTGCTCCTATTATTGCTGTTGTTGCTGGAGCTGCTGTTGCTGTTGTTGTTGTTGCTGTGAAATGTCCCCTTAGAAATATTATACATGACTGTGTTTAAACTGACACACAATATTTTTAGCGCAACGCAATCTGACTTTCAAAAATCCCTACAAAAGAATGGCCCTGACTAACATTAACCTATACCTTTCACAAATCACTTACCTCACAAAAATCTTCGTTACTCAAGCTACAGCAATCCAGCGAGCGCCACTACTGCCAGCTAAATAAAAGATTCAAACTACGGAAGGCACTAACTACTGATAGGCATAGTTAGCAAATGAAAGATTTTAATAGAGAACAATGTATTTACCTTAATAGACATAATATATATAGCAGTTCATGACATCCAGTCTTACAAATTTCAAAACTCCGCCATCTCTCTCCCCACATCCACCACTGCTGGCGGCTCGCCTCCAACTGCGCAACGCTACGCGCTGTTCACATCCAGCTGCCCAACACTCCAATGGCAGACAATGCAAACTAGCCACAGACTGCACACAGCACAGCCAGTGATTTTCATACAGAGCGCTACGTAACGTTGCCAATAAGAAAACATAAACAGCCTACTTACATAGCCCTATGCTCCCCACAAAAAATTTTACAAATTGTTTTGGGCAGTGGCCAATACAGATTTGAAAAAAATTTTCATTATTACAATAACAAAGAAATCAAATGCACACACTTATTGATACAATGTTGGTCAAAAGCTAAAATTTTCTCACAGTCCATAAAGACAGTCCTGATCATTCATCACAGTAAAACTGCAGTGTTTTTTTTCTCAAAGTCTGAGCAGTAAAAGAAAATGCACATGGATGTAGTGGATTTCCATGCAGTCTTGAAGAAGTAGTGTTGTCCTTCAAACGGAAAGACAGTGCTGACTCTCGACATGCAGACAGGTAATGGGCCACAACAGAGGAAACCCACAGCAGAGTCATTCGACGTTTTGAAGAATATTGGTAGGTAGGTCATCACAGAGTAGACCCACTATGGTCCTGGTAGAGATAGTGGTATTCGTGGGCCACCAGAGGTGCAGACCCACTGCAGTGCTTGTAGAAATAATGGTACTGGTGAGTGAGCAAAGGTGTAGACCCACTGTAGTCCTTGTAGAGATGGCCAGCAACCATCTGTTGTGACTGTGCAGGTGCACAATCACCATTGAAGAGTCTTGCGGATAATATAGCAAGTCCATAACCACCACTTGTGCACTCACAAAGTTTTTGGAACTGTCCTTAGAACCAGCAATGCTGTTATCCAGTCCCTTGCTGAACTATTAACACACGTGCAAACACTAACAGTCCCTACTTCTCACATATTGTCCATATGCTATAACCAACAGAAACGTGTGCAGTGAAATGGAACTTACAAGTTAATAATATGATGAACTGGTGTCAATTACAATTTTATAACATATGAATACAATTACAAAGGTACAAAATACATCATTAAAGAACATAACAATACAGATAACATTTGTAGCACAGGCTTTACAAAAGAATCGAAATAACATATACATCAGTGTTACAGGAATTATGACATGAGTACATACATAAAAGATCAGAATAACTTTCGAAACATCAACTTCACACATGAGCATTAAAACAAAACAGAATAAATAATGTCTAAACATCTTTACAAAGTAAATAACATAGCATTTGAAAAATTCTACAACATAAATCTTATTAGCTAAACACATAAAGACAGAAAAAGGACAAATACACAAGGGTACATAAACACATAGAAAAATAACACAGGGGGAAAGGACAGGGTTTGTTTTCAGTGTAACATTTGGTACTGCAGTATTTTGCAAACAAAACCTTTTCTTTCTTGGAGATCTCCCTTCATTCATCATTATTCCCAAAAAGTCCTATCTATACCTGCTTTCTGTACTTTTTCGTATAACTTCTCAATGCATTTCTTCCAATTCATCGCAACTCATTCTCTTATATAGTCTACCCCCTCTTAAGCTAACTTAAATCTACTGAGCTCAGATGCTAAACTAAGGAACGAGGCAATGCAGCAGCACAAAACAATTAACACAAACAGCAATGATAAAAAATACAAATGGCAAAGCAAGCGGCATAAATTAGCAAAGCAAATGCAATATTACAACTAATATAATGCAATGCGCAGCAAACAAGAAAAATAAATTCGTAGTGAAACTGGCTTAACAGAGTAATGTAAAGTGAAATTTAGTAGCACTATGCCTGGAAAATAGCAGCAGAAAATGCAATAACTTATATCTAAACATGACATAGCTCAAGCAGAAAAAATAGTACACTAAAGACAACAACGCAGATAAGTGAAATGTCTGTTCACATCTTAATATCTATGTCATTAAAGTGGTGCACCACAAAAACTAATTCTACAAAAAATTACCAAGTACTTGAAAAGAAAATTATATATGCCGTTACTGTTATTAGTCCCTTCTTATTGTTCTTTCCATTCCAAGAGCTCCTCTTTCGAAGAATGTGGATCATAAAGTAATTATTTAATAGATCTGTTGACAGAAAGTGTTCACATTAGCAAATGCATTTAATTTTATTTTATAAAACCAATGCTGCAACACAGCTGGAAACCAGATATTAAACAAAATGAGCAATCTCTCAACTAGAAAGACAATAGATGTAAAATGTTTCTCATAATTTCATTAGGCATTTTAGTAAATATCATAAATTAAGAGCTCCACAGTGTAATCATATGTTTTCAAGTTTGAGCGTGTCGTATTTGCGATGCTTTCTACAAAGAAATGTCAACAGCAAGGATAATGGCCTCTCTTTTTTTTTTCTCCACCTGTGCCTCTGAAAGGCACACACTAATGGCTTTTTTCCAGGCGATCGTCGTGCAGCTGGGTGCCCACAACGCATTACGTGAAGGTGGTCACTTAACTTTCTTACCGAAATATTTACGACAGCAGTAACAGTCTCATATAAAAATTTCACAGGTCGAGAATTTGCGTTACAAATGTGTAGAAACAAAATCCTATCAATATAACAGAGTCCAAAAAATTTTCGGCGGCATTCTGATACATTCACGCATGTACACACATTTCGTAACTCTTTAAAGTACGATTCTCAGCTTATTGATCATAAACGTACCTCAACAGCATAATACACACCGTCATCGGAATAATAACATCATTACAGATCAATCAAATCTCAGAATCGTCGCAGCTTCTTTCAGTAATTCCAAGACCTTCAATACGGTTCCGCACTTACGTTTAGTGAAAAAAATACGAGCTTACGGAATATCGGACCAGGTTTGTGATTGGATTCAGGATTTCCTAGAAGAAAGAACACAACATGTCATTCTTAACGGTTCAAAATCTGCAGATGTAGAGGTAATTTCGGGAGTACCGCAAGGAAGCGTGATAGGACCTTTATTGTTTACAATATACATAAATGACTTAGTTGACAACAACGGTAGCTCCGTGAGGCTATTTGCAGATGACACGGTTGTCTACAAGAAAGTAGCAACATCAGAAGACTCGTACGTACTCCAGGAAGACCTGCAGAGGATTAATGAATGGTGCGACAGCTGGCAGCTTTCCCTAAACGTAGATAAATGTAATATAATGCGCATACATAGGGGCAGAAATCCATTCCAGTACGATTATGCCATAGGTGGTAAATCATTGGAAGCGGTAACGACCGTAAAATACTTAGGAGTTACTATCCGGAGCGATCTGAAGTGGAATGATCACATAAAACAAATAGTGGGAAAAGCAGGCGCCAGGTTGAGATTCATAGGAAGAATTCTAAGAAAATGTGACTCATCGACGAAAGAAGTAGCTTACAAAACGCTTGTTCGTCCGATTCTTGAGTATTGCTCATCAGTATGGGACCCTTACCAGGTTGGATTAATAGAAGAGATAGACATGATCCAGCGAAAAGCAGCGCGATTCGTCATGGGGACATTTAGTCAGCGCGAGAGCGTTACGGAGATGCTGAACAAGCTCCAGTGGCGGACACTTCAAGAAAGGCGTTACGCAATACGGAGAGGTTTATTATCGAAATTACGAGAGAGCACATTCCGGGAAGAGATGGGCAACATATTACTACCGCCCACATATATCTCGCGTAATGATCACAACGAAAAGATCCGAGAAATTAGAGCAAATACGGAGACTTACAAGCAGTCGTTCTTCCCACGCACAATTCGTGAATGGAACAGGGAATGGGGGATCAGATAGTGGTACAATAAGTACCCTCCGCCACACACCGTAAGGTGGCTCGTGGAGTATAGATGTAGATGTAGATGTAAAGTCATCTACCTCAAACGTACTTCAAAAATCATGATCCCTTACCAAATACATCATTCTAAGCTCTCATAGTATCACAATGGTTCCAAAAAAATATGAACAGTTCACAAAGTACAGACAAAATACAATTTCGTAAGTGTGAAGTTGCCCAACTGTGTATTTGCGTAAACATGTGTCACTGATGTAGTAAAATAAATGTCTGTCTCTCCCAGTTAAATGATCAGATAGCTGTGTAATTTATGAGTTAGAGAAATATGGTACCGATGTGTAAAGTTGTATAAGCAAATACCATATTAGCTAGGGCTCCTTGTGCTTGCCAAACATATGGTACTCAAAGTAAACGTGTACCCCCCTGAGGATTAATGTAATTATATCCTCAGGTGTTACAGATTACAGCAATGAAATGAAATGTATCACGGAAAACTTTCTTTGTAATTCAAAAATCTTTAAAAATAAATGTTTTCAGTACATAATTAATCACTCAAATGCGTGTCCTGTAGCGCTAAATGTGCGTCTTGCTGTAAGATAATTCTGTGGGAGTGTGGTAGTTATCGTCCTCTGTAAGCAAAGTTCTGCTGAAGTCAATGTACTTACCTCATCATAAACGAAAGTGAAATTCTTTGCGTATAGATATCGTAGTTATTACGTACCTTACTGTGATCAAGAAAGTACTATAATGTAACGTATTGTTGTGCTACAGAAAAGGCTGTCTCATTGTAGCTATACCACAAAAGTTACTATTAAAATATGTTTTACTTTCTAGAATAATACAGAAAAACTGTGCAGATATAAAACAGATACACCGCAAAAGCAACAATGTAAATTGTGTCACACATTAGTAGCGTCGTGATATAATCGTGTAGCTGTCAAAGAAACCAAATACTAAGTCATCTTTAATCTCACAAAAACTATTTCAAATAAGGAATGTCTTTTCAAGTAAACCAAAATGTTGCATTGAAATTGTGGTGTCACCGCCAGACACCACACTTGCTAGGTGGTAGCTTTTAAATCGGCCGCGGTCCATTAGTATACGTCGGACCCGCGTGTCGCCACTGTCAGTAATTGCAGACCGAGCGCCGCCACACGGCAGGTCTAGAGAGACTTACTAGCACTCGCCCCAGTTGTACAGCCGACGTTGCTAGGAAAGGTTCACTGAGAATTACACTCTCATTTGCCGAGACGATAGTTAGCATAGCCTTCAGCTAAGTCAGTTGCTACGACCTAGCAAGGCGCCATTTCTCCTTTGCTATGTATCTAATGAAGCATGTACAGTAACAAGACCAATGTTCACCAATTATGGATTAAAGTTAAGTATTCCAGAAGCTACGTACTTTTCTTTATAGCATTCATTACGTATCCTGTTTCAGACCTCACGCCAGCCTGCGTGAGTTTATAGCGTGCATTTCGGCTTCCTCAAACAAAACGGTGTTGGCACTTCTGCTGACACTTCAGAAATCTCATTAGCAGTATATGTTCTAAGTATGTAAGCCTTATAGTCGTTATGTAATCGTGCAACTAACAAGCAAGAATGTACAAATAACAACACTGTGTCGTCTGTTCACTATAACAATTTATTCGTAATTTCTGTTTAAAAATGTTCCCTAGGTTCTTGACTGGATTTTTAACTTCAAACATTGTTGCATGGTAACAGTTTCTTAAGTGTGACAGAGCATACTAGAAATGTGAAGTGAAAAGTTTTATTGCAAAGACAAAGTTAAAAAGCAGATTATCTCTCAATAAACGGTTTTTACATGTGAAATGTATTGCAGTCCTTTAGCCTTTCTAGTGCGCAGAGTTTCAGCTTCAAAGTAATTATCATGTTGTATACGTCGGTAAGGAATGCTAAAATTTTTCTCAAGGTTAGCGTCTATCTTATTTTTCGCTGAGCCAGCCGGCGCACGTGGCTGCCTGCGGTGCGAGTCATTGTCCGTCTCTTTGTTGGCGCGCGTCGTTATTGGGATTAGGAGACGTAACTTCTACAAATTCACCTTGCCGAGAGGGCCCAGCTCTGTTTGAATCCCGCCAGTTCTGACACATTTCAGGTCTGTCGTTACGATTATATCGTCTGTCGTCATGTCGGTAATTTCTGTAATTAATTTCTTGTCGGTCACGTGGTGGAGAACTTCTCCCTGAGTCGTAACTGCGTGGAGGACCATTGTGTCTGAAGTTATTCTGTCTCCCTTGATAATAATTGTTTTGGTTCCCACATTGTCTGTTTGTATGGTTGTCTCTGTCACATTCATTACGATGGAAATGCGATCTTTCTCTGTAACTACACTCCTGGAAATGGAAAAAAGAACACATTGACACCGGTGTGTCAGACCCACCATACTTGCTCCAGACACTGCGAGAGGGCTCTACAAGCAATGATCACACGCACGGCACAGCGGACACACCAGGAACCGCGGTGTTGGCCGTCGAATGGCGCTAGCTGCGCAGCATTTGTGCACCGCCGCCGTCAGTGTCAGCCAGTTTGCCGTGGCATACGGAGCTCCATCGCAGTCTTTAACACTGGTAGCATGCCGCGACAGCGTGGACGTGAACCATATGTGCAGTTGACAGACTTTGAGCGAGGGCGTATAGTGGGCATGCGGGAGGCCAGGTGGACGTACCGCCGAATTGCTCAACACGTGGGGCGTGAGGTCTCCACAGTACATCGATGTTGTCGCCAGTGGTCGGCGGAAGGTGCACGTGCCCGTCGACCTGGGACCGGACCGCAGCGACGCACAGATGCACGCCAAGAGCGTAGGATCCTACGCAGTGCCGTAGGGGACCGCACCGCCACTTCCCAGCAAATTAGGGACACTGTTGCTCCTGGGGTATCGGCGAGGACCATTTGCAACCGTCTCCATGAAGTTGGGCTACGGTTCCGCACACCGTTAGGCCGTCTTCCGCTCACGCCCCAACATCGTGCAGCCCGCCTCCAGTGGTGTCGCGACAGGCGTGAATGGAGGGACGAATGGAGACGTGTCGTCTTCAGCAATGAGAGTCGCTTCTGCCTTGGTGCCAATGATGGTCGTATGCGTGTTTGGCGCCGTGCAGGTGAGCGCCACAATCAGGACTGCATACGACCGAGGCACACAGGGCCAACACCCGGCATCATGGTGTGGGGAGCGATCTCCTACACTGGCCGTACACCACTGGTGATCGTCGAGGGGACACTGAATAGTGCACGGTACATCCAAAACGTCATCGAACCCATCGTTCTACCATTCCTAGACCGGCAAGGGAACTTGCTGTTCCAACAGGACAATGCACGTCCGCATGTATCCCGTGCCACCCAACTTGCTCTAGAAGGTGTAAGTCAACTACCCTGGCCAGCAAGATCTCCGGATCTGTCCCCCATTGAGCATGTTTGGGACTGGATGAAGCGTCGTCTCACGCGGTCTGCACGTCCAGCACGAACGCTGGTCCAACTGAGGCGCCAGGTGGAAATGGCATGGCAAGCCGTTCCACAGGACTACATCCAGCATCTCTACGATCGTCTCCATAGGAGAATAGCAGCCTGCATTGCTGCGAAAGGTGGATATACACTGTACTAGTGCCGACATTGTGCATGCTCTGTTGCCTGTGTCTATGTGCCTGTGGTTCTGTCAGTGTGATCATGTGATGTATCTGACCCCAGGAATGTGTCAATAAAGTTTCCCCTTCCTGGGACAATGAATTCACGGTGTTCTTATTTCAATTTCCAGGAGTGTATTATTACTCTGCCAGTGGTTGTCATATGGGTGGTGTCTGTTTTGGCCACGATTTGCGTTGTAAGAATAGACTTGTCGTGTCCAGTTATTGTATCTGTCGTCACGGAATTGTGACGGACGTGACCTGTAGTGATTGTTTTCCTGTTTTCGCATCCCACGACTGTCTGTGTCAAATTCTTGTAAGAGTCCCTGAAAAGCTTCAATGTCGTCTTTGCAACGCCCTGCCAAAATAATATTTTTTAAATGTTCGGGTAATTTGATTAAGCAAATGCGGATGAGTTCTGAAGGGCTGTATGGGTTTGACAGGTAATGATTCTTGTGCAACATGTCTTCAAAATATTTCACAAGACTGGAAAATTCAGATTGTTCGAAATGTTTCATCATTATGATGCTATGTTTTACTCGGTCTTGTGTAGCTTGAGACCAATATGCTGAGAGGAAGGCATGATAAAATTCTCCTTCACTGTGACAATCGTGAATGACAGATCGCATTCTTACAGCTGGTTCATTCTCTAAATAGCCACACATAAATTCTAACCTGTGCTCCAATGACCAGTTGGGAGGAAAACAATGAGAGAATTGATGGAGCCACGCTTGTGGATGAATGTCGTTGCCAGAATTCTTAAATGTTTTGAATTTACGTGTAGTAATGAACAGCTTATAGTCAAAATCATCGTATCGGCGAGTAGCATATCGGTCATTGTTACGTCGTGTCGGCGGTTCCATCTCAAAATTCGGTGCACCTTGCCAATTTCTTTCATAATTTCGGAAGTGTCCGGTGTTATTATTTTGTGGTTGTTCCGTATTTCTAAGTCCCTCTTCCCGTATTGGAGCGCGAGTGGCCTCTGAAATACGTAATTCTTGTATTACCTGAGTCAGCTGATCTTGTACTTCCCGGATTTCTCTTTGGTGTTGCGTATTAATTTGATTCTGATTTTGTTTGAATTTCTTAATTTGTTCATACTCTTCAGTGTCCGTGAAGGCTACAGATCTTGTGTCATTCAGATCATCATCTACCTTTGTAGATAAGTTAGTGAACTGATCCGAAAGTTCTGCTACTTTCTCCGATAGTGAACACATTTCCTCAGTGTGTTTTTCTGAACCAAGTTTCAGAGTGTCCATTTGTGTTGAAATCGAATCTACTGTGTCCTTTAAGTTTTCCTGAGTTTTTGCAAGTTGCGTAACCGAATCGGTAGATGCAACTGAGTCAATTTTAGCTAGCAAGGTGTCGTGATTTTCATGAACAATAGTTTGCAGTTCTTTTATGGCTGCTTCGTGATTCTGTAATGCATTTTCACGCCGCCAAAAAATAGGTTGAAAATGCTCACAAATTTGTGTTTTTACGTCATTACAGACTTTTTGACATTTCGATTCAATGTTATGTAACTCAGTAGTTAAATCTTCACGTGTTTGTTCAAGTGTGGTGTCTAACTTCCGAAGATTTTGTTCCATTGTGTCTAACTGTTGCTGCGTTTGTCTGTGGTATTGTTCCATTGTGTCTAACTTTCGAAGATTTTGTTCCATTGTGTCTAATTTTTGAAGCTTTTGCTGTGTTTGTCTCTGATTTTGTTCCATTGTGTCTAACTTTTGAAGCTTTTGTCCCATTTGTTGCATTAATTTTAATAACAATGCACTGGTGTCTGAAACATGTTCCTCAGTGCTTTTCGGCAGTGAATTTGCACCGGCAACATTCACATTTTGACAAGCGGAAAATGTGTCTTGACTCATTTGAGAAAACGGTGAGAACCCAAAACCTGAGTCTACAGTGTTTGCAATATTGTGTTCTGTCATTCCCGATTCCTGAGGCGAACTGTTGCCGACCGATCGATCGATAATGCTTCCCTGTTCACTACCTGTTTCACTGTCTACACCATTATTTGACGCCCGCTCCATTTCCCTATGCATAGTTACCAAATTACTACTTTGAATATTAGTTAATTCATTACTCGGCGGTGCTAAACACTGCTTTCGTCTTCACTGTCATTTCTCAGTTTACTTTGGAGCCTAGTATTACGCTTTTCACACGCCATTATTGTCACAATATTTCACACGAAAACACAGAAAAACACAATTTGAAGAGCAAAAATAAGAGAACACATTAACATAGCACTGAAAATAATATCTAGTTAATTGCAGCTGCGAAATACTTGGTGCAAATCTACATGCGTGCCACACTTGTTTAACTGTACAACAATGAAAGACTGCTACTACAAAGGAGATTCTCTCTACAATTACGCGCTAGCAATAAACAAAATCTACACTAATTACACAAACTACAAGAAAAAATCAGAAGATTCCAGTGAGGTATCCTCGGCTAAGGGTCGACATATGAAAAGTCCCCTTAGAACAATTATACATGACTGTGTTTAAACTGACACACAATATTTTTAGCGCAACGCAATCTGACTTTCAAAAATTCCTACAAAAGAATGGCCCTGACTAACATTAACCTATACCTTTCACAATTCACTTACCTCACAAAAATGTTCGTTACTCAAGCTACAGCAATCCAGCGAGCGCCACTACTGCCAGCTAAATAAAAGATTCAAACTACGGAAGGCACTAAGTACTGATAGGCATAGTTAGCAAATGAAAGATTTTAATACAGAACAAACAATGTATTTACCTTAATAGACATAATATATATAGCAGTTCATGACATACAGTCTTACAAATTTCAAAACTCCGCCATCTCTCTCCCCACATCCACCACTGCTGGCGGCTCGTCTCCAACTGCGCAACGCTACGCGCTGTTCACATCCAGCTGTCCAACACTACAATGGCAGACAACAATGCAAACTAGCCACAGACTGCACACAGCACAGCCAGTGATTTTCATACAGAGCGCTACGTAACGTTGCCAATAAGAAAACATAAACAGCCTACTTACAGCTGATGTTGTTGCTGCTGTTGCTGCGGCGGCATGATATGCTGCTGCTGATTTGTAAGGAAGTGTGTATCCATGAACGTAAATAACAAAGCACGTTTGGGAACGAAAAATCCTCGTCGCTACTTTTCTATCCTTGATTAAAGATGAAACTCATACACGACCATCGAACAGACTCAGCAGTGACTGAGAACCACATGCATGCAGAACGGGATAGCAAAGTTCACCAGTTTCAGGATGATAGTGGAAACACAATCTAAACCGTCGACTAAGCAGAAATCGTTATGAAATCAGTTAACGTAACCAAAGAAAGGTACAAAAACGAATGACTCAGTATTTAAATGAAGAGACTATATGTCGCACCTAAGTTGTATGTCGCACCTGAGATAATTCTGTAAACAGGAAAATGTCGTCTGTGGCTGCTCTTCTAAACTATATACTGCTCACTGAGTCACTGACAGTGCCCATATAACATGCTGTAGCTGCTCTGTCGCTGGAGAGTCCAGGGTCCCTGACATTTCGCTGCTATCGATATCAATCATACTTGGGAATACGAGAGATATAGATTTAAAATGCTGACAGCCTGTTCAGTTACCTATCGATAAGTCTAGCCTGATTAACATTTAATTAATGTGTAAAACCAAACCCTTCCAGAAATAACTGCTACATAATGAAATACTACACTTTAAGATCATAAAAATACCAGATGATGTCTCTTTAGTGTGGATGTCCTAGAAGGCCAGTGAAACGAGTTGTTTCTTTCGAAATATGTACTATGACAAATAGTTATCTAAATATGTGGTGATGGCTGATAGCTCTGTGTAATTAGCCCTGAAAGTGTACAGAATGAAATGATATGACATTCTCATGCTTGACTCAAAGTATAAGACTCTGGATCAATTGCTGTCCGTCCGTTGTTATATAGAGTATCCGTCCTTTATCGAGTAAGTACATGCAATAACTACATTTTCTGATAACGTGGATAAGGGTACCTGTCTAGTGCAATACTTTAATGTACTGTTGCTTTTTACTGTCGCAGGGTGCCTTAGTGGTTAATGGCTAAGCTACAGGTTCAGCAGCCAATCGGTCGTTTGATTTTTTATGCCAGTTTCAACTTCAGATCAAAGGTAGGTTGCTATTAGCACATATTTTAGTATTCTCACCTACAGCGGATATTGATGGCAACTCGGAGTTGCTGCATCTCACTATGACAGCCGCCATTTCCAGGCGCAAGAGACAGAACTGGTATGTCACATGGACCTCTCATTTCGCACAGAATTAGGTTGGCCAGGTGGCCAGTAATCACTTGTTCAATGCTGCAAGTAATGTTCAGTATCTCGGAATATCACTGTGTGTGCAACGACCCAGTTTTGTTTCTGGACTGGCTGGTTTTCACTGCTGGTATTCATTCAGTGCACAGTACACGCTTAGTCTTGCTCTGTTCACAGTTCACGTTTTCGTAAGAAGGAATAGACGGAAAACATACCACCTCAAATAGGACCCAGGCTACCAAAGCACTTTGGCGTCCAAACAAAGCTTCAGCTTGATAAGTTTTACTTCATGGTTTCCTCAGTGCATTAGTTATGAACGCAACTGAAAGCAATACATGGAAGTATGAGGCAAAGTAGTTTGTGTGACACATGCACGTTTCAGAGGGGAGGACAGTGACTGTCATTATGAGCGACATGAGAAGAAGTGGCGCCTAGCAGTCCAGGGCCCTCATGGCACTTCCTGTACTGACCGTCGCTCCATTCCGCACACTCGCGCTCCACAAATTTACAGTATGCTGCAGCAACATTTCGCACAATCGTTGCAAAAGAATCGGCACCTGTTAGTTGAACACTCTATCGCTAGACGTAAAAGGGAGTAAACTGAAATTAATTGGCCAAGTAGACCGCTAGAGTGTGTTTGTATAATACTGTTGCAATGTGTTCAGTGATTGTGGGGGAAGTTAAATTAACTATGTCCTACAATAATTCGATACACAAACCAACCCATAACTACTCCAACACAACGGCTTAGGAAAGAGATACGAGAGAAAATACAAAAAAATTAGAATTTAGTAAAAAGCGCAAACACTCGCATGGTATAGTGTACGGGCTCAAGTAGAATCCAAGACTTTCTGAATCCTCCTCCAGCCGATATACAGGGTGTTACAAAAAGGTACGGCCAAACATTCAGGAAACATTCCTCACACACAAATAAAGAAAAGATGTTATGTGGACATGTGTCCGGAAACGCTTAATTTGCATGTTAGAGCTCATTTTAGTTCTTCCACCTACGCTCAATGGAGCACGTTATCATGATTTCATACGGGATACTCTACCTGTGCTGCTAGAACATGTGCCTTTACAAGTACGACACAACATGTGGTTCATGCGCGATGGAGCTCCTGCACATTTCAGTCGAAGTGTTCGTACGCTTCTCAACAACAGATTCGGTGACCGATGGATTGGTAGAGGCGGACCAATTCCATGGCCTCCACGCTCTCCTGACCTCAACCCTCTTGACTTTCATTTATGGGGGCATTTGAAAGCTCTTGTCTGCGCAACCCGGTACCAAATGTAGAGACTCTTCGTGCTCGTATTGTGGACGGCTGTGATACAATACGCCATTCTCCAGGGCTGCATCAGCGCATCAGGGATTCCATGCGACGGAGGGTGAGGGTGGATGCATGTATCCTCGCTAATGGAGGACATTTTGAACATTTCCTGTAACAAAGTGTTTGAAGTCACGCTGGTACGTTCTGTTGCTGTGTGCTTCCATTCCATGATTAATGTGATTTGAAGAGAAGTAATACAATGAGCTCTAACATGGAAAGTAAGCGTTCCCGGACACATGTTCACATAACATATTTTCTTTCTTTGTATGTGAGGAATGTTTCCTGAAAGTTTGGCCGTACCTTTTTGTAACACACTGTATATGCGTTGTGAATAGCGATCAGTGACATTTGATATTATGTATCACAGAGAAATCGTTCTAGTTCCTTTAGAGATGCTGTAAGTCGCAAATGGGGCATTAACTGTTTTTCTGGCACACACCACAACGCATACAGAACATTCAGCTACACTGATTTTGGAAGCTAGAAGATACCTTTTAGTTTCCGACGTCAAATATTTAGAGCTGTGTGAATGGTGACATTACTATTATGTTCGCAGCTGGGGGAAGTGTCACCACACATGGCAATTTTAAATGGTTTCATGCACATTGCCGGTATGTTTCCATTCAGTACACCCATAGCAACTACTGAAAGCCATAAAATGGCAACCTGAAGGGTTGCAGAATCTCCACCAAACTCAACAACTGACAAAGGTAGTCTAGAGCGCCTGCTTTCTATTGTGTTCTCGAACGGTAAACACGTCTCGCTATGG
The DNA here is from genome assembly GCF_023898315.1 of Schistocerca nitens. Lineage (NCBI taxonomy): Eukaryota > Metazoa > Arthropoda > Insecta > Orthoptera > Acrididae > Schistocerca > Schistocerca nitens. The sequence continues at coordinate 369,989,010 of NC_064616.1, forward strand.
TCAAAAGCGGAAAGGTAGTTTAGTTGGAGAGCATTATATGTCTGCATTGACCATCATCCACCTTTGTGTTGCTTGCATCACTGAAGATTTTTATTTGCTTTCTCAACTAGAAACTCTACCAGGATTGATTTGTGTATGGAATTATTTTCTCACTGTTTTCGTTGAGGCTGTGTTTTCTAGACTCTTATTAATCCAAGCAGACACTTTCCTGCTAGTGGTCCTTTTACGAGACTTAACAACACACTTCCATGCCAGCCTGCCTCCATCAAGAAGTTTAGTTTTTCTGTCGCTGTTGAATGTAGTAGTCGAATGTTTTTCATGAACTCTGTGTTGTGTTATGGTTCTATAAGCTGCAGCTGTTGGTGCCAGATGTCACTGTTAGGTTACAGGATGCACGAACTGAACAAATATGGAAAATTTGCTCTTGTTGACAGATTGTAAGATATGACATGCAGGGAATGGGAATCAGAATCACACCACAATGATCACAAATGTTCTAGTGGTTCTGAACTCTTCTATGGATGTTTTAGTACAAGGAAACAACAAAGACAATGTCAGAACTGAAAACTCTATGGTTGCCTAAAGCACTTGGTGTTGGACATTGATGAAATGTTTAATCCTGGAGGCTAACGGTATGTAAATCTTTTTGATACGCATGGAGACAACTTCAGGCCTTAATGAAAAACGTTATATTTGGCAGTGACTATAGAAAGTTTTATTTTCACAATTTCAATTTCGGTCATGCACTACGACAATATATCGTTAAGACAACAAAAACTCACAACCCTAAAATTGTTACTTTTAAGTTACATGTTTCTACATGTTGAGAAATGTGTCCCATATCAGATAAAAAACGCAGTAGATCAATAGGGGTTTGCTTAGCTCTTTTGTGGCATAGTATCAAAACCTCATATCATGTAACGTTAAGATATTACGTTGCGAAACCTCGTATTTCGAAGAATTGTTTCTTCTCGTCAATTTACGTGCTTCTTTCATTGTTGTTCCAATGTAAAAAATCATTTTGAGTTTTTTGGCTATATTTGTTACATTATTTGTGTAAATTAACATAGTTATAGTGCAATAAGACATTAATTGTATGCGTGATTACTTAACATGTGTAGAAGATTAAACAGACTATGTAAAAATGACAAGTACACAAATAATGAAGTATGATACTTTCAATAAGAAAACAATCTAGTGTAGACCTATTATAAAACATAGTTCACCAACAAAATAAGGTTAGATTTTGAAATGCGTGATGTTGTACTGAAGTATAACACTTGTCTGCAGACGGAGGTAATATTGTCGTAATTATGGCTGAACGAGAATATAGTAAAAATGTTTGAAAATAATAAAATCACGAAGGCAGACAAAGACCCCACTAAATGGTTTAATGATACTTTAAAGAAAAACCTTAATAATTGTATCTTTCCTTTTACCAATACTAAAACAAAATAGTGTATAAAGATGAACATTAGTGCATCAAGATTGAGGGTTCAACCTAAAATATACAAAAACGATGTTTCAATTCATCTAAATGTAATCTGTATCGACATCCTACCTGTAAGGTCAGTAAGAAACTTGACTCCCTGCTTCAAGAATAAGAGTATTATACATTTGAAAACAGTACATTCTGTGCAAATCACACGAGGTTTCATGTGACATTAATGATATCCAGATGTCTCTTTTGACATTGCTAACGTGTATATGAATGTCTGGTTAAGCAGAACCAGAAGGAATCAGGAAGAATTTAATGAAGAAAAAATACTCAGAATGTCAAATATTTCCAAATTTATTGATTTGCTAGATATAATCGCTTCCAAGAAATATTTCATATTACAAGCAACCAGACGGTCTTGTGACGGGCAATTATTTAGCAGGAACGTTAGCTGATCTATTTCTAAACATTTTAGTGACACATTCCTACACAAATTTTCAACAAACAGCAAATAGAATTCGGTGTTATAAATGATATACTGCTGATATATTAACACTTTTTAATGGGTCTGTTTCTGATATTGACAATATACATGCCCAGCCTAATATCTTACGTCCTAGAATAAAAATTATGGAAGAAACAGAAGTTAACAAAATTATAACGTCTTTAAACCTCCAACATCCTAATTTCAACAGCCAACACAGATTTGGAAATTTTCATACGCCTACGACAACTGCATGTTGCTCCCATCCAGGGTCCCACAAGTGAGCCTACTTCAATTCTGCGATACATGGACTCAGTAACGTGGCACTAATGACAATGAAATTGAGAAAGAACTCGCTATCAGTAATGGTTTCAGAGCGGAAATGGCCATAAAGCTATGTGGGAGGGGATCTAAAACAGGGAATGCAGATATAACGGATGAAAAAATGTTAGAGAGAGAAAATATCAGGCACAAAAGATTAGCTTACTAAAACTACCCTACTTAGGTCTATCGGTCGGAGGATGGCATTCACGTATTGTACAGCTGTTACGGTGCCTTCCATGACCACCAGCGGCGTACGTCGGCCGCACATAATGCCAGCCCAAAACAGCGGGGAACCTCCACCTTGCTGCACTCGCTGGGCAGTGTGTCTAAGGCTTTCAGCCTGACCGGGTTGCCACCAAACACGTCTCCGACGATTGTCTGGTTGAAGGCATATGCGACACTCATTGGTGAAGAGAACGTCATGCCAATCCTGAGTAGTCCATTCGGCATGTTGTTGGGCCCATCTGTACCGCGCTCCATGGTGTCGTGGTTGCAAATATAGACCTTGCCATGGTCGTCCGGAGTGAAGTTGCGCATCATGCAGATTACTGTGCACAGTTTGAGTCGTAACACGACGTCCAGTCGCTGCACGAAAAGCATTATTCAACATGGCGGCGTTGGTGTCAGGGTTCCTCCGGGCCATAATCCGTAGGTAGCGGTCATCCACTGCAGTAGTAGCCCTTCGGCGGTCTGAGCGAGGCATGTCATCGACAGTTTCTATTTCTCTGTATCTCCTCCATGTCCGAACAACATCGCTTTGGTTCACTTCAAGACGTCCGGACACTTCCCTTGTTGAGATCCCTTTCTGGCACAAAGTAGCAATGCGGACGCGATCGAACCGCTGTATTGACCGTCTAGGCATGGCTGAACTACAGACAACACTAACCGTGTATCTCCGACCTTGTGGAATGGCTGGAACTGAAATGGCTGTCGGAGCCCCTCCGTCTAATAGGCGCTGCTCATGCATTGTTGTTTACAACTTTGGTAGGGTGTAGTGACACTTCTGAACAGTTAAAGGGACTGTATCGGTGATACAACATCCACAGTCATTATCTATCTTCAGGAGTTCTGGGATCTGGGGTGATGCAAAACTTTGTTTGATGTGTGTGGGACTAATGTGAGCGTAGTATAATTTCTGAACCTTGATCAGATGGGAACAGTGGGCGCTATACACCTGTCGAAAGCTATATTGTGCATGTATCACAATGTATCGATGTTTTAAGGATGTACTTTTTTCATTTCACAGTTTGTCACCATAGTTTAACGTAGAGAAACGTGCAAGGAGAATGTATGTCACGTGCAGGAAATATATTTCTTACTTTGGGATAGCATTAAATGTGACTGATAGTTCGAAAACACCACCGCTCTAACATTATAGCCTGCTTTAAGTACAGAACCGCGTAGCCTCCACGTGACTGATCGTTCAGAAACTCCACCGCTCCAACATTATAGCCTGCTTTAAGTGCAGAACCGTGTAGCCTTAGGAGTGCATGTGTTTATGTCCTCTCTTACCAATACCTTCTTGGTAGTGACGCCAGACACTAGAACAATTCTTTAGAAGCGATAACGCATTTGATTTACCTAAAATGCTTCAAATTCCGTCTGTCTGGAGCTGTGTCATGCAAAAAAACCACCCGTTTCTTGTTCATCTTAACCGTCTGATATTACAGCACAACACTTTCATATCTACTACTATACACCAATAACGTGTGCTAACCTCCTCGACATGCACGCATATGGAGAAATCTTGTTCTCTTGGATGCATGTAGAACACAAGTTGCAGACTCGGCTCGATCTATTCCTCCACGAGAATTGGAATGTAGCGGTCTGCTTCTGGTCAGCTGCAGATTAGATCTGTGACAGTGCTGCAGTGAGGGTTGGGCAAAGACAATGAGAGGAGATCTTTAAGTGTCTAACTTTATACTAACAATGAGAGAATGCCCTGTGACTCCCATCTGCATAGAGAAAGACCGTAAATTAGACATAATGCTAGAAGTGCTAGAAATATGTAAATCACTGTCTGGTGTACTTTGATGTATATTTTCGAGAATTAACAATGATTGGACGTACAGCACGGTCATCTATCTACGTTCGCAATGGTACTGGCAAAGTAGAGGAGGGGCAGTTTACCGATGATACAGAAATTGGGAAGATGGTGCCATGTCACTGCTCGGTGTTGTAAAAAACTGGTAAAATTCCTAAAATTGATCGCACTATCAACTGTGATACTTATTATTACAGTAAATCGGTGGTGTCTTTTCCGTCCCATCTGTACATTGGTATGCTGTTGATTGACTGACATTACTTGTTTGAGATGGAGAAAAAGTCTTGGTGGAGGGGCAACGCCTTCCGGGGATGGCTAGCACCGAAAAAGTGATCGTGTACGTCACTGCAATATGATGAATCAATCTAAACGGAACACCGAGCCATCAGATATCCCATCACTGTGAAAGATGAGTTTAAATGTAGTGGTCGTCAATCGCCTTCGGACAGCAGTTTGGAAACTTTCCACACTTTCCACACTTTTCACACTTTTCCAGTTTCCTTATGTTGTGACTGTCTTTTATTTCAGTCATCCAGTGTGTGTGTGTTGTGGGGGCAGCAGCAGCATGACTGACACCGTGAAATGTCCAATTTTTTTGTGAGGGTCAATGGATTGAAACCCTTTAATGTCAGTTTAAAACCTGACACAGATCTCAAAGTCGTGGCGGATGAAATAAAATGTATGGCAGTGTTCAAAGCGTTAACAGCAGAAAAAATGTAACAAACAAGAAAACAGGGACCCTCTCTTATAGTCTGTAGGATATGCCCTCCTACAGCGCAAGTGAAGAAACTTTACACTGGTCTGTGCAGGCGAATTCGATCACTGGCCATCTGCTCCAGTGGAACAATACCTGTATATTTAATAGGATCACCACATATGCTCGATGCCGGCACACAGACGGAAATTGTTTTCAGATATCGGAAGAGAGAGATGTGGTAAAAGTCTTAGCTAGTTCTCTGTCGAATGAAGTTAACAGAGCTTTTATAGTTTGCAGTTTTTTATTCTCTGTTGGATGGCACAAAATAACGATGACAGAATGTTTGGGTGACAGACATGAATGCCTTCTGAAGGACGCAGATCTCCTTTGGACTGTAGTACCTGTCTGATGTGGAGTCTTTCTAATTTTCACGATAAGAAACATCTCTGTACCTGTTCGTACTGTGTTTTATACTACCTTGTGTTGCAGGAGAAAGCTTCGTTTGGGCACTGACCTTACACATCGTACACCATTGGCGTAGCTACGATAACTTGTTCCTATTTCCATCGAGTGGTCGAAACACAGTCCTGTCGCATTAACTCAGCTTATCCCGTTTCTACATGGGTTGCAGAAGATGGTAGACATAGCGCTCTCCGACTTCCGTTCAGTTACGACTTAAACTGGAACGATCATAAGCACAAAGGCGCAGGGGTGGTGGGAAAAGACTGCAGAGCAGTTACAAGATACGGAGGGACCATCTAAAACCACGTTGGAGTTTTACTGTAGCAGATAGGTTTGAAACAGGTTACTCATTTCGAAATATGAGAGTGCCACGAATATGATTCACTAGTGGCTGTAATCAGTAAAGAGACATCTTCATAGGATCCAACGCCGGTATGTGGTTGAATGGGAAGACTTGATTCCAAACCGCATACAGTATTTCTACCAGAAAGCGTAACACTATCAGTTACTCTTGTGTGTACCTGTAGAACCAAGACAGGTGACGGTAACAAACTCGTTGTTATGGGGTTTTTAATAGCACGGTCCTTACGCGTAACGTATGTTGCCGGCGGTAGACTCTTTCTCTGGTCGGTTCTCAATAGTGTTCTTCGAAAAGAACATCGTCTTCCCTCCGGGAATTCCCATTTTAACTACCTAATAAGTGTAATCCGAGCCGGCCGCGGTGGCCGTGCGGTACTAGGCACTTCAGTCCGGAACCGCGTGACTGCTACGGTCGCAGGTTCGAATCCTGCCTCGGGTATGGATGTGTGTGATGTCCTTAGGTTAGTTAGATTTAAGTAGTTCTAAGTTCTAGGGGACTGATGATCTCAGATGTTAAGTCCCATAGTGCTCAGAGCCATTTGTAATCCGACTACTGGAAAAGAAAAATTACTCGCCATTCAATGTGACTCACATGATCAATTTAAATAAGTGGCCTATTAATTCGGTATTAGTCACATGCCGCCTGGCGGGTATAGCCGTCGGCTAAGGCACCGCAGAAAAGATTCTTCACTTGGTGTTTTTTTCGTTGCGACGATATCTTTTAACGATATTTGAATCGTCCACCTATAGGGAGAGAGACAACCATCGTAATACAATCAAATGTGTTACCGAATTTATAAAGTAATATGTAGTGTAAAACTTATATAGCTTCTTTGTGTTGTTACCTTAAGGCACTTCGTATATGGCGAGATATTTGGCTACCTTAAGAGAGAGTTCGAAAGTGATGGGGCGTCTTGTGAAAGTGGTAGCTCTTAGCACCCCGTCATGAGCCAAAAATGAATTTAATATTCTAGTTCTGTGATGCGTGACATGACAGATAAGGAGCTACATTTTTCTACTTGATGAAAGAATACGAGGGAATATAGTCTATGCCACAGTCCTGTACAAGAAGTAACGATACATTAACGACATGAAAACGCGTGTATTGTCCAGTTTCTTCTATCTTCGAACATAACTCGTATAAACGGGAGGAATCTACATTTCGCGTGAGAAATTCGAGGTGTATGGTCAACAACATCACTGCCTCGGATTGGGTAAAATATATTTTTTGAACTGGCAGATCTATTTGGGGTGGGATTGTAGAACTACTGTACACGTCCAAGCTGCAGCTGCTTATTTCGCAGTGCACAGCGGCTACCTGCAAGGGAGGTTACGAGGTGTCAGCAACCAGAAGAACCGGATTAGCTCAGCCTTTGACGTGTGTAAAGGATGCGTCTACCCGTCTGATCCTGCCTGCAGCAGTGAGGACTAATGAAGTGACCAGTGTGCTGGGTGAGTGTGACAGAAGCGGACGTGTGGCTGTTACATGAGAGATGATTCAGAATGATGGACGTTTGCACTGGATATATTGATAACATTCAAATACCTACCACTCCAATAATCCCTGGATGCCCTCCATGGCAGGGAGGTGATCTTTGACATACACGAGCGTCCAAAACTGCGACTGCTGCCGCGCTACAGCGAACAAGAGCAGTGCCGACTGTAAGTGGCACGTGCCTTGTGATCACGAGTTCGTGTGATCGTCAGGATTTTGTTTTTCACCAGATATGTTTAATGGAAACGTTGTGGTGGAGGGGTGTGAGCACAAGACCTTGGATATATTTAGAGCTACGATCTATTCGTGACGAAAATTTCATTACTTGATTTACATAATGTTTGCCTCAAATCGTCAAACGTTGAAAATATGTTTTACTGCAAAGAAGGATCATTGTAAGGTGGAAGTGTGTGTTTTAAGAGATCTGTTTGCCTCCTTGATTTGACATGGTAATGCAAATAGATTATTTAACTCTATTTTTGATATCGAAATTGTGTCAGCTTTCCCTCTGTCTCCAGCATTAGCCAATAGGAATATAGTATTCTGAGGAGAGATGAAAACCACCATCTTCGTGTTTGGAGACGTTGGTTCACACAGACAAGCACGGAGTGGCGTCTTGGGGGCGACAAAGATAGGAAGCGAGTCTGGAATTTGTCGATTAACAGAATGCTCCCACTTGATGCTTTTTGTAGGGGCAGCGAGATCAAAGGAGGCCGATATCCAGTCTGTGGTTGGTGGTATTTAGTAACGTGATCTGTAATTAGTACCTTGGGCTGTTTTGACCTTCGTGGCGGCGCCCTGACAACAGATACGAACGCGTTAGAGCCCAAATGGTGGCTACTGTACCGCACATCATTCCATTTTCTTGTGATTACAGTTATTATATCACGGGGAGCAAGCATTGGGGGTCAGCCCAAGTGGGGTAACCCTGTCTCCCACAAAGTGATTAAGTAAAGAATATGTGTCAATATATTATTGGTTTTCATTTTAGTTTCGTGTTGCGAGATTCTTCTTCTCCAGCACAGAGTGAGTCGTTTTACTACGAATTTTATCTGGGAGAGGGCGAGGGGGGTGGGGGTGGGGGGTGGGGGTGGAACGTCCTCTGATGGTCAAGGTGAGCGCACACAGGAAAATCTTCCAATAAGACAATAGTTTCAATCTGCTTCAGTGCAATTACATAATTAGGACATGTTGTTGCTTGATGCGAGCTTTTCCCACCAAATAAAAGTGAGATCCAGTCCTTGCAGATTGAATTTTATAAATAAACAGTATATCCTATGCTATCTAATTGAATTTCTTGTCGTGAGATCCTTTCCCTCCAGCACAGACGGCAGCTTAGAGCCCATGGCGGAATCCATTCTCAGTCAGGAAATGGCCATGGAAGGATGGAGTTGTCGCAGGTGTTGGTATTCCGCGACAGTTTACTGGGTAAACTCTGCTTTATTTGAGGTGCGGTCTAACTGTGAACCACTGTGTGTGCAGGCCTGGCACGACACGAGGAGAAACAAAGAAAGTGCACGTGTTATGACAGAAATTTCTCGGATGACTTTGTTCGAGGATTAGCGTGTCATCCCATCTGTCAATTGCAGGGCCTTCACGGATACTTGCCGCTGTAACCCAACTCCTGGCACTGAGTGCGGTGGTGTTCTGTGCGGTCCAGTGTGGAAAGGGAGTGGCGGGCGGTACGTGCTTCGTGATCGAAAGATTTTTAACTGTGTAAATACGTGTGACAGATGTTTTATGGCTGAATTCCTTGCGCGATTGGAATAAAAAAAAACGATCGATGTAATTACTTCTTACAAAACCTGCATCTTCCAAACCGCATAGAATCATGAGCCAGAGAAATCCGACCCCTGCAAACTGAATTTTTTGTATATAAACAGTATACATTCTGATATGTAATTGAATTTCCTGTCCTGTGATCCTTCCTCTCCATCCTCTCCAGCAATTACCTGTCCTAATTACGTAATTACACTGCTGCAGATTGGATGCATTGTCTTGTTCGAAAATTTTCACATGTGTACTCATCTTGATGTGCGGGGATTGACTGAGCTAGCGCATAATGCCACCACCAGAGGATGTCCCACCCCTCCCCCACCCCTCACCCTCTCCCTTCCTACTCCTCCCAGAAAAAAATTTGTGGGAGAAGCCGCTGAGACAAGGGAGCGGAAATATCTCACAACAGGAAATTCAACTACATTGCAGAGGAGATAATAATACACTTTTTATTCATAAAATTCAATTTGCAGGGGTTGGATCTCTTTCTTTGGTAGGAAAAGCTCATCATTCTCTGCTGTTTATTTAATTTCGGAAGATGCAGTTCTTGTAAATTACATGTAAAAGAAGTAATTAAATATGTAAAGGGATTTTTTTCGATTGTGTGAGGAATACTGTAGAAAATCAGCGTCAGCATAACTGACTGTATGTAATTACATAAATAAAAAACTTCCAATTGCATCTTCACACCCACCACGGGGTACACATGCCAGGGGCCATGTCGGCAGGAACATTGTATCTTCAGGCACCCACACACCAGCTGTTGTGCCATCACTGCACCATCTGCCATTGTCACCAGCTGCGACAAAACTGGAGGTCTGCACATGTCTCAACCCATCTCAAGAAGCTACTTCCTGTCGAAAAAAGCTTTATGCGGTAGCAACTCTTTGATATTTGATACCTGTGAAATCACCACTGCTCTCTCTCTGTCAAAAGGCTACTTGCTGTTTGTGAGTGAACCAATGTGTGCACACAAAGACCTGGCGCTGGTAGTCAGTATATACCTTTGTTCTCACGTTGATGGCTCTGTGGAAACATGTAGCAAATGGAACAAAGGCATTCCAGACGAACTATGTATTGTTTGATGTGTGCCACCAGAAACCACACTAACTCCTCCCTTCTCCTGAACAAAGAAGCGAATACCTGGGAAACCCCAGCCCTTCCGAAAAATGCTGGGCTGTGGACAACTTGCAATTAGGTCACCCACGCCATCAAATTGATTGAGTAATTAATTGACTCGATACCCCCTGTGTGGTGTAGTTTTTCCTTGGATCCTATTGATGGATGCTAGAAACGACATATGTGGTGGAGAATTCCAGGATTCGACCCCGCAACTGCCCAGTTTCCACACCATACTCTTCACCCTTCCAGATTTTTCCTTGGATCCTGTCAGCAGATACTTGCAAAGGTAGGTCGTTTGGCAGGAAATCCATTATGTTGAAGATAACCTAGAATTTAAAATTTCGGCTCAATTTCATGTAATTTCCTTATACAGTTTGCAGGAGAAGGAACAGCATTTGCCTTTGGGTGCCTGCAATACCACCATCAGAAACAATAAATAAATCAATGGGGAACTGGATGTCGCTATTGGTTTTTAAATCACTATATAACCCCTAAGTTGATTCTCTTAGTTATGCCAGGACAAAGAATGAGGAGGAGGAGGAGGAGGAAGGGTCTATCAGGTGACAGGGTAGTAGCAATAACGAATACCACTCTCACCTTTCTGCTGCAAGATAGAGTCCACTGGACTGTATTGAGAATCAGTGAACACCACACACTTCAACCATGTTCCATTCCGTAGCAGTAGTTGTCATGGTTAAATGTCTGAGATCGCTGGAACATTCGTACATCCTGCACGCTCATGCCCAAATGTCTACACCCGACACCCCAGGCCAAAGGTCGCGTAGTGGTAGTTGCCACAGTGGATGTGTGTGTCAGTCATTGCACCAGGTCTGCAGCTGGACTCGGCCTACTGGAGATGACCACTTGGCTGTGGAGGGTGAGCAGGATGACTGGAGTGGTATGAATTTGGATGTTATCAATGTCCAGTGCCAATACTTATCAGTGAACGATATTGAATCTTCTCAAATATCCATGTAAAAATCGGAAAATACTCGCAACACACATGATCGTCAGGACTACCCAACACCTACTGAGTACTAGTTGGCTATTCACCCACCCAGGGAACTGCATCCCCCGTACCCCACCTGACAGTTTCAGGAGGCTCAGGGGCAGCTCGCGCCTTCAGCCGGAAACGTCTATTTGTTCTGGTCAACGGCTACCTCTGCCAGACACCTGGACTCCAGGCAGAGTCTTCCATGGAAACCAGCCACTTATTTATCAGTGTAATTACAACGAAATATTACGATTGTAGCACCAATCTAGTGACATTCGCCAATGAGTATAGTATCGGAAGCACCTCCTCCTGATGTCTGTGGTTCTGGAAACATAAATTTCCCATGTAAAAATATATCCTTCTTATGACTGGACATAATTTTCCACATTAAATCTTTCACCCCCTTGAAATGCCAGTTTTCCACATAAAATCTAAACCTCTCTGACGACCAGACAGTCATTTTCTCTGCACATGTTGGAACACTGACCACAGTAGCTTTACACTCCAACATAGCGTTCGAAATATTGTGGTATGCCCACACTTCCACCAGCTGGGTGTCATTTCCCAATACCCAGTAGAAAACCCCTCCCACTATGTCATCGTTATAACATATTCGTAAAAGAACAAAGGGCATAATTAGAATTAGAAAGCCTTAGGATTTTTATTTATGTCATGTACATTCTTGCATGATAGTCGACGTTTACCAGAGTAGGAAGAACTGATACTACTAGCCAAGTCATACACCCGCACTAATTCTCTCGAAATCGCATCACGTTCAGACAGTACTGTTCCATTTGTAACAAAGCTGACAGGTAGAGAGCTATCACAACAATAAAAATAGCACACTAACTTACGGGAGGAAATTCTCAACCACGCAGAATATAAGCTGACTGCACAAAGATATGCAGAAGCATAACACCTACAATTCACCGATACCAAATGACAGAGTATAAATATTCTCCTGTACATTACCTAATCTCCTTTATTGCATTTCTATGATTACTATGCTTCTCTCTCTCTCTCCTCATTGTTTTTGTAACATCCAATGGAGTCAAACTACGAACTATAAAAACTTGGCTAACGTCATCTGGTAGAGAACTCAATAAGACTTTACCGGGTCTCGCTCTTCCGACATATCGAAAACAAATACCGTCTGTGTGTTGACATCGAGCATATGTGGTGATCCCATTCAAGATACATGTATTGTTCCATTGGAACAGGCGGCGTTTGATCGAAGTCGCTTCCATATACGGAATCAGGAAGAGTTTGCAGCACTGTGGAGCGTTTTCAAACAGCTGTCCAAAGGTGATGACCTCTACGTTTAATATCATCTTCCAGAGTGATGGGGTAGCAAAGGTCTCGGTGTTCCGTTTTCGAAGAGACACAGAGCTTTGATTCATCAATTTGTGCCGGCCGCGGTGGTCTAGCGGTTCTAGGCGCTCAGTCCGGAACCGCGCGACTGCTACGGTCGCAGGTTCGAATCCTGCCTCGGGCATGTATGTGTGTGATGTCCTTAGGTTAGTTAGGTTTAAGTAGTTCTAAGTTCTAGGGGACTAATGACCTCAGAAGTTGAGTCCCATAGTGCTCAGAGCCATTCGAACCAAGCCATCAATTTGTGGCGCATGTTACACCCAGGTATGTGACTGCTCTTTCGGTGTCCTAGGTGGTGGTCATCCTCTCCTCCAAATGTTTAGACAATGCGTCTTTCATTTTTATGACTTTAGTGTCGGTTAGACCGTCACCGAGAGCAGCACCGCTAGTTCCTGCTACTAGTAAGGGGAGTACACCGTTCGCTTGTTACATATTTTTACGAGCTTCAAACCGGAGCGACTTTTTCAGTTATCTGGGTAGTTACTAGTTTATTTTTGTAATTTCTTGCGTGTTTGAGTGCTTACTAGGCACAACCTTTTATTTGAATAACAGTGTAGTATACAGTACCGCCGTTGTTATCGACGCTTGTATCGACCCTCATATCGTAAAGGCTTGTTTGGTTAGAACAGCTCAGTGTCGGTTAGACCGTCAGCGAGAGCAGCACTGCTAGTTCCTGCTACTAGTAAGGCGAGTAGACCGTTCGCTTGCTACATACTTTTACGAGCTTCAAACAAGACTGCAGTAATGGATAGGAACTGTGATTGTTGTGTACAGATGCGAGCTGAGTTGGCGACCCTTCGCTCACAGCTCCAGGCTGCTTTGGCCTACGTCACAAAGCTTGAGGCTGCTGCCAAGGGGCGTCACTGTGGGAGATCGAACGCAGGGATGTGAGTGACGTCGAGCACGTCCCACGTGTCCTCCGATCGGTTCACTGCTGTGGCTGCCCCGGGTACTGCCTGCACTGAGGTTGACCCCTTACCCGTGGTCGAGTGGGAGATCATTCCAAAGTCTGGCAGGCAGCGAAAAACTTTCCGAGGGGCCGATAGTAGGGCCTCCCCGGTTCGTTTGATGAACAGGTTTCGGGCGTTATCTGTGGCTGACGATGTCTCTGAGCGGATGCAGTCGTCCACCCCGTTCCAGAGGAAGCTTCTCGGCCCGCAAGGTCTGGGCGTTCACAGAGGGTGGGTTTGCTGGTAGTTGGGAGCTCCAACGTTAGGCGCGTAATGGGGCCCCTTCGGAACATGGCTGCCAAGGAGGGGAAGAAAGCCAGTATGCACTCAGTGTGCATTCCGGGGGGAGTCATTCCGGATGTGGAAAGGGTGCTTCCGGATGCCATGAAGAGTATAGGGTGCAGCCAATGCAGGTTGTGGCTCCTGTCGGTACCAACGACGTGTGTCACTTTGGATCGGAGCAGGTTCTGTCTGGTTTCGGGCGGCTAGTGGAAATGGTAAAGACTGCCAGTCTTGCTTCCGACATTAAAGCGGAGCTCACCATCTGCAGCATCGTCGATAGAGCCGACTGTGGTCCTTTGGTGCAGAGCCGAGTGGAGGGTCTGAATAAGAGGCTCAGGCGGTTCTGTGACCGTGTAGGCTGCAGGTTCCTTGACTTGCGCCATCGGGTGGTGGGTTTCCGGGTTCCGCTTAACAGGTCAGGAGTCGACTAGACACAGGTGGCGGCTACACGGGTAGCGGGGGCTGTGTGGAAGGGACTGGGCGGTTTTTTAGGTTAGAGAGTCTCAGGGAACCACAGAAGGGACGCCCGTCTAAAAGTGGGCAGGAAAAACACAGTAAGGTAGTTGTAGAAACAATTGGTATTGTAGCTGTAAAGAAGCAGAGCTCCAAGCCCTAATAGAAAGCACTGAAGCTCAAATAGTTGTAGGTACAGAGAGCTGGCTTAAGCCGGAAATAAGTTCAGCCGAAATTTTTTCAAACGATCTTACAGTGTTCAGAAAGGATAGATTAAATACAGTTGATGGTGGAGTATTTATTGCTGTCAGAGGTAGTTTGCCTTGTAGCGAAATTGAAGTATATAGTTAGTGTGAAATAGTATGGGTAGAGGTTATACCTGACAATCGGACTTAACTATTAATTGGATCGTTTTACCGACCCCCCCGACTCAGAAGATATAGTTGCTGAACAGTTCAAAGAAAACGAGTCTCATTTCAAATAAGTACCCTGCTCATACAACTATAGTCGGTGGTGACTTTAATCTTCCCTCGATATGCTGGAAAAATTATACGTTTAAAGCCGGCGGCAGGCATAAAACGACATCCGAAATTGTACTGAATGCTTTCTCAGAAAATTATTTTGAACAATTAGTTCATGAGCCCACTCGAAGCGTAAACGGTAGCGAAAGCATACTTAACGTTTTAGCAACAAATAATCCTGGACAAATAGTGAGTATTGTGACGAATACAGGGATCAGCGACCACAAGGCAGTTGCTGCTAGCCTGAATACCGTAACACCTACAACCATCAAAAAGAAATGCAAAGTATATCTATTTAAAAAAGCTGATAAAAATGCTCATAACGCCTTTTTAAGAGACAGTCTTCACTCCTTCCGATCTGATCATGTAAGTGTAGAAAAGTTATGGAATATTTTCAAAGAGATAGTATCGACAGCAATTGTGAGATGTATATCACATAAATTAATAAGTGATGGTACCTATCCTCCATGGTACACAAAACGGGTCAGATCGTTGTTGCAGAAGCAACGAAAACAGCGTGCCAAATTTAAAAGAACGCAAAATCCCAAAGATTGCGAAAGTTTTACAGACGTTCGAAATATGGAGCGTACTTCAATGCGAGATGCTTTTAATAATTTCCACAGCGAAATTCTGTCTCGAAATCTGGCAGAAAACCAAAACAGATTCTGGTCATACATAAAACACACCAGTGGCAAGACGCAATCAATACCTTCACTGCGCGATAACAACGGTAAAGCCACTGATGACAGTGCCAGTAAAGCAGAGTTATTAAACACGGTTTTCCGAAACTCCTTCACCAAAGAAGACGAAGTAAATATTCCTGAATTCCAATCAAGAACAACTGCCAAGATGAGAAACATAGAAGTAGATATCCTCGGAGTAACGAAGCAGCTTAAATCACTTAATAAAGGCAAGGCCTCCGGTCCAGATTCTAGATCAGTCAGGTTCCTCTCAGAGTCTGCTGATAAAATAGCTCCATATTTAGCAATTATATACAACCACTCGCTCACAGAAAGATCCGTACCTAAAGACTGGAAAATTGCTCAAGTCACACCAATACCAAAAAAGGGAAGTAGGAGTAATCCACTGAATTACAGGCCTATATCACTAACGTCGATTTGCAGTAGGGTTTTGGAACATGTACTGTACTCGAACATTATGAAGTACCTCGAAGAAAACGATTTATTGACACATAATCTTCACGGTTTCAGAAAATATTGTTCTTGTGAAACACAACTGGCTCCTTATACTCGTGAAGTAATAAGTGCTATCGACAGGGGATGTCAAATTGATTCCATATTTTTAGATTTCCAGAAGGCTTTCGACACCGTTCGTCACAAGCGTCTTCTAACCAAACTGTGTGCCTACGGAGTATCGCCTCAGTTGTGCGACTGGATTCGTGATTTTCTGTCAGAAAGGTCACAGTTCGTAGTAACAGAGAGAAAGTCATCGAGTAAAACAGAAGTAATATCCGGCGTCCCCCAAGGAAATGTTATAGGCCCTCTATTGTTCCTGTTCTATATTAACGACATAGGAGACAATCCGAGTAGCCGTCTTAGATTGTTTGCAGATGATGCTGTCATTTACCGTCTTATAAAGTCATCAGATGATCAAAACGACTTGCAAAATGATTTAGATGAGATAGCTGTATGGTGCGAAAAATGGCAATTGACGCTGAATAGCCGGCCGGTGTGGCCGAGCGGTTCTAGGCGCTTCAGTCTGGAAACGCACGACCGCTACGGTTGCAGGTTCGAATTCTGCCTCGGGCATGGATGTGTGTGGTGTCCTTAGGTTAGTTAGGTTTAAGTTGTTCTAAGTTCTAGGGGACTGATGGCCGGAGATGTTAAGTCCCATAGTGCTCAGAGCCATTTGCACCATTTGACCCTGAATAAGGAAAAGTGTGAAGTTATTCACATGAGTACTAAAAGAAATCAGCTAAATTTCGATTACACATAAGTCACACAAATCTGAAGGTTGTAAATTCAACTAAACACTTAGGGATTACAATTATAAATAACCTAAATTGGAACGATCACATAGATAACATTGTGGGTAGAGCAAACCAAAGACTGTGATTCATTGGCTGAACTCTTAGAAGGTGCAACAGGTCTACTAAAGAGACTGCTTACACCACGCTTGTCCGCCCTATTCTGGAGCATTGCTGTGCGGTGTGGGATCCGCATCAGGTGTGACTGACGGATGACATCGAAAAAGTACAGAAAAGGGCAGCTCGTTTTGTATTATCGCGAAATAGGGGAGATAGTGTCATAGACATGATACGTGAATTGGAGAGGCAATCATTAAAACAAAGGCGTTTTTCGTTGCGACGGGATCTTCTCATGAAATTTCAATCACCAGTTTTCTCCTCCGATTGCGAAAACATTCTGTTGGCACCCACCTACATAGGGAGAAATGATCATCACGATAAAATAAGAGAAATCAGGGCTCGCACAGAAAAATTTAAGTACTCGTTTTTCCAGTGTGCCGTTCGAGAGTGGAACGGTAGAGAGACTTCTTGAAGGTGGTTCATTGAACCCTCTACCAGACACTTCATTGTGAATAGCAGAGTAATCACGTATATGTAGATGTAGATGCAGAATGCATAACCACATGTAGAGCAGGGGGTATTCTGCAGGGCTTACACCAATAAAGCATGGATAGTATGCACCATCAGTTGTCAATACCGCCAGTGGAAGAATGGAATGATTCTCACAAACCTTAGTGATTCGCCATGGTCAGGGCGGCCGGTAACAACTGCAACCCCACAAAATGTCGGAGCGACTTCAGCATCAATTGAGGGGTTTGGCGCAAGAAGGAGGCAGCTCCACTTTTTGGCTCTATTGAGTTGAACATTCTATCGCATACAAAAAAAAAACAAAAAAAAATATGCCCCTTCCTTTGGTGCACGAAAGAGGCAGCTCCACCCACTCGTTCCAGAGAAATCCAACAGTTGGAGCTGCCTGTACTCCGAGTTTGCATGAAAACAGAGGCAGCTCCGGGAGCTGCCTCGTTCTTCCCCCAAACAATGGCAGGAAGGAGGTTGTGTTACGTATTGTTCAGCAGACCGGTGTAAACATCGCGCGTTTCATGTCACTGAAGTGGACCAGAGTTTTGTTTTCCACTTTGTTGACACGTTGAAGAAATTTTTTTTTAAAGAACCCTTACGTATCATTATCGAACAAGAAAAGAGAAAAATATCTAATCACTAAGTACAAAATATTCCTCTATGAACAGCCATACACCGGTAAAGGGGTCATTCAATGCAGTGCGACCGTAGGGATGACTGTCTTCCATAATGCGCAAATTTGCAACCAAGGACCTGCGAGTCTCATAACAATGGACCACCTTCATCAAGCTTATGATTGTCTCATCCCGCTTAAAGGCCAAAAGTATAACGACGTCAAAGAGCTGGCCAGAAAGTATGTTGGGAAAAACGAAATGTGGTTTTACGACCAGTTGACGTCAGATGCTTCAAACGATCCTGAGGTGACTGAAGGGGAGCTAGAAGACTGAAGAAGAACTGTAGAATTAATGTATTATGCCAATAATGTTGTACTTTCTTTATTAATAAATGTTCTTTAAACTAAAATATGGTTAATTATGAAGATAATGGTCGTACAAAGAGTTTTTCATTCACTTTGGAGCAAAACGGAGGCAGTTCCAAAATTCAAAATTCTATTGCACGTACCTGAGTGCACGCATTTGTGTGTATTCTCGTCAGTAGTATTAGATACCCCATAGCCTAAAACAAGGCTGACAACTTTTTCGTTTTGGTGAAAACTGAATTTTATAAAGTTTCTTTTAATTTGCCGCAAACTGGAAAAAGTGGAGCTGCCTCCTTCTTGCACCAAGCCCTTCAATTTTGAAAGGATGGCCTGTCCAACTGCGAAACTTATCACAGCAGTTCAACATTTTCTATGGTGCTGTGTACGATATTGTTCATGACACGCTAAAATTTCGTAAAGCTAGTGCACGCTGGTTGCCTAAGAACCTCACAGACAGCCAGAAAGGCCAGCGAATGATGACAAGCTATGCAGCAGAAGAGCATGACTTTCTGAGAGGAATCGTCGCTGTTGATAAGTCGTGGGAGTACCACTACATGCCTGTAATCAAGTAGGCCTCTATGGAGCGGAAACATGCTGTTTCCCAGTACTAAAAGGTTCAAAGTTACTTAATCTGCTGTGCTGTGCATGGTGTGTTATTGGTGGACTTTTCTGAACACGGGTCCACTGTGAATGCTGCAGCCTACATCAAAAATGGTTCAAATGGCTCTGAGCACTATGGGACTTGACATCTATGGTCATCAGTCCCCTAGAACTACTTAAACCTAACTAACCTAAGGACATCACACAACACCCAGTCATCACGAGGCAGAGAAAATCCCTGACCCCGCCGGGAATCGAACCCGGGAACCCGGGCGTGGGAAGCGAGAACGCTACCGCACGACCACGAGCTGCGGACGCAGCCTACCTAAAACTTTGGTTAAGATGGGTTTTGCCCAGCCTAAATTAAAACTTTTTGAGTCATTCCCTTCGTAACAAACTCCACAGAATCCGTGCGGATGGTGTCATACTGCTTCATGACAATGTTCGCTCCCCATGCTGCTGCGCCTGTTCGTTATAAAATCGCCAAATTTGAGTGGGAGGTGCTCCAGCACCCTCCATACAGTCCGCCCGGACTTTGCACCATTGGATTTACATCTGTTTGTTCCCATGAGGAAATTCCTGGCCGACCAACGCTTCGCGATGGACACGGAGGTGAAATCAGCAGTCCGCAGATGGCTATACTCAAACCAAACACCGAGCGAGGTGGCGCAGTGGTTAGCACACTGGACTCGCATTCGGGAGGACGACGGTTCAATCCCGTCTCCGGCCATCCTGATTTAGGTTTTCCGTGATTTCCCTAAATCGCTTCAGGCAAATGCCGGGATGGTTCCTTTGAAAGGGCACGGCCGATTTCCTTCCCCATCCTTCCCTCACCCGAGCTTGCGCTCCGTCTCTAATGACCTCGTTGTCGACGGGACGTTAAACACTAAGCTCCTCCTCCTCCTCAAACCAAACGGACTTACACGAACAGAGAACACTGAAACTGCTACCACAACTGGAAAAATGTGTTGAGAACGTTGGTGAATATGTAGAAGACTAGGTACAAGATCTAAGTTCATTTTTAATTTTTTTGTTTTGTTACCTATCAAACTTTTTGGTAATAAAATTATTGTGCGTTACTTTCCGATCTTACCTCGTATTATTTGTAGAATAAATGTTTATAAACATCCATTAACATTAACAGTATTCATAGTTTTCACTTACTAACAATGCATGTGGTGAAGCGCCCCTACTTACGTCACTGTGACGTACTCAGGTGCGATGGCCTTGCCGGTCGGCCGCCACCTCCCGACATGTATTAGCAGCAGGCCCACCATTTGGGTGGTGCCTCTTTAAATGCATCGCTTGACGTCACACCCCTCTCGGAGCATCTTTCACGCGGCCATTCAATCCATGCGGCTACGCGTATGTTGACAAACATTATTCAAATATTTTAATCACAGTGGCGTTTTGCCAATAAAATCTTCTAAGCCAAATCTGAAATTTAACTATTTTAGTCAATCTCTATTTATTTACAAAAAAGGTTCACTTTCGAGTACCTGTTATTCATGCTGGTCACAGACAGCCTTCTCTAGTTACTGCGATATTCTTTATAATACCAACCACGTTATATTTACCTTTTATTGACTGGCAGTCAGCCGGTCGGGGTGGCCGAGCGGTTCTAGGCGCTACAGACTGGAACCGTGCGACTTCTACGGTCACAGGTTCGAATCCTGCCTCGGGCATGGATGTGTGTGATGTCCTTAGGTTAGTTAGGTTTAAGTAGTTCTAACTTCTAGGGGACTGATGACCTCAGAAGTTAAGTCCCATAGTGCTCAGAGCCATTTGAACCATTTGACTGGCAGACAGGATGTGACATTTCTGTTGCGTTTGGGTGGGGTATTCTGATTACTACATATGGATCTTCAAAAATTTTGTAAAACTTCTTTATTTCGGCATAAAAATGGATACTGATTAGCACGACGTCTTCCACTACATATTCTTTTGTTATGACTTTCTTGTCGTGTCTAACCTTTCGATAGTTTCCTGCTCTATCAGTTTCTCTAGATCCAACTTCTTCATATCTTACAAACTGACAATCGCTGGCTATGATCACTACGCCGTCCAAATAAACAGTATTCTTAGCCAATAACTCTTGCCCTAACATGAAATCCAGCATTCGTATGAATGGTGCCATCAGTATATGTAATACGAAGAGTAATACCTTAAACTGTCAACATCTGCCTCTGTACTGGAAAACCGTGTATTTTCTGCAACTTTCTGGTAACTTCATCTGCCCATAGCCAATAGTAAAATCCAGACTGGACAATTTGCTATCCTCTTCAAATTTCTGTAATAGTTCTTCCAGTATTTCTAGCTTGTCATACTGTGACTCAATTATTTTAGTCAACATCTGTGTGTCTAATGTAAAACTTACTGATCCATCATTCTTTGTCACATACTCTAAGGGGTTACAGTATTGACTTGTCGACCTCTCTATAGTTTGAAAATTCAACGTTCTGTAGATTTCTTTCTCTATAGCATCCCTTTTCGATAGCGATATGACGTGGGTGCCAACCTTAAACAGCTGGTGAGGTTTAACTTTAAATCCATACATTTCTCACCTCATTAACCCCAGTTTGCTTGAAAATACACTTTTGTACTTTACAGGTAAATCTTTCAGCTCTCTTTTCCTATGTTGGTCCATTAGTGTAATGTTATCTACTTTAGCCCTTATCTTGTCACTTAAATACACCAACCTTGCTTTGCTTATTCATCACCCCCTGTATAGTAATTTCGCTGGAACTTATTTCCCATTGAAAACACGCATCATCTTCAGGTAGCATGTGTGTGTTAAAATTTTTTCAAGACATATGAGTACAGTATTGGTTCCATAAATTTTGATCGCACAAAAATAAAAATGTACATTCCAGCTTACCTGCTTTATGACTCTGTCCTTGTTGATTTATTTCTAGGAGCTGCTTGAAATTAAGTGTATTCTTTTATAGGAAAATTAAAAACTGCGTATATTCCATTACTATATTAATTATTTGCGCAGGCAATTGAAAACCTCTTCAGTATAATGTCAAAATCTTTATTTCTTACAATTATGGATCTCTCTTTATTTTTAATAGGTGAAATTGTGCTATTATTTACTTTATTATTTTCATCGATGTAATGAAAATAACTGTAATTTTCAGTATTTGCGAATGTGTACCGGAAATGTAGTACAGATGTGACACTTCAGTGCCTGAATAACACATGCCGTCCTGTGAGGCGATCTGTTTGGTAGGAAATAAACACACTTCGTATACCACGATCGCAGTGGAGACACTTTTATTGTTCCGAGACGACCAGTTTCAACAGTCTTATGATGATATCGTCTGATTTAAGGAGAAAAAATAAAGATAATATGCTTTGACTTCATGTAATGTAACATGGCTACTTTATAACAAGTTCCATAAGACACGTTGAATTTTGTATATTTTATGTAATCCTTTATATGAATTGTAATGTCTCTCCACTTCCCCCCTTATTATCTTTATGTTTCCCCTTAGGTGAGAGGATAGCAGCGTAAGATTGTTGAAACCGATCATCTTGGAATAATAAAAGTGCCCACACTGCGATGGCGGCGTACGAAGTGTGTTCAAAGCAAATGTATTTGAATTCGGTCGCGCACGGTTGGCAGCCCTGCTCCCCAGTGACACACACAATGCTTCCGCATACGTCATATGGAGACAGCGGCGTTCCTGACCACGGGCGTGTGGTGGCGGTCGATAAGGTCCCGCCAGAAGTGGACCGCCATTCATAATACAGATGCGGTGGCGGCCGCCGGCTGTAGGTCAGGGCACGTGTCGCGTATTGGCTGGGCTGCGTAACGGATTACGAAACCGATCGACTTCTGACCTTCACGACCTTTATAAGCAGCGTCCACAAGACATATCCACATCAGTTGCCATGTCGAAGCAGCTACACTAACTTAAGTTCGCTATCTTTCTCGTAAACCACTAGAAGCCAATGCATGAACGATTTCGCGATGAATAAAACACCCAATCTGTTCTGTGAAGTTACAGGAAATTAGTCTGCTTATAACGATGTCCTTATCGGCAAAAAGTGAAGTGAGAATGGGTAACAAGTAAGACATATCTTGTTAATTGATTAGTCTGTCGCTGCTTAAAAGTCAACTTCCTGACTAAAAGTGCAAAGCACAAAACTTTGGGTATTTCACAGCAGCAGTTCTCGAATTGTGTTCTGCAGAGCCCTGGGGTCCATAAGATTACCCAAGGGTTCCGCGAAACTACATGCCTCTTTTCGTAACATTCAAGGACGTGAGCTAAAAAAAAAAAATTAACGCCTCTACGAAATTTAAATAGTAGAACGTCAACGGAAACTGCTGGCAGATTTTAATTCTGGAGAACGTCAACTAGTCGTAGCTTCCCTTACTAATTTGAGCAGGCGGTACGGCTGTGACACTGCGAGCGAATAAGGCTGTCTTGTTGACACTTTTATCGTTTGAAAATACACACATGTGTGAAATAGAATTCTGAGTTTATGTGCCGACAAAAAATTAATACTGCAGTACTCTTGACGCCGAACTTGTCATGAGAATCCAACCTGCATCCCTAAAGAATAATAATAATAAGTATTTCTGCGACAAGAAGAACTATTCTCATTAAAATTAAAACTTGAAAGTTCTGTTTGATTATATTTTACGAGGGCGTACTGGAAAGTAATGCCTCCGAATATATTATGCTCTTAAAGCTTTTCGAATGAAATCCACCGTATTAACATTCTACGTCTTTATTCTCCACGTCTGTATATCTGCACTCATCTGCCGCTAGAGGGCTCTGAGTTTTAGCTTCTAACATGGCTGTTTGCGATGTAACTATGTCGATGTGTGAGAAACAGCGTGCTGTAATCGAGTTTCGAATTCGAAGACTTTCCACTTATGGAGCACCATCTCCTACAGCATGACAATGGCAGACCACACACGAGTGCTGCGACACGTGTAACAATCCGATTCCTAAGGTTCACTCTCATCGATCATCCTCCATACATTCCCGACTTGGACCCATCCGATTTTAATCTGTTTCCAAAAACATAAAGAATACATTCGTGTACTTCAGTCTGATAATTATGAAGCGTACATGCAGCGATAGTGGCTCCGTCAAGAAAGTCAAACATCGTACAGTGTCAGTATTAACAAACTGGTCTCCCGTTGAGAGAGATGTGTTCACCCCTGGCGTGACGACGGTGAGAAATGAATTTGTAGACTTGAGACGCAAAGTTAACAACGTCTGTTTCATTTCAATAGCTTTAAGAGTTTTCACGTAAAAAAATTGGAAGCGTTACTTTTCAGAACGCCCTCGTAAATTTAAGTTACTTTAAGAACTATTGTGTTAATTTTGAATATAAATTATTTCAAGTAATTGCCATTCATGTTGCAAACACTCCATTTACCGAAATTTGCCTTAAAAACGTTCTATAGGAGCATTCCAGGGGTACCACGATGGATTTGGGTATTAAATGGGTTCCACTTAGCGAAGAGATTAAGGAATGATGTTAACAATATTAATTAATTTCCTTAACAGTTTTTTGGTGCACAAGGGTGTCATCAGAATATAACTGACTATCGCATCAGTGAGGATACAGTAGGCGAGAGTGTTGTACAGGAGAACACATTCCTGACTTTGGCCTCTAGCCAACCCTGTAATACAATTTAATACATTTTCATAGTATATTTCTTAGTATATTCATTTTATACATGCGATACCTCTTTTTCGAAATTATAAATATTAGTCGGGACGACTAACTTCCATACAAATGAAAAAAACTATTCCAAGGTACAACAGGGTCATACACCTACGAAAAAGTATTCTATTCAAAGTTAAAACTGTTTCAATCGAGAAAACCATGCAGATACAGATGCTCTATACAAATAGTCTATGGGTATTATTATTACTCTTCTACACACCAATAATGGGTGCATGAAGTTACACTTCGAAGAAGTGTTATCGAAAACCACTTACAAGCCAAAACATTTTGATCTCCATGCTATTGGCAACTAACACAAATTTCCATATTAAGACAGGGAAAATTATTAACACATTAAATAAATTTAGATCATTTGCAAATATAACCTACTCCGTAGCAGAAGACCTTCATCCATTTCAAGCCACAAGATGGTGCACGGTCGACGTAATATGGCTTAACTCACCACAAATTATGTAACTGAAGAATTAACAATATCTTTCAAATATCTTTAATATATGTACAATACTTAAATATGCATAACTCTTAATACTTACAATGAGGTGATAAAAGTCATAGGATACCCTCTAATATCGTGTCGGACCTCCTTTTGCGGCGTAGTGCACAAGCCCGAAGTGGCATGGACGCAACAAGTCGTTGGAGGTTCAGTTTAGAAATATTGAGCCATGCTGCCTCTACAACAGTCCATAATTGCGTAAGAGTTGCACGAACTGACCTCTCGATTATGTTCCATAGATGTTTGATGGGATTTATGCCGAGCGATTTGGGTGGCCAAATAATCCGCTCAGACTGTCCGGTTGTTCGTCACACCAGTCACGAACAATTCTGGCCCAGTGACATAGAACATTGTCATCCATAAAAATTCCATCGTTGTTTGGGAACAGTAAGTCTATGAATAGCTCCAAATGGTCAGCATGTAGCCGAAAATAACCATTTCCAGTCAGTGTTTGGTTCACTTTGACCATTCCATAAAAATACAGCCCACAATATTATGAAGCCTACACCAGCTTCCACAGTGCCTTCTTGAAAACTTGAGTCAATGACTTCGTGGAGTTTACGCCACACACGAACCCTACCATCTGCTGTTACCAACTGAAATCGGTACTCATTTCACAAGGCCACGGTTTTCCACTCGTCTGTGGTCCAACCGATACTGTCGCGAACCCGGAAGAGGCGCTGCAGGCGATGTCGTGCTGTTAGCAAAGGCACTCCCGTAGGTCGTCTGCTGCCATAGTCCATTAACGCCGCATTTCGCCACACTGTCGAACGCATACGTTCGTCGTGCGTCCCACACTGATTTCTGTGGTTATTTCAGGCAGTGCTGCTTGTCCGCTGGCACTGAAAACTACGCAAACGCCGCCGCTCTTCGTCGTTAAGTGAAGACCGTCAGCTACAGCGTTGTCCGTGGTGAAAGTGATGCCTAAAATGTGGTGTTCGCGGCATGCACTTGAATTCCCTGACGATTTACGAAACTGATTGTGCCATGCGTGTAGCTCCAGTTACCATTCCGCGTTCAAAGTATGTTAATTCCCATCCTGCGGCCGTAATCACGTCGGAAACCTTTTCACATAAAGCACCCACCTGAGCGCAAACGACAGCTCCGCCAAAGCACTGCCTTGTATACCTTGTGTACAGGATAGTACTGGCATATGTATATGTGTATATCGCTATCAAAAATGGCTCTGAGCACTATGGGACTCAACTGCTGAGGTCATCAGTCCCCTAGAACTTAGAACCACTTAAACCTAACTAACCTAAGGACAACACACACATCCATGCCCGAGGCAGGATTCGAACCTGCGACCGTAGCGGCCGCGCGGTTCCAGACTGTAGCGCCAGAACCGCTCGGCCACCAACGGCCGGCATATCGCTATCCCATGAGTTTTGTCGCCTCAGTGTATAAGTGATCCAGAAAACACAAGCTCATGTCTCACGACAACAAGGACAACAGAAATGCTGGAAACTGCTTGGGAGTCTCTAGTGCAAATTTCTTCATGTGATTCTAGTCAATAGATTAATATACCGATAACGAGACATCATGTGTTCGCATGTATTCTGTTCTTCAGGTACAATTCTCGCCCTTACCGGCGAACAACACTGAAAAAGATGTTACACATGGAGAATTAGTTGCAAGAACAGAGTAAATATCAACTTTGACGCTGCTGTAGTAACGTAATCGAAAATGTTGAAGCTGAACAGTAAATAAATGTAAAGGGAAAAGACCAGAAAACATAATGGACTAAACACCAAAAAGAAGTGTGTGTATGTGTGTGTGTGTGTGTGTGTGTGTGTGTGTGTGTGTGTGTTTGTGTCTGTGTCTGTATGTGTATGCGGAAATCTACGCATCCTCACTCAAACACACACTCACACACACACACACACACACACACACACACACACACAAATAACATCGTATTCATTATTTATTCCAAATTGCTGTCTGCATATTTTGCTATAATGCCTTTAACTTTCTCTCTGATCCTTTTTCTTAGCCAATACTCTTCACATCTAAGGCATACAATGTAATCCATTGGCTACATCCCAATAATGATAAAAGAAGATAAAAGAAGCATCTATTGGTGTCGTTCGATATCCTCCACTTAAGCTTATTAGTATACTTCTTCACGCCCTTCGTATTACCTGCGCCGCTGTTGTACTCAGTCTGTGAGCTCATATGCTTGGTCCCTGATGCCTGCTAAGGTATACAGTACTTATAGTATATTCATATTAGCTGAAAATATACTATACCTTTACTTTATGCTATATTCATGATTTATTCATTTTGTACGGGGTAAAAAAAATTTCTCTATCAAAAATGAACCCTGTATACAGTGGTTGGGCAAAAATACGGAAACACCGTGATAAATGTATGCTTGAACATAAATGCAGTTGCTAGGCAAGCCTGCATTTTGCACTATTGTGTTTGACTGCACCTGTGCAATGTTCTCAACACCTTGCGAATGCCAGTCGCGGTCAGAACAGTGATCATTCTAGTTTTGAGTGCATTATGTCGGTGCTAATCGAACTTGAACATGGCAAAATTTTGGTGGTCGTTTGGTATTCGTTTCAATAACCAAGGTAACTGAAGTATGGAATTTGATGTTTGAAGGGCATTGTATGGAAAACTTATACCGTATACAGGGAAAGCATAAAAACATCATCCGCTAAGTCACAACGTTGACGGAAGTGTGTACTGATTGATCGCGACGTACGGTCATTGAAGAGGATTGTAACGAAAAATAAGATGACGACAGTTGCAAAAGTCACTGCAGGACTGAACGTCGCACTGAAGAATCCTGTCAGAACGAAAGCAGCACGAAATGAGTTCCAGAAACAGGGAGAGCTGGAATTCCAAAGCCACCCATCCGTGATGGAAATGATAAGAGGAAAACGTGGTTACGAAGCCATTAAACGTGGTCTGTAGAGCAATGGAACAATGTCGTTTGGTCAGATGGGTGAAACATGGCGGAGGTACAGCTATGATTTGAGCAGCCATATCATGGTATTCCATGGTCCCAATGGTCACTCTGTAAGGTCACATTACTGCCAAGGTATAGAATTTTGCTGTTCAGGTACATCACATGGTACTGTTTTTTCCTGATTGATGGTGCTGTGTTTCAAAAAAACAGGTCCCATTCCAGCTCGCATCGTCCACGACTGGTTTTGTGAGCTCGAGTATGAACTTTGTATTCTCCCCACGGCCACCACAGTTACCAGATCTCAATATTATTGAGCATTTGTGGTCTAATTTGGAGAGAAGGGTGCGCGATCGCTATCCACCTCCACCATCGTTATCTGAAAGTGTGACTATTGTGCAGGAAGAGTGGTGTAAGATTCCACTGATAACTATACAGGACCTGGAAGCTGTTTCGAATGCCCGTGGTTTGCCTACACCGTATTAGGCTCCTTCATGTGTTGTGTTCGTGGTATTTCCATTCTTTGTTCACCACTGTGCCTGATGGATACAACTCGAAGTGCTGATTCATTAGTAATTTTAATTGGAGGATTTGTTGTGAGCAAAAATCGTCATTTTAACAGGTAATGAAATGTTTTTGTGTGACATCTTTTAGCTTAATTATCTGACACAAGTCAGGAAAAATTTGACGAAATAGTTCACATGTGGACCGGCCAGGGTGGCCGAGCGGTTCTAGGCGCTACAGTCTGGAACCGCGCGATCGCTACGGTCGCAGGTTCGAATCCTACCTCGGGCATGGATGTGTGTGATGTCCTTAGGTTAGTTAGGTTTAAGTAGTTCTAAGTTCTAGGGGACTGATGACCTCAGAAGTTAGGTCCTATAGTGCTCAGAGCCATTTGAACCCAGTTCACATGTGGAAGGCTGGATGTCAGTATCGACTAACTGTCTAACCATCGGGTATCGTTCTTATTCCATAGAAGCACGACGGGCTTTGCCCGTCTGACTTCTAGCATGCCTTTGATGATGATTCAAAATGGCCGATGTTTTTTAGATCTGAATGATTGTGTCTGTGTATGTTTGTTGTCTGTAATATGTTATAGCCTATATTGTCTGGTGAGTGTGGATACGGGTCTTTTATCTGAAGCATTTGTGTTGTGTACCTAACTGACCAAGCCTTCCGACAGAGGTTTTCTGACTTCTTTTTAATGTGGGTTGATGGTTCGCCTAGTATGTCTCTAACGTGTGTGTTTGGCGTGTATATGTCGGCGCGGGCTATGATGCGGAAGATTTAGCTCCGCAATGGTTATAATTTGCTCAGGCGTGTGACTGCCTCCATGGACCGAACAGCATGGTAGGAAGGCTCACAATCCTGTAGGTCCTTAGTTTAATCTCAGCTGTTAGCCCTTCACTCTTTACGAGCATATGCAACTGATAAGACACAGAGCAACTTCTGCTTCTTGCCGTGTTGATTTTCTATGCGAAAGTTAAGCGTTTATGTAGCTCAAAGCCAAGACAGATCGCCGATTAGCTCCATCTGCCTGCCACAGAAATCTGGCAGGTTGGAAGTATTACTTGGTTTGTGAACTGCGACGATTTTGTCAGGATTTACCTTTATCTTCCAGATCTTGCACCATTAGGTGATAGCGTCTAGATTTTCCTACAATTTTTGTGCAATGAAGTTGAGGTTACTGGTGTTTCAATAGACCGCCGTTTCATATGCGTACACGACAGCTTCACCTCCTGCCAATTTAGGCGTCAGTGGAGTACAGCGTGCATAATATGGGGCCTAGAACCGAGTTGGTCATACTAACATGATTGCTGCACCTGACAGAGTACTGCCTCCTGACAGGAACCACTCAGTCATGCAGATCATGTGCTCTGTAATGTCTAACTGGGACAGACCGTAGATTGAGCCATCATGTCAGACGTTATCGAATGGTTACTCGATATCAAGAAAGACTGCTCCAGTGCTGTGCTTTCTATCTCTCGCCCTGCATATGTGTTCCATCAGATTTAGGATTAGTGGATGTGCTGTGTTCTGAACGGAACCCAAACTGCTTAGGGGTGATAATGTTCCGATCTTTTAGGAGAGGGTTCTATGGATAAGACACTCAAGTACTTTCCGAAGAAAGCACGAGAGTGAAATTGGTCTGTAACTATGAGAAAGTATAAGGTTCTTGTTAATTTTGGGTAACCTGACGCCAGTCGCTGTGGCCGAGGGGTTCTAAGCACTTCAGTCTTGAACCGCGTTGCTGCTACGGCCGCAGGTTCGAATCCTGCCTCGGGCATGGATGTGTGTGATGTCTTTAGGTTATTTAGGTTTAAGTAGTTATAAGTCTAGGGGACTGATGACCTGACATGTTAAGTCTCATACTGCTTAGAGCCATTTTGTTTCCTACCGTCCAAATAACTTAACCCTTTCGTGGTTGATGGGTCATATATGTCCCACTAACTTTGAGCGCCAGTTCGAGTGTCGGGATATATGTTACCCAGCTCTGTACGGTGCTGCCATCTAGGGACGACTGTACTGAACCTAAGAAAAAAATCGGGACTGCACTGCAAAGGCAATAGAGAAGCGGTGACTACTTTTGTTGACTGGCGTGTATATACGGCCGCTGCAACGCCACTTATTTGTGTCATTCTTCAGTTTTCATCATTTCTCACTTTCCAGCGATGTCTGAAGTACGTAATTCATCTTATTATTAACTTCATAATCATTTTTTAGTACAAATACAGTGTGGGATGTACTTCTCAGCGACTGTACTATCTTATAATCGAAATAAAATTAGTGGGACACATGTGTCCCACCAGACGTTATTTGTAAAGATTAGCAAGACAATTGATAATGGGTATTCATCCAGGAAAAAGAAAGCATCAATGCCCACTTTCTTCCCAGCAAAAAGAGGAGTCTCTAGTGTGCCAGATGACGTCCGGCTCGTGAACGTAGGCAAACATA
Source organism: Schistocerca nitens (assembly GCF_023898315.1). Lineage (NCBI taxonomy): Eukaryota > Metazoa > Arthropoda > Insecta > Orthoptera > Acrididae > Schistocerca > Schistocerca nitens. The sequence continues at coordinate 370,020,011 of NC_064616.1, forward strand.
TACCGAAAGACAGTGGCACTAGGAAGAGATGCAGATTCTGCAGCACAAAATCTAAAGAGAAGAGAACAAAAGTTGTTTGCACTGCTTGTGGTATACCACTCTGTGCCACACCATCTTTTTCCAAGTTTCATGGCATGTAAAGTTTTGTAAGTATTGATCATGTATCATGAAAACTGAAATGTAATGAATATTTCTTACACTGGCTCTACACAAATAATAAGATTACATGCATGTATAATTTGTAGTTATTTTATTCTCTGAAAAATCCTGTTTATGGCAAAAAAATAAAATTACAAAATCAGTCAGTCAGCAGAAAAGGTATCTTGCGTTGGTTCGTGGGACATGTGTGTCCCACTTCCTGTTGTGAAAAAATGGAGAACTTAAATAATATTTTGGTGGTGAAAATATAATAATGGAACTGAAAGGACACTGTTATCACCTTAATATTTTAAAAATCTGTAAAAACTGAATTTTATCCATGAAAGGGTTAATCGAGGTACAACTCCTAAAGAATCTTATATACTTCGCTAACGTCAACTTAATTTTGATTTCAGACGAGCCGGATGACCTGTGACATACCGCACGTGGAGGTCTACATCGAAATTTTGATTCGTTCCGACGGCACTTCCGCCTTTGCTCTTCGACATTTCCGGTTGAAAAAATGCCAGTTTGTAGAGAAAATTTGAAAAAAAGGGTTTTTTCATCGATTTTTAGACTTCGTCGTAAGTAAAAATATTTATAGTTGCTGGATCGTAATAAAAGTGGTACAACTCCTAGAAAATTTAGTTAGCTTCGTCGGAAACAAAGAATCATGCCAATCGGTTCGGTAGATTTGAAGTTACCACATCGCGCGATAAAAAAAGTTATTTCGAGAGAAACGCGTTTGAAGTTTTGACTACATATAAATGCAATATTATGCAACATACGTTCAGTCTGCTATTCCGGGTCCATAAACTAGTCCTTCTTCCTCATAGAGTGCGTTTTGCTCGATCTGGGCCATCCTGCGCTGCTCCAGAGCCGCTCGTACGGCCCGTGACAAGCGGTTTTCAGCCGTTTGAATCTGGTGGTCGTCCGCATGCTTGGCGAACTGTGTCGAACAGAGTCCCCGGGTGACGTCCATCGTTGTCATGGTCTTCAGAATTGCTGAATACCCTTCGTTGAAGCTGCTCACTGCCAGGAAAATCACAATCTCCACAGTCTTCGCACCAGAATGCAAATGCTTGGAGGCTAACTTCCATACACACGCGTTCAAACTTTCATTTGAATTTTGTGTGTTTCCTCCCAAGTACCGGTACAATAACTCGTCCTCCGAAGGAAAAAAACTGGTGCGTGAAAAGGCCGATTTCCGGCAGGTGCATTTTTTTGTTCAACCGCGAATAACAAACATTTCCGTTCCGTATTCGGAAAAACCGTTTCAGGGGTGCAATCTCAACACTTTTATGGATCCAAAAAATGCAATTAAGAAAAATCAATTTTTTTTAACCAAAAGATAGTAAACCTCCCCTTAACAAACCACTGCCTACGGTGAAAGAAGCAATAAAATATTAGAAATGGCGGAGGAATTTAACTCAGGAGCTTTGGATCTGTAGGCTGAAAATCATGCACTGAGCCAGAGACACACACTTGTAAGGGGCTCCGGCAAGCCTTATGTTTCCAATGTTAAAGTAGCGCTTATAAATTTTCTCAGAAAGTATTTGAGCTCGAACATTTGAAGTTCTTACAGGTTATTTATTGAAGTGTTGGCTACAACCTAACACAGGGATTTTTGAAGATTTGAATTCAGTTATTAGAGATTAATTTTTTCTGCTGTAACGAAAATTCACTACTTTTTACGCCATTTTTTGTTTATAAATTCAACAATAAACAGACATTTGGAAAAATTATGTGTTAAGTTATGCAGAAGAGACTGTGTAACAGGTCCTGAAAATTTGAAGCAAATTGGTTTGGTAGATCCTGAGAAAACATGTAATTTGTATGAATAAATAAAACTTGGCTCGCAGTGGGTGTGTTGGACCTTCCATCGAGCTACAGACCCCCTTGAAGATGTCCTCCGCAGACGAGGACGAAACGCTGGGAACTGACACAGAATTCATCAACAGACCACGGCATAACAGCCCGGATAATTATGATGGACATGACATTTCCGCCCGTGAAAGTCTATATTTTTAGTTATCTTCATATTATTCAAACTCCTCTTCCAGCTTTCACTTTTTCCTCCTCGTGTTTACTCTGACTTGTATTTATAGGCTATTTACAGACCTGTCAGTAGCCCGAAGACGTTCGTTGTCTAAAGCAGGCATCGTTCTTACCATGTTCAAACCTATCTTCTATCCCATATTTCTAAATACTGTGCACCTTACAACGTTGCCATCACTAAAAGTAGCAGCAGCATCATACACACCAATGCAGATGCAGAGCGATATGAAACGGAACGAGCACTTAAGAACGGTAGCAGCGAAGGCGAATGGTCGACTTCGTTTTATTTGGAGAATTTTAGGAAAATGTAGCTCAACTGTGGACGAAACAGCGTATAGAATATTAATTCGACCCATTCTTCAGCATTGCTCGAGTGTGTGAAATCCCCACGTGATCAAATTAAAGGAACACATCGCATAAATTCAGAGTCGTGCTTCTAGGTTTGTTACCGGTTGGTTCGATCAGCACGCGAGTATTAAAGAGATGCTTCGTCAATTCAAATGGGAATTTCTGTGGGAATTGGAAAATTTAGGGATCCGGCATTTGAGACTCACTGCGGAATGATTCTATTGCCGCCAACGTGTATTTCGCATTAAGGACCACGAAGATAAGATAAAACAAAGTAGGCATCGTATGGAGACTTATAGATAGTCATTTTTCCATCGCTCCATTTGCGAGTGGGTCAGGCAAGGAAATGGCTAGTAGTGGTGCAAGGTACCCTCAGCCATGCACCATACTGTGGCTTTCGGAGCATTCGCGTAGACGTTGATGTAGATTTAAATCTAATAGGAGTTGTAGAGGGGAACCAAGACAGTAAGCAGGTCAAACCGAATTAGGAGGCAGTAGCTACGCAGATATGAAAAGTCTTACGAGTACATAAGATAGACTAGCGTGAAGAGCTGCATCAAACTAGTCTTCGGACTAATGAATACATCACGTATCTCAGAATCACCTTTTATTATTATTATTAAAACCTACTAAATATTGTTTTGCAGAGGACAAGTCACGAGCAACGTCGTTGCGACTGCCATCTCATCTTCGCAAAGGGAAAAGTGCAAAAAATAAAGAGGGTACAATTCACTGTCAGTTTAACTAAATGGCACAGTCTTAGACGTAAGAGGGTGGACCAAAATGTGGAAACACCGCGAGAAGCTCATACTTGAATATAATTACATATGCTAGCCAAGCCTGCAGGTTGCGCTGTCGTTCAAATGGTTCAAATGGCTCTGAGCACTATGGGACTTAATTTCTGAGGTCATCAGTCCCCTAGAACGTAGAACTACTTAAACCTAACTAACCTAACGACATCACACACATCCATGCCCGAGGCAGGATTCGAACCTGCTACCGTATCAGTCGCGCGGTTCCAGACTGTAGCGCCTAGAACCGCTCGGCCACCCCAGCCGGCTACATTGTCGTATTTGATCACGAACGGCACCTGTGTGTCAGCTGTCGTCAGAACGTGGCTGTCGTGAGTGTATTATGTTGGAGCTAAGTGACTTCGAACGTGAGCTCATTGTTGGTACTCGTATTGTGGGGCTTCCGTTACCAAGGTAGTCGAAGTGTTTCATTTTTCAAGAGGCACCACATCGAAGATTATTACCGCTTACGGGGAAAGCGGAAGAACATCATCCGCTAAGTCACAACGCTGACGAATGTATTTGTTGAGAGATCGTAACAGATGATCATTGAAGAGGATTTTGAAGAAAAATAAGAGAACGGCGTCTGCAAAAATCACTGCAGAAAAGAATGTTACACTCGCGAATCCTGTCAGCACAAAATCAACACGAAAGGAGCTCCACAAACAGAGAATTTCAAGACGAGCTGGAATTCCAAAACCACCCATCAGTGATACAAATGCCCGTAACAGGAAAACATGGTGCAGAAGCCATGAAACCTAGACTATGGAACATTAGAAGAAAGTCATTTGGCCCGGTGAGTCTTTTTGCACACTGTTTCCAACTTCTGGCCGAGTGCACGACACAAGTGTGAAATACAGTGGTATTTCGTGGATAATTTGGGCATCTACATCCTGGTATTCCTTGGTCCGAATGGTTACATTGCAAGTTTGCATTGCTTCCAAAGATTATGTGACCATTTTAATTTACCGCGCCCATCGTATGGTACAGTGTTTGTTCAGCAATAGTGATGCTGTTTTCCAAGACGATAAGGTCCTGTTCACTCAGCTTGCATCGTCCAGGACAGGTTTTGTGAGGAACTACCAGAGCCCTCCTAACCACCAGTCACCAGATATCAGTATTATTGAGCCTTTGTGATCTACTTTGGAGGGAAGAGTGCTTGATCGCTATCCACCACTATAATCGTTACCTGAATATGCCACTATTATTCGGGAATAAGGGTATAACTTTCACTTCAAAAACATACAGGATCTTTATTTATCCATTCCAAGACGACTGGAAGGTGTTTTGAATGCTGACTGTTTACCTACACTGCATTAAGCATGGTAATTTGTTGTGTTTTCGGTGTTTTCATATTTTTGGCCACCCTCCGTAGGATCCTCTGCATTGGCCAACAGAGCTGTATCCGTGAATACCGTTAGACATAATAAAGTCTGGAGCAGCTCGGCGGGTGGGAGAGGTGCGTTATTCTGGAGAGCGGGGGCCAAAAAAAGCGGCAGGAAACGCGACGGCGACGCTCCGCTGGCGTTGCGGGTCCGCCACACGCCGCCTGCCACCAGCTCCAGGACAATGACATCGCTTTCCTCAAACAGCCCTCTCCTCTAACGCATTCCAGGCGGGACAGGCCCCCCTCTGTCTTTGTAGCATTATGTCTCAACGGTTCCTACTAAATGTTCACTGAAAATCAGTTTGTAGCATAAAGCGAATCGTATTTAACAAGATGCATAACCTTTCTTCGTATGCTCAATTAAAAAAAAAAAAACATTAGTTTTGTTTCAGTCCCTCCAACGAGTACAGTCTTAATAAAATTTGTGCAATTTATAACTACAGGTGAGTTGAAGCAGTATGGCAACGTGTATTAAAATGTCTACGGGCATTGAGGAACAACGTATGTCATTGAACACACTAAATAACTGGTGGCTATGAAATTCGAAAGGGAGCTGTCAATGAGAAGTGGAAACGAAGTGGAATGGACATTTTCTGCATGTAGACACTTGCAAAACGGTCTCCAGGAACTCGCTGTTAAGCTCGGCTATAGGGCTTGCTAACATTCCAGCCTGCATCGTGTAGAGTGCCTGGAGGACAGGCGCTTTGACACGTAACCTGAGTAATACGCCAAGTGAATTTAACCGCAACTGTGAAACATCTTACGACGAGAAGATTTAAACAAAGGACGTGGCCCAAATTTTGTGCTGTTCAAATGCCCTTCGCGATTTTAATTGTCCAGAATATTGTAATTGTCCAAAATATTTCTTATACGGACGCGATTTCTACCACGGTTGACGTGAAATTATTGTTTACTACTAGAAATACAGCGCCTCGCTAGTATCAGATTCTGGCTTCAGCTATATATCCATGAACGTAATTTTGCAATATTTTTGGTAAATTATCTAATGGTAAACAGTAATTTTCCAATATTTTTGGTAAATTATTTAATGGGAAATTATAATCTTCTGACATCTATAAGGCTGATAAATCGCTATTTTTTATAGTCATAGGAAAGAGAGAGTTATATTTTTCAATTTCTTCCCAAATATCTGTATCTGTTTGCTCACAGTTATATTCAGATTTATATAACTCTTCTCCATAAAGCCATTTAAAATAATCATTACCATAATTATGTTTTAAACTTCTCAAATGTTCTATAACTGAAGATTGTTTATAGTAATTTTTGCAAATATTCATTTAACTTTTTTCTCTTCTGATTTCTCAACTAAAATATTTTTGTCTAATTTCAATGGATCCCATAATTTACTCATGTTTTATATGTCTTAATTTATAAGACAAAAAATTTATTAGATTTTTAAAATTGCTACAACTGATTTGTATTTTTCACGTAAGTTGTGAATGTCTGAATACTAGATTTGGGGAGCTACTTTTTAAGATAAGAAATTTATTATATTTTTAAAAATGAAGAAACAATTTATTTTTATTAGGTTTATAGTCTTAATTATAATTTAATAAGGCTATATTTATAAGAGTTTATATTTTAAAAATTTGTAGCATGCATGAGATTTTTTATTCAGTTAAATATTTATAATTAACTGATCTTAATTTTTTTCAATTTCGGTTTAATTTATAATTTAACAGATTTTCAATTATTTTCATATTCAAGTAAAACTATGATTTAAATGACTTTTTCAGTCTTTTTTCATGGTAATTAGTTAATTTTTTTTCATTGTATGTGATATTTGGGGCAGCCCCAGTTCGCCATATACAAAGATTTTAACTTATTATGAGAAAAAGTGAGGTGGTAGCCCAAAATATCACCTACTGCTAGCAGAGAGATACATGCCAATAGTGATATGCCCTACAACACTGGAGACAGGAGTAGAATCACGACGACTTTCCAAATGAGTCCCAGCTCTATGTATAGAACCATGATGGACATATCGATGAATGGAATCCTCAAAGATAATGTATGTTACAAGATTGCATTCGTCATCACTGTGCGGGCACCACACCTGGCTTGATAGTACAGGGTGCCTTTGGATACACAAGACAACCACCTGTGCTGTCCAAGTTAGCCATAATGGAAACTAAACATTACATTTTCGTCTTGTTGAGGATGGTGGCTGTGCCCTGTCTTCGAGGTCTCTGTGGCATTATCTTTCAACACATGAACTCAAAGTGACACACTGCTCTCACAGAGGGAACTGGACTGTTACTCTAGCTGGCACATTCTCCAGATTTCTCACACACTGAAAACATTTGGTCACGGGTTGATGATAGATTGGCACACCACCACTTGTCAGCCACAATGACTGATGAATTCTAGCTTCGAGCTGAAGGAACATGGAATGACATAAACATATTTGTCGCTCAAGCGCTGTGCGACTGGATGACCAGCTGGGCTAAAGCAGGTGTTACCGAAACCAGTGGCAGTTCTGTATAAATTTCGCATCCTCTATGTTCCCAAATCACGTTATGTATTCTTCCTACTACACTGTATATGTGCGACAAGTAAAATTTCCTTACTGCTGTTGCAGCTCCAATGGCCTGCAATGCACTTCACGAAAGCTTTATTCAGTTGAAACTAGGAGATGGATAGACCCTTTCTTCAGCAAAAAGACTTTTCCCGATGTGAGTATTGGTGGCATTCTCCTACAATGGGCGCTGTTCGGTCTTCTTTCTTTCCCTCTCTATTTTTATGGAAGATTAAAGTTGAACGTTTCTGCATGTGGGTGGTGGGTGCTGCATATTCTGTGTGTTCTATGTGAAGAAGGACAAAGCGAGGCCCGTGGTATGAACATAGGGGCAAGAACTATACGTGACAGTTACTATTCTCGCAGATACTGTTTTTATTGTTTTCCAGGGATAGAGTTTAAACATATCATATTAGCCTTCGTGTCGACGCAATGACCTCTGAAAATGAGGTTGGTTCTGAGCACTATGGGACTTAACATCTGTCGTCATCAGTCCCCTAGAACTTAGAACTACTTAAACCTAACTAACCTAAGGACATCACACACATCCATGCCCGAGGCAGGATTCGAACCTGCGACCGTAGCAGTCGCGCGGTTCCGGACTGCGCGCCTAGAACCGCTAGACCACCGCGGCCGGCTCTGAAAATGAGGCTAGTGGCAATATTTGATCCCAGTCTGTGCCACACCTTCACGTATTTGCCTCATTACTTCTTAATCTAATACCTATATTTTTAATCCAGCTGTAAAAGTATTTAATTTCTAAATAGATTATTAAAATAGGATTCCTTCTCTAACTTTTAAGTGTATCCTCTCGAAATGAACCTTTTAGCGAGGAAATGCTAGATCGTTATGAATGTATTAGTTAATCATCTTTGACTATCCAATATGGCAGGGCACGGCTGATGAACAAAGGGCTATGATGGTGATTTAAAGGGAGTGTAACGCAGTGGAGCGCCCAGACTGGGGGACACAAGCTGGCGAGAAAGAGGCCACCCTGTCTCCAGAGAGGGTGATCGTGGCGGGGTCAGGGATTTTCTCTGCCTCGTGATGGCTGGGTGTTGTGTGCTGTCCTTAGGTTAGTTAGGTTTAAGTAGTTCTAAGTTCTATGGGACTGATGACCATAGCTGTTAAGTCCCATAGTGCTCAGAGCCATTTGAACCATTTTTAGGGTGATCGTCTTAGCACACTAAGTATTCCTTCATGATAAAAGATCACTCCCACTAGGAGCAAATTTAGGACTTTTCGTTAAATGTAAGAGTAATCTAATGTCGACAAAGGCACACGTTTTTCGTGACAGAAGTGTTATCTGGCTCCTGAACGAGAGGACACTAGGTAGGCGTAAGTACACATCCCCTTACGGACGACAGTGTGCGACGTTCTAGCTTGATCCATCGTTGTGAACTTTCTATAAGTGACCGGTAATAATTAGTTTCAAGTGCAGACCTGGTCAACGAATACAAGAAACGTTTTTAAAAAAATATTTCACTCATGTTTTTCAGAAATATAACTTTTTATCACTTGTGAAACTGATTGTATGCCGCCATATTTAGCAAGACCCAAACATAAATGTAAACATATAGAAACCGTGTAATACTAAACGGAAGCTTATGAAAAACAAAAATTACTATAAGAAATAAAATCCCCAAAGCTTTCAGTAATGTGCTCCCACCCTACAAATTAGTGTTCGCCAGACAGGTGTAAAATGAACAGTAGCAGTTTTTATTTTTGTTCAGACAAAGTTCACTTCACATTATTCATACAACACACACACTGATCAGCCAGAACATTATGACCACCTACCTAACAGCCGGTACGTCAACCTTTAGGACAGATAACAGCGGCGACGTGTCATGGAATGGAAGCAGTGAGGGAGTTAGCACCGCATCTGCACACACAAATCACCTAATTCTCATAAATCCCGGGGAGGGAGGGAATGAGCTCGGACTCCACGTTCACTAACATCCCAGACGTGTTCGATCACGTTCGGGGGCCAGCACATCAACTGGAACTCGCCACTGTGTTCCTCGAACCATTCCTTCACACTCCTAGCCTCGTGATATGGCGCATTATCTTGCTAAAAAATGCCACTGGCGTCTGGTAACGTTATCGTCATGAAGGTGTGTACTTGGTATGCAACCAGTGTACGATACTCCTTGGTCGTTATGGGGCCTTACATGAGCCCCACTGAACACATGGGTGCCCACGTGAAAGTTCTCCAGAGCATAAGGGAGCCGCTGCCGGCTTGTCTCCGTTCCGCAGTACAGGAGCCAAGGAGCTTTTCCCCTGGAAGACGACGGATTCGCGGCCTCCCATCGCCATGTTGAAGAAGGTATCGGGATTCATCAGACCATGCAATGCTGTGCCACTGCACCGACGTCCAGTGGCGATGGTCACGTGCCTATTTCAGTCGTGGTTGCCGATGTAATGGTGTTAATATTGGCACCTGCACGTCTCATCGACTCTGGAGGCCCATCGTTAAAAGTGTTCGGTGCACTGTATGTTCACTTGTACTCTGCCAATATTAAAGTCTCATGTTAGCTCCGCCACAGTTAGCCGCCTGTCCTGTTTTACCAGTCTGCCCAGTCTACGAGGTCCGACATTTGTAATTAGGGGTGGCCGCCCAACCTTACGACGTCTGGACGTGGTTTTACCTTAGTTTCACGACGTGACTCTTCGAACACCCAGCAAGTCGTCGAGCAGTTCCCGAATTTGTCGTGCCGATCCTCCGGACCGCCGAAGTGGCCGTGCGGTTAAAGGCGCTGCAGTCTGGAACCGCAGGACCGCTACGGTCGCAGGTTCGAATCCTGCCTCGGGCATGGATGTTTGTGATGTCCTTAGGTTAGTTAGGTTTAACTAGTTCTAAGTTCTAGGGGACTAATGACCTCAGCAGTTGAGTCCCATAGTGCTCAGAGCCATTTGAACCTCCGGACCACATGCACCGTGCATGAGTCATTCCTCCTCACCAGGAGGCGTTGCTATGGCCTGGCCGGTTTTATATCGACAGTATGTCGGTGGTGATGTTCTAGCTGATCAGTGTATGTATTGCCTTTGCGGTTGAGAAGTTTTCACGTTGTTCTTTTCGTTTTCCAAACTGGTGAATGTTGGAAGCGAGCTAATATCACATCGTTTGGAGGCAGCTAAGATCTTTTGTGTTTCAGTCTCTGTTGGAAGCGAGCTAATATCACATCGTTTGGAGGCAGCTAAGATCTTTTGTGTTTCAGTCTCTTGGTCTTGGTCGGATATAAGTTGCTTGGTCTGCAATGATTTCTTTTTTTTTTTTCATTCTGGTCCTACGTGGAAGAGAGTTTGGGTTGAAATAGTAGATTCCAGGTCTATAGCATTTACAGTAGGATCTTCATCCGAAAAATCATCGAAATCTAGTTCACCTTCGTTTGCAAATGGATACACCAGCACCATAAATTCATGATCTGTCATCATACGTCTTCCTCGTCCAATATAAATTATGGGTTCAGTCTCAGGTTATTTATATCAACAGAAGTTCCAGAAGCTTCTTCGAGAATAGAAAATACGTATTTAATATTTCTATAACACGTACATAAGCAGAAGTAATTGCACCATACCGCATATGTCCAAAGCAAAATAGTGTAAGTGTTACTTACTTATTTATCAAAAAGTTATATGTTAAGTGCGGATTTACAGCGCCAAAGCCGGCCGCAGTGGTCGAGCGGTTCTACGCGCTTCAGTCCGGAACCGCGCTGCTGCTACGGTCGCAGGTTCGAATCCTGCCTCGGACATGGATGTGTGCGATGTCCTTAGGTTAGTTAGGTTTAAGTAGTTCTAAGTTCTAGGGGACTGATGACCTCAGATGTTAAGTCCCATAGTGCTCAGAGCCATTCGAACAGCGCCAAAGATAATAGAAAACGAGCAACATTTACTATTTTTCGCATTCTCATTCAGAATATCAAATAATCACCATACAATAAGGCATCATGCACCAGATTAACGAAGGTACACTCAGGGACACGTAATGTCCTGTGACGTCGAGACTAGTGCAGATTGATGGCCATCTCCTTATTCCCACTTATAAGCGCGTCAGTTCAAATAAGCAAAGTAGTCAACAACGTTAAATTCTGACTGGCAGCAAAGAAAATCCAGTTCAGACTCTGCTTTGCAGATGCACAAAGCAGCGTAATGTAGGGTTAAGTCTTTATTAATATTTGAGCAAATATTTGTGCGTTGGCACGTGGATGTAGAAAATAAACGAAAGAAATCACTACAACAAATGTCGGCAATTGCTATCGGTTTGTGGTAGAATGATCGACTTAGATAGTTATTCAGTTTAATCCGCCACATATGTGATTGTCCTCTTCAACAACGGTTTTTGATTGCAAATAGACACACAATTTAAAATAGTAATGGCGTAGCAGAATTAGTATTTTTTTCACTTCTTCATAATATCCTCACGTCAGATACAATCAACGTATAGCGAATTTCAGTTCAGCTACTTTAAGGGATAATAATTTACAGGGCACAAGAACAAAAACAGAAACGAATTTCTGTTAACTACAACCATGGAATTAACAACAACATACAACATTCACAGATGTTACAAAGAGTAATCTATATGTATGTCAGAGAGTTATTCGAATACAATTACTAAAATTTACGTAACACTAACTCAACAAATTGAAGTTCTCTTCCTAATGTTAACAAAAAGAAAAAGGAAACAACAACAATGAATATACTGCAGGAAGCTGTGCAAAGCGTCAAGGTGAGTTACAGGTGCAGCGAGCACTCTTTCTAATAACGTTTCTACCTATATTTGCCCCCCCCCCCCCCTTTCCAGAGACCGCTGTGTTCGTCTCCAGTAGAGTCTAATACTTTAAAAGCCAAATAAAGGTTTCGCAAGAACTTTATTTATAGGGAAAATTAGTAGTGCAAAATAAATGATTGTGCACACGGAATACCAAATTTCTCTCCTATTCGAACCATCACCTTTAGTTAGAGTTGAGTATTAGAATACACGACGAGCGTTACGATCATCCACCAGTGTCTCTTACGTTAAGAAGACGGGTGAGGACACGCAGTGGAGGTGATATGGTATCTCTTCCAGGTTTTCAATGGCGTAGCATAAATCTTACAGTAGCCAAGGCTTGCAAGAGATCTGCCAAACGGTCAAATTCGTCTAGGTTTCACTTCCAGACAGCTGCTAACCTCAACAAATTACATTCAGCTTCCTATTGCTTCAGTGTTTGGAATGGAATTCATATGATTCTCATCATTAACCTAGGCAGCAAATGCTTTTTTTATCTCTGCAGATAAAACACGGTGTCCGACTCATTAGTCGTTTATGTAAACGTTGTAGAGCGATGGAGCCAACAGAATGTGCTGAGGGAAGCAGTTTTTATTGTTTCTCTGGCAACTCCTTTTCTTGTTCATGGTACAAGAAAGATGTGTCTCGGAATAATTATGGAAGATGGAACATGCAAAAAGAAGTGAATCGTTGGATATTGTTAGGCGTCCCAACAACGTCAGATAAATCTACTAGTACACGACTACACTAGTTTATTTAAAAGTTTGAACGAAATCTACTATAATGGTAATTCTACAACGAACGTACATACTGAACAGTTAAATCACAGAGACTGACTCGAGCGAACTGTGTTTGAATTACCCTGTCACAGTGGTCTGTCACTTATCTGTGTAAACAGTAATGTTGTATAGCTCAAATGGTTCAAATGGCTCTGAGCACTATGGGACTCAACTGCTGTGGTCATAAGTCCCCTAGAACTTAGAACTACTTAAACCTAACTAACCTAAGGACAGCACACAACACCCAGCCATCACGAGGCAGAGAAAATCCCTGACCCCGCCGGGAATCGAACCCGGGAACCCGGGCGTGGGAAGCGAGAACGCTACCGCACGACCACGAGATGCGGGCGTTGTATAGCTTGACCCTCTGTTTTTTCTTAAGTATCAGATGTGTGTTATGCTAGTTCTGTGACACTGGGGCATATGAATAAAGTGAAGAAACGCTTTTCCTTCGAATTTCGAAGCATAAGCTTTGGAATTTATGACTAAAATGCGAAGCAAGAGCTTTAGCTCGAGAGGACAAAACGGACAAAAAAATTTCATCTTCGTCTTGAGCTGTGGCTTCGGCATTAGGTAAATTGTAGGAATAAAGAGAAACTCTGATTTCATTCTGGAAGCAATACCTTTTAAAATGTGAAGGCTGGTCAATAGCGGACTTACCTCTGCAGAGTGCAAATTGGCCCAAGCAGCAGCTTCTGCACCCTGTAAAAAATGCTACAGACCGCGTCGATGTCTGCCTGGAGAGCATTATGAAACTCTATATCGTTTCAACAAAGGAAATGTTAAACTGATTTTGAATCCTTTTCCGCAACACACGGAAGAAAGAAGAAAAATGGTTCAAATGGCTCTGAGCAGTATGGAGGAGACTCAACATCTGAGGTCATCAGTCCCATGGAGCTTAGAACAACTTAAACCTAACTAACCTAAGGACATCACACACATCCATGCCCGAGGCAGGATTCGAACCTGCGACCGTAGCGGTCGCGCGGTTCCAGATTGAAGCGCCTAGAACCGCTCGGCCACACCGGCTGATAAGAAAGAAGAGATGAACGTTATCGTCAGAACTGAGGACAAAGTTTTTCCTTCGGTGCCTAGCTGATCTAGGATTCCAGTCCGGCATAGCATAAGAAATGGGAATTCAAACTACAGCTATTAAAATAGAGTAGAGTTTTTAAGAACATATTGAGAAAAACTGGCTTGTAGATGCAATTTACGTTGTCACCACATGATGTGAGTGTGGCTAGAAAAATGTAAATTTCCAAGTGCTATAGGTGTAATCGATTGTACGTACTTACGAATTCCGAAACCTATGCAGTTTGGCGACAAATATATGAATGGAAATGGTTAAGCTAGTAGAAATGTGCAGGCTATGTGCAATGTAAAGGGACAGCTCACTAGTGTTGAGGCTAACTTGCCCTGGTCGGTGCATGACAATCGAATATGGAGAAATTCAAGTGTCGGGGGAGTGGTAATTGAATCTATGATGAAGGCCATGTCCTACAGCCTTGGTTGAGGACCCCCCATTGCCATCCAGCAGAGGAGAGGCACAAATCATGCAACAAGTTTTAAAAGAAAGGATTGTAATGAAGCGTTGTTTTAGTCAGTGGAAGAGGTGATTTCCTATTCTGCAGTTTGCGTCTAGAGTTTCCTTATCAAATGTTCCAATAATTATAGCTTGCTGCTTAATACTGCATAATGTTGCGAAACATTTACAGGGCGTATATTTTGAAGATACTGCACAGGATTTCCATGACGATGGTGATAATGAAGAGGAGCCTGTAACTGATAGAGAAATTCTTACGATAGGACATGATAAAAAGCAAAAAATTGCAGCTCTAACAATAAATGTAAAATTTTGAATTATTTTATTTATGAAAACATACAAAACTGCTTATTGTCTATAACACACTATTGGAAACACAGTCTAAAGAACAGCATATGTATTAAAATTATTTTCATATTCTTCTTCTTGAGCATTGTTTTCCTAGTACATCTTTGCATTAAGGAAGTTCATTGTCAAAGCTTCTTTTTCATTTGCACCTCTGACAATTTCAATTATTCCAGTAACACCAGCCCTGCGTAATTCTGTGGCACAGAGCACCTTCGTGGCCACAGCGCACCCATTACGCAGCTGACGCAAACGCAGGTCGATCGATCTTTCAGCCATATGTAAATCTGATAGATTGATAACAGCGCTTGTAGGGCACGTATCACAGATTTCGCTGTAAAACCGTGCTTTGTGTGGCTAGCTCGCGGAACTATTGGTTCTGTACGCGTTCAGTACATGCGTTTGTTGTCTTTATGTCTGGAAGAACAAACCTATTAAAGAGAAAAAGGAACCATGAATCGTGTACCATTACCATGAGTCAGCGCTATGGTACAAGCAATAACTAACCCTGACGCTTCCCACCAAAAAAAAAGTTATAATAAACACATCAAGAACAGCAATAAAGAGAATGTAGTCTGAAACAATTGGCAACGACTACCCTACACTGAATAAACAAGTAACCCTTGTCCGGAAACGTACCGTCTTCGTTATACGATGGTTTAAGTTCAAATGTGTAACTCATCCACTTCTACTTGAGGAATGGAATTATGCGTGACGCAGTACAGTTATTAGGTAACAATTCGAAAGGAAACATAACGAAATATCCATTTATCACTTAAGCCCATTTCTTTGTATTAACACTTAAACATTACGTGTTTACATTACTCCAGAACGAAAAATAATCCAACATATTGTACGTACAAAACGTAATTTTAAGTGTTAACACAAACAAATTAGTTTAAGTGATAAATGGATGTTCGTTATATTTCCTTTCACATTGTTACCTAATAATTGTATTGTGTCAACCCTAATTCAGTTCCTCATGCAGAAGTGGATGATTAAACATCCGAAATGAAACCGTCGAAAATGTTATGTTTCGATACCTCGGTTCCTACTCAAAATTATATGCACTCACTCACTGCCTACAAGTCCTAGAAATTTGTAACGGGAATTTCCGCACCCTGTTTACAAACATTCATGGAAGTAACGAGAGTTTCAACTGTAAGTCATGATCTTACTTCTAAAATACAAACTTTAGTATCCGACAGTGACACAGATTCTGTTCCTAGCCCAATTATCGGTAGGGAGAACACGTCAGAGATATTCGGGCTCCAGGAGACAGATGCGGCTTGCGTCCACGCGACGGGCAGCAAACACGTGAGATGGCGCAGCCGTAAGAGTGTTAAATACCGCAACCCGGCAATTTTAACCAGCCCCTCGCTAGTCACTAAGGCTCTTAGTTACGTGCCATTAAATAGCGGAATACTGACTTTGCCTGATTTACATTTGTGATCTGAACTGCTCCCTAGATTGTTGTATACGCTTAAGACGACTTTGCGATGTTCTAGACTTGTTTTGCTTACTCGTTCACTTCGTGTTGTCTGCTATTATTTACCTCCGAAACCGTCTGTTTTGTTATTTTGGTCTCTGTGTTACCACCAGTGCGAGTTATTATCTGTGTTCCATCTACACAGAGTAGGATATAAGACAAACATCCCCATTTCAACCTGTTTCGAAATGCACCCAGACTTTCAGCTGATCAGCGCATGGTGTAAGTATTGGCAGCTGACAGTAAATAGTAATCAATTTCTTGGGATGCGTCTACGAGTATGTGGTTGAAAAGGAACTGGAATCAGTGACAACATTCATGTATCAAGGAGTGTATGTCCGAACTATTTAAACTGGAACGACTACATGAATGTACCCGTGGAGAAGGCAGAAGACAGACACATATTGACTGAAACAACTATAATATCGCCTTCAAAACCCTAGTTCGATCAATTCGTTTGTATTGTTCGTCCTTCCTGGTCCCTTGCCAAGCTCTATTGAAGGACGAGCAGGACGATTCGCTGCTGTGTTGTTTGGTCACCGCGAGAGTGTCAGAAAGGTGCTCAACAAACTGCAGTGAGCGATCATACAAGGAGGGGTTGTCCATTGCGTAGAGCCTTACTTACAAAATTTGTTCTCACCCGAAAGGGGTACTGGCAACCAGAGCCGTGCATCGCACCCCATTTACCTGCACGAGCCCGCCTGCGCCCGACTGCTCCGTTCTGCTGCCCGCACCGCGGGTAGTCGGGCTCAGCTGTACCGGAAACGGACTGCGCGAGCCCCAATGCGCTGTCGAGGCCCGCGACTCGTCCGAGCCAAGGTGTCAACAGGGAGCGGAGTAACAGGGAAACACACAGCACAAGGAAGGCGGGAATAAGTGGCCACACAAGAGGGGGTGCCCTTTCTCAGTCGTCTGTACTTCTGTAAGAATCGTGAAGGTTTTATGTGATGGGAACAGAGCGTTCTTGAATCTTTATAAAGAAAAATAACTAATAATGTAAAATGATCAATGTAACACACCAGTGCGTAGTACAATAATGAACATAGTACAAGCAAATTTTTATTGATTTATACAATTCATCCTTTCCTTTTTCCGCATTTTCTAAAGCCTTCACGTTTTGCAACTGTTTTATGAAACTTATTACACTTCGGGCCACAGCTGGAATATCGTCTAGAAAGTTTCAACATCTTCGTGCACCCTACTTCTTGTATTCTTCTTCGTGTAATGTTCCTCGGTCATTTTCCACAAACCTTGTCTTTTGCGGTACAATTGCATAAGTTTTCAAACTTTCTGAACGCGGGCTGACCCGTTGTTACAGAGATACGCACGTGTGAGCCCAGCGGATGAGCCTGGATTGGCTGCTCCGAGAACTGCAGCTGACGGTCGTTAAGGTTGTGTCTCCACTAATGCACAGGCGAAGATTGTGGGTGTTCCAGAATCCGTCGGAAGTATCCGTGGCCTGTCCCTAACATCCGCTCGTGTGTGGCCACCTAATGCAGCCCGATGCAAACATTTCAGCAGAAGACACTGTGGCCAACCCAGTTTGGGTTATTATTATTGTTGTTGTTATTATCATTATGTCAGAAATACATATCGATGAAGAAAGGTCCTTGCAACGTCCAGATATCAGAAAATGTATAGAGGTTAAAAAAAAGTTTCTCTGAAGATAGAGCAGGAAACCGACACGTGTCTGAAGGTAGCAAGGTTTGGTAAGATTTTACATGGGTTGTATGAACTCAAAACATTTGTATGTTTTGCAGAGCGTGAATGGTTATTGGTGGATGAATGGTTATATGGAGAGTGATTTGGAAACAAAAACTTGGGGAAGTTACCCAGTGTGGAACTCTGCAGTCTACTGTAAGTTTCGTGTGCCACAAATTTTTCTTTTTCGTGAGGCGGCATCATCTGCTGGAAGTTTTGCGGTTACGAACATGGCATCTGCAGCTAATGACGGATTTCCGAGGTGCACCAACAGCAGGCGGGGTCCGTCCAGTGGCGTGAAAAGCAGACTTACAAGAGGGGACCACTAGCCCCCCCCCCCTCCCTGCTTCCCAGTTCCGAACGATGTCAGAAGACTTAAGGGTTGTAGCTACCTGCATAGTCGAGGCCTACGGATGAGCCCGTGTCTTCAGGAAGGATGTAAACTGGCAGACACGCCCACCCAAACTTGGGGCGCTTCGTGCCAAGGGGGCGTGCCGCTTAATGACGACTTATGTCAATGGGCGACTTCACTTCGACTGATGTTTCTGCTGCTGAGGGCGGCACACAGAAAAGTCAGTTTGTGTCTCCTTTGCTCCGAGACATAGATCGAGATATAGTCGCCCTTTGACGTAAGTCGCCGTTGAGCGGCACGCCCCCATGTCACAGAGCGCACTGCATTTAGGTGGTCAGCTGACATCCTCTGCTGTGGACATGGCCTCGGCCGTGAGCCTCGGCTTGGCAGGTAGCCACGACCCGTAAGTCCGCCGCCAGCGTTCGGTGCTGGAAGTAGGGGGGTGGGCCCAGCGGCCCCCTCCTGCAGGTCTGCTTTTCTCGCCACTGGACGGACTCCGTCTGTTATCAGCGCACCTGAGAAATCCGTCGTAACTGTAGATGCCGTGCTCTTAACCGCAGAACCTCCAGCAGCTCATTTCAAACTGCACTGAGATACATCTCACAATAACTTCAAACAGGCACTACAGAATTTACAAAGGAAATTTCTGCTACTGACTTAAAACTAATACACGAGAAACTGTCCCAACAATTGCTTGACAAGGTGGGCCTTCTTAATAAAAGAAATGAAAGAAATAAGAAAATTTACACGAATAAATTAACAAGCTTTCGAAAATATTTCAATGTGAAAAAGAAATGAATTTATTTCTCAGAAAGTTACTTGTATGAGTGAAACGAGATTCATACATAAGCTGGAGTGAAAATTTGGACAATAAAGTGAATTCTTACACAGTATAGTTAAAAATATTATTTAAGTTGAGAAATTTGTCAGGATATGTCTTGTCCAAGATTTGGTAAGGAAATGGAGTGAATTCAGTGTCGCTGCTACCTGCAGATACAGAGCGTTATTTACGACTAACTAAAGTCCCTTACACAACGGTTTACAGAACTAGAAAAGTTTCCTACAAACAGATGTAACCACTATGACACACACACAAACACAACGAGGAAAACCATTATTTTGATAGTTTAAATCAGTATATTGCAGTGTCACAGTCAGATTAAACTTTCATATACATACTTTAGCTTTAGATTGTTGATTTTTGTTTTCTTACTTAAAACGTTTGTCAGTACAGCATCTGGCTGTCTGCTGTGGTAGAAACAGTGTAGCCAACGTAGCTCTCAGTCAAAGCTAAGAGATTTGTATCCTTTCGGTAGTCATTCGACGGTAGTAAAGCTGGTGGCTGAAACGACCCCTCTGTCCTCTCCCGGCTACATGGCGGAAGTTCGTTGCAGAAAGAGCGTGCTCTCGGCACTCGGTAGTGGACCTTTGGTGACTGAAGATGGTACTCTTAAGAGCGACTTGGTGCTGATGGGTGTATCAATGTGTGATTATGTGAAGCTATTCCAACTGATGTACACGTTGGATCGGCTAGTTGATTTTAAAGTTCGGTAGTCGAATACTTATATTTTTCAGAGTTTAGTCACGAGTATATTTTTCTGTGTGTAGTAAGTTTTTCCGGTACTCTCTTTGTGTAAGCAGAATATGTGGTGTAATAAGTTCGTTGCTCAGCAAAGGTTTAAATTCAGTTGTCTGACTTCTCTTTTGCAGTGTATGGAATGTATGTGTGAACTTTTCTGGTGTGTATGTGTTTTATTTCCTCTACTTTTCATTTCGTTTCAGTTATAAGATTGTGTAGCTTTTTTCAACCCCGTGTTGAGGATTTCACCGTGTGTAATTTCACTACAATCTTGAATAAACTTTATTCTTAATTCCGCGGGATATTTTATTTTCATTTATGTCTGTATGGTTTACATTTGTATTCTTGAAGTTTTCACGAGTCTTAATAATGTTGCTTTGTTCTTGAATATTCACGGCATTTGTGGGTGTTTCACGCCAGTGCAGCTTAGTTTGATGTGGAAGGTGATGCAAATACATTACTGCACAGACGGTAGAGCACTTGCCCGCGAAAGGCCAAGGTCCCGAGTTCGAGTCTCGGTCCGGCACACAGTTTTAATCTGCCAGGAAGTTTCATAAGACGCACACTCCGCAGCAGAGTGAAAATCTCATTCTGGAATTCTGATTCTGTTAATAACTGTAAGATCTTCCTTGCCTTGAATATACAGGGTGAACATTAATAAAACCGACAAACTGCAGAGACGGATTCCTAACTGGAAAAGGAGGGTAACAGGTCCTGTGAACATTGCCGGCACGGTAGCTCAGCGTGTTCGGCCAGAGGGCTGCGTGCTCTCTGTAATAAAAAAAAACTGAGTGAAGGAATCAACGATCAACTTGAAAGGATGTCTTGTGACGTCTGCCCAGGCCAAACGCAACGAACTATATCGACCAAAATGAAAAAAAAAAGATGGTAGAGCACTTGCCCGCGAAAGGCAAGGTCCCAAGTTCGAGTCTCGGTCCAGTACACAGTTTTAATCCGCTAGGAAGTTTCAGTATCAGAACTGTTTGAGAGCTCATGCAGTATTTCAGAATATCTGATGTAGTTTTGGAAAACTGAAAAGTTAAACTTATGTATTTAAATTGTTATTTGCCTTAACAAGCTCCTGTCTTCGCTATTCAAGTAACTCCACGTAATAATAAGTATATAAATGTTTCTCTTTAAATCTACAATTACAACAAATTCTAGTTATCATAAAAACCGTAAGAACATGACTCTGAATGCTCCCTCAGAGCTAAAGAACAATGAACAAATTCAGTGGTCACTTTTCTTATTTAAATTTGCTGAGAATACATCTCAGTTAAAGTAAATTTTCATGACAGACTTTTCTAAAGTGATTACTAACACAATATTTTTTTGGTGTCATATTATACGTAGAATACGAAAACATTTCAGTGAAAGAAGTTATAGTTAATGGTGTAAGCGCATACAGTTGCAAGTACACGAACTAGAAGCAAAAAAATCTCAGTAAACATTGGGTCGAAAATGAAAATCTTAAAACTACGAGCACTTTTTCGTCTTCGATACTGTGAAGAAAATCTCTTCTACTGTAAGCTCTTTGCTTTCCATATTTTGAGAAGGGATAATATGGACCAAAGCAAGAAAAAAACTCTAGTAAATATGTGCTCTAAAATGTATACCTTAAGAGCTACGAGCACTTGTTCATCTGCGGTACTTTGGAATACAACTCTTCTAACGAACAAAGTCCATTGATAGTGACCGGGTCAAATATCTCACGAAATAAACGTCAAACGAAAAAACTACAAAGAACGAAACTGGTCTAGCTTGAAGGGGGAAACCAGATGGCGCTATGGTTGGCCCGCTAGATGGCGCTGCCATAGGTCAAACGGATATCAACAGCGTTTTTTTAAAAATAGGAACCCCCATTTTTTATTACATATTGGTGTAGTACGTAAAGAAATATGAATGTTTTACTTGGACCACTTTTTTCTCTTTGTGATAGATGGCGCTGTAATAGTCACAAACATATTGCTCTCAATTTTAGACGAACAGTTGGTAACAGGTAGGTTTTTTAAATTAAAATACAGAACATAGGTACGTTTGAACATTTTATTTTGGTTGTTCCAATGTGATACATGTACCTTTATGAACTTATCATTTCTGATAACGCATGCTGTTACAGCGTGATTACCTGTAAATACCACATTAACGCAATAAATGCTGAAAATGATGTCCGTCAACCTCAATGCATTTGGCAATATGTGTAACGACATTCCTCTCAACAGCGAGTAGTTCGCCTTCCGTAATGTTCGCACATGCATTGACAATGCGCTGACGCATGTTGTCTGGCGTTGTCGGTGGATCACGATAGCAAATGTCCTTCAACTTTCCCCACAGAAAGAAATCCGGGGACATCAGATCCGGTGGACGTGCGGGCCATGGTATGGTGCTTCGACGACGAATCCACCTGTCATGAAATATGCTATTCAATACCGCTTCAACCACACGCGAGCTATGTGCCGGACATCCATCATGTTGGAAGTACATCGCCATTCTGTCATGCAGTGAAACGTCTTGTAGTAACATCGGTAGAATATTACGTCGGAAATCAGCATACATTGCACCATCTAGATTGCCATCGATAAAATGGGGGCCAATTATCCTTCCTCCCATAATGCCGCACCATACATTAAACCGCCAAGGTCGCTGATGTTCCACTTGTCGCAGCCATCGTGGATTTTCCGTTGCCCAATAGCGCATATCATGCCGGTTTACGTTACCGCTTTTGGTGAACGACGCTTCGTCGCTAAATAGAACTCTTGCAAAAAATCTGTCATCGTCCCGTAATTTCTCTTGTGCCCAGTGGCAGAACTATACACGACGTTCAAAGTCGTCGCCATGCCATTCCTGGTGCATAGAAATATGGTACGGGTGCAATCGATGTTGATGTAGCATTCTCAACACCGACGTTTTTGAGATTCCCGATTCTCTGCTACTGATGTGCGAATTAGCTGCGACAGCAGCTAAAACACCTACTTGGGCATCATCATTTGTTGCAGGTCGTGGTTGACGTTTCACATGTGGCTGAACACTTCCTGTTTCCTTAAATAACGTAACTATCCGGCGAACGTTCCGGACACTTGGATGATGTCGTCCAGGATACCGAGCAGCATACATAGCACACGCCCGTTGGGCATTTTGATCACAATAGCCATACATCAACACGATATCGACCTCTTCCGCAATTGGTAAACGGTCCATTTTAACACGGGTAATGTGTATCACGAAGCAAATACCGTCCGCACTAGCGGAATGTTACGTGATACCACGTATTTATACGTTTGTGATTATTACAGCGCCATTTATCACAAAGCGAAAAAAGTGGTCCAACTAAAACATTCATACTTCTCTACGTACTACACGAATATGTAATAAAAATGGGGGCTCCTATTTAAAAAAAAACGCAGTTGATATCCGTTTGACCTATGGCAACGCCATCTAGCGGGCCAACCATAGCGTCATCTGGATTCCCCCTTCAATCTAGACGAGTTTCGTTCTTTGTAGTTTTTTCGTTTGATTCTTATTTCGTGAGATATTTGACCGGGTCACTATCAATGGACCACCATATATACCGTAGATCCCTCTGTCTGTACGGTAGCTTCCTTTCACGCTTACTGATTGCGATAGAAACAGACCATCGGCAGGGGAGCAACAAGAAAGGAACGATGTAAAGAGATGCGAATGTACGATAATCATTTCTTTTGATCACTGCATTTGTGCCTACTTTAAATACTACAACTGCATGCCTTAAAGACAATAAGGAAAGAAGAAATGGGAATGTGAATGTTTGAAAAGAAGAACGACATACTCCATATTAATTTACTCTCTAAAATCCGATATCCCTTGCGGCGGAACATTAGTTAATAAAGTGTTGCGGGACAGTATTCAAAACATGATTGAAAATACGTTCTCTAAATAGAGATCAGAACATCTATGATTGACATGTCATCTAAAGTCGACGTACAATTTTAAAATGTTAGAAATAAGGAAATGAAGTAATACAGAATGCTATGCTTGTACGTTGTTGTTCTACATTGTTTAGCTCTGGTATTTACAGGGTCACAGAGAAAGCACCCTAGGTTTTGGACGGAAAAGCCGTAATTGTAATGATCTGCACTACAACAGAAACAAGAAGCACAACTTAAGGAAAAATAATGTAATGTGTGTGAGTTCACAAGCGACATTGAAGCAGATAGTTCCTGTGACTTAGTATGGGCAGAGGCTATATTCGACAACCGGAATAAATTAATAACTGGCCCCTTTTACCGACCCCCGGTCTCAGATGAAACAGTTGCCGAACAGTTCAAAGAAAACTTGAATCTCATCACAAATAGGTACGCTACTCATACAATTATAGTTGGCAGTGACTTCAATCTACCTGCCGTATGTTGACAAAAATACATTTTCAGACCCTATTGTAGGTAGAAAACAACTTCCGTAATTGTTCTAAATTATTTTTTTAAATTATTTTGAACAATTAGTTCACGAGGCCATTCAAATTGTAAATGGTTACGAAAACACACTTGATCTCTTAGCCACAAATAATCCTGAGCATCACGACGGATACAGGGATTAGTGGACACACAGTCGTAGCGAGGCTCAATTCCGTAACAAAGAAATTCACCAAAACTAAACGCAAAATATATCTATTTATAAAAGCAGCTAAAAATTCGGTTGACGTCTTTCTAAGAGACAGTCTTCAATTCTTCCAAACTATGTAAGTGAAGACCGTATGTGGCTTAAATTCAAAGAAATAGTATCAACAGCACTCGAGAGATTCGTACCAAATAAAATAATAACAGACGGAACTGATCCCCCATGGTACACAAAACACGACAGAAAACTGCTGCAGGAGAACCGAAAAAGGCACGTATAATTTAGACGAACGCAAAATCTCGAAGTTTTACTGAGGCTCGAAATTTGGTCCGGATTTCAATGAGAGATGCATTTAATAGTTTCCACAACAAAAGTCTCTCTAGAAATGTGGCGTAAAATCCTAAGAGATTCTGGTCCTATGTTAAGTAAACCAGCGGAAAGGCACAGTAGCTACCTTTATTGCGCGATAGAAATGAGGAGGAGGAGGGGGAGACAAGGGACCCAACCCTTCGGAGCAGGTAAAATCGTGGGAGATGTCCGGCGTGGCAAATGTCCACACACCGTACCAGCACTCGAGGTCCGGACCCCATTCCACAACCCCTTCCCCTCCCTCCCCCGCCACCCCACCCAAATGGGCCGCGGACATCTCTGACTGATTGACCCATTCGTTGGGCCCTCGGCAGAGAGGCCTGTGATCCACTTGGCTGTAAAGAAACCAAATGGACGTGAATCCGACACTTCACTTGAAAATGACGAGTAGGATATTCATCGGATAGCTGTGACAATACGACGTCACACTTCACAATTCGGCTGGTAACCAGAGAAGATTCCATCAGTGAAATTCGCCGAAAAGCGGGCATTCTCCTATAATCAGGATTCAATTAGTAAACTTCGAAAAACTGCATAAAATTCGTATATGACAGTTCCACAAACATGTTAATAGTTCCATGACTTTAATATTCAGACACCGGCGTTAAATTCACTGTAGTGAGCACTGGAGAGGAGTAAAAAATATATTCACGGATAGACGGTCGTGTTGGTTCAAGACAGGGGTTCATACGCCCAATTCGAAGCGCACTGAAGGAAGAACATAGGAATCTGGGTTTAAACGGAGAAGAGAAGTTAGTGTTTAATGTCCTGTTGACAAAGAAATTATTAGCTCTAGTTCAGTTGCAAAAGGATTTGGGGAAGGTTCAAAATGGTTCAAATGGCTCTGAGCACTATGGGACTTAACATCTGAGGTCATCAGTCCCCTAGAACTTAGAACTACCTAAACCTAACTAACCTAAGGACATCACACACATCCATGCCGAGGCAGGATTCGAACCTGCGACCGTAGCGGTCACGTGGTTCCAAACTGAAGCCCCTAGAACCGCATGGCCACACCGGCCGGCGATTTGGGGAAGGTAATGGGTTTAAATTTTGAAGGAACCATGCCAGCTAGCTTTTGCCTGTAGTGTTTTAGTAAAACCATGGTAAACTTAACGAGGACTGAAGGACGGATATTCCGACCATATTCCTCCCGGACTGTCTCAGGCAATACGCGGCCAGACACACAGTATTAACCTGTTTGCTCTCTAACGAGGAAGCGACTGCATGACAGTGGACATCGCCGTAAAGAGATACTCATTGAAATTTCTCGAAAATTCGTAGGTTTGAACGCAGTAGCTCCAAGAACTATCACTGAACAATCTCACCGTTTCAATGAAATATTGTCTAATCCTTACAGAATTCATGCCTATCTGGAAATTTGTAAGGAATATTTCGTCAAATGCTGGAGAATCTCAACAAGATCAGTTCAGATGTAGCGCTGCTTATCCGTCTGTTCGGTAGTCAACATTTTTCACGCTTTAGCCTCTCGCCAGCCATGCAATGAGAGTAATATATTTTTATTCCGTTTTTAAATGATGGTATTCACTTTTTAAGTGTTGGAGTCTTTTTCTGAAGTTACAGAATTACTCTGAAAAATTAAGGTTTTTCACATGTAAAAACATATTCCAATGTACAACATGGTCATGTACCTAGGAATAAAATTCTGCTGAAATTTTGCAATCGATGAAATATTGTTGTTGTGTATATAACAGTATATCTGTTACATTGTTATTCTACTGAACATCAGTAATCAGTAAGGGGAATCAACTTAAGCAGAAGCATTTCCAGAAACCAGTTAAAATTTAAATGTATTTTGAAACAGAAACTATTTGGAACCAACACAAATTTCCATTTTCAAGACAGATAAAATTGTTAAGACATTAAAGAAACTCTTCATTTGGAAGTATCACATGTTTCATTGTAGAAGACCTTCTTATGTGTGCAAGTTGGTGCACGGGCAACGAAGTATGGCTTAAATGACCGTGAGTACATTAAAAGTTCTCAAAAATATATCATTTTGCTCACCATAAAATTCTGTACCTGAATAATTAAAAATATATTCTAAATATGGTATATTATACAGTACTAATGTGTAGAACGTGAAATATTTGCAAATGCTGTGCAAAACACAACGTGATGTGTAACAACAACAAAAAATGTAGAAAATGGAGAAAACTGCTCATGGCGGTGTCTAGTGCGCATTCCTTCGTGTGATATTAAAATCAGTCACTAGACGGAAGTACCGAAAAGAAATGTGTGTCTGTTCCTAGGTACGCTGCCCTCTAGGTACAACACTCTTCCCTACTATCCGTATGTACGGAGAAAAATGTTAGACTTTATGTTACCAACTCGATATGAAATTCAGTGCATAGAATCACATGGCCGAATATATAATTAACTCTCTTTTGCCATGTATACCTATACATGTCATACATATCATGCCGAGAATGATTTTATAGTTATCATTAATGTGTGCATCACGATAAACAATAATAACAATAACGAGTGGTGACGTACTGGCTCAAAATCTTCAAAACGTTTTACAGGATAATTAGTGAACTACTCAAATACCCAAAGAAGGAACGAACGGTGACAAATTATATGTAAACAACTACAGAAGACTCATTACTATCTGTCAGTTAAAAATTCCACTCTAAATCCCTACCGAATACATTATAAAAGAATATGCTACATAAATAGCGAATATCATGGAGGGTTTCGAAAAATTAATTCGTATTTAATATACCTCCTGCCCCTTAAAACAGTCCTTCACATTCGAAATACCAAATGAACTCTCAATGGTGTCATATTTCTTGACTGCAAAAAAGCGTGCAATTCTACACACAGACTGAGTAACAAACATACTATAAGAATTCCAAGTTATAGCAAAAGCTAGGAATCAATCAACCAAAGTCGTACAGACACAAATCAAAAGTCTTAGGTGAGCTTTCTGCACTATTCAAGCTCAACACAGGGATCAGACAAACGAATGGCTTATTTCACTACTGATCAGTTTAGTTCCGGAGAAATGGCAAAATGAACAAGGGCATAAAAAACTGCAGATGTTTAATAAAGGTTCACCTTGATTGCCCAGCTTTTGATGATAAGACTGTAATCGTCTAGTATAATAGACAAGAAGCTATTCAGATTGTAGAAGAACTACATGAAGTAGCGGCAAAATTCTGACTCCGAATTTCTTACGAGAAGGTGCAGTATGCGGCAGGGCCTACATCTCACATATTCAGGAAATGTCCGTTGATCACTAGACTGGAGAAAGTGAGAAAGTTAACTAACAAAGATTAGCAAAACTATAGAGATCATACAAACTCACTTGGAACAGATAAAAAAAAAAGCAAAAAACATTCTCTATGACAACATCCAACACTGCAAGATTATAACACAGTTGTAAAAACAGAAACATATTACTCGTTTAAAAGTGTTATCACTGGTCACAAAAACCCAGTTAAAAACATCAAAAAAGAAGAAAGGAAACCTCTGAGAACAATCGTAAGACTAAAATGCGAAAAAGAAATTTAGATGAATGAATTAAAGGACTGGTATGAAACTACAGAAAAAAGTCACATAACCAGTCACAAACGGCAATTATAATTTTATTGTCATTTATATAGATTGAACAACAGGCTCATTAAGAAAATTCTGAACATAGCATATTCGATAAAGAAGCGACACACGCGGCTAATAGAAATACACGATGTCCAAGAGAAAATTGAAATACACGAAAAGATATTTGAAGACATAACAAAATTCAGAATCCTAATTAAAAGTCACAAATTTCCTGAATAATACCCTCGACAAGATACAGGATCAGCACAAGAAACGAAGCAGAAACACGGTGAACGTATGAAGAGATACTGCGAAAAAATCTTAAAAATAGCACTACATAATTTCAGACGTGCTCTTCTATTGGAAAAACGAACCAAATAAAAATTATAACCTTTGGATATGTATGTCGAGCCAACAGCACGAAGACTTTTAGACCAATGATAACATCTTGATTTAACATAATGGAGGTTGCTGGCGTTACACTATTGTTTCGTATCAGTTTGTCACAGTTTTTCGATCTTAAACCTTGTTATTTAGCTGCGACAGGTTTCATTAAAATGTGACAAATCAGTGACAGTGGACGATTACATCGGAGGAATCATTAAGAGGACGTAACAATAATTTATAGGTACTGGTTTCCCACAAGACGCGTCGGACGTTATGTCTGGAAAGAACGAATTGTGAACATTAATTATTAATCTAGTTTCGCTTATGTTTGTAAGTAGTTACGTAACGGTGATGTGAATGGACAGGAACATGGACAGCTGTATAGTGTGTTCTTTGTCCAATCTGGAATTGCGTGTACACAGCGTGATGGTTAGTATTTATGAGAAGCCGTCTAGTTCGCTTCAAACACAGGCAGCTGACCATATTGTCTGCTTGCCCTTAGTAATTTATTGCTTACTACCTCCAAGTCTGTCATGTAAACACTCGGACAGTAGCCTGCCCTCGACGTCATGCAGGACGTCGGTATACATCGTGACGCACGAGTTCTGCCGCCGCTGTCCTCTTTCCAGTTCACACATGATTTAGTATTGGCGTGCCACGCGGAAGCTTCGGTTAACTTTAGTTATTTGCCACGGGTACAACTGCACTTTGGAAGGCAACGGGGGCAGACTATAGATCGCAGTCCGATGATCGCTAATTCTGGACCGTCTGAATGTATTTAATGAACTATGTATCATTTACGAGTGATGTGGTTTACACTTGATTATTCTGAAATGAAAGATTTTAGAAGTTTTACGATTTCCCTCATGTTAAATGGTCAAGATTTCGGTAGCAACTAAAACGACTCATCAACCGTTAAAACAAAACCTGCGCTACTGATTTCACTGCAGCTGCTAAATTATCTATTAGTTCATCCAACGATGTTGGTAGAAGCAGCACATAAACAGCTTCATTTAAGAACCAGCGCGTGATGTACGCCATCGATGAACAGCGCTAAGTTTCTTTTTCCGATGTTTCCTGTCCACAGATGAGATGCAGATAAATAGAAATATCGCTAAACATTTCCACGCCAGTGCGATGGAACCGCATCCTGTTCGAAAATATTTTGTAAATCTTCGGTGATTTTAGTAAGAAGCCGGTTCTGCAGCACTGCGAGACACATTATGCTATCAACCAGGTTTTCGTAACAAATAGGGATAAGGGATACGCTGATGACCGTTAAAACTGTATCATCAGGAAGGATGACAAATAAAGGACTTGTATATGTTGTGCTTATGCAGTATACACTGCGGTGACAAAAGCGTGGAAAGTCTCCTAACATCGTGTCGGATCTCCTCTTGCCCGACGTAGTGAAGCAGCTTGACGTGGCATGAACTCAATAAGTCGCTGGAAGTCCCCTGCAGAAATATTGAGCCATGCTCGCTCTATAGCCGTGTTGCCGGTGAAGGATTTTGAGCACTAACTGAGCTCTCTATTATGTCCCATAAATGTTGGACGGGTTTCACGTCGGGCGATCTGAGTGACCAAATCATTCGCCCGAATTGTCCAGGAAGTTCTTCAAACCAAACTCTAATGGAGCCACCACCAACTTGCATAGTGCCTTGTTGATTAGTGCCAGTGTTGATTACAGAGCACACATGCTGACAGATATCATCACACACACACAGAACACGTGCATACCCACACAAAGAATGACAAAACACCAAAATATTCCCTGGACTACACAATTAACACGACGCAAACAAGACTCAAAACGTAAACGTAAGCTTTACCAACGAGCAATTTCAGATAGAGAAAGACAATTACGACTACACGACTACCGGCTTGCCAAGGACAAATATAAACTTGAGCTGAATAAGACCAGGGAAGACCATTGGAACAGCCATGTAGCAGCACAAACACAACTAAACATTTGGGGGGAACCGTACAAAATCGTGACAGAGAAAATTAAGAGCCCACTGGTTCTGGGAACGCTGCGACAGGAGGATGGTGAGATGACTAAGGGCTGGAGACGCACAGCGGAGTTCCTGCTGAGCAAACTCCTGCCCGACGACATCGCAGACACAGACACACCACAACACGCAGCACTGAGACGCGAAGCAGACACAGTATACACCACACCAACCGTTACCTGTCCATTTGTGCAGGAAGAAGTGGCGACAGCGATTTCAGAACTCAAAAACAAAAAGGCACCTGGACCGGATGGTATCCACTCTGAGATACTGAAACAAATTGCACCGCAGATCACCCCGTTTCTCACAACGTTGTTAAACGATGCATTAAGGCTGGGCCGTGTGCCTGCAGTGTGGAAGACCTCGAAGGCGGTTATCATCAAAAAGGCTCCAGACAAAGACTCATCAGACCCCAAGTCATACAGACCAATTTGCCTTATCAATACACTCGGTAAATTACAAGAAAAACTACTCTGCAAAAGACTACAAGCGCACCGAACACTTCGGGGACTGACACCACACCAATACGGCTTCAGGGAAGGGAAATCTATAGACGACGCAATTAACAGAGCACTCCAAATAGTACACGACACACCCTCCAAATACACACTTGCAATTATGATAGACATCTCAGGTGCCTTCGACAACCTCTGGTGGCCGGCCTTGTTCAAGAGGCTCAGACAACTGCAGGTACCGGAGTCCCTGTATAATAGTTTCATGGAATACTGCAGAGACAGAACGGTCGTTTGGCAAATGGACAACCAGAAAGTGATTAAACGAATTACAAAAGGCTGTTCACAAGGGTCGATCTGTGGCCCCATCTTCTGGGACATAGTTATAGAACCGCTCCTACAGATACTAGAGGAGCACATCCTGACAGATGGAGTTGTCGCTTATGCTGATGATCTACTCGTCGTAGTTTCAGCAAACAACCGTGCCCAGCTAGAAGAAAGAGCCAATGGAACACTTAGGACAATAACCCAATGGTGCACAGATAATAAATTAAAGATAGCAGGAAACAAAACAACTTATACATTGCTAAAGGGTATCCTGCGCAGGAACCCAATAGTCAGACTCGGGGACACAAACATAAAAAGACTAGCAGTCACACGCTATCTAGGAGTATACATTGATGAACGATTGAACTTCCACGAACACATGCGAATATGCACAAACAAAGCAGAAAAGATATTACACAAACTGGCTAGGCTAAATTCGGAACAATTCAGACTACCCCTGTCAGTGACACGAACATACCATTGCGCTCTCTTCGAGTCAGTACTATGCTTTGCTGCCAGTACGTGGGCCCACAGGTTAAATCTCTCAACCAACAGAACCATTGTACGTCGAGGCCAAAGAAGTGTTCTACTTCGACTAACAGGGGCATTCAACACAACATCAAATGACGCACTATGTGTCGTCATGGGAATCTTCCCCATAGATATCACCATCAGGTACCGCGCAGCAATGTACTGGCTTAGGATGGGGAGAACAGACCAGGTTCGGAGGATCACTGGTGTACCGATTGAGACAACACGCCAACTCAGAGCATGGCGAGTGGATACCTGGCAGAGCGAGTGGGCCAACACCGATAAGGGCCGCCGTGTATACAACTTCTTCCCTGACATCCGGGAAAGACTAAAACTAAAACATATTGATCCCAGCCGCGGTATGGTACATTTCATCACAGGACATGGCCCTTATCCCACGCACCTGTACCGCGTGAGTCTGCAGCAGACTAATAGAGGCACATGCGGGGAAGAAGGTTCCCCTGAACATACTGTCTTCTTCTGCGGACAACGCACGAACATAAGACACACAGTACACATAAATCGCCTGAACACACAGAACGAACTACATGCCATAATACGCGACCCGGAAAGGTGGACTGAACTCAACAAACTAACGGACGAAATCTCGAAGATCCAACAAATAGAATACTTGCGCAACAGACCCTACCGAAGGCAAGTCGGTCCTAACAGACGTCACGATGCCCAGGGGGACACAGATATGATTAGCACCACGGGTGATGAAGAAGAAACAGATACAGACCAGGGCACAAACACAGATATTGAAGCGTCCAGCGTGGATGATCCATAGTGTCAACCAAGTCAAATTCAGAGAACAGAGTGGAACAACCGGCAAGGGTGCACAAGTCACACACAATCCTAAAAACAGATTGCACTTTATATGTAAATAGTTAACAGCATCTCCATGTCTAATAAGAGCTTAAAGCTGGGTACCTCTTCAAGGGACCTACGCCTTCCGTTAAGAGGCAGCGCACAGTCCGGATGGAAGGATCTTAATTGTGGTCCCTCTCTTTTGAGCCCAACCCGACGGATACCTATGGTAGATCGGGGAAAACCACCGTTCAGGTCGTGTTGTCGGCGGGGCCGGGAGGTGCTTGCGCCTGATGTACTATACTAGGAGACTTGTAGGCTCAACACAAACCGTTAGCGTCATTACCTTATTACTTTTACCACAAGTACCCTTTCATTAGCAACTTTGAGCCAAGCACAAAATCAGTTACCTCTCTATTGTATATCGTAAATAGTTTAGCAGGCTGGACATGGAGGTCTTAGTCTTAGTTTCTAGCTCTAACGTACTCTAATCTCTTTTAGTTAAATTAGTTTTTAGGACGGTAGATGTTAAAGGCATGGTGAGCGACGGCCAGCCTCTTGAGGGTCATTCCAAGACCCGGGCCGCCGCCCACAACCAGGTGACGGGCAATATTATACCTATCCCTCCTCTATTCAGTTCTCTCCCTTCCTTCTTTCTAAATACAGGGTGATTCAAAAAGAATACCACAACTTTAGGAATTTAAAACTCTGCAACGACAAAAGGCAGAGCTAAGCACTATCTGTCGGCGAATTAAGGTAGCTATAAAGTTTCATTTAGTTGTACATTTGTTCGCTTGAGGCGCTGTTGACTAGGCGTCAGCGTCAGTTGATGCTAAGATGGCGACCGCTCAACAGAAAGCTTTTTGTGTTATTGAGTACGGCAGAAGTGAATCGACAACAGTTGTTCAGCGTGCATTTCGAACGAAGTATGGTGTTAAACCTCCTGATAGGTGGTGTATTAAACGTTGGTATAAACAGTTTACAGAGAATGGGTGTTTGTGCAAAGGGAAAAGTTCTGGACGGCCGAGAACGAGTGATGAAAATGTAGCACGCATCCAGCAAGCATTTGTTCACAGCCCAGGAAAATCGACTCACAGAGCTAGCAGAGAGCTGCAAATTCCACAATCAACCGTATGGAGAGTCCTACGAAAAAGGTTAGTTATGAAACCTTATCGTCTGAAATTGGTTCAAGCCCTGTCTGCAGCTGATAAGATTAAAAGAATCGATTTCTGTGATTTTATCCTTGCTCAAATGGAAACAGATGAATCTTTTGTTTCAAAGATTGTGTTTAGTGATGAAGCAACTTTCCACACTAACGGGAAAGTCTACCTGAACGTCAACTACCCGAGGCGATGGATCGGCCGCCAGGCAGCCCGTGACAGAGCACTTCATCACTGGCCTCCAAGAAGCCCTGATCTTACCCCCTGCGATTTTTTCTTATGTGGGTATGTTAAGGATATGGTGTTTCGGCCACCTCTCCCAGCCAACATTGATGATTTGAAACGAGAAATAACAGCAGCTACCCAAACTGTTACGCCTGATACGCTACAGAGAGTGTGGAACGAGTTGGAGTATCAGGTTGATATTGCTCGAGTGTCTGGAGGGGGCCATATTGAATATCTCTGAACTTGTTTTTGAGTGAAAAAAAACCTTTTTAAATACTCTTTGTAATGATGTATAACAGAAGGTTATATTATGTTTCTTTCATTAAATACACATTTTTAAAGTTGTGGTATTCTTTTTGAATCACCCTGTATTTAATTTCGTTTTGTATATTAATATCTTACTTGATTTTGTATTAGTTATAAGTTTTTCTAATGCTGCACAAAAAAAAGGAAAGATATCAAATGGATCTAAACAAATAGAGCCCGCCTCCACGTGGCGGGACACGGGCAACGGTGTGAGTGGGGACGGGAGCCGGGGTGGTGTTACTTTGTCACTCCGGACCCCGGACCCAGTCACAGCGGCTAAGTGGCAACATACGACCCACCATAAGAAAATAGACGGTGGGTCATAAAATATAAGCAGCTTGAGTCCATAGCTTCGTGTGGTCTGCGCCACACTCTAGGAAAGGCATTCACATCGGTCGTCTGCTGCCATAGCCCATTCATATGAATCTGAGAGTAAATGACACCCCTGCCAATGAACTGTCCTTTTATTCCTTGTGTACAGGATACTACCGCCATCTGTACACATGCATATCGCTGTACCATGACTTTTGCCACCCCAGTGTAGACCGGGCGTGGCGGCTCAGTGGTTAGCACACTGGATTTGTATTCGGGAGGACGACGGTTCAAATCCACTTCCGGCCATCCGGATTTAGGTTTTCTGTGATCTCCCTAAATCGCTTCAGGCAAAAGCCAGCGTTGTTCCTTTGAAAATGGCACGACTGATTTCCTTCTCCAACGTTTCCTAATCAGAGCTCATGCTCCCTCTCTAATGATCTCATTGGCGACGAGAAGTTAAACACTGATCCTCCTTCTCCTTATGCAGTATAGGATAAAGAAAAAACGTTTAATTTGTAGGGTGCATAGTTTAGTATACAGAACTGCCATCTTAGGTAGTAACAACGGCTCCAGCCCAGCTCGGCATCGCGTCGAACTGGTCTTGGATGACAGATATGGGAATGTCGCTCCATGCTGTTTCAACTCACTCCATGAACAGTAGTGCCTGGCAGGTGGTGGCATCCCAGTCTCTCGGCAACCTATGACCCGACGTTTTCAGGCCAACAGTCGAATGCCTTTCGTATTGGGTTGGTTGGGACAGCACGGGCCAGTTGTGGTCTTGCGCTATCTTACTGAAAGATAAAGCCATGGATGATAGGGCACTGACTCAGGCCTCAACACGAAATAAATGTAAGGGGTGTTGTCCAAATTACCAGCTATGTCAGAGATGATTTCGTTTTGCACTCCGTGTCACCGCATACCACTGCGCGAGGTACTGGTCTTGTATGACGGCAAAGAATGCAACATGGCAACTAGTTCTCCTCGGGGCCTCCACATAGGACTCTGTACATTGTGATGTTTTACTTAGAAACGAGACTCGTCCGAAAAGACGAAGTGGTGCCACTCCTGTGTGCAGTGTTGCCGTTAGACGCTTGACTGTTGGCAAGCCTCTGCCTGGTGCCACGTCAAGGGAAGCCTCAGCAATGCGTATAGTCACCGAGATAACAGTCTGTGCTGTTTCAACATTGTCGTACCCTCCTTCTGGATATTTGTATGGCTGCATATAAGTCCATTTCTTGATTCAAGGTACGTAAGGTAATTATACGATCCCACACGATCGAGTGAACATGTCTGTCCTCTCACCCGCTAATCGCGCTAGTCCGTTGAGATCCTCCATAGCATTGAGTATGCACCCTCAAAATCATAGATTCTATATTGGCATAACGGTTATAGAATCGTGACCAATGCGAGCAGCAAAACTGCAGAAAAATACAGGGGTCCCAGAAATGTTGCAACGAACTTCAAGGGCCCGCATCTCGTGGTCGTGCGGTATCGTCCTCGCTTCCCATGCCCGGGTTCCCGGGTTCGATTCCCGGCGGGGTCAGGGATTTTCTCTGCCTCGTGATGGCTGGGTGTTGTGTGATGTCCTTAGGTTAGTTAGGTTTAAGTAGTTCTAAGTTCTAGGGGAATGATGACCATAGATGTTAAGTCTCATAGTGCTCAGAGCCATTTTTTTGAACTTGAAGGGGTTGTAGAGGATGCCTTTAGAAACGAATCGACAATAGGAATCCGTGTCCGGAAACGTCACCCAACAGCGCTACACAGCGTCGATATTACAGGCACCGGAGTCTGCCGCTAAACCACACTTTCGGCAGCAAACGTGACATTGTGCGCTGACGGACCATAGGTGGCGCGTCTCACAATGTTGTTTGTTACTCACCGAACGCGACAGACTGCCACGATCGCCAGTGAAGAAGATGGAGCTAGTTTCTGTGCGTACAGGCCTTCTCTCCTATGACTGTGATGCTCTCTTACCTTTGTGGATGACGGCTTCGGACAAGGTTTCAATCTGCAGTTTATTTTTCTCCTGTATACCAAAAACATTGGAGATTTCAAAGGATTCCAGGAGAACAATTACTTCAAGGCTCTATAGCGCCGTTGGATGACATTTCCGGGCACAGGTTCCTATACCCGCTTTGTTCCTCAAGACACCCTCTACAACCACTCTGCCGGCCGCGGTGGCCGAGCGGTTCTAGGCGTTTCAGTCCGGAACCGCGCGAATGCTACGGTCGCAGGTTCGAATCCTGCCTCGGGCATGGATGTGTGTGATGTCCTTAGGTTAGTTAGGTTTAAGTAGTCCTACGTTCTAGGGGACTGATGACCTCAGATGTTAAGTCCCATAGTTCTCAGAGCCATTTGACCCATTTTTGAACAACCCCTCGAAATTTGTCGCAACATTTCTGGAACGCCCTATATACTGCTGCATCGATGGGGCACGATACTGAGCTGTCGAATTCCTACGCGTGCTGCTAGATATTCTCCGTGTTATACAACGCATAACACAATCTTCTCAGAAACAACCAATATTCAAATGTTATTACTGAATGGAAAAATCCACTGCCCCTTCAAATGTTTTATGAATATATGTGGCACTACTACTACCCACTTCGTGCGATGCTGCTGCAATAATAATCATTGAATCTATGTAAGTTTGTAGTAGCAGACGTCATGCCAATTTGCCATTTGTTGGAAGCCGTGTTTATGATGCTGCAGTTTTAATGATCAACAGTGTAGTTCAAGAGGTGTGATAATTTGCAACTGAGTCCATCTTCGTAGGCAAACGAAGTCTTTTGCACATTATTCATTGTACAAAATGTTATTGATATTATTACCGCGTCAAATTTGGCGTGATATTTTATGCGACCAATAAGTTTTTTTCATAAAAATCTATATATTTCCAGAAAGGAATTAATATCAGCGAATTTTAACGTAAGTCATGGAGTAATTGTTAAGGGATAGGTTTGAAATGTTTTAAATTGTCCCAGGGAACATTCTGCTGGCGCTTATACTACGAATATTTGCTTTCTGCATAACTGAAAGCAATTATGGGAACCACAGTATTTCCGATTTCTGTTAACGAGGTAGATGCTATACCTACCTCTGGATACGATCCCACTTTCGAGACATAATTACACGAGGATTTAACGGTGCAGGCCCGGGATCCTAACTACGGCCGGGTCCTCGCAAAAATAAGTTTACGTTATATTTTTAGAGGTCATGTTTGTTTCAGTATATTTAATGCAATGACGTAGTCAATAAGCTGCCTAACAGACAGCAATTGAAAGTTAGGCAATTTTTTCACATTGACATTTCAACAAAATTTTATCACATTTGGCCAAATTCGTGATCAACCTCTATTGTACTAACCCACTTCTACAGCTTTGAGGAAGAAGGAATGACACTCTTGAAATATTAAGTGAAAGCAAAAAAAAAAAAAAAGTTCAAATGTGTGTGAAATCTTATAGGACTTAACTGCTAAGGTCATCAGTCCCTAAACTTACACACTACTTAACCTAAATTAGCCTAAGGACAAACACATACACACATGCCCGAGAGAGGACTCGAACCTCCGACGGGGGGAGCCGCGCGGACCGTGACAAGACGCCCCTAGGCCGCGCGGCTACCCTGCGCCGCAAAGCATGTTTACCTGCTGCCTTTAGGCACATACTTTAGCCATCTCGAAGGCTCTGTATGATTTCCTTTATTTATTTATTTTTTACCAGTTTTACGACTCATCTCCACCATGGTTGCGTTTTCAAATTAGAAATATGTCCTTCATTTACCTGTATGTCGAAACCTCGCTCGTACGTCCTACGGAAACGAACGTGTGAAGAACTGCCACAAAAGTATCTGGAGCATCTGTTTCTACATTTCATGCCGCCTTACGGTATGCAGCAAACGGTACCTGTCGTATCACTAACACGTCCCCCTTTTCCTGTTCCAGACGCAAATGGTGGGCGGAAAGAATGATTGTTGATAAGCCTCCGAGTGGGATCGAATCTCTCTCATGAAGCCGTAGGAGTAAACACTGTGTTGTTCGACTCTTCTAA
Source organism: Schistocerca nitens (assembly GCF_023898315.1). Classification (NCBI taxonomy): domain Eukaryota; kingdom Metazoa; phylum Arthropoda; class Insecta; order Orthoptera; family Acrididae; genus Schistocerca; species Schistocerca nitens. Next base: position 370,058,937 of record NC_064616.1, read on the forward strand.
GAACTTACGCATTCGGAATATTAACGGTTTACTACAATGCCTCCGTCACTGGACCTAGCACCTCTGTGAGGCTTTCACGCTTACTAAACGAATCCGTGACGCAAATCGTTGCTGTTCCTCGTATAACTTTTCTATATCAATTCTACATTGTAACGAACCGACATTGAAGTGCAATACCCGAGTAACAGCAGAAATAGAGTTTTGCAAACAATTTTTTTTTGTGGATGAATTTAATGTCCTTATGGTTTTTCCAGTGAATCTCAAACTGGCATCTTCTTTCATATAACTAGATTTATGTAGTCGTGCCAAGCTAAATCTTTTCGTAAGCGTACTCGGGGATATTTTATGACTGTTCCTGATCACAATAATTTCTTGCTAAACTGTATGTCGCTGGGAACAGGATTATTTGCTTAACCGTCCGGATCACAGGTACAGTGAATAAATATATAAAAAGAACCTCAACTTCAGGGTGTGCTACATGCCGATAAGATGGTTGTTTCTTGACGTGAAACGGTCACTAGCGGGTAACTTGTGGGGAACCTTCCGCACCTCAGCTGTATAAAAGTTACTCAGGCAAGCAGAGATTTCTCTGGGTGGATCCTAATTTCCCTAACTGATCGTGGAACCAAAATGGCTCATTGGTGCCGCGCGGTTAGAGGCACCATGTCACGGATTGCCCGGCAACTCCCGCCGGAGGTTCGAGTCCTCGGGCATGGATGCGTGTGTTGTTCTTAGCATAAGTTAGTTTAAGTAGTGTGGAAGTCTAGGGACCGATGACCACAGCAGTTTGGTCCCTTAGAAGTTTCCACACATTTGAACAAGCTCATTGGTCTCTAAATACAAAATCCCTCGGAGGATCAGATGGACCACTAGCTGCATCTAACATCCAACACCTACCACCCTCTTCCTCTGGAAGATGGAACCCAAAGCACGTGATACTATACTGTGTGGCTTTGATAGATCTGAAGCAATCCTACTTACAGGCGTGAATCAGACAGTCAGTGCCTGAACACCGAGTAATCAAGGCTTATCATGGGGGTAGGTGAACAGGAAGGGCAGTGCCACAATCGTAACAAAAGAGAAACTCAAATTTCACTCATTAATGAAATGCAATCTGGATTTCAGGTTACAAACAAACAGGAAAACGAATATTAATTTCTGAAGTCTGAAGGAAATAATGCTGTAGACTTCAGTACCAGGTTTCACAAGTGATCAAGCATCAATTTACAAGGACACTATAGGGTTGAGACGGGCGAGAGAGAGAATGAGGAGCTAGAATGAGTAAGGTGGCGTGTTATCTAGCCTGTAAGCCTAGCATCACGCCGTGCTGTGCAGACGGCGGCCAGCAGTTGTCTTCTGATCGTGTGCATCACGCAGATCATTTGCGTCTCGCGAATAGTAAACATCACTCTTAATTTTCAAAGGTTCTCAGTTCTCACTATTCCTATAAGTAGGTTAGGTCTTAGAGCCAGACTTTCATCAATATGGCACCTATCGCGTGCTCTTCTGCGATGGACACAGATTATGCAAATGCTGCGTATTGACTGTTCCAAGACACGGACGAAAATAAGGCCCAGTGGCCTTTGTCGATCCTATTTAAAAACTCGGTCCCAGCAATAAAATATTAGACAGTCAGTGAGCGACTTCTCCCTATGGCTGCGCTACTAGTGCTTTCCTGAAAAAGGCTGTGTCGTCTTAGAAGCGAGTTTTGACGAAACTCTTCAGATCCGTTGGGATGCCTTTACGTGAATGGTTATAACCGTACAATACCTCATAGGACGTTATCCCTGCGCTCCTCGCGCCTTCTTCAAAACAAGAAGCCTCTATAACGGGCACCGCCATCCTGGTCATAACCGACAATTACAGTTTGCATTAAAAATAACCCGGACCAAAATTTAGTAATTTATCCATCCTCAGCAACTATAGTTGTTTATAACGGAATAATAAGCAATCAGTTGCATAAAAGAAATTTAATTTCTTTACCGATTTCGGACACTTCGTGCCCTTCTTCAGAAGGTTATATCACTCGCAAGATGAATGAATTGTGTTTGGAATGGTACGATGTGCGAGTAATAGATGAACGAAACGCGTCAATGGTGACTTCCAAAAAAAGCTCATCATTTACTCTATCCTTTGACTCACCAAATCTGCAGCAATTTATTAAGGCAGGATTCCTCCGCTTGAGCCAGCCGCGGTGGCCGAGCGGTTCTAGGCGTTTCAGTCCGGAACCGCGCGCCTGCTACTGTCGCAGGTTCGAATCCTGTCTCAGGCATGGATATCCTTAGGTTAGTAAGGTTTAAGTAGTTTCTAAGTCCATGGGACTCATGACCTCAGATGTTAAGTCCCATAGTGGTTAGAGCCATTTTGAACCTCCGCTTGAAAGTGCGGCCATACGAGCATATACCAAACTCGTGCGCTGTTTAAATGTCACTAACATGGCTAAAAAACTCTGACATGCAACAGATACGCAAACTGTGGCACATGGGTCAAAGCAGCCTATAAAGAGGAATTCTGCTTCAGTTGCGGTGATGCCCGCGTAATATGGGATCGAGGTTGCAAAATATTTCCGGAGGCAAAAAAAAAAGAGACTAAAACAGTCAAGCGTATACCTTACTCTGAAGCAAAAAATTTATACCAAACGATGCTACCGACTACGCTCACGACAGCTCACCTTCCCAGCTGCCTTACGAAAAATTGGCACACACCAGACTAAGTAGAATTTCCGCCTGACAACTTCGGCACGCATCAAAATCCCCGATAGTAATGTAATGTTTAGAAGGGCGATTGTTCTAAATATAGTGAAATAATGGATCCAAAAATGTTATCCCTTACTAGCTTGAATTCCCTGCAACGATGTACTGTCTGTATGGATCATCTCAACTCAGAAGCATCACTTTCTACTCGACAAAAGAGCGTGTTCATAGATATCAATCGGTAACCAGTGCCCTGGTAAAATCAAGAATGTTCGTGATAAGCAGCCACAACAGCACTTACATGCAGTATACTGAAGCAACATACTACGTGGAAGAACTACTTTTCTTATAAAAGGACGAAAGCCACTACCAAACGCTATCTCAAGATTTATAAGAAAGAACACTGAAAGAAATTTTGCGAAAAATTGTCAAAATCTTCCCCGGCAGTCAGATCTGGGCAGCGGTTTCCTCACTCAAGAAGAAACCCGCGCATGACACCGGCTCCCACTCCCAGGCAGTTGTCCGGCACGGAAGAGTTTGCTGACACTATATAGTTACTCCCTCAGCGTACAAGAGGACCGAATTAAGTCGAATGATAATTTAAGCAGACGTTTTCCTGTCGACGAATAAGTCAAAGTTCTACAATACTCGGTGAATACATCACATGGATACGAACCAGATCAGAGACTTGTACGACGGTGCTTAACGCGCTGTCGTGGACAATTTCAACGATATTTGGAAAGAAGGCATCGTTACAGATGATTGGAAAACTCTTATGATAGTGCCCTCTTAAAATATGGGAAAGATTTTGATCGAGCAACATCGTAGAGACCAATTACACCGTCCTCAAGTCTGGGTAAGACCTCTGGATATCTCATCAATCTCCGCTTGGAATCGAGGCTAGAAAATCAGGAACTGCGACCACGAACACAATGTGGCTTTCATAAGGGCAACAATGCATCACATTCTTGAAATTCGACACTGAAAAAACGTTCCTGGCTTACGAAAATTCGACACCTATATTTCGAGGATTTTCGAGAACTTAAGATATTGCCATAATAAATGAGTTAATAAAAATTTAAAAATGATGCTTATACCGGAAGAAATTTTACAAATGATACATAGTTTACAAGGTAACATTTTCTGGGTTGTTATGCTGCGTCATATTCTTTCTCAGTTTCTTCATGATCTACGTTTCGATCTCCCTACTGGGGATTTCTTCATTGTCTTCTGGTTTTCACAGTTGAATACTGTCAAAGACAAGTGTCACGTTCACTTAAAAAAGGATAATTTCTCTGCGTTTACTCTGAAGAAGTGGGTTACTGGGTAAAATTCTTCCGGCTACGTTTGGTGGGTCATCGACAGTGGAAATAAAGAGAAATAGCCACAGCAGGAGTGGGGGAATGTTCATTAAAATACTATCGTCATACCACCGAAATGGCTTCCTGGTCGTTATTTGTATTCTTCGCTCACCGCGTCTGCGTAGATTTTAACGAACATCGACCCTCTGTTGCTCAGACTATTGTCTCACTATCAGTAGTCGGAAGAATTTTACGCAATAACCCTACTTCTTCAGAGTCAGCGCGGGATATTTCTCTTCTTTAACTAAACACGAGACTGGTCTCGACAGTCGGACTACACGGTACTCAGCACTGCGATGTTGCAGCGAGGGGAGGTGTTGTGCGCGGCGAACGGAGCCCGGGCGCGCCGCGCCAGTGCAGCTCGCGTTGCGAGTACCGAGGAGAACGAGCGGGCTTCAGCCACAGACGCACGAGTGTCGGCCGTTCGACACTTGTATCGGCCGATCAACAAGCAACAGTCCGAGTCATAGCCGATCGCTCTACTAAGACTGTACTTGCTGTAAATAAAGACGATGAAATGGACATCACTATGAATTGGGCATATTCGCGTGTTCATGACGCAGTTGATACACTGAAGCGCCAAAGAAACTGGTACACCTGCCTAATATCGTGTAGGAAGCCCGCGAGCACGCAGAAGTGCCGCAATAGGACGTGGCATGGACTTAACTATGTCTGAAGTAGTGCTGGAGGGAACTGACACGATGAATCCTGCAGGGCTGTTCATAAATCCGTACGAGTACGATGGGGTGGAGATCTCTTCTGAACAGCGCGTTGCAAGGCATCACAGTTATACTCAATAATGTTCAAGTCTGGGGAGTTTGGTGGTCAGCGGAAGTGTTTAAACTCAGAAGAGTGTTCCTGGAGCCACTCTGTAGCAATTACGGGCGTGCAGGGTGTCTCATTGTCCTGCTGGAATTGCCCAAGTCCTTCGGAATGCACAGTGGACACGAATGGATGCAGGTGATCAGACAGAATGCTTACGTATGTGTCACCTGTCAGAGTCGTTTCTTGAGGTATCAGGAGTCCCATACCACTCAAACTGCACACGCCCCACACCATTACAAAGCCTCCACCAGCCTGAACAGTCCCCTGCTGACATGCAGGGTAGATGGATTCATGAGGTTGTCTCCATACCCGTACACCTCCATCCGCTCGATACAACTTGAAACGAAACTCGTCCGACCAGGCAACATGTTTCCAGTCATCAACAGTCCAATGTCGGTGTTGACGGGCCCAGGCGAGGCGTAAATCTTTGTGTCGTGCAGTTATCAAGGGTAAACGAGTGGGCCTTCGACCCCGTAAGCCATTACTAATGATGTTTCGTTGACTGGTTCGCACGCTGACAGTTGTTGATGGCCCAGTATTGAAATCTGCAGCAATTTGCGGAAGGGTTGGACTTCTGTCACGTTGAACGATTCTCTTCAGTCGTCATTGGTACCGTTCTTGCAGGATCTTTTCCCGGACGCAGCGATGTCGGAGATTTGATGTTTTATCAGATTCCTGATATTCACGGTACACCCGTGGAATGGTCGTACGGGAAAATTCCTACTTCGTCGCTACCACAGAGTACTGTATCCCATCGCTTGTGCGCCAACTATAATACCAAGTTTAAACTCACTTAAATCTTGATAACCTCCCATCGTAGCAGGAGTAACCGATTTAACAACTACGCCAGACACTTGTTGTCTTATACAGGGTGGTCCCGAATTCATGGTACAAACTTTAATGGTAGGTGCAGGACATTGTAACAAGGATATATTGTATAGGAATGTACAGTCCCAGGTGACGCGGTGAGGCGTAAACAGGGGAAATAACGGCCGAAAGGAAAACGAAAGATTTTATTGAAATCGTTGTTGACAAGTGTCATGTTTACAGTAAGTGTTCAAAATTGCGTCCACCATGAGCGGTACATGCTTGACAGCGTCGGTGCAGGGATTGGCGTACACGTTCAAAGATGCCTGGTATTTCACGCACACCTGCAGCAGCTACAGATATGCGAGCAACGAGATCCTCATCTGAGTCAACTGGAGTCTCATAAACAAGGCTCTTAAGATGTCCCCATAAAAAGTAATCGAGGCAAGAGAAATCAGGAGATCGGGGTGGCCAAGGGACTGGTCCACCACGCCCAATCCATCTAGCACCAAACGTGGCATTCAGGTAATTCCGTACAGCAGTGCTGAAGTGTGCTGGCGCTCCATCGTGCTGAAACCACATGCGGTTACGAATGGCGAGCGGAACATCTTGCAGCAGTTCTGGTAACACTTCTTGCAGAAAAATAAGATAGCTTTCGCCACAGAGTCGCGTGGGTAGTAAGTATGGCCCAATCAAAAAGTCGTTCACAATACCAGCCCACACATTAATACCGAAACGTTGTTGATACGCATGTGGACGCGTTGCATGTGGATTATCTGTTGCCCACACATGGGAATTGTGCGCATTAAAGACACCCTCGCGTGAAAATGTCGCTTCATCTGTAAATAGCACATGACCTACGAAATCCGGCTGCAACGCACATTGCTGCAACAACCACTGGCAGAAGTTCACGCGAAGAGGATAATTGCCGGATTCAATGCTTGTACTTTTTGAAAATGGAAGGGGTGTAAGCGATTTTCATTTAACACTCTGCATACAGTCTGATGACTCACATGTACGTCACGCGCAACAGTTCTTGTGCTTGACTCGGGTCTATCAGCCACTATGTTCAAGATGCGTTCTTCCAGTCTTGGAGTGCGTACAGCTCTTAATCGACCAGCGTCATGTCTGTTGACGTCGAACGTACCTGTTTCACAAAGTTGACTATGTAACCGTTGAAAAAGTCTATGATCCGGCATTCGTCGATTAGGATACTCCGCGCGATACATTCGTAACGCAGCTCTGGCGTTACCATTTGCACGGCCGTACATGTAATGCATGTCTGCTTTTTCTGCATACGTAAAGTCACCCATCGTCTACGGCAGCACAATTGTGAATGGCGCTTGTCCCTACTGCGATACATCATGTTCATCTACTGCCCTCTACCGGCAGTGACACCAACCGATCACTCCATTTCTCTTTCCCCTGTTTACGCCTCACCGCGTCACCTGCGACTATACATTCCTATACAATAAATCCTTGTTACAATGTCCTGTACCTACCATTAAAGTTTGTACCATGAATTCGGGACCACCCTGTATAGGCGTTGCCGACCGCACCGCCGCATTCTGTCTGTTTACATATCTCTGTATTTGAATACTCATGCCTATACCAGTTTCTTTGGCGCTTCAGTGTATGTTAATGAGACTCACTCCTGCGTCCTCTATCTTCCACGTGGAAGCAGAAGAAATGAAACACGAGCACGTCAGATGGAAATGGCCAGCTACTGAAGAGGAACATCACACAGGAAGAAATCACCCGCCGTCTATAGCAGCAAGGGTGCTACTCTTCTCACAAGCAATATGGCCTCCAAGAAACGCACCACGTCTACTCGTCCACCAGCTGAGGCTGAAAAGCGTTTTGAGCAACCTCACATAACAGCCCGTACTTCCAATCTCACGGCAGCAGATCCCGCACAACCAATAATATCTTTGCACCACTGGAAGACATTGCTGACAATGACGCACTGTCACGCACCGGCGCCCCATGGGACCGAGGCACAGCATCACCACCGACTGTTACGCACATTACGTGACTCTCTACTAACTTGTGAAGCAGACGGTGCAAAGAAATCCGTTTTCAGTCATAATGGGTTGAAAAGGCATCCATAAAATATCCCTTCGTGCAGCGAGAGACCACTACCGTGTCTCTGGTGTGATTGCAGAACGTGGAATTTACTTCTGCGCTTGCTACGCACGCTAGGAAAGCCATTCAAGATCGTCTACAGAGGCATGCTTCTCAAGATGTCCATGAATGCCGTAAAACAACAACTACGATAGCAAGATAGTGATGTATGGTCAGTCAATAGAATGAAATAACCGTACACAATTGCTGCATTGCCGATAGTTCTGATTATTGCTTCCTATGATGAGAATAACCAAGAACTCTGGCAAACTGCACCAACCGCATCATGCGACGTAACTCCGAAAAACTTGAGAGCTCCCACAATGCTTCTGATGCCTGGCAATTACTATGCCAGTAGGCTGCGTAAAATGCTGCCAAGAACACCAAAGCAAGGACTGCACTCAACGCAGGGAAGATAACAACGCCTTCTACGTCCACTCCAATTAACCCGGACATGTTGTTGTTGTGGTCTTCAGTCCTGAGACTGGCTTGATGCAGCTCTCCATGCTACTCTATCCTGTGCAAGCTTCTTCATCTCCCAGTACCTACTGCAACCTACATCCTTCTGAATCTGCTTAGTGTATTGATCTCTTGGTCTCCCTCTACGATTTTTACCCTCCACGCTGCCCTCCAATACTAAATTGGTGATCCCCTGATGCCTCAGAACATGTCCTACCAACCGGTCCCGTCTTCTGGTCAAGTTGTGCCACAAACTTCTCTTCTCCCCAATCCTATTCAGTACTTCCTCATTAGTTATGTGATCTACACATCTAATCTTCAGCATTCTTCTGTAGCACCACATTTCGAAAGCTTCTATTCTCTTCTTGTCCAACTATTTATCGTCCATGTTTCACTTCCATACATGGCTACACTCCATACAAATACTGTCAGAAATGACTTCCTGGCACTTAAATCTATACTCGATGTTAACAAATTTCTCTTCTTCAGAAACGATTTCCTTGCCATTGCCAGTCTACATTTTATATCCTCTCTACTTCGACCATCATCAGTTATTTTGCTCCCCAAATAGCAAAACTCCTTTACTACTTTAAGTGTCTCATTTCCTAATCTAATTCCATCAGCATCACCCGACTTAATTCGACTACATTCCATTATCCTCGTTTTGCTTTTGTTGATGTTCATCTTATATCCTCCTCTTAAGACACTGTCCATTCCATTCAACTGATCTTCCAAGTCCTTTGCTGTCTCTGACAGAATTACAATGTCATCGGCGAACCTCAAAGTTTTTATTTCTTCTCCATGGATTTTAATACCTACTCCGAATTTTTCTTTTGTTTCCTTTACTGATTGCTCCATATACAGATTGAATAACATCGGGGAGAGGCTACAACCCTGTCTTACTCCATTCCCAACCACTGCTTCCCTTTCATGTCCCTCGACTCTTATAACTGCCATCTGGTTTCTGTACAAATTGTAAATAGCCTTTCGCTCCCTGTATTTTATCCCTGCCACCTTTAGAATTTGAAAGAGAGTATTCCAGTCAACATTGTCAAAAGCTTTCTCTAAGTCTACAAATGCTAGAAACGTAGGTTTGCCTTTCCTTAATCTTTCTTCTAAGATAAGTCGTAAGGTCAGTATTGCCTCACGTGTTCCAGTGTTTCTACGGAATCCAAACTGATCTTCCACGAAGTTGGCTTCTATTAGTTTTTCCATTCGTCTGTAAAGAATTCGTGTTAGTATTTTGCAGCTGTGACTTATTAAACTGATAGTTCGGTAATTTTCACATCTGTCAACACCTGCTTTCATTGGGATTGGAATTATTATATTCTTCTTGAAGTCTGAGGTTATTTCGCCTGTTTCATACATCTTGCTCACCAGATGGTAGAGTTTTGTCAGGACTGGCTCTCCCAAGGCCGTCAGTAGTTCCAATGGAATGTTGTCTACTCCGGGGGCCTGTCAAACTCTTCACGCAGTATCGTATCTCCCATTTCATCTTCATCTACATCCTCTTCCATTTCCATAATATTGTCCTCAAGTACATCGCCCTTGTATAGACCCTCTATATACTCCTTCCACCTTTCTGCTTTCCCTTCCTTGCTTAGAACTGGGTTTCCATCTGAGCTCTTGATATTCATACAAGTCGTTCTCTTATCTCCAAAGGTCTCTTTAATTTTCCTGTAGCCAGTATCTATCTTACCCCTAGTGAGATAAGCCTCTACATCCTTACATTTGTCCTCTAGCCATCCCTGCTTAGCCATTTTGCACTTCCTGTCGATCTCATTTTTGAGACGTTTGTATTCCTTTTTGCCTGCTTCATTTACTGCATTTTTATATTTTCTCCTTTCATCAATTAAATTCAATATTTCTTCTGTTACCCAAGGATTTCTACAAGACCTCGTCTTTTTACCTACTTGATCCTCTGCTGCCTTCACTACTTCATCCCTCAAAGCTACCCATTCTTCTTCTACTGTATTTCTTTCCCCCATTCCTGTCAATTGTTCCCTTATGCTCTCCCTGAAACTCTGTACAACCTCTGGTTCTTTCAGTTTATCCAGGTCCCATCTCATTAAATTCCCACCTTTTTGCAGTTTCTTCAGTTTTAATCTACAGGTCATAACCAATAGATTGTGGTCAGAGTCCACATCTGCCCCTGGAAATGTCTTACAATTTAAAACCTGGTTCCTAAATCTCTGTCTTACCATTATATAATCTATCTGATACCTTTTAGTATCTCCAGGGTTCTTCCATGTATACAACCTTCTTTCATGATTCTTAAACCAAGTGTTAGCTATGATTAAGTTATGCTCTGTGCAAAATCCTACCAGGCGGCTTCCTCTTTCATTTCTTAGCCCCAATCCATATTCACCTACAATGTTTCCTTCTCTCCCTTTTCCTACACTCGAATTCCAGTCACCCATGACTATTAAATTTTCGTCTCCCTTCACTATCTGAATAATTTCTTTTATTTCATCATACATTTCTTCAATTTCTTCGTCATCTGCAGAGCTAGTTGGCATATAAACTTGTACTACTGTAGTAGGTGTGGGCTTCGTATCTATCTTGGCCACAATAATGCGTTCACTATGCTGTTTGTAGTAGCTTACCCGCATTCCTATTTTCCTATTCATTATTAAACCTACTCCTGCATTACCCCTATTTGATTTTGTATTTATAACCCTGTAGTCACCTGACCAGAAGTCTTGTTCCTCCTGCCACCGAACTTCACTAATTCCCACTATATCTAACTTTAACCTATCCATTTCCCTTTTTAAATTTTCTAACCTACCTGCCCGATTAAGGGATCTGACATTCCACGCTCCGACCTGTAGAACGCCAGTTTTCTTTCTCCTGATAACAACATCCTTTTGAGTAGTCCCCGCCCGGAGATCCGAATGGGGGACTATTTTACCTCCGGAATATTTTACCCAAGAGGACGCCATCATCATTTAATCATACAGTAAAGCTGCATGCCCTCGGGAAAAATTACGGCTGTAGTTTCCCCTTGCTTTCAGCCGTTCGCAGTACCAGCACAGCAAGGCCGTTTTGGTTATTGTTACAAGGCCAGATCAGTCAATCATCCAGACTGTTGCCCTTGCAACTACTGAAAAGGCTGCTGCCCCTCTTCAGGAACCACACGTTTGTCTGGCCTCTCAACAGATACCCCTCCGTTGTGGTTGCACCTACGGTACGGCTATCTGTATCGCTGAGGCACGCAACCCTCCCCACCAACAGCAAGGTCCATGGTTCATGGGGGGAACATGTCGCCAGGTAAAATGGATTCGAGGCATTCAAATGAATTGCTATTAGGCTGAAGAACTCCTCATCCTACTCAGCTACAGCTACGTTCAATCTACGGCCTTGAATCGGACACATCAACACGGGGCTTGACCGGTCACCGAACTACCAGTGTCACAATCCACGAAGTTCCAGTCTCTACCAACCACGAAAGTCATCAGTCAACGAATAACGGCTAGTAGCTCTCAACGGCCCGGGGCAGCAGCAGCTCGTGATGCACAAAGTCGCGAAACCGCTGACGGAACCCGATCTACTGGCGACAGAGCTACCACTACTGGCAAAGCTGCATATAGTGCAACAGACAATAGATACGATTCTCGGAAATTATGAAGGAAGTGCCACAACTCATCGCAGCCACAGTACTAACAGGGCTCCAGACTATGTGCCAACAACTCAGTCAACAATAACGTGGACAATGAAACATGAGATCTGGGTGTATCTGTGTGGAAAGCAAACGGCGTCTACACATAGCAGGAAGAGTTCAGACAATTCTTTCATGAAGAAGACTCGCAGCCACGGGGGAGACGTCTCTTTTAAATCTCCCGTCAGCGCGCCACAGTGCAAGCTCACTCGGCAGTCACTCGCTGTCTTCGATTGCGGGCAACACGAAAACACGCCGGCAGAGGATGCTAATTTCCCACGGACTCACAGCCTGGCACTCTGATTTGCCGGGGCGTCTTTTGAAGCAGCCGCACTCAGAACTACATCCCAGAGTGTGAGTTGCACGTTAACATGCTGCTCTTCTCTGAAGGTGATAATTATCACTACGTTTGGATCAAGGACATGTCCCGACTTCTTTCCGCCCGGACAAATAAACATGAACATAAGTAGCATATCTGATTAAGGTGCCTGAATTATTTCTCCTCAGCAAGTTATCAGCGGTGCATCTAGTAGACTGCGGTTCCAAGGACCCGGTACGTGTTATTATGCCTACTGAGGGAAACAAATTCACGAAGTTCAAGAATGTTCACCACCAGGAGCGATGCCCGTTTGTAGTGTACGCCGACTTTGAATGCCTCCTCGCTCTTGTGACCCTTGTAAAGGTGACCCTACAGCCCCACACACCACCTTTACAGAGAAACGCGCACCATTTGCTGTAGCTCACCAAGCTGTATCGTCCTATGATTCCAGTCTTAACCGCTGAAAATCTTATTTCGGGGGTAATCCTGCGGTTTGGCTGCTCACTGAGCCGGTTGATAAGCTTTACAGCGACAACGTTCCCATGACCAAATCGAAGGAGAATGAAGATCTGTGTAATAACACGGCTGATATTTGTGGGCTGCCGTTAGGCAGAAAAGCGGAAACTCCTCGTAGGGGCCACTGTTATCTTGCGGGGAAGTTCCGTGGCGCAGCTCACAATGTGCATAGTTTCAAGTACCAGATACCAAGGTACATACCCGTTTTCATTCACAATTTAAGCGGGTATGACGCTCAATTTCTAGTTGAGCACTTGGCTGATTTAGGTTGGGAGAAAAATAAGGTCAGTGTTCTACCTGAGAGCGTCGAGAAATACATTTCGTTCTCCAAACGAATGACGCCAAAAATTACGCTCCGCTTCCTTGACACACTACGTTTTATGCAGGCGCCACTCCAGAAACTCGTAGAAACTCTACCTCGGGAGGATATACATATCACTCGAGCTGCGTTTCCCGACGAGGAAAAGTTTCAACTTGTGACTAGGGAAGGGGTTTTTGCCATATGAGTATGTGGATAGTACGGCGAAACTCAACGAAACCAGGCTACCCGACATAAGTGCATTCTGCAGCAACGTTGCAGGCGATGCCATAACGGATGCAGAGTATGAGCATGCCGTGAATGTCTGGCGGGAATTCAGCATCTCCACTTTAGGAGAGTACGCACAACTTTACATGGACACAGACGTGCGCTTGCTTGCGGACATTTTCGAGAAATCCCGGACTCTATGCATGGCCACATAATCTCTGGATTCTGCCTTTTATTACATGGCACCTGAGTTGTGTTGGGACGCAATGATCAAGAAAATGAAGTGCCAAATCCAATTATTGAACGATTCTGACAAGCTTCATTTCTTTGAGCGAGGGATCCATGGGGGACTTTGCCAGTGTGTCCACAGGCACGCTGATGGGTGATAGGTTCAACGCATCACTTGATTCGAGTTACATAATGTACCTGGACGTAAATAACTTATACGGGCACGCCATGCAGCAATCACTGCCGATTGAGTTTCAATGCGTGCCCGAAGACGAATGCAAGGGATTAGCTGGAAACATCATGGAGAGGGGAGGGGGGGGGGGGGGTATGGCAGCTGATTCTGATGTAGGTTATGTGGTGGAGGCAGAGTTCACATACCCTATTAGCTTACATGATGCGAACACCGATTTTCACTGTGTCCGGAGCAACTAGAGCCACAAGGCGGCTCCACGCCAAAACTGATGACAACGCTAGGGTATAAGTGGAGACACATTATTCATTCATGAATAATTCCGTTTTCGGTAAAACAATGGCGAATCTGAGGCAAAGACGTAAAATTTTGATTATTACCGAATGGGATGGGCGTTATGGCGTAAGAGAATGCATTGCCAGACCGAATTTTAAGCGGATCATCATATTCAAAGAGAACTTTGTTGCTGTGGAGATGACTAAGACTGCAGAAGAGTTTACGAAACCTATTTATGTGGGGATGTGCATACTAGACCTATCCAAACTTCACATGTACCGCTTTCATTATTAGTTCGCGAAAACTCATTTTGCGGATCTTAAATTACTTTATATGGATACAGATAGAACTGCAATCCATATGAAGTGATGAGGTACCATGGTAATGAACTCGACACGTCTTCATACACGACCGATAATCCTTATGGTATTATTCCACAGGACAAGAAGGTTATTGGTCTTATGAAGGACGAGGCGAATGGATTGCCGATTGCTGTTCATTTTTGGAACACAACCTACGACCAGCTTAGAGAGAGAAGTGATGACACTTTCTGCAGGAAAATGCTCAAACGCGTACAGTGCAAGCTGTTACTGATTTGTTTGACTGATGGGGCTTCTAAGTGCTATACCACCTACGGCACTCTCCTGACTTAAGCCCTCGTGAGTTCAACTCGACTTCTAAACTGAAGGAAACACTTCATGGCATTCCCTTCAGAACTGCTACATATTCGTCGGGCAAGAGACCACGCCGCTCAAACTGTCAACACAACTGGCACTGTTAAGAGTATCCTACGACTTCCACATCGCTGGCAACGGGTTATACATAATGCTGGAGACTACTTTGAAGGTCAGTAAATTTTTGAAACACGTATCTATTTTGTACTAGCTCTAAATAAATAGTTGCCACTATTAAAATACCAACCCTTGTATTACGATGATCGGTGATAGCTCCTTGAACTTCCGTGGACTGAGTAGACACCCTCCTCCTTCTTCTTCAGCACTTTCATAGTAAGAAGCATGAAACTTTGAACACATGTCATACTCTAGACTGTATACATTTTCATTCCACTGCACGTGTAAATTGCCATATGGGTAGCATTCTGAATTCAGGTAGACTTTGGCATTAGTTAACTTGCAGTTGTCGAACGCGGTGGAATCATTTGCTATATTCCGTCATCTATCAGTTTGAAACGCAAGTGTGATGAATCTAGGTGTCTATAGCTGCGAAGAGGTTTTAATAGCCCGTGTTTGTCTGCTCGCAGTCGGTAACACTGGGTACTTGAAAACCTCCCACGAGCGAAATGTCAGTGATAGAAATGTGCCGGAATTCAGGACTTTTAAAAGCTTAAAACGCTCCTTGTCTGATACGCTGATGTGAGGCATTTTCCATATTAGCTTGCTGATTGTGATCATATTCTCCTCTTGAGCGCCTTGAATGTACGAGTTATTATCCGTCGACACCCTACCAGAACGAGTGGCTGTTTAGAGTTCATAATAATCTGCCTCATATCCTCAAAGTAGCCCATAAGCATTTTTAGAGGTATGCATGCAGTAAATCGCTTGTACTCTGCAACTGTTCTATCCTCCGGATTGTCTATGAACCACCCCGCTTTTTCTAAACTACGAAAATCCGCGGGTGATGCAGAGACGTATGTTTTTAGGGTTGATGTTATGCCGACATTGCGTGTACTGTCAATCTCAGATCCATTGAGTTCATAGCATATCTCTTGGCACAGGAATGCTAAAGCGTTATGTATAAGCTTGGACCCCAATGTATCGCTGCCATCGGTTTTCTTGTATGCCCCCTCTAGATATATGACACTCTTACATGGAAGCGTCAGTTCGTCTTGGTGCTGGATGACAATCCTAATTCCATCGTTCTTTTTTTAATGTGGTTGAAGCGTAAGGTTAATGCGAGAAGTATTCATGACGAATAATTCTCTCATCATACGCTTCTTGATTGGAGGACGTCACTGCGAGGTTTCAAGCAAACTGATTTAAGAAACTCATAGTTCGCTCGTATTGTCTCTTTGCGGTTCGGTAGTGAAGTGACATGTTGTGGATTGCGTGCACTTTTTTTATGCCGTACGCCCATCCTGCCTTAGATATAATCATACAATGATTTCCTCACCACGAAAGTCAACAAGTTGATTATTCTGGTCCACAATACGCAGCTCCAAATAGTCCAACGTCTGAGCTGTCACTGGAAGGTATATTGCTTTGGCAGGAGTCTCAACAATGTTATACCCGGTTGCAATTGAGGGGAAGAATCCGTAAATAGTATGAATCAGACTGTCGTTGAGATAGGAGTTAATTGCAATGTTACACTCCACTCGGATTGTGCTGACGGGAAGTAGGTCCACAATCTGATCTGACTTGTAAAATTTACTTGGATCCTTCTACAAAACCTGCCCTTTTGTGAAACCCAGTAGGCGACCTACTGAAAGTTTTTGATTAAAGTCAATCGTTGTATTTACAGTCCTTGTTTCAGATTTAGGTGTACAGATGTTTGCACGTAACTCAATACCTTCTCCAGACGGTTTTAAGACTTCGTTTAAATCGTCGATATCGTATGCACCCGCTTCTATTTCCACAATATCGTTTTCACCATTAATATCCAGATGCAGTTTGTTGTTAGTCTCGTTGATATTTGTGATGCTGTTGTACGTTCCCAGTCCAATCAATGCAATATTCCATTCACCAATGCTCAAATCAATTGGCGGGAAGTAATTTGCACGCAATACAGATGATCGTTCTTTTAACGTCAAAGTGTACGACATTGCTTCTGAACCTCAACTGATGAAGGAATCTTTAAAGCTGTTCCTTATATGGTCTGCTTCTTCTTCTTTGTAAACATCTAGGGAAACATGATGGATAGATGTCCGCAGAGGTGTTTATTAAAGTCCTGATAGCACCGAAAATTGCAGAACACATGTCTTCTGTGGGTGAAGTATCGTTGCAATTCTTCTGGCGGTTGCAGGTCACCAAATGATTCGAAATATAGACGGTATCCGCATTTTTCATAACATATGACACCCACTGGGTGCCGGGGCCTCCAGAAACATTTAAATTCACTATACCATATTCACCAGTTTTCCATATAGTCTTCGGTAATGTATCCCGCATAAACACACCACGAAATCTTGGAATGTTGAATTTTTTCTAACAAACTTAAGAAAAACAGTATTTGTGAGTGGTCTATCTGCTAGGACCGCTAATGGGCTTTTCTTTATTTATGAATAGACCAAGGCCTTTCCTGTACCGTTTCAAGTATAGTCCTTTTCCTATGGCTGCGGCTTCCATCGTGCGGTTATGTCTTCCTGCCTCTTCTAACTGCGCTTAGGAATTTTGCTCGTTCTTGACCGTTCGAACAATAGCTGCAGCACCACCAGCGAGGGATCCTACCACCGAGAGCGCGGAGAGGGCTGGTATGAGAAAGGGAAGAAAACCACTCGACGTCTTGGCTATTGGTAGAACTCGAGGTGTTTTAACCGATCCTCTTCTTCTTCTTCCAGCACCTTTCTGCGTAAGTGCGTGTTTAGCTGCTTAGATCACTGTCAGGATACAGTTCTTCAAACAGCTCTGCTTCCCGCCCTTTCTTTCTTCTTGTTTAGTGCACAACGTGCAGCATTCATAACTCGCTTGAAATTCATCACTCTTAAATCCAACTCAGTTTTTTTACACGTGGTTTTATCAACTGCAAATGCTGCGATGCGTCGACCTACACCAATATCCTTCCTTCTCCATATCGCCTTAGCCTTATCAGCTAAAATTGTATCTGCAATATGACGACTTGAGAGATCTTTATCCGCATCATATGCAGTTAACGTTCGATAGACGCTTCGTCGAGCAGATTAAACCCCTTATCACCTCGTGCCAAGCATTTCTGAACCTTTGTTCCAGGTTCACAATAGATATAACCCAGCATATGTAATTCCAATGGCAGTTTGTCTAGAATCCTACCCATATCATCTACTGGTATACTAATCCCTTATGATTCTAAATAGTAGGTGTACTCTATCCCAAATGTAAACTATTCCCACCTACTTCCTTGGTATTAATCCATATGGCATGTCCTGTACAGATCGTGCAAGGTTTCCCTGCTTCCTCTTCATACTATTCCCCGTATTCCTATCCTCAACAGGTGATGACACCTGCGATATCGCTTCAGATGCCCACATGTACAACAGTTGTATGAGTCTTCGGAATGTACTGGTTTGATAACGTTATCCGCTGACCGATTTTGTATGGTAGTAATCTGTGCACACAATTCCCCATTCGCTCATGATGTTCCATGGCTCTGGGGTTTGCTTCCTGAACACACTTCCAAATTTCCCTCACTTTTTTAATAAAATCCTTAATGAACTCCCCGACCCTGCCATCTTTTGGCCTTATCTGTGAAACAGTGATGGCATGCACCTGCCATAAGCTACCTCATGTGGTGGTAAACTTGTCACAGAATAGACTTTTGAATTATATGTGCTCACAACGAAAGATAAATGCACATCACCAACACTATGAAGTATATCCACATAATGACTCAATATCTTCCCAACTGTGCAAATGTACCCTCTGCATCCTAGCATTAGCCAGAGTGCGCAATGCACTCATCCTTAACATCGTAAACTTTATGATATTACAAGCCACTTTAACAAGTTGGACAGAGTTTGTCTCTTGATCAGTGATCATAGTTCCTGGTACTCCAAATCTGAGTACCCAGCTGTTGGTCAATGCTTGTGCACATATGCAAAACAATGATCAATAATGGTTAACACAAATCTATTCTCAGCTGGCATCTTGTCAAATGACCCAAGCATGTCCAACTCAATCATTTTAAAAGGCTCTGGCACTTCTATTAACCTCTGCAAAGATATTAACTTATTGATCATATCTGTCCACCGCACACATTGCATGCAATCCTTTACATATCGATTCACATCTTCTTCTGTAGACTTCCAGCAGCAGCATTCCTCTAGTCACCTATTTGTTGTCCTACAGACACTGTGGTGTGACAACATGTGTTCATGCATTTCTTTTAGCACCTCCAACATCGTTGTCTTCACACAATAACCCATCGCAAAAGTGATCTGTGACTGTGACTCATACTGTTTACGTTCCATATCTGCCCATTGCACTGCGAGCACTGCACCCCGAGCCTTTATCACTGCTAATTTTCGGCTTAAACTATCTGCATTTGTATGTCTCTTACCAGGTCTGTGTATAGATATATACTAAAATTCATTTAACCTCAAGTGATATCTAGCCAGCGTACTAAAAGGGTCTTTTAGCGCCAACAACCACTTGAGGGCTGCATGATACATTACTACTTTAAACCTGTTTCCATACATATAACACCTGAAATAGATAATTTCGTATCTCACACTACGCATATCTTTTTCTGTTATGGGGTAACTTTCCTGTGCTCTCTTCAGCCGCCTAGAGGACTATGCTACCGGAAGCTCCTCTCTGTTTAACACTTGACAGAGAACAAACCCCTATGTATCACTCATTTGCACTCCATGGCCTCTACACATAAAACAGGAAAAAAAAAAACCACAAAAATCAATAATCAGCACACTAACCCCAATATATGATGAAGCTGACTGCTATGTGGAGGTTGACTGTGCTGACACCAGCTGCCACGTGACATCCACAAGTACTTCTGACACCACTCTATAGATACCCAGGGTGAGTGGGCCCACTATGGTGTAGAGATGGTAGAGTGGTGGTGGTGGCCTGGGCTGGCTACGTAAACTCCGCTGCAAGATATGTGATGCCCATGGATTCGCTGACTGCAAGTACGTCGTCCACAGGAGACGCTGATAACCTGGAAGACTGGTGTTATTTGATGGCCGTTTGACCCCCACGTCTTGATTTGCTGACACCGTTTACCTCACTCACCAGGAGACGCCTGAGTTAACACTATGTGGCACTGAATAAGGAGAGCCAGTGACATCTACATCTGCTGTATTCCCTTATGTGGCCACGGCTGCTGGGTTAGAAACTCTCCCTGGTGCACAGGGATAGCCGCAGTACCTCCATATCTGTGAACTGCTTCCCTCCGAGGCAGAAGTTCGATGCTGCTGTGGCGGAAAGGCAGGTCGTGCGTAGATGATGTTTCACGCTGAAACAGATAATACTAGAGAGAAGAGAATGTAATCTGCAAATTGACCTAGCGTTTGTGGATTACAAAAATTATTTGACAGAATTCACAGAGACAAGCGATAGGCAATATGGAAAGAAGGGGAATCTGTAAACATCTGATACAAGTCACAAAAAGCCAGTACATGAGCACCAGAAATATAATTCACACAGCTAAAGAGATAACATCAGAAAAAAAAGCCAAGGAGTAGAACAAGAATGTAGCTTGTCACCAACATTATTCAGTATCCTTATGGATGACATGAACAGAGAACGGGAAGGGGGTAGAACACAATCAGGCATAAATCCCCGGAGTAATAAACATATTAACAGAATGTTATTTGGGAATCATCAATTTATCAAATGGCGAAGATAAATTACAAATGATATTACACAAACTATATGAGATAAGCAAAGTCTACAATCTGGCAATATAAACGAAATTAAAACCTTTAGGCATTCATCCAGTATGAAAAAAGTATTCGTTAGCAACACACCTATAGAACATGTAGCCCAAT
The DNA here is from genome assembly GCF_023898315.1 of Schistocerca nitens. Lineage (NCBI taxonomy): Eukaryota > Metazoa > Arthropoda > Insecta > Orthoptera > Acrididae > Schistocerca > Schistocerca nitens. Next base: position 370,079,577 of record NC_064616.1, read on the forward strand.
TCAAATACACTATGTGATCAAAAGTATCAAAAAATCAAATGGTTCTGAGCACTATGGGACTCAACTGCTGAGGTCATTAGTCCCCTAGAACTTAGAACTAGTTAAACCTAACTAACCTAAGGACATCACAAACATCCATGCCCGAGGCAGGATTCGAACCTGCAACCGTAGCGATCTTGCGGTTCCAGACTGCAGCGCCTTTAACCGCACGGCCACTTCGGCCGGCATCAAAAGTATCCGAATACCTCCAAAAAACATACGTTTTTCGTGTCAGGTGCATTGTGCTGCCACCTACTGCCAGGTTCTCCATATCAGCAACCTCAGCAGTTATAAGACATCGTTAGAGAGCAGCATGGGGCGCTCCGTGGGACTCACGGACTTTGGATGAGGTCAGGTGATTGGGTGTCACTTGTGTCATTCGTCTGTACGCGAGATTTCCACAATCCTAAACATCCCTAGGTGCACTGCCTCTGATGTGATAGTGAAGTGGAAACGTGAAGGGACACGTACAGCACAAAAGCGTACACGTCGACCTCGTCTGTTCACTGACAGAGACTGCCGACTGTTGAAGAGGTTCGTAATGTGTAACAGGCAGACATCTATCCAGACCATCACACAGGAATTCCAAACTGCATCAGGGTCTACTGCAAGTACTATGACAGGCGGGAGGTGAGAAAACTTGGATTTCATGGTCGAGCGGCTGCACATAGGTCACACATCACGCCGGTGAATGCCTCCCTTCGTGTAAGGAGTGTAAACATTGGACAATTGAACAGTGGAAAAACATTGTGGGGAGTGACGAATCACGGCACACATTGTGGCGATCCCATGGCAGAATGTGGGTATGGCGAACGCCCGGTGAACGTCACCTGCCAGCGTGTGTAGTGCCAGCAGTAAAATTAGGAGGCGGTGGTGTTACGGTGTGGTCGTGTTTTTCATGCAGGGGGCTTGCATCCCTTGTTGTTTTGCGTGGCGCTACCACAGCACAGGCCTACATTGACGTTTTAAGCACCTTCTTGCTTCCAACTGTTGAAGAGCAATTCGGGGATGGCGATTGCATCTTTTAGCACGATCGAGCACCTGTTCATAATGCACGTCCTGTGGCGGAGTGATTACACGACAATAACATCTCTGTAATGGACTGTCCTGCACAGAGTTCTGACGTGAATCCTATAGAACACCTTTGGGATGTTTTGGAACGCTGACTTCGTGCCAGACCTCACCGACCGACACTGATACCTCTCCTCAGTGCAGCACTCAGTGAAAAATGGACTACCATTCCCCAAGAAACCTTCCAGCTCCTGATTGAACGCATGGCTGCGAGAGTGGAAGCTGTCATCAAGGCTAAGGGTGGGCCAACACCATATTGAATTCCAGCATTACCGACGGAAGGCGCCACTAAAATGTAAGCCATTTTCAGCCAGGAGTCCGGATACTGTTGATCATATAGTGTATTTAGGGTGTGATATGCCATGTGATCAAGATAATGGCTACACAGAAGGAAACTAATGCATACCACCACATATGTGGCACAATGAGGGATGGGAAAGGAACAAGGAGAGAGGCATAATTGATATTTTATAAAGTCATGGTAGTTGCCACTTTATTATGTTGTGGCAAAAGTTGGACGCTGAGAAATAGTGATTTACGGTAACTAGAGGCATCACAAATGAAATTTCTAAGATCTGTGAAATACAGCATCAGGGAGAATAATTTGCAACGGAGGAATAAGGAAGAACTAGATATGGAACCAGTAACCAAAATGCAATCAAATACAAAGGAAAATGGAGAGAACATGTATATTCATATGCCGCCACAAAGACTTCCTCAACTAGCATGGCGCAAGAGAATGATGGGAAGACCGAAGAAGAGATGATGAGAGAGGAAGAGGCACCAGGTCTATCCCTGGAGTGGCAGAAGAAGAAGAAGAAGAATGCGGATGGACATACAGAAACGTATAGATTCCAATCAAGCTTCGGTGTTCTCTAGCGCTGCAGCGGCCGTTTACTTTGCTGCTTCTCTCGGCAGATATCGTCCCCACTGTTGCAGCAGACAGGTCGTAGCTCTCATCATGACCACGAGATGTTACTCCAAACACAGATGAAATATGGAACTCATAACAATACAAATATTACACACGCTTCATTATTATATTTACAGACTACAAACACAATTTTTCCGAGTGAATCAGTCTATGTATTACTGAAAATCGTATCAGAAGTCCTATAGTACTTCCCGAGATTAGCGTTCACGTAAAGACAGAAAAGCTCGTTGAGGGACTTTAATTCACCATAGTTCAGACAGTTAGCACGAAGTATTTGCAAATTATACACATAAGTCTTCCTCGTCAGTCATATCAAAAATCACTTCAGTAATTTCTGACTTTAGCCTTCACATGTAAGCAGAAAAACGTAGCGGAAAAAAAGAAAACCAGATTAATGTTTAACGTCTACTCGATAACGACGTCATTAGAGACGGAGCACATGTTCGGATAAAGGAATAATAAGAAAGGAAACTGGCCCTACATTTTCAAAGGAACCATCCCGGAATTACCTTACGCGAAGTAGGTAAATCCAGAAAAACCTAAATCTAGACGACCAGAAGGAAATTTGAACCGTCGTCCATCTGAATGCGACTCCATTTTGCTAACCACTGCGTTGCCTCGCGTGATAAATCGCGGCGGTGGACTTTAATTTAGAAAAATGCACGGAAGTTCACTTAGTTCAGGAAATCTTATGGTGACAGCCTGGTTGCTGCAATACTGCGTTGTGCATTTGTAAACCGTTTCAATAAGGGAAACGTATTTGTATATGAAGGTTCAAACTTGTTTTAATAAGATCCTGCATACGAAGCTGCACTAAGAACAGACTTGTAAGTAACGAAATCATGACTATATTTATATCTCCTTAGTATATTTCAGTATTCACAATGATGAGTGGAATCTGTCAGTTTCCTTTAACTTAATGTTTATGTTCAGTCAGTGCAGTTACTATTACTGCTTTCTATATCGTCGATGTTGCGTAAATTCAAAAATTAAAAAAAAAAAAGCATCTTCTTGAGTAGTCCGCATCTGGAGATTTGAATGGAGGTCAATTTAACAACGGAATATCTTACACGTGAAGACGTCATCTTCATTGAGCCATACAATAAAGATATATGCCATTATTGAAATATAAGAACTGTAGTTTCCCTTTGCTTTCAGCCATTCGTAGTCCCAACATACAAAAGTCATGTTGAAAAATGTTACAAAGCTAGATCAGTCAATCTTCTTAGAGAGCTACCACTGCAACCACCGAAAAAGTTGCTGTCCACCTTCAGCACCTGTAAGTTTGTCTGGTTTCTCCAAAGACACTCCTTCAATGTGGGTGCTTGTACAGCTAGGATGTCTGTGTCTTTGAGGCATGCAAACCATCCACTGCGGCAGTGTCAATGATTCCTGGGTCATCTAGTGCTTATTAATATACAATGTGTTGTGAACTTTCGCTTATATATGCTGTTGTCACAGCTTTTAGATTTTACTTGTCACTGATTGAACTTCAGTCTCCTAACTTAGTACAACTGAGATACACATTCGTTGACTTTAACGAATACTGTTTCCAAGAGCGAAATGAGGTGACTGAAAGTTTTGGACAGTATAAAACTGCTTAGATCTCGGTCGAGTGACTGGAATCTGTTCCAAGTATGTTATGAATTATACGTTGTCGTGTTGGAAGTCAGATCTGGAAGCTGGAGAGATCTGTAGAGACTGAGTAAGAGTCCCTAACCGCTCTTTCCACCAACCTGTCGTCTTCTAAAGTTGTGTCCCCAGCACAGAAGACAGCTGTCGGTCGTGGGATCTTATTCGGTGGAGGCTGCTATGCTGTCATGTCGAACTTGAACATGTGTTTGTGCTTTTTTTTTGTGGGATTCCACTTCCCCTGGTTAGTCTTCGTATCTACAGAGGGCAATATATGTAGTACTCACAATGATGATAGGTGACACCTCTCATTAATTTATCCCGTTTGTTTATATTTTACGATATCACCTTTTACACTGTCTTCTACAACACTCGACATAACTTTTTAATAGTACGGTAATTTTCCTGACAACTTCCAATATTATGTATGACATGACCGTCTGAAGCAGAGATACACGTCCGGCTCTGAAGAACACCCGAAACAGAGTGACTAGCGCAGCTGAAGTACTTCATCTCCCAAGCACCCCAAAGCGACCTGAAGGTGTCCAAAGTACTTCGATTGTAAAATCATTACTCTTATGTTTCTCAAAACTAGTGAAATTTAATAAACAAAATGGTAGACTCGTAGGGTAACCATGAGAGATTGTCATACTTGTAGGGCGTCCAGATTTTACGGACCTTAATCTTGATCTATAATGACGATACGATACAGTATGAGATCCTCAGAAGATAATAACTATATTATATCAAAGAAAGGCCTATTGCAGTTAATCTCATGTAGCGAAAACTAACAAAACAATATCTACCAATATATGGACAGAGGCTTCAATAAACAAGTTAAAGTGAAACGCGTTTTGGAGACGAACCGAGCAGGTGGTTAATGGCATCGGAAAACCCTGTTTAACAAAAGAACGGCGAGCTTCAGTGCAGAAAGGGATAAGGACAGAATAATAAATTATTCCTTTTAACGTAAATATGGCCGGGACTGAGGGTAAGTGGCTGCACAGCGTTAACAGGCTAGGCTGCGACCCAGGAAGAAATATGAAGTTCACCTCTAGCAAGACGGTGATTGGCTGATGCCATATTGGGTGATGCAGACGCAACACAGTGGGGAAATCCCCATTATATAAAAGCATTTTGAGAACTAAAATGGCTAGATCTCTTGTGTGACAGCGGACCGCACAACTGTGTGGAAATAAGTGAGGGTGTTGAGAGCTTTGCTTTCTGTGAAGTGAGGATGATATGCATCACTTATCGTGGCAACAGATAGCAAAGAGATAGTTAATTATTCCTGCTGGAATTTTTACCGCAAAGAAATTATGCACATTGCTCCAACCCTTAGCGAGTGTGCAATAGCCATTACTTCGACTAGGGAAAGATTAACATTCTGCGGAACGCAGGAAAGTTGAGACTGAGTGAATTCAGTCAAGGCCAGAGTAGGGAACTAGAGTTTCAGATCCAGCACGGAGACAATGTTGTTGCAGATGCCACTTGGTAAATTACCATCATGCATTCGGCCACAGTAAATGTTGAGTCTAGATTTTTCTAACTCCAACTTGCGTACACTTTGACCATTGAATATCAAAAGCTTGGATACTAACCTACCCTCACATTGAGTACATGAGAGTTTTTTCATTGGTTCAAAAAGTAAAATTTATTCTCCACCTACTCAGTGCATTGACCAGCTATGACAACGTAGATGTACGTGACCTGATGAAGATTTTAATCATTCTTTCCTGTAATAAAATTTTTTCATATGTAAGGATAACGAATTTAATAATTGTCAATTCAATATGTCCAAGAGTTAAATATTTTGTTATTGAGTGTCAAAAGTAATTGAACATGGTTGTTGTGTATCGCTTGGCCCCCGAAAGCACAGTTGGTAAATTATATGTAGAATAAAAAAGGGAATAGCTGTTTTGTCTTTGTAGAATAGACAACATACTTTCACCTTTATTAATTCATGTATTCTAGTTACGTGACAGCAGCATTTCTAATGATTTTTGTTACAATCTGCACCAGATATTAGCTGCCTGACAGGGCCAAGTTCATGTTTATTTAGAATGTCTGTTTAACACCCTGGGTTTGAGAAGACAGTTCAGATATTTTGTCCATTTGCGTGCTAACGGATAAGCTAAGTTTTCACGCATTAGTACACTCATTGTGCAGATATAAAGGTCGGATTATGACAGGATGCCAGATGCGAAATTACAGCATTTTGATAGATTGAGGGATTGCTTTTGATAGGTACGAAACACATAATCCTCCCAAACAATAAGCTGACGCAAATTGGAGGGAATAAAATGCAAATGTAAATGTGACTCAAATGTGTAGTAGGTGTACATAGAATTGTATTCATGTATTTCTTATTTGCTGGCAAACCACATCGTTGAATTGGGTTGTGTTGAGTTCTGACTCAACTCCAGAAACCAAAGGGCTATACAGTTATATTCACAGTGTTGCCCAGATCAACATAGCCTGCACACAATTTTGTCGTTGTTCCACATAAGCTGCTTCCTAACTGGCGTACTATCACAAATAAGTTCACACTTTTTAAGATATCGTTTGTCACTGGTATTATGTTTAAAGTAGTTGAAAACCTCCTGTAGATAGCCAGGTTCACAATTTACTGATGATACCTGATCATGACGAATACTGGGGTGAGTCAAAAGAAATATACAGCGTACAAATCTATATCCCTTAGGGGTATAGAAATGCAGAGTGAGCTCAAATTGTTTGGTTTGTTCCTTTTTTTCAACTGGATGGCTATGAATTCTAAAGCAAAGCCACTAAAATGTTCCTAAGAACACTTTCCATATTGTCATTTCTACAGTTTCTTTTTTTCAGCCCTGTACTCTATTTTGCCATTGTTTCCACTTTTTTCCTCATCATTGAAATTTCATCTGCAATCATCTACTGTTTTCCTTAAAGGCCACAATTGTTTGTGACACATCAATCTGAACACTAGCATCACTTTTTTTTGGATTATGTATACCTTGGCCATCTGACCTGTGTGCAAGGTTTGGATGGGTAGGCATGCAAGAGATAGCTTTCCAGTTGGCAAAACACTTTAGAAACAAAGAGGAAGTTATATTAAAGCAGTATCCAATAATATTTACATGTTTTATTGAATTATTTGTAACAGGTAAGTTTTGTAGAGAAAATTATAGAAAGCCACACAAGTTGTTGCTGACTGGCTAAACTCAAACAGGAACCTGGACCCACTGTAGTTTTTGAATCAGAACCTGCTTTGATTTTTCGCAGTAATGTTTTCCTTGGAATATTAAACGATACAGAAACTTTTCTGGCTGAATAACTGTGGTGTCACCGCCAGACACCACACTTGCTAGGTGGCAGCCTTTAAATCGGCCGCGATCAGTTAGTATACATGGCACCCGCGTGTCGCCACTATCAGTGATTGCAGAACGAGCGCCGCCACGCGGCAGGTTTAGTCTAGAGAGACTCCCTAGCTCTCGCCCCAATTGTACAGCCGACTTTGCTAGCGATGGTTCACTGTCTACATACGCTCTCATTTGCAGAGACGACAGTTTAGCATAGCCTTCAGCTACGTCATTTGCTACGAGCTAGCAAGGCGCCATATTCAGTTTCTATGAATGTATTCTGAACAGATAATATTGTGAATCATCTACCGTCAAGAGCGACGTTCATCATTAATGGATTAAAGTTAAGTATCAACTAGCTACGTCCGCTTTCTGAATTCTAATTCCTTGTCATGTTCCAGACCTCACGTCAGTATAGTCCTTCCCTCCTCACGCCAGCCTGCGTGAGCTAAACGCGTGCATTTCGGCCTCCAATAGTAACACGGTGTTGGCTCTTCAGCCAACACAACAATAACTATAATTTTTTACTTTATTGATAACAATTTGAAATTCTTATCTTCATCTGCCTTTAGGAGAATCAATCAAGACAATGTACTTAGTTAGCATCGGTAAAAAAAAAAAAAACTGAACATTCATCAAAACTAAAATATAAATCAAGTTTTACAGAGTGGCTAACAATCCCAAAAATTATTTGGCAATCTCTTCCAAACAGCAGGGATAGATGCCCAAGTGTGCCATCAAACATGGTGGACAAGAATGTAAAGAAAAACAAAATGACAGTATGGAGATAGATACATAAAGCTCTGAAATGTAAGCTTACATAAGTACTCAAGTCTAACTTACGGAAAAATGGAAAAGTATTAAAATGCTATATAATATTGAGGTGTATTAAAAACTAAAATCATGAAAAATACTTACTTTTTGTTGAAATAAAGAGTCAAGCGAAGCATCAATATGTCACCCATTACAAAGAGTAGATATCTGTGGTGTCACCGCCAGACACCACACTTGCTAGGTGGTAGCTTAAATCGGCCGCGGTCCATTAGTACATGTCGGACCCGCGTGTCGCCACTGTCAGGATCGCAGATCGAGCGCCACCACACGGCAAGTCTCGAGGGACTGACTAGCACTCGCCCCAGTTGTACGGACGACATTGCTAGCGACTACACGTACGAAGCCTTTCTCTCATTTGCCGAGAGACAGTTAGAATAGCCTTCAGCTAAGTTAATGGCTACGACCTAGCAAGGCGCCATTTGTACCATTGCATGTATCTCAAGATAGTCTCACTTGTATCATCAAGAATGCTGTATACCAAAGGACGATATAAAAGTTAAGTGTTCTAGTAGCTACGTTCTTTTCTTTATCACATTCATTACGAATCCTGTTCCAGACTTCGCGCCAGTCGGCGTGTGTGTACGTGTGCCCTCTCGGCTACCCGTCTCTGTGGACTGGCTGCCTTGACAGTCCAATACAATATCAATTCACTGGTACCGGTGGAATGCGGGTAGTTGGAGAACCACAGTTGTTGGCCGTCTCCCCCATATGGCTGTCTTTCCCTCTATTACCCTAAAGATATACTTACAGCAATGTGTATCCTTGTTACTAGTTAAATACCTGGTTTAAGTCAGAAACTGGTAATTTGCTCAGACCAAGGTGGCTTCTCCGCTCATCGGCTGGGGCTTACACAGTGCTGCTCCTTGCGACCGGTCTATCAACTATGTAGGTATATCGATTTTTAATTTTCTGTCACTTTCAGATTTTTGACACCGCATTAAAAACCAAATTAACATCGGTTTTTAATTGTCCTGGGGCAAAACCGCATAAAAAGCAAAATGACTTCTGTTTCTAACTGTCCAACGTTTTCTTTTCCACAAACTGAAATCGAGAAACAACATGTTCCACAACAGATCGGAATGTCTCGGTGGTCACGTTGAGATTGCGTTGTGCAATTCAGCTACATTCATTCAAAATGGTTCAAATGGCTCTACGCACTATGGGACTTAACATCAGAGGTCATCAGTCCCCTAGACTTAGAACTACTTAAACCTAACTAACTAAAGGACATCACACACATCGATGCCCGAGTCAGGATTCGAACCTGCGACCGTAGCAGCAGTGCGGTTCCGGACTGAAGCGCCTAGAACCGCTCGGCCACAGCGACTGGCAGCTGCATTCGTAACTGGAGCACTCAACAGAACATCATTCAGATAACTACAGCAGAAGTCACACTGGTTAAGATCGAATGACCTAAATGGCGAGGCTATTGGGAAATGACGTCTAATAATTCTAGCATTTCCGAAATACCTCTGCAACAGCTGCTTCACTGGCTGTGCAATGTGCAGAGGAGCGCCATCTTGCGTAAAAATTATCCTAGGGATATATCCACGCCGTCGAAGGGTTGGAATGATGTTAATGCGCTAAAGACTCTCATAGCGTTTATCAGTGACGGTACAGGTAACGGAATCCATAGGACTCATCTCGCAAAAGTGCGGCCCTACGATAAACCACTGCGTCAAACTGTACCACAGTCAACATTGCAGAATGAAGTGGTACAGATTGATATGCATGACTATTTTCTGTTGCCCGTATCCTGCAATTTTGCATATTGACATGTCGTTGCTGATGGAAATGGGTTTCGTCTATCCACAGAATATTCCATAGCTATTCATTGTCCACTTCCACGTGAGTAAGAAATTTGGGAGCGAACGCTTATCTTGCTGGCCGGTCAGTAGGATGCAGCTTCTGAACATGGATGATTTTGTATACACAGCAATGCACGATGTTTCGTAGAATTTTATATACCTTACTCGCAGGCATGTCCAATGTTCGGGAAATTCCCCATGCACTGCATGTTTGCGTACCACCGCTCGATCCTTCCTGCAATGGTGTGGTCACATCTTCGACAGACGACCGATCAACTGCTGTCCTCCCTCTGCCCATGGCTTTTTTGCAAAGTGTGCTTGAGAGAGCAAAATGTTTGTTTGTGTGTGTGTGTGTGTGTGTGAGTGTGTGTGTGTGTGTGTGACAGCTGTGTCACCTTGCTGCGAAGTCAGCGGTGTCTCAGGCAAGACTTGTCCAAGCAATGGTTCTGCTGATAAACCCGTGTGAATGCTCACAAGATGGCCTAACCTGAGATACATGCTGATTGGCTGTTCCGTTTTTAATAGCCAGTGAAAACTTGGCTTTGACTGACAGACGTAAATATGTGTGTTGACTTAGAAGATCTCTGACTGGTGTATTTCTAAGACAAGAGCATGGCGTAAGCAGGAGTTGAAAAATGTCACCAAGCTCAGTACACAAAACATGATGGGGGTGCTCGAGTACATACTGACTGGCTGTTTCGTTTTTAATGGTTTGTAAAATCACTAGGCTTAACTGGAAGAAAGAAGAAGTGAGGAGAGAGGAGAAAGGAGACTTTCAAGGTCAAGTTGACTTTTCAAGGTCACTGATGATGTCATTCGTTTAACGTCAAGGTCAAAATTCATTGCCCATGCCCCTGCAGAAAGGCACCCCTAAGACCAAATCTCTAAGGCTGGTCCAGAAGCATTGTTGCCCACCTACTTACTATATTTATGTGGATCTGTTTCGCACTATTATAAAGAAGGAGCAACAATGCATGTAAAATAGAAAAATGTGAGACGCATGTAGCTCACTTCTAATGCCCCAGCCTGTGCAATAAACTGACAAGCTATTTGTTCCAGAAGAAAGAAATATTTCGGAACAAAGGTCGCACCGCTTTAGATTTGAGTTGTGTATCCTTTTCGTGAAAGAGTGATATTTATCTCTTTTAGATTTCTTATGTCAGAATTAATTTTTAAATTTGTAATTTAGGGTGCGTGCAAGTGATGCTTTGGGAGAAGCATCGCAAATAATGTATAGCTGCCAAATAATACTCTTGGCGTCCAATAAGTTGCTTAAGCTATACATGTAGTGAAATGGCAAGCACCAAAGGGGGCTCGGATTGCATTTGCTGAATAAGAGTGCAAGTCTTGAGCTACAGGATCGCTCAGGCTCATAACTATGTAAGATCTGAAACGAGGGATACACATCTATCTGTAAATAAAAAAAACACCTTCTTAAGAAGATCACAATAGCAAATACTTGATTCACAGCTGATGAAGAATACGTATTTCTCATCATACCACAACAAACCATATACACTCTGTGACAAAAGGTATTATCCGGATGAGATGGAAAATAGTTATTGTGATTTACATGTACAGGCAAACAAATGACGACAATTTCGGAAAAAATGGATGATTCAGTGACGTGTTGGTCCACCTATTGCCCTTATGCAAGCAGTTATTCGGCTCGGCATTGATCAATAGAGTTGTTGGATGTCCTCCTCAGGAATATCGCTCCAAATTCTGTCCAATTTGTGATTTAGATCGTCAAAATTTCGAGCTCGTGTGAGGACCGTGCCCACAATGCTCCAAACGTTCTCAACTGGAGAGAGATCTTTGCTGGCCAAGATAGTGTTCGGCAAGTACGAAGACAAGCAGTAGAACTCTCCCGTGTGTGGGTGGGCATTATCTTTCTGAAATGTAAACCCAGAGAGGCTTGCCACGAAGGGCAACAAAACGGGTTGTGAAATGTTGTTGACGTACTGCTGTGCTGTGAAGATGTCGTGGATGACAACCAAAGGGGTTCTGCTATTAAAGGAAATGGACCCTGACCATCAATCTTGGTTGTTGGGCATTACGGCGGGCGACAGTCGGTTGGTATCCCACCGCTGTTGGGGGCGTATCCAGGCACGTCTTCGGTGGTCATCAGGGCTCAGTTCGAAGCAGGACTCATCACTAAACACAATTGTACTCCAATCAATGAGAGTCCAGGCCGAAGACATGTCTCAAGGCGCCCTGGACAGCGGTTGGATACCAACCTGACTGTCGGCCATCATTCGGTCCGACAACCAGGAGTGGTGGTCTGGGGTGCCGTTTCATTTCACAGCAGAACTTTTATTTTCATCCGCGGCAGTGCCAGTTTTTGTGCTTTCCAAACCGTTCCTTGGCCGCAAGGTTTCTGCATTTCTCCCCAGTTGAGGACGTTTGGAGCATTATGGACATGGATCTCCAACCAGCTCTGATGTGACAGTTGGACAGAATTTGGTATGATATACCTCATGAGGACATCCAACTCTCCCAATCAATGCCAAGCCGAATAACAGCTTTCATTAGGGCCAGATGTGGACCAACGCATTATTGATTCGCTCAATTCGTGAAGTTCTTACTCTCATTTTTCTGAAATTGTGCTCATTTGTTTGTCTGTATATGTACATCACATCTACCAATTCAGTTCGAAGGACGTACATGAGAATACGGCAATCCAAATACACATCCTGAGTGAGGTCCTGGAGGTGGTTAGCCGTTCTCTTCTTCAATCCAGCTATATAGTATCAGCTATGCACTTTCAGTTGTGATGTTTTTCCAGAGCAGTGTAGTAAATGTGTTATAGTAGTTGAGTATGGAACGTAAAGAAAGAACTGTAACATGCTGCTGGCGTTATACAGCTGACTATCGACCACCAACAATGCTGCTCTTGAGCTCAACGGCCTCATCTCAAGGTCGAACCTACAGCGACAGTATCATTTTCCCACACTTCACGCGACACCGTAGAGAGTTTTAAATTTAACCCAGGTAATTTGCTCGTAGTTTGTTGATAAGGCACCCATCCCTACGTCACTTATTGGCCAGATACACGTCCCGATTCTAAAAACATATATTATCATCGAAATCAATGGACAGTACGGAAGGACTGGTCTATGTCGTGCCTGTAACCGGAGAGGCATACAAGGGCTGTCGTGCGACTACTATATCGCGAGTTCAGTATATATCACATTACGAAACCAAGAAACTTCTATCACCACACGTACTAAATACAAAAGAAAAGAAGTCAATTCGCTATTCCAAAGGCAAGTGCAGTTCATATCGATAAGCGAAAATCGGCTAAGTAACTCAACATGTACAGTTACGTTCGCTTATGGCCACCAGTTGTGCAGTAATTTGGGAGAATAATATGGACATTTGTGTATTGTGCTCAAAGGAAACATGTCGTATATATCCGTCCATCCAGTGTTTGAGCGCACCACCTAGAGGGCGAAAATGTACACACATCAGTCTGTTGTTTGCACTGATAGCGTCCGTTACGAAATACATTGCAGTGTTAAAATTTCATTATGACAGATCTCTGAAGTTTCGACAGTGGCATGATTTTTGAGGACCATTCTACCGAATCTTCAGGAACAAAAACGGCTACCGTTACTCGTGTCGGGTGAAGTACCTTGTTGAATATAATTAAAGCCTGCGTCTCCCAAGCGAAACAGAGACCGAAAGTCGAAGCTGGATGATTGAAATAGAAGGGGTTTGACACGTATTTTGTGGCATGGAAGCAAAAGACAACAACATTCCAGACACCATCTGAGGAATACACAACTAGAGGTAGCTGTATCGCCAAACTATATGTGGTGTGAAATACATAAGACAGATATCCACGGTAAGGACGATATTTCAAAATTGTGTGATTGCTTGAATCTAAAGTGTCTGTGTTGAGAGCATACAAATTAAATACAAGAACAATGGGAGATGTCATTTGCTCAAAAGAATGGTCGTTCACACTATTCTCAAGCAAGAGACGAGTATCTTCTCCGTTACTGTAAGGTTTCAGCCGGGCTCAACAGTCGTGTGGGGCACGATATCTTGGACCATTTGTCCTGCATGGACGGGTTGCAACAAGGAATTACTCCATTACCCTGGGGAACTATCTTCATCCATCGCTTAAAACTGTACTCCATGTACATCTGTATTCCTGTCCGACCCGATAGCTAAGTGGTCAGTGTGACGAATTACCATCCTACGGGCCCGGGTTCGTTTCCCGGCTGGGTCGGAGATTTTCTCCGCTCAGGGACTGGGTGTTGTGTCGTCTTCATCATCATTTCATCCCCATCCGGCGCGCAGGTCGCCCAATGTGGCGTCGACTGTAATAAGACCTGCACCAAGGCGGCCGGACCTGCCCCGCAAGGGGCCTTCCGGCCAATGACGCCAAACGCTCATTTCCATTTCCATCCGTATTCCTGTGTGTCGGAAAATACTGTTTTCAATCATACTTATTGAATACTTCGAGAATGGTTTACTGAAGGCGATGATGCGGTTCAGCACATCTTGTGAGCCGTAACTGAATCTTCGTACAGTATTTTAGAAGACTTAAATGTTCTGTCGATTTCCTCTCCCAAGGACACTTTCTGGATTAGCGACCACATTCCAGGAGGAGGTAGTCCAGGTCCCACTGACTACTTTGTATTATTTATTTTTCCATCTCATGCTTAATGCTACTGTTGTAGTCTTCAGTACAAAGACTGGTTTGAACCCTCCACGTTAATCTATCCCGTGGAACCCTCTTCATGTTCAACTACATCCAACTGAACTTGCCTAATGAATTCATGCCTTGATCTCACTATGCAATTTTTATCCTTCCACCCCACTGTACCCACCGCCTCCCCCCTGCACACGCACTTCCTCCATTACCAAAATGATGATTCCTTGATGCCTCAAGGTGTGCCCTATTATCCGACCACTTCCCACTACTACCTCCTCATTAGTTATTCGATCTACCCATCTAAGTGAAGCAGTCCCATTGTATCAGATCACTTCTGTGCGGGGTTTGGTCACGGCGGTGTGGTGAGGTCATGGGAGCAGACCGTAAGTACTTTAGATAAACAGCATCGAAAATCAAAATATTTTATTAACACTCATTCAATTACACTGTTAGCGTCTCGGTGGAGGCGTTGGGCACGTCCCCTTGCATCACGTGGTGAGGACGGCGTGTTATGGCGTGGCGGTGGCTTGTTGACTGCCCCAGTCTCGTTCTATTGCCTTCCAGGACAGGAGTCTGCTAGAGTGTGCCAGGGGGTAACCCGCCAGTCAGTGAAGTACCAATTCCAAGTAGGAGGACTTGGCTCTAGCAGAAGGTGCGGCGCTGTAAGCCCGAATTTGTGGCAGTGTGCTGGACCATATCACCCGATCGTTCGGCATGCACTCCCATCTCCATACGCGCTGCTGGGCTGCTGTCCCTTATGCTCAAATTAATGGTTATTTATACTCGTTCGTGGTCCATTGATTGCGTCGACACGCTGTTTCCAGCTGCGCTCGGTACAACATATCCGTGACCTGGGAGTGCGGAAAAGGCTTGCCACGTTCTGCATGAGCTCTGTTTTACCACTGCGGTCGCAATATCTTTGTGCTTGGCCTAGTCACCCTCGTGCTGTCTTAACAGCCCCGATGCTACAACCTACATTCCGGCACATTAACATCTGCCTGCTGCTTTCCATTCCTGCGGCAGAACTGCTAGCTTCTGCAATAATACCAAGAAATAGTGGCGGCGCTACGTGAGTTCCAAATTCTTCTGTAGGAACACGTTTAAAAATCTTCCATTTTCTTCTTTTCTGAAATGTTCATGTTTTACTTATATTGTTGTTGTTGTGGTCTTCAGTCCTGAGACTGGTTTGATGCAGCTCTCCATGCTACTCTATCCTGTGCAAGCTTCTTCATCTCCCAATACGTACTGCAGCCTACATTCTTCTGAATCTGTGTAGTGTATTCCTCTTGGTCTCCCTCTACGATTTTTACCCTCCACGCTGCCCACCAATACTAAATTGGTGATCCCTTTATGCCTCAGAACATGTCCTACCAACCGATCCCTTCTTCTAGTCAAGTTGTGCCACAAACTTCTCTTCTCCCCAGTCCTATTCAATATTTCCTCATTAATTACGTGATCTACCCATCTAATCTTCAGCACTCTTCTGTAGCACCACATTTCGAAAGCTTCTATTCTCTTCTTGTCCAAACTATTTATCGTCCATGTTTCACTTCCATACATGACTACACTCCATACAAATACTTTCAGAAACGACTTCCTGACATTTAAATCTATACTCGATGTTAACAAAGTTCTCGTCTTCAGAAACTTACGTATCTGGCCTTTAATAAAGATTTTCGAACATTTAAGTTTCTATTCGATGTTAACAAATTTCTCTTTTCCAGAAGCTCTTTTCTTGCCATCGTCAGCCAGCATTTTATATCGTCTCTGTTTCAGCCATCGCCCGTTATTTGAATGCCTAAGTACGAAAACGTATTCGCTACTGTTAGTGTCTCATTTCCCAGTCTAAATCCTTGAGCATTACCTGATTTAATTCGACCACATTTCATTACCTTTGTTGTTCATCTTATAACCTCTTTTCAAGGCTCTGTCCAGTCCGTTTATATTTTCATTGGTGTTCATATCACACGACCCAATCCCTGTTCTTCCTTTTGTGGGCAGTGGCTCCACCTATGATTCATATTTACCTTCACCCCTTTGTCTTGTGTCCGTCCTTGGTGAAACAAGGGACCGTACAAATAATGCCTTCGTCGCGCAAGTTCAAGTGTATATCAAAATTAACTGGTCAGTAGGGATGCGATAGCTACCATTAGTTGTCTCAGCTACGGAACAAGTCTTGAACTGTTCTCGTATGCTAAAGGGAAAGGACTGGCAGAATATAAGCAGCTAAGGAGGGTAGTCAGTCGTGCCCAGAATGTCAACGGCATTGCATGCTGAAGATAAAACTGAGGGTCCGATTCCGAGTCTGACTTACAGTCTTAATCTGGCAGGAACCTTAAAAAACCCACGGACTCCATTGCAGATTGCAAAGAAGATCCACTCTTAATAAGCTAGTACAAGTGAAAATTGCAGCAGTCAGAAAGAAATGAACGTATGAATACAAGCTTTGATGTGTGGAACAATGTACCAACAACATGTTATTATAATTGCAAAGGGATAGTGTATACGTGAGTCCAGTAGAACCACTTTGTCTGAATGGAGGGGTGAATGCCACATTCTATGAAGAGCAGTCAAAACGAAAACACTGACGCAAGCACTATCTAAGTATTTAGACTCGTACACAGCATGTGGCCACGATACAGATATGCATGTGGAACCAGAGAAATAAAAGGGTCGTATGCAGTGCCGCGCGGTGCTGAGTCACTACGGCACGTGACTACTACCACCTGCTCTGGACGGCCATAGTGAACTGTACACCATCCAGATTATGGGCAAAGCAATGTAACACGTTGGCAACTATCTGCCACTGGGTCGGCTTCACAAACGCCTCAGGCTCCAATCAGAATGTGAATGCCGTCATTTGTGGGCTCAGTGGAAGTCAACAGACAAAACCTACGTCCGTAACTAATAACTACGATGTCAACACAACATTTAACGCAAATCTTCCTTCCTTTAAAGACCTACATATTGATATTCATTGATGATATTCATTGATATTCATTGATGACTGATATTCATTGATGACTGAAAAAAAAAAGTTCTAATGGCTCTGAGCCCTATGGGACTTAACATCGGAGCCGGCCGAAGTGGCCGTGCGGTTAAAGGCGCTGCAGTCTGGAACCGCAAGACCGCTACGGTCGCAGGTTCGAATCCTGCCTCGGGCATGGATGTTTGTGATGTCCTTAGGTTAGTTAGGTTTAACTAGTTCTAAGTTCTAGGGGACTAATGACCTCAGCAGTTGAGTCCCATAGTGCTCAGAGCCATTTGAACCATTTGAACTTAACATCGGAGGTCATCAGTCCCCTAGAACTTAGAACTACTTAAACCTAAGTAACCTAAGGACATCACACACATCCATGCCCGAGGCAGGATTCGAACCTGGCTCCGTAGCAGTCGCGCGGTTCCGGACTGAAGCGCCTAGAACCGCTCGGCCACCGCGGCCGGCATTGATGACTGCACCTGGGTTAAACATAAGCATAGTGAGGGCAGTTTCACATTCCACATGAGTGAGAGACAAGTCGGAGCAGTTCGAAGTGTGATGATTTTGGTGCGTTATTAGAGACAACATGCTACCTCTGCTCCTAGGATTGAGGATCATCTGAAATGCAACTGCTAAATCAGGTAGTAACAAAACCCAAAATACTGGTCCTCTACACATATGGAAAATGTCGTGACACATGTGGTGAGCAATAAGTAAGCTTTCTTCAGACACTGATGAGTAGCACAAATGACAAACTGTGGAATATAGTTGATCCGCAGCCTGTGCATCACGGCCTTTCAACATTCAATGATGGTGTCTTATGGACTCCAGTACAACCAACATCGAGCATGAAACTGCAGCACGTTGAGTTTCACGCCATACTGACTTCTCAGATTCATGATTCATGTCTAGTTCTGTAAAGCTAGTTATTTGTGCTGTTCCACTTCATTAAAAAGATATAATAGTAAAATAGTTGCTGATTGACTAGTGGAAGTATTTTAATAATGTCACACCCATGTTGGTTGAGGACGAAATCTGAGTCCCATACTTAAAAGCACGTGAACAATATCATCCATTTTCAATATCGGAATAATGAACATACTCCGCTAGGAGAGTAGCCAACATTTGAAAGTAAGGAAGACACCACCAGCTAGTGTGCCGATTCAGATCACAACCCACATTGTCACAGGACTTTTCTGAGTACTTTTCTGTAAGTTATATTCAGAAAACAGTCTGTGTTAACCACTGATTAACGCCAATGATGGCAGTTTCTTAAGCATTCAATTGGGAAAGAGACCGGCATGTAATCAGAAACTCACAGAACTCACACGTACTCTTGGTATTGTCCACAAAAGTTTAAAGTATTTATAACAATGTCAACAATGTTATGTCAGCAGATACAGCAATTAAAGTGGACCTTGGATCTCCGTGGTTTCTGCTGTGTACTCCTTAACGGCTTTCTAAAAACAGTACTCAACTTCTGTTTCATGTATAATCATTTTACAGTAGTACTGAATTGTCAAAAATCAACACGACTCTATCCAAGTGTAGATAACACTCTACCTTGTGCAAAAAGCACAAAGAAATAGGTTATGATATCTTTAAGAAGGTAATTCTATAGTAAACAAGACAAGTTTTCTTATTGTTTACCTGTTACTGAACTGCTTCAGCAAGCATTATGGATAGTGCTACTGAAAATCAGCAGTATAACTCGTACTCAATGGGCTTAATCTAAGAGAAAGACAATCTAGTCGATTTGTAGTATATTGAAGACAGTACGCACTTCCATAAAACTTTTAAAAACTGGGATCACTGTGGATGCATATCAGTAGCAGGACGTAATATGTACTTTGGGACACACAATCTTCCATTAATATCCAGGGCAATGGTGTGAGAAAATGCAGGGATATGTATTGGTATAGACACTCATGCTTAGAAAGAGAACAATCAAGTAGTTACATCTTATTAGGTTGGTGGGCAGATCATGCAGTCTCAAAACAGTGGGACTGGATGGCGAAATCAGGGTATAATCAAACAGCCTCGCACGGACCAAGCTGCTTGTCAAACTCACCGACTTTCTGTGTAGGCACGTCATTTAGACTACCAGTTTGTCAAACGTGCAACAAATGTCCAGTGCACACCATTCGAAACTACGTGCCTTATCATTGGGAAGTAGTAGCAACATATTCAAGGCCGTAGAAGCGAGCTCACGCAACGCCACACGGTACTACGCTAAGCCGTCGCGTTGCGGCTGCTTTCATCATTTGGAACAAAATTGACTACTCTTTGTTTGTATGCGCTGCTGTTTCATCATCATCATCATCATCAGCCACTGCATTAAAAAAGTCTCCTGCAGCCTTTTCCAGGCATTACGGTCTTCATACTTTTGGTTCCATGTGACTGACACATGTTTTTAATGCGTCCTATACACCTTCAGTGAGGTCTTCATATCAGTCTTTTTATAACTTATGGAAATTCATGCCATGCCCTGCCCAATTCAGTTTCATTCAATCAAGATCATAGCCAGGGCGTCATCTCCTGCCTGTTGGCTCATCCATTTGTGTGGTTTCCGGCCTTTCATAATCGTTCCTAAACTGCGTCTCTCCGTTGCTGGCAGGCTACCGGTAAGCTCTGAATGTTTTTTAGTATTAACATACCGTGCCTCACTGCCATAAGGCAAAGCGCTTAACACATACTAATTTTAAATTTTCCGTTTCGGCCACATAGGAAGTATAACTTACGAAAAGCACTCCATAGCATTTTTGAACACCTGTTTATTTATTGTGTTGGACATCCAGTCGTTATCTTTAACTGCTGCAAACACAAAAATTCCTCATATGGTTCAATGAACACGTTGTTAATATTTATAGTTTTGTTTTCGGTATATTCATTGCACATAATTTTAGTGTTGTGGCAATTTACATGCATGTCCACTTAAAAACTTGCTGTATCACGTTCTCTCCTTCATTGTTGAAAGTCATCTTCGCTGGAGCAAAGAATGCAATGTCAAGAATAAAACGAAACGTTTTCGGAATCCTAAGTGGTTCAAATGACTCTGAGTACTATCGGACTTAACATCTGAGGTCATCAGTCCCCTAGAACTTAGAACTACTTAAACCTAACTAATCTAAGGACATCACACATATCCATGCCCGAGGCAGGATTTGAACCTGCTGCCGTAGTGGTCGCGCGGTTCCAGACTCAAGCGTCTAGAACCGTTCGACCACACCGGCCGGCTCGGAATCCTAAGTACTATGTATCTAAAATATCGTTTTCTAACTATTTAGTCACCAAAATACATTGTCCATGATTATCGAGGGCTACGTCTGCCTGATAATGCTCGATTAAAAATTTTCTGCTTCAGACACGTTATTATTTCATCTCTAGCATATGGCGACACATTTTTGCGTTTTGTCACTGGCTACTAAACTCACATCATTATTGCATGTCACAAATTCAATACATGGTTAAAACAGGTTCAAATACAGGTGGCGACCCTTGGATGTTTGACTTGAGCAAAATATTGTGGGTATTTATGCATTTCGGTCGAGTACATCACCATCAAAGCAAACTTTCTTACCACACAGCATGCTAATCCTCCATCTAGAGTGTAAGGTGAAAGCAATAAGGTTGAGAAGCCATGGAAATGAACAGCCTAAACGATTCCATCTATTGCCTGACATGGTATTCTGTCATGCTAGAACAGAATGCTGCAAGAGAGCATTTGACGACATACTGCAGTGATACCTGGGAACATGTTCTGAATGAAGTTGGCGCAGTATGTGTCAGCAGAACGTCGATACACGAATTAGATCAGCAAGAACCCTCGCAACCTGCGACATCACTAACAATAAATTCAACAGAGAAAAACTAACTTAGAGCTGATTTCAAGGACATTGCTCATTGATTCCTTATTGAACATTCGGGGCATGTAGTTACAACAGCTATTTTTCCAGTCCCCAGTATATCGTCAAAATATTGTGACTGCTGTCATATAGTTTGTCAACAATAGTGGTAAGGGGTTTGACAGTCAACGTCCTGTCACTGTTCATTTCCACAGATGTTGTTAGCACGTGGTTCAGTTACACCTGAATGACGTTGTCACGTGAGTTTGTGATGTCCCTAAATTAGCTAGAAATGTTGTACAGGCTATAATTATATACCAGATGCCTATAATTAAACAGCAAGTCCAGCGTGAGCTGTAAGTATCGTATAGCAGCGAAACATGGTAGATATATTAATGTAGAACAGATTTACAGTGAGAAAACAAATGGATCCAGTTGTGGCCACCAGGTGCAAATATGGCGATGTACACTGTTTGTATGACGGTATGACGTCCACGTTGTAATTTCACAAGCAATAATGTGAGTCAACAGTATGGCTATCGAGAAGACAGACAGTGTACTTTACAGTGCTGCGTTGAGGGAGCATCGCCGGCTGAAAGGTCTGAGGAGAGCAATGTTGTCATTAAATGGTTTAAAGATGATAATAATCAAATTCAAAAACACGAGTCAGCTTGGCGTGGCACCTGGAAGAAGAAGAAGACGTTCGATACCAGAGGAAGTTAGTGACGATGTTGCTGTTGCTGTAACTGACCATGCAGCTCGTGCCCCTGGTAGTGCAAGTGCTTGTGAAGTGTCACGAGAATATCCATCCCGTGGTCAACAGTACCGAACGTTCTGCGGTCTAATTAACAGTGGTACCTGTACAATATCCAGACGGTGCAGCAACTGAAATCTCACGATCTGTAGCAGCGTTCTGAATTTGCTCTTCCGTTTCTGGCACGCATCGAAGTTGATAACATGTGGCCGGGCAAGATTATATGGAGTGACGATGCACATTTTACATTAGAGGATGCAGTGAATAAACAGAACCGCGTTGTGCACGAAGAATCATTGCACTCACCGTATTTGCCTGTGTGGTGTGGATTCACAAGAACTTTTATTCTCGGTCTGATCTTCTTAGAAGAGAATACACCCAGAAGGCCTGTCAGGTATAAGTTGACGCCTGCACGTTACCGAGACCTCCTTGTACAGCATGTGATTCCTGCTTTGGAAGAGCGCAACTGTGTGTAAACCACTGTTTTCATGCAAAGATGCAGCAACACCTCATGTTGCTCGTCCAGTAAACGCTCTGCTTAATGCAGCCTGCCACGAACGTGTTATCTCCAGAAATTTTCCAGACGCAACATCACCTGATCAGAAACCGCAGGCTTTGGCTCGAAGGGTATCTAAAGGGATGGATTTACCAGGAACATGCTCGGTCTCTACCCAATCTGCAGGCTAATGTACGGGAACACGTCGCTCCTATTCCACCGGAACTGTAGCGAGCAATTGTTAATCACGTCGTTTTGCGCATGCAGCGTATCGTTAACAACTCCAGCGCTCATACTGAACAAATTGTGCAAGCGTCGATTAATAATAACATGAACATTACGCCTTTCTCATTTGTTTGACCCTTTCTGCCCATGCCCCGCTTCTGATCCACTATGTATGGAATCATTTATATACGTCTTTCTTGCATTCACAGGGCCAGATTTGCACCTGGTGAGCAAAATTGGAACTATTTTTTTTAGAATATCTACCAAGTTTCGCTTTCGTACGATAATTACAGCCCACACTGGATCTCTGCAAGTACCTGCACTTTACTTATGGAAATGAAATGAACGTTTGGCGTCATTGGCCGGGAGGCCCCGTACGGGGCAGGTCCGGCCGCCTTGGTGCAGGTCTTATTACATTCGACGCCACATTGGGCGACCTGCGTACCGGATGGGGATAAAATGATGATGTAGACAACAACACACCCACTCCCTGAGTGGAAAAAAATCGCCGACCCAGCCGGGAATCGAACCCGGGCCTGTAAGACGGCAATCCGTCACGCTGACAACTTTTTTTTAATAAAAACTTTTGTTAAAAATGTTACACATTCCAAATACATACTAAGTTCATGTACTAACCATGGACACATGTTATACATAAAGTTATTTAAACAAAAACAGTTTGATCATTTCAATTATGCTGATGTTAAAGAAAGACAACAGAAGATTGTGTTACTCACTAAATTACCAGAAAGAATTAAGTTAAACATCAAGAAGAGGTTTTTTTTAAGAAAAAATAAGACATTCAAACTTCAACACGAAGAAATAAAATCTGCACTTTAAATTACATGAGCTCCTATCTTTACAGAAGCATAAATAGTACTTTATGATGGATATCAGCAAGTTGGTTGGATGATTTTAAATATGAAACAATTTAATAATCATATCACACAATTTCTGAAATACTTGAGAATGGCGGAAAGGAGATATATAATAAAGTTGACTAGCCTTCCAACTACACTTTCTGGACATTAATTTAATGTAAGTATCTGAAGTGATCGGACCTATATAATAAGTCTTTCACTGCCAAACTGACTTACACATCGCCGGCCGGAGTGGCCGAGCGGTTCTAGTCGCTACAGTCTGGAACCGCGGGACCGCAACGGTCGCAGGTTCGAATCCTGCCTCGGGCATGGATGTGTGTGATGTCCTTAGGTTAGTTAGGTTTAAGTAGTTCTAAGATCTAGGGGACTAATGACCTCAGAAGTTAAGTCCCATAGTGCTCAGAGCCATTTTATTTTTTGACTTGCACATCACAGTGTAAAAATGAACAGGGCAATGTGCCAGCCATTGAATATTACATTATCAGATAGAATCTTATGGTTTTAACCAATCTATAAGGACCTTTCCATAAAAACTGTCTATTTCCAGATTTCTAATATAAGTCAATAATGCATCTTTAATGTTTTGTATTTTGACACTATTAGACACACAATCTCACTGTCACATAAGTGCTGTACATTAGCTTATAAATTTCAAAAACTACTCTCTGAAGTAGAAAAAGTACACAACAAAAATATACTGTAATATTTTAAATAATATCCTTAAGGTAACTACAATACATCACTGTCAATACAGTCTTCTTTTTTGTATTAACCTATGCCCATTCTTTCAAACACAATTTTTAACATATTACTGAACTTTTTCTTGTGATTTGAATACCTTCTAATTTTTTGGAATTCGCACAGCATGTGTACCTTGAAATCTATGATGTTATCGGATCCTAATTTGTTAAGGACGTAACTAACAAAATGTCCCAGCAACCAGTATACTGCGTTATTTTTTGCTTCTGGGAAATAGCGTGCTTCAGGCCTGTGTATCAATGACAGCGATATATACTCAGGGGATGTTCTTGTAATTAGAGCTATTTGCTCCCGAATCCACTTCCAACTATTCATGTGACCACTGCAAGTAAATCTATGAATTACTGTGTCAACTAGATGGCATTGCTGACATAAATTTGTTTCACAGAGTCCGATTGCGTTCAGTCTTTCATTGGTGCTAACTATGTTGTTAACTGTTTTGTACCATGACGTTTTTATATTAGACGTGAGCACATTAGAACTAACGTTTTTCCAAATCTCAGTCCACTCAATGTTTGGAAACTGTCGTTCTATTTTGTTCCTTCCTTCGCTTTTTTTTTCGTTCCCGCAGTATGGCTCTCGATGTTAAGTGTCGTCTGCCCGATTTCGACACTGACATAACTAAACTCAACATAGAAAATCCTCACATGCTGTAAGCGACTGCTGATATTCTGCACGTCAATCGGGGGAAGCAGGCTTCCCCCATTGATTCGTGTACGACCGTTTCGGACCGAACATTCTTTGGGCTTGGATCGCCCCTACCGTATTTTCCCTTCCCTTGGTTACGAGCTACATTCTCATTTGGTTCCGTCGGCATTTTATTTCGCGACTTATCTGGAGCAGCAGCAGACGCTTCCGCAATTTTGGTTGCCGGCGCCTGCCCTAAGGTGTCGACCGTGATTTCAGTTTGGCCACCACTTCCTCGATCTATATTAATTTCACTCACTTCCTGATCGAGGGAAACAAATGGAGACTGTAGTTTTGCAACTCTCCCTGAATTTGTTTATTAACAGATAGCTGCTGATCTTTGCAATCGGCTACTGCACCTGTTGTTTCTTGCAAATTAATGCTGATTACACCCCCTTCATTTTCTGGTACCGTACGTGTACTACCTTTCTGTTCATCAGTTTCTATTTGCATTTTGTCTTCAGGTTGCTCTGCTTCCTCATCGCACTGTTTCTGCTTGCGAAATGAGGGAGTGGGGGAAGACAGCTCGTCCTCTGAACAACTATCAGTTATCTCCAGAGGTCGTTTTTTCGGTTGCATTTCAGTTTCACGAGAAGTGGTAACAGGGTTTCCCTTTGTTGTTAACGGGGGAAATTGACTGTTATCGTGAAGGGAGACATCAGCTTGGCCCGCTGCGTTAACATCCGGGCTATTCTTTGGTAACAGACGATTTAAGATAAGCTTCTGACGCTGTATCAAATTACTTTTAAGAACAACAGTTCGCCGCGGACATTCCTGTCTGAAGTGGCCGGTTTCGTTACATATATGACATGTAGCTTCCTGACCTGTATAAACAATTTGTGCCTTATACCCACAAACAGTTATGTGAGACGGAATATTCGTCTTAACGTCCATCTCTACACAGCGGACCCCGTTGAAACACTGCAGTTTAAAGCGAGGCGACCATCTTTCATTTGCAATTGATTTAATGTCTCCGTAGTTTGAAAGAGCTTCCTTAATCTTATCATTTTCAATTTCAATGGGAAGATTCAAGATACGAACGGTTTTGTAATGAATGTCTGCTCTATAGATGGAAACCTTACTTTCATAACCATTTCTATGCACAAAATCTGCTTCATAGCCCCACTTTCGTAACACTTTATCAACAGTCGCAGCACTGATTAACTCGACAAAAACACAGTATTTTTCCTGATCCAGTTGCCAGGTATGGACGGTTTCAGAATTGAGACCAATTACCTGTGTAATCCAGTCATCTATTTCCAGGGATGTCGGCTGAACAGGACGGGATTCCTTGTCAAAAGCAAATACCAGAGTATTCTTCCTGAGGTTTGTAGCCATGGTTAATCCAGCGACGCAATTTCGGTTAAACAACCGAAATTCTAATTAGCAGCAGCAAGACGAGAAAGAGCGATCAGATCACAAGGAATAGGAACGAACACGGAGATTAACGGACGGACAGCACTCGGCGAAGCACAAGTACAGCGATGTAAACACTGAAGTGCAGCACAGCAGTTAACAGCGGCCACTCGCGAGCGCGGCTGAAACGGAACTCTCAGCTATCGGGGCGGCCACTTTAATTAGAACCAGCGCAACTTGCCGAAACCATGTTAACGTCTGTAATGAGCCATGCAAATGAAACTGCTCATTTACTTCATCACGCGATGAAACGTTGACAGTCTGTCTCTGGCATTGTTTTTTTACTCCTGACGTCGAATTTTAGTTCCTGGAATCGCTATCTTAAATTCCTCAGTACGTTACGGCTGTGTTGACGGTACACTCATCGTGTGTAATTGTGGGGAACAACCTAGTGATTCAGCAACGCCCCAATACAGCATTCGGCTTACATAGCAGACTCAGAAACGTAATAGATTATTTATCCACGGAGTCCGATTTCCGAGGAATGTAAAATTCCCGAGAGACAAATCTTACAGAAATGCGAAGGACATTCATTAATGTCTACAGATGTTTTCAAATAAGGAACCGACAATCAGGAATGTATGTCTAGGTGGTATGAGATCTGGAACTAGTAGTGCATGTGAAATTGTGCTGTTTACGTTTCATAATAAACAACTCTCTGCCGCACCGACGTTGGTGGCACTGCCCTGAAAACCAATTCACAATCGTATATGACGTTTCTACGGCGAAGTTGACAACTGTCTATAGTTCACAACTCTCGAAAGGGTTACTCGTTACAGGAAGTTGAAGACATGTATTTGATGTTTGATGGAGCAGGGTGTAGTACCCGGAAAGTCAAACAAATGTACAGAGGAACCTTTAACAGTAGGTGTTACCGTAATTAGAAAAAAAATTAATCGTCTTGGATAAAAACGAAGGAGATACTGCTTGTTCAGAGCCAAGAATCTCGACAAAGAACAGCTCTTTCACCATACTTTGAGGGCTGTGACGGAAAATATTCATCAACAACGGGCGGGGCAGTATTTAGAATCATACCATAAACAACATGTACAAGCGCTGGGGCCAAATGATTTTGAACCCTGCGTTCAGTTCTGCCAGTGGATTATGGTTTAATGCAGAGTGACCCTTCGTCACACTGAACATGTTGCTGTAAGGTGTAACTTGTTAATTTCTAAAAAAAACTAAATATTCGATTTTGGTCATTAAATTCCTAATCCAAAGTACTTTTTTCTTTAGGATCCTCTACCATTTTTATAATTTTTACTGTAGTTCTTTGATGCCCTATATACAAGCCGTTCCATACAGCAGAAAGATGCCATAAACGCTTGCTTGGCTCGTGCTAAATATATACTGTGTTGTCAAAAATCTCCATACTTCCAAAAAAGTCAGCAAACTATGTGACTTGTGAAGTTTCATAGCTATTATTTGCTTCGATGTCGTCGTTTAATCTTCAGAACTACCTTATGTACAGAAATCGGAATTCGTATCTATTCATTCTGAATTGATTGATTTTGTGTCATACTCAATACACTTTATAGGATTCAAGAAAAATAATATGTAGTTAAAAAGAACGTCAAATTTTACACTCAGAAACATTAAGAAATTTTTAAAAACGGATCAGTTCCTTTTTACAGCAGTATTTTGCCATTCCGTTTTTAGGAGTATCTTCGTCACGTCGCACTGCCCGCAGTTCCCTCGCAGGTTAAAATATGCAACACTGAGTTTCTCCTCATTCACGTACAGGATCCATATCTTTTCGTACGTATCACTGAATGAACTAAACTGTGTTTTGGATCTGCTCGCTGGTATCAATTCGTAATGGGTTCTCCAGACAACGCAGCCACACGTCTGCAGCTAGTTTCATACACTCATTCATTTTGCCCAAAGTTGTTTTCCGTTGGTCCATACACGTTTCCTCTGATAATAGTTTAAGCTGTTGGTCATTCTTCATAGAGCACCTCCGTGAGCGAAGCTATGATCTATAGCAGTGGTTCCCAAATATTTCCTATGACGAAACATGTGAGACACCTGGTACTTTGCTGGAACACTTTCTTTATTTTGAAGATTGATAAAATTTTTAAAAAATGAGAAAAGCTTGTTTTATTCACGTATTATTTCAATTTCAAATCATAACTAACAACACAGAAACCTTCATAATTAGTACCGTCAAAACGTCGAAAAATATTCCGCCACGTTATTAACAGTTTTTGTGGAGCATTTATTCACTTCCAGCGGATCAGAAGTGTTCCTCGAGACACAGCCAGGGAAACCCTGATTCTGCAGTAAGTACATCCACGCAGCGGAAATGTTTCGGGCATTTCGTAAATTTCACATAAATACAGACTTCTATTTAGATGTGGGTCTGGAGCAATTCGGTCAATTATTCAAGTGGGTTTACGGCTGCAAGTGTTAGTCCTGCATGTGTTATTAAGTACAATATCAGCCTCCTTCGCGATCTCGCACGAGCTGGTATATTCATTTTGAAGCAAGGTGTTCTCTCGAGGAAGAAGGTTATAGTACAACGTTCCTTCGACAACGTGGTCATTTGTAGGCAGAGCAAAAGCTCGGATTACGAAAGGATAAGGAAGGAAATCGGCCATGCCCTTTTCAAAGGAACCATCCCGGAATCTGCCTTGAGCTACTGGAGGAAATCACGGAAAATCTAAATATGGATACCTGGCAGGAAATTTGAGCTGTCGTCCTTTCGAATACGACTAGTGTGTGCCAACCCCTGTGTCACTTCGCTCGGTGTGTTCTCTTCAGTTTAGTTTAAGTGAGACTTATGTAAACAGCAGTATTTGCCGCAAAGAGAGCTGTATTTTCTGTGCTCCACCAATACCTACAGTGGAAGAAATGGTATACAGGAAAGTTAATAACAGCACGTGAAACAGCACAGCAACAGGTGTGGCGGCCCGGCTCACGACAGAAGGTGACACCTCGGGTCAGCAGTCTTAGTTAAAATGGGTGAAACTCTTGTTACCAATGCTGCAGAAATTAGTGCTCTAAAAAGCGTCTGAGTATGAGGCCAGGGTGGCCGATCGGCTCTAGGCGCTACAGTCTGGAACAACGCTACCGCTACGGTCGCAGGTTCGAATCCTGCCTCGGGCATGGATGTGTGTCATGTCCTTAGGTTAGTTAGGTTTAAATAGTTCTAAGTTCTAGGGGACTGATAACCTCAGTAGTTAAGTCCCATAGTGTTCAGAGCCATTTTTGAAGTATGAGAAAAAGACACGAGGTTTGCGAGAAAAACTGTATGCTACGACTGATGAACTACAATAGTATCAAAGCGGAATAGCCGGTTCAGCGGAGCAAAAAATGTGGTGGAATACACAGACAAACCCCTCACACAGGATGCGTATGAAATTTAGGCATGTAATTAATTAAGGCATACATCGGCAGGACCTTTGGGTTGGATGAAGAGTATCAGGCACTATTAAATTTCGATCAATAATATTAAGTTCATCTCATATCGAAGACGGGCGTAGATCTTTAGGAAGGATAGAAATTTAGCAAAGACGAGGTTGACAATAAGAGAATATCTGACACTCTGAAGGATAAAAGACTGTGAATAACGCCATATCCCATTTCGGCCTTCAGAATGTGTGGAATCGTCAAGACCGCAGATGGATTGAGAACAGTTACAAATACGCCAGAACTAAATAACATCAAATGAAGCTACGCGGGCAAGCTATAAAATTAACACTGCTTCCCCTACAAGAGGTTTAAAATACCGCTACAGTTGTAAGATCCTTTTATTAGCACACAACCGGTTTCGGGCTCTTACACGCCCATCTTCAGGTGTCGTAACTTGCTGCTATGACAGCGAGCGCCTGCTTCCCTTAGTTTGCTACCAAACATGTGTAACATCCTTTGTTCTCTTAAATACTATTTTGTAGTTACACTAACAGGAGAGTGGCAATTGAGAAAAAGAATAACGTAAAAAGGTGTGAAGAACAGAGAAATATCAGTTTACTCATGCTGTCAAAATATTATTGGGAGGGCTGAACAGAGGATTATATAGAAAGCTAGATTGTCACATAGTATGTAGAGCCGGAAGAAAACACACTTGAAACAACCGCGGCACCACGGTAGAGAGTCATAGCAAGCCTAGATTTATTTCTAGAGAAGGTCGAGCGGACGCTACAGTACCACAAAATATTAGATACCTTTGTGAAAGTTTGAAAAATCTGAAATACTTAACTTGCAAACAATCCAAGTCCACAGGGAGGTCACTCATGCCTTTGTTACTGTCGTTCCGCTCTAATAATTTGTCACTTAATACAATACCGAATTATAGTCTCACCTCAGTGTACAATTGACTACAAACTGCGATATTCAGTTATGGCTTCTAATACAACTCGTGCTGCAGGATCTGAAGTAAGTCGAGGCTGTCTTCGTAAGCTATGATTGCAGAGCGGGAAGAGCGGCCCTGCGCTCTGACTTAAGTAACCTACTGGCAGCGGTGGCGTATGGAACTTGTTGAGGGAGTGTCTACGCTACGTCTCTCATTCGTTGTTGCACCAGGCAGCGACTGTCCGTACTTTTGGTTTCGTCTTGAGGTACTAACTTTGAGGTGGGACCGAACGACACGACATTGTAGAGAAACAGTTTGGATTTACACTGTTCAGCCACATTAATGTGACCTCCTGTCAAAAGCCTGAATAACCACATTTTGTAGTGAGGACCACTGCGAGACTTGCAGGAAGAGAGTCAGTGACGTTCTGCAAGATGCCGACAGGGATTTGGAGCCATGCTGACTCCAGCGCCGTGGCCAGCTGCTTTAGGTTTCTCGGCTG
Organism: Schistocerca nitens; assembly: GCF_023898315.1. Classification (NCBI taxonomy): domain Eukaryota; kingdom Metazoa; phylum Arthropoda; class Insecta; order Orthoptera; family Acrididae; genus Schistocerca; species Schistocerca nitens. Next base: position 370,110,744 of record NC_064616.1, read on the forward strand.
AGGATCAATGGCGCAAACAAGCCGATCGAGGTGGTCCCGCAGATTGTCTATTGGGTTTAAATACGGAAAGATTGGTGGCCAGAGAAGTACGGTAAACTCATCCTAGTGCCCTTCGGGCCACGCACATACAGGTGCGAGCTATATGACACGTTGCATTGTCCCGCTGGTAGATGCCATCGTGCAGAGGAAAAACAAACTGCATTAACGGGTGGACATGGCCCCAAGGATAGATGCGTGCTTGAATTGATCCATTGTGCTTTCCAGAATGACGAGATCACCAAAAGAATGCCACAAAAACATTCCCTAGACCATAACGCTCCCTCCTGCGGTCTTGACCTTTCCGACGACCGTTGCAGGTTGTTTACTTTCAGACGCGGCGCCACGGTAGAGAGTCATAGCAAGCCTAGATTTATTTCTAGAGAAGGTCGAGCGGACACTACAATACCACAAAATATTAGATACAGTTGTGAAAGTTTGAACAATCTGAAATACTTAACTTGCAAACAATGTCCGATGGAGCATAAAACATGATTCATCTGAAAAGATCACATGCCGCCATTCAGTGGGAAAAATTACAGCCTTCGTAGCCGATGAACAGCAGTCAGCATGGGCGCATGAATGAACCAGGCACCTGCTGCGGACACCCATACACAGCAAGGTTTGCTGAATGCCCCTTGAGGAGGCACTGTTGCTAGCCCCGTGGTTCATGTGCGTGGTCAGTTGCTCAGCAGCTGCACGTTTTTCCCCCTTACACATATCCACATCCGTCGTCCCTACTCTCATCTATGGCCTGTCATGATGACAGTTGGGATCGACGAATGCGGTGTCATCTATGGCCTGTGTCCGCCTCGCTAGCTGAGTGGTCAGCGCGACGGACTGCCATGTCAAGGGGCCCGGAACCCATTGACACGCAAGTCGCTGAAGTGGTGTCAACTAGAAAATACTTGCAAAAGGCGACCGGTAAACCCGATGGGAGGCCCTAAATGGTTCAAATGGCTCTGAGCACTATCGGACTTAACTGCTGTGGTCATCAGTCCCCTAGAACTTAGAACTACTTAAACCTAACTAACCTAAGGACATCACACAAATCCATGCCCGGGGCAGGATTCGAACCTGCGACAGTAGCGGTTGCGCGGTCCCAGACTGTAACGCCTAGAACTGCTCGGCCACTCCGGCCGGCGGGAGGCTCTAGCCACATGATATTTCATTTCATCTATGGCCTCTAGGGGACCACAGCTGCCTTGGCGCTGGTTTTGGATAGCGCCATTTCAACATGCACGGTATACTTCAACCACGGCAGCATGCGAACATTTTAGAAACTTGGCTGTTACGGAAATGCTTTCGTCCTTGACCCGAAATCCTACGACCATGTCCTTTCGGAAGTAAGAGAAATCACTCCGTTTCTGTATAAGGGCAGTGACTGCGCTGTTTTCTTCGTCCCCCTCCCTCCCCCGACAAGCTTTATATACCCTCCACCGCTAGAGCTGCCTCCAGTGGTCTGTGAGTGATTATTACGCGTTGACATCGAACATATGGTGTGGTCACATTAATGTGCCTGGATCATTTAGAAAGGGTAAAGAAGCATGAGATAGAATTGGACTATTAATAAATCTGGGAAAAAATTGTACTGTATTTGTTAATGCGTTATCTGTCCACTCCGATCCCCCACGACTCCGCCCCCCCCCCCCCTCCATCCCCAGCCCGCTCTGAACGGGGCGGAATATGTTTACCGCAACTATATGAGAATAGCATGAAAGTGAGCGAAAATTTTATAAATGTTTGCGAATCGTATAATTGATGCAGGACCTGGGTACCAGTCCGACGTTCACCTAGTGGGATGGGGGAAACTGCCTAAAATCTACATCCAGGCTGGCCAGCACATCGATCCTTGCTCATCCGGCGGGCGGATTCGATCCGATGCCGGCGCACCCTCCCGACCCTGATTAACACGCACTGCTATCTGGACGGGTCGCTGTTTGAATCATGGAGTCTCCGTCGGAAGAAAGGGAATTGCCTGTATACTATTTGTAGGTAATATAATGTTTAAAGCATGAAGTGAACATAGTACAAAATATGTTGAAAGATCTGAATGAAGCTTGTGAAAAATGTGATATGATGATCAATAAGAGAAAAACAAAGTGCAAAAGAGGTAAAATAGCTGACAATAACACAGGAAAAATTAAAAAAAACCAAGTGACAGCTTTTAAATACCTAGAGAAAAATTATGTACGATCTAAATTGCCACGAACAGGTCAAATATCGAACTGCGTCAGCCGAAAAACTTTCAGTAGAAAGAGGAACGCCTTATGTCGAAATCTAAATAAAGTGCTAAGAAAAGAACAACTAAGTGTGTCATCTTGAGTGTGGCATACCAAGCAGCCCTTTTTTTTGTGACTAGGGCCTCCCGTCAGGTAGACCGTTCGCCAGGTGCAAGTCTTTCGATTTGCGAATTGCATGTCGATGGGGATGAAATGATGATGATTAAGACAACACAACACCCAGTCTCTGAGCGGAGAAAATCTCAGACCCAGTCGGGAATCGAACCCGGACCCTTAGGATTGACATTCAGTCGCGCTGACCACTCAGCTACCGGGGGCGGACACGGAGCAGCTGAAATGTGGACATTGAGAACAAAGGACGAAAGAAGGTAGAAAGGATTTAGCGGAAGAAGTTATCGAGAGGATTTAAATGATTAACTGAGTACAGAGTGTTACTAATGAAGATACAATTGAAACAATAGCGGAGAGAAAAAGGCGACAGAAAGCTATAATAAAAATAAACAAATATTGGCTTGGTCACATGAGCTGTTCGATGGTGAATGCATTGGACGGCATAATGTGTGGGAGAAAAATGAAAAGACGGAGAAGATACAAGATAGTGGATAATATTAATTGAAGTGGAAGCAACGTGGGAATGTAGTGAGCAGTAGACGACAGAAGAACACGGAAAGCAGAAGTGTGAAGATCTACCTTTGGGCAGAACACATAATAGTATTAATAATTCTTATTAAATTAACTCTATTATTATTAACATTAATTGTAATTATTATTTAATATTAGTTACAGCTAACATCTCTGTTTCTCTTTTGCTGTGAGATCCTCCATCTGTTTGTAACAAAAACACTGCGATCACAGCTTTTTCATTGATTGGGTTACTTACACGTCATTCAGCAGAACTAGATTTGAAAATATTCTCACAAAGTTATTCCAGCATCAAAACCCGTATATGTCACCGTCGGTCATGTTGGGATCCCCAAATGAACAAGTTCCTTGTCCTCAGGTACGACACTCAAAACGGTTCCTTCATATCGGCAGCTCCAAGAATCTAACAATAATACAGATTTTTTCTTACACTGGGAAAGAATACGTCTATTAAACATCTTCCGACGTGGTCACACTTTATTTCACCAGATTTCGATGCCGTCACAAGAGCATTCGTGACTTCAAAACGTGATTCTTGAATTCTCGATACAAATTCTCCATTTGTTTCTTTAATACTATGAAAAACTTTGGACGGAGAATTTGATAATCTTATTTTGAAGCCCAAAATATTCTTGCGACGGCATTGGAATCTGGTAAACTAACGTCTGACCACGTCAAAGGATATTTGACAGAAGTTTTGTTTCCCTGTGTGAAAGCAAAAAAATGTCTGTGTTACTGTTAGGTTCTCGAGGTAGTCAATGTAAAAGAACCGTTTTGAGCATCATATCTCAAGATAAGAAACTTGTTCGTTTGGTGATCGCAAATGGCCCGACGGGACAGGTACAGCTCTTGGTCGCATACGGCTTTCGATGTTGGAAGAACTTTCTGAGTTGATTTTCAGATTTAGTTCTGTTGATTGATTATGGTGTCAATCTCCACTTGAGAAACAATATAATCAAACTGCAGCCACTAGTACATAATCAGTTCTCTTCACCGAGACATCAGAATGTGCTGAAATATGGGTGGTAATAATCAAGATATTTAGAGGGTCGCCTACCACAATTTGAGAATCGTGTTGAATTTTGTTTTCCATTGCCCATTCCGTCGTGTCTATTATGTGAAGAAATTTCGTTCATTTTGTGGGCATGCTGTAAAACAGTTATGTTTTAAGCATTTATTTACAGATTGTCATTGTTGTAATTATTTTATATCATTATAGTGAGTTAATATTTTAAATTAACAAAATACACGTATGTTTAAAGGTAAACTAAAAAACGAAAAAACCATGAATTTAAATCGTAAGGTAACATTTTAAAACATAAATTAAAAATAAGTGAAGTAAATAATTAGAATGATAGTGTCAACATTCGTGCTGAGGTGAATACATCGGTTCCCGTCAGATCACCGAAGTAAAGCGTCGTAGGACATAGCCAGATGGGTGACCATCCTAGTACGCCGCATGATCTTGGCAATTTTGCTTTGACTTTGCGGCAGAGGGGACAGGAGGGGTGGTAGCGTAAAGTCCCTGATCACCAGTCCTTACACCAACGTCCTGTATTGAATTCCAAATCTCTCCTCATTGCCTCATGCAGTGAGGGCATGTGACACTGCTGTTGACAATCCTTCCGTCGGATGGGTACGTGAAACTCGGCATGACAGAGTACTCGATAAGTGATGAGCATCCCACTGTTGGGAGATGTTTTAAATTGTAGGCGCTGATACCAAGGCTAACAACCCAGTGACTGCACGGAAGTGATAGCACTCAGACGATACTACGTGCTGAAGTAGAGATAGGAGTTCCATGGAGCGGGTGATGCGGAGGAAAGAACTCCAAGAAATACAAGAACGCGAGATTTCAAAGATAACAAATCTATTGAATCGTTAATTATCAAGTTGAATATCAGATCTGTTAAGGCAGTATACAAGTTGCTAGCTGACCTCATTTGTCATGAATTGAGTTGTAATTTGGAAAATAATGTATGAATGTTAATTGCATATCATTTCTTATTTACAGGGTGTTTCAAAAATGACCGGTATATTTGAAACGGCAATAAAAACTTAACGAGCAGCGATAGAAATACACCGTTTGTTGCAATATGCTTGGGACAACAGTACATTTTCAGGCGGACAAACTTTCGAAATTACAGTACTTACAATTTTCAACAACAGATGGCGCTGCAAGTGATGTGAAAGATATAGACGACAACGCAGTCTGTGGGTGCGCCATTCTGTACGTCGTCTTTCTGCTGTAAGCGTGTGCTGTTCACAACGTGCAAGTGTGCTGTGGACAACATGGTTTATTCCTTAGAACAGAGCATTTTTCTGGTGTGGGAATTCCACCGCCTAGAACACAGTGTTGTTGCAACAAGACGAAATTTTCAACGGAGGTTTAATGTAACCAAAGGACCGAAAAGCGATACAATAAAGGATCTGTTTGAAAAATTTCAACGGACTGGGAACGTGACGGATGAACGTGCTGGAAAGGTAGGGCGACCGCGTACGGCAACCACAGAGGGCAACGCGCAGCTAGTGCAGCAGGTGATCCAACAGCGGCCTCGGGTTTCCGTTCGCCGTGTTGCAGCTGCGGTCCAAATGACGCCAACGTCCACGTATCGTCTCATGCGCCAGAGTTTACACCTCTATCCATACAAAATTCAAACGCGGCAACCCCTCAGCGCCGCTACCATTGCTGCACGAGAGACATTCGCTAACGATATAGTGCACAGGATTGATGACGGCGATATGCATGTGGGCAGCATTTGGTTTACTGACGAAGCTTATTTTTACCTGGACGGCTTCGTCAATAAACAGAACTGGCGCATATGGGGAACCGAAAAGCCCCATGTTGCAGTCCCATCGTCCCTGCATCCTCAAAAAGTACTGGTCTGGGCCGCCATTTCTTCCAAAGGAATCATGGCCCATTTTTCAGATCCGAAACGATTACTGCATCACGCTATCTAGACATTCTTCGTGAATTTGTGGCGGTACAAACTGCCTTAGACGACACTGCGAACACCTCGTGGTTTATGCAAGATGGTGCCCGGCCACATCGCACGGCCGACGTCTTTAATTTCCTGAATGAATATTTCGATGATCGTGTGATTGCTTTGGGCTATCCGAAACATACAGGAGGCGGCGTGGATTGGCCTCCCTATTCGCCAGACATGAACCCCTGTGACTTCTTTCTGTGGGGACACTTGAAAGACCAGGTGTACCGCCAGAATCCAGAAACAATTGAACAGCTGAAGCAGTACATCTCATCTGCATGTGAAGCCATTCCGCCAGACACGTTGTCAAAGGTTTCGGGTAATTTTATTCAGAGACTACGCCATATTATTGCTACGCATGGTGGATATGTGGAAAATATCGTACTATAGAGTTTCCCAGACCGCAGCGCCATCTGTTGTTGACAATTGTAACTACTTTAATTTCGAAAGTTTGTCTGCCTGAAAATGTACTGTTGTCCCAAGCATATTGCAACAAACGGTGTATTTCTATCGCTGCTCGTTTAGTTTGTATTGCCGTTTCAAATAGACCGGTCATTTTTGAAACACCCTGTATGTGGTGGAGTGCATGAGAACGAGAAGTTAATTTTCAGCAGGTTGATCCTGCAGCCCTTAAGGAGGCGAAGTCTGAGCCAAGATGGAGGAAGAAGGCACACGGATCAGGTCACAGACTAGCTGGACCCTGATTAATCCTAATTGAGTATTAAACACAACTTATTGTTTTACTCACAAAATTAAACCGGACGTTTGCTTAAATTTTAGTTGAAAATATTGTGAATTTTAACAGCATAAAATTAACAATTAAATCCTTTTGTATGTATGATTTTTTTATTCAGTTTATTGGCTTTCGGGTCGTGCCCTTTAATCCAGCTCAGTAATGGGCAGACGAAAGGGCAGTATATTGGGGACGATTTCCCAGTCAGGACGATACGAACATAAGGGCGTAGGTTGTGCCGAAAAATAATTGTTAAGAAGAAAAATTGGATACGTTGCGCTGTTTACGATTTAATTAGCGCTGAAGTTAGCCAATCAGGCCGTTGCGAGTGCAAATTCGAGCTGCTCGCCAGAGATGCTGTCGCCCGACGTGTTCCTCTCGTTTCTTAAAACCGAGCAAGACAGCGATACAAAAATTTGACATGGGACCGCAGTTAGGCTAGAACCCTAACCGTAGGCTGCGCAATCTTGTGCGCAATCATCCTCGCTATGAGTATCACTGACACTAACTGCATCTGGTGGGCCGCTTGAATTTTCGAGCGCAACGGCCTGATTGGCTAACCTCAAAGCTAATAAACTCAGAAGCGACGAAACGTATCAGCTTCATTCTTAACCATTATTTCCCAGCAGAGCCTAACCCTCAACACCGTTACAAGCTTTTCAGACTGTTTCTAACCATCCTGTGTACTTGTCTTCCTTTACCGTCTCACATGACCACGACGTCACCAGGCGGCGTTCCGTTCAAATGGCTCTGAGCACTATAGGACTTAACATCTGAGGTCATCAGTCCCCTTGAACTTACAACTACTTAAACCTAACTAACCTAAGGACATCACATACATCCATGCCCGAGGCAGGATTCGAACCTGCGACCGTAGCGGTCGCGCGGTTCCAGACTGAAGCGCCTAGAACCGCTCGGCCAGAGAAACAGAATTCTCACTAATAATCTGTTAACATGAAACGTCAGTACTAACTGAGCGAGTGTGAAGCTATAGTAAAAAGGTGAATCATATATTAAAATAAATAAAAATTAAAATTGAGTGAACATAAATGGCACAAATACAAGTGGTATACAAAATATGGATACACTAGCAGCACAGCCGGCCGCGGTGGTCTCGCGGTTCTAGGCGCGCAGTCCGGAACCGTGCGACTGCTACGGTCGCAGGTTCGAATCCTGCCTCTGGCATGGATGTGTGTGATGTCCTTAGGTTAGTTAGGTTTAAGTAGTTCTAAGTTCTAGGGGACTGATGACCACAGCAGTTGAGTCCCATAGTGCTCAGAGCCATTTGAACCATTTCAACTAGCAGTACAACACATTACCGCGCCTAATACGATATAGGAAAATCTTGACTTTAAAAACAGCTTACAGTCGTCTTGGAATGAATAAATACAGGTCCCGTATGGTCGTCAAGGGATTCTCATACCATTCTTCCTGCAAAAATAATGGCAAGCTGAGATAACGACAATGAAGGTGGATGACGATGACGCATCCTTCTCTCCAAAGTAGAGCACAGAGGCCCAATAATATTGATATCTCATAATTGTGGTGGACAGAAGAGATGGAACAGTTCATCTTCGTGCTCAAAAAACCAGTCGAGGACTATGGAAGCTGTGTGAATAAAAGCAATGTCATCTTGGAACACATCACCATTAGGTGACAAATATTGTACCATGGGATGGACCTGATCAGCCAAAATTCTCACATAATCCTTGACAGTAATGTGACCTTGCAGAAAAACCGTGAGGCCAGTGAAATACCACGATACGGTTACCCAAATCAACAAAAATGGTTCAAATGGCTCTGAGCACTATGGGACTCAACTGCTGTGGTCATAAGTCCCATAGAAATTAGAACTACTTAAACCTAACTAACCTAAGGACAGCACACAACACCCAGCCATCACGAGGCAGAGAAAATCCCTGACCCCGCCGGGAATCGAACCCGGGAACCCGGGCGTGGGAAGCGAGAACGCTACCGCACGACCACGAGATGCGGGCCCCAAATCAACACCAAATCCCTCCATATTTCACTCTTGATGGCAAGCAGTCTGCGTCGTGGGTTTCGGGCGGACAGAAGTTGGAAACAGTGTGAACCAAGGCTCCTCCGACGAAATGACTTTCTTCCATTGATCCATAGTCAAGGTTTTATCATTTCGGTACAACGTATTCCTGTTACCGGCTTTTGCATCGCTGATTTGTGGTGTTGGAATTCCAGGTCGCCCTGCAAATATCTGGACAGAGTGCGACATTCATTTCTGCATTGACTTTGGCAGCTGACGGCCTTTCATTTTGTGTCCCAATTCTCTTCAGTAACCTACCGGGTGATCAAAAAGTCAGTATAAATTTGAAAACTGAATAAATCACGGAATAATGTAGTTAGAGAGGTACAAATTGACACACATGCTTGGAATGACATGGGGTTTTATTAGAACAAAAAAAAAATCAAAAGTTCAAAAAATGTCGACAGATGGCGCTTCATCTGATCAGAATAGCAATAATTAGCATAACAAAGTAAGACAAAGCAAAAATGATGTTCTTTACAGGAAATGCTCAATATGTTCACCATCATTCCTCAACAATAGCTATAGTCGAGGAATAATGTAAAACATGTCCAGAGTTATGGTGAGGCATTGGTGTCGGATGTTGTCTTTCAGCATCCCTAGAGATGTCGGTCGATCACGATACACTTGCGACTTCAGGTAAACCAAAAGCCAATAATCGCACGGACTGAGGTCTGGGGACCTGGGAGGCCAAGCGCACGATCATCACCAAACGACGCGCGCAAGAGATCTTTCACGCGTCTAGCAATATGGGGTGGAGCGCCATCCTGCGTAAACATCGTACGTTCCAGCAGGTGTTTATCAGCAAGGCTGGGGATGATGCGATTCTGTAACATATCGTAGTTCCTCTCACCCACCACTTTAGCAGTTACAAAACCAGAATCACGCATTTCCTCAAAGAAAAAAGGCCAGATAACTGTAGATGTGGTAAATCCAACCCATACCGTGACTTTCTCGTCGTGCAATGGAGTTTCCACGACAGTTCTAGGACTTTCGGTAGCCCAAATTCTGCAGCTGTGGGCGTTGACAGACCCTAGGAGCGTGAAATGAGCTTCGTCGGTCCACAACACGTTACTCAATCAATCGTCATCTTCCGCCATCTTTTGAAACGCCCACACCGCAAATGCCCTCCGCTTCACTAAATCGCTAGGTAACAGGTCATGGTGCCAATGGATTTTGTACGGATAGCATCGGAGGGTACGCGTAAGTTCCAACCAAACAGTAGTGTATGGAATGCCGGTGCGACGTGCGACTGCACGAGCACTGTCTTCCCCATGCATAGACGAACCCGCTACAGTCTCCATTTCTTCCTGAACTGTCTCAGCAGCATTACGCCTTGTGCTCGGTCGGCCACTATGGGGTCTATCGTATAAACAACCCGTGGCTTCGAACTTCGAAATCATTCTCGCCATAGCTGCATTTGTCAACAGACCTTTACCCATTCGAATCCCCTTCCTGTGGCGATAAGATCGTAATGCTGAACTAGCACATTCCCCATTCTGATAATACAGCTTCACTAAAAGCACCTTTTCAGGTAACGTCAACATGCTGAGACTGCTGGCGCATCTGATTCTCCCTCTTTTTTTTTTTTCTTTATTTTGATTTCATTCCCCTGCGCCATATGGGCAGGGGAGGGCTGTCAGCGGCACAATCCGCCGCTCTTCAGCCAAGTGACATGACAACTAAAATAAGAATAAAATGTTACATACATAAGGCGATAAAAAAGGGGAACATAAAACAGAGCAATGGGAGAAAATGGAGGTAAAAATAGACTGACATGGAGACGTTCATGGGGGACAGTTAAAAAAAGTCACCAGAAAGTTAAATAACACAGTTGGCGATTCTTAAAACACAGAGAAGGCACTTAATGGACATTCACAGGGTAAAAGTCGGCCACAGTATTAAAAACACTCTAGAAAAACAACACACTTAAGACCCACTTGTAGCACACATGAATAATAAAACTGCCAGGTGGGACCTGCCGAGGGATAGGTCAGAGAGGATGGAAAAGGAGGGGAGAGCAAGGGGCAGCAGGGGAAGTGGAGGGATGAAGAGAGTAGGGGCGTCAGCAGGTACACGAAGAGGCAGGAGACACGTGGGGTTGGAGATGAAGAGGGAAGACAGGGCAGGAGGGAGTGGAGAGACACTGAAAGGGGGCACAAGAGAGGGAGGAGGGGTAGGAGGGGGAAGCCGCTCAGGAGAAGGGAAAGGGGAGGAGATGCAGCCCTGAGGAGGAGGCAGGAAGATGGGGTTAGAGTTGGTAGGAACAGTAGGTGTCAGGGCGAAGCGCATCATCCGGGAGGGGTAGATGGTGGAAGTTGCGTTGGGAAAGGAGATGGAGGGTGTGGAGAGGGAGAGAGGTTGGGACACAGTGGTAAAGGTGCGGCAACTGTTTGGGGGTGGAGAGGAAGGGAGACACCAAGGGGTGAGGGGGATCAAGGCGGTGGACAATATATAGTGTGTGGATGTGTTCAAGGAAAAGGAGAAGTTGGGGGAAGGGGATGAGGTCGTAGAGGATGCACGTGGGGGGCGGAAGGCGGATGCTGAAGGCGAGGCGGAGTGCATGGCATTCGAGGATTTGGAGGGCTTTATAGAACCGGGGAGGGACCGAAATCCAAGCTATGCTGGCATAACAGAGAATGGGGCGGATGAAGGATTTGTAGGTGTGAAGGATGGTGGAATGGTGCAGACCCCACATCTGGCCGGACAGGAGTTTCAGGAGGCGGAGTCGGTTGTTAGCTTTGTTTTGGATTGTAAGGAGATGGGGAGTCCAGGTGAGGTGGTGGTCGAGTGTGAGGCCAAGGTATTTGAGGGTAGGAGTGAGGTGGATAGGACGGCCGTAAATGGTGAGGTAGAAATCATGGAGGCAGAAGGAGCGGGTGGTGCGGCCTATGATGATCGCGTGGGTCTTGGAGGAATTGATATAGAGGAACCACTGGTTGCACCAAGTGGTGAATTGGTCAAGGTGGGTTTGGAGGGTACGTTGGGACTGTTGAAGGGTAGGATAAAGGGCTAGGAAGGCGGTGTCATCAGCAAACTGGAAAAGATGAACAGGTGGGGGAGGTTTGGGCATATCAGCAGTGTACAGAAGATAGAGGAGAGGGGAAAGGACAGAACCTTGGGGCACGCCGGCAGAGGGATAGAAAGTACGGGAGTTGGAATTGTGGATAGTCACATAGGAGGGACGATGGGAGAGGAAGGAAGCAACGAGACGGACGAAGTTGATGGGGAGAGCATAGGTCTCGAGTTTGAAGAGAAGCCCAGGATGCCAGACATGGTCATAGGCGTTCTGGAGATCAAGGGAAACAAAGACAGCGGAGCGACAGGAGTTAAGTTGAAGTGAAAGAAGATTGGTAAGGTTAAGGAGCTGGTTGTTGGCGGAGAAGGAAGGCCGGAAGCCACATTGAGTAAGGGGAAGGAGGTGGTTCTGGTTAAGGTGGCGGTGAATACGGTGAGAGAGGATGGCATCAAAGACCTCATTGAACATGGAGGTGAGGCAGATGGGACGATAGGAAGGAGTATCAGAGGGGGGTTTGTTAGGTTTAGGGAACAGCAGCACACGGGAAGTCTTCCACAGGTCGTGGTAAAATCCAGTGGAGAGGAGGACATTGCACAGGGTAGCAAGGACAGACAGGAAGGATGGGGGGGGGGATTCCTTCAGGTGGTGGTAGGTGACGCCATCATGACCAGGGGTGGTGTTGTGTTTGGAGCAGAGGACGAGTGTGATGTCTTGTGCGGTAATGGGAGTATTGATGTCTGAGGGGGGTAACAGATCCAAGTACTGGAAGCTAGGGGCGAGCAGGGGGACAGAGGTGTCAGTGCGGTTAAGGACAGTTGGGAAGAGGGAGTAATCAAAATGGGGATCATCAGGAATCGAGAAGATCTCGGATAGGTGGGAAGCAAAATGGTTAGCCTCACTGAGGTTGTCAGGAAAGGGTCGATCTTCATGGAGGATGGGGTAATGCGGGGTTGGATGGCTACCAGTAAGGCGGTGGAAGGCTGACCAGTACTTGGAGGAGTTGACAGGGAGGGTGGAGTTGAGGTGTGTGCATGTTTGGCGCCAGTCCCGGCGTTTCTTTGCTGTAAGGAGGTTCCGGATGTGTCGTAACTGCCGGTGGTGGGTCAGAGTGTCCTGGTCACGGGTGCGGAGGAAGGAGCGGTAGAGCCTGCGAGATTCATGCAGAAGAAGGACAGCCCGTGGAGGAAGCGTAGGGCGGTGAGGGTGGATGAGTTTGGTAGGGACATGAGCCTCCACAGCGTCTATGATGGTCTTCTGAAGGAAGGAAGAGGCATGGGTGATGTCATCAGCGTGGTGAAAGGTGAGGGGGTGGCTTTCGACCTGTAAGGCAGTGGATTACCGGTAGGAATCCCAATTGGCACGGTGGTAGTCATGGACAGACTTTGGAGGGCCGCTGGGCGGGTGGCTGCAGGGGCGGGACGGGTAGAGGAGATGGTGAGAAGGACAGGGAGGTGGTCACTACCAACGGGATCGAGGACATCAACGGCGATGTGACCAAGGAGGTTGGGGGAAGCGAGGATAACATCGGGTGTGGAGTTACTTTCAGGACGGGTGTGCTGTGGGAGAGGAACAAGGTCACCATGGAGGGTGGCAAGGAACTGATGCCAGCGTCGAAGGGTGGCAGGATCACGACTGTGGATGTTGAGGTCAGCGGCGATCACATAAGTGGAAAAGGTATGGTCAACGTGGGGAATCAAGCCATAGGGGAGAGGAGCTGCAGAGCGGATATAGATAGTGGCACAGGTGATGGTGAGGGAGGGAAAAAATAGGCTGAGGAGAAGGTGTTCGGTTGGGTCATTGAGGAGGGGCTGTGGCCAGACAGGGAGATGCTTGAGGTGGCCTATATCGACCCCGCCTCGGGCCAGGGGAAGGGGATTGTCAGTGCGGTGAAGGAGATAGGGGGAGGTGCCGATAACATGGTGAGGTTGGAGGAAGGTTTCATTAAGGATGAAGGAGTCAACCTGGTGCTGGGAGAGGGTATGCATGAAGAGGTATTTGTTTGCAGGGATTGAGCGAATGTTGAGGTAGAGGAGACGATACTGTTGACGCGCCAGGAGGCTGGTGGTGGGAAGGATGCGGGAAGGGGAGAGAGGTGCTTTAACGAGGGTGTCGAGGCGGGTGAAGGTAAAGTGGGCCTGGTTGTGGGAGTAGGTGGCGTAGGTGTTTAAGTGGAAAACAGAGCGGGTGGCAAGGGAAATCTGCTGGAGTGTGTGGGGGCGCTGGAAGGGGTTGATGTTCTGCAGGACGATGGTCAGGAACTGGATGATGTCTTCTGCTGTAGGGGGAGGGCGGAGGGAATTGTTAGGGTGGATGGGTGGGATTTTCTCTCTCATTACAGCTCCTTTCATACACGATTGTCATGTGCAGTCACTGACAATTTGCTGTCCAGCGCCATCTGTCGGACATTTTGTGAACTTTTTTTTTTTTTTTTTTGTTCTAATGAAAGCTCATGTCATTCCATGCATGTGTGTCAATTTTTACCTCTCTATCTACATTATTCCGTCGTTTATTAAGTTTTCAAATTTATACTGACTTTTTGATCACCTGGTATATCACGATCAGACAACACACACTTTCTTCCGAGTTGTGATTTTACTCTGTATGCGGTATAAATATTCGACACGGCGCCTCTTCAAACACTTCAGCTACCTTGGTTACAGAAGCACCCGCACAGGTGGCGTTCGTCGGCAAATACAACAGCGCCACGCTCATTCTTAGCTAGCATGTGCATTTATGTTTGAACTTGCATTTCTCGCGGTGTTTCCGTACTTTCTGCAACCCCTGTACATCCGTAGGAAAAGATTGTCTCAGTCACCATAAAACGCAAAACATGTAATGAACTTCTGTCACCATAGAGTAACAACAAACAAGTAAATGTAAACTGATGAGGGGTGATATGGTTACCCTAAAGATATTACCCGGCGAAGCGAACTGGTCATCTAACCAGAATGGCGGCACCAGGTGCCCATGTACGCCCGAAAGGCTGGGAGGGGAGACAGCAACACCGGACATTCCGGTATTCTTGCAAACGGAGAGCTGTTACGTACTACAGTACATACGTGCCACTGAATGAAGCGTCTATATGAAACAAGAACAGAAACAGGACATTAAGGATATGCGACCTCTGCTACTCACGACGTCTCGGCGACAGCATCCGTAAAACTACCTTCTCCAGTGATGTGACAATTTTACACAGCGGTGCCTGTTCGTTCGTCCTCTGCTGTTTCTGTCGCGGATGGTAACGCAGAATCTTTGTTAGACTCCATGCCGACCAATTTTGTTACACTTCCAGTTTCCAAGTTTGTCAAAATATCTATTGTCCACTAGTCATCACATATTTATTTGGCGTGATACGTGGTCTTTCATGTCTTCTAATCTCAAAACTGTAAAAGTTAAGTAATAGGATTCAAACCTTACTGACTGCCTGGTCTACGGGATAGTGCTCTTGCTACTAATTCTGAAGTTACAGGTTCGATTCCCACCGACTACTTCAAACCTTTTTCTGGTGGAAATGTCTGCAAGGCGGTTCACTCAGCCTTGTAAGACCAACTGAAATACTACTTGAATATAACGGCAGCGAAACTGGTGCGCAAGTAGCCGAATTAGAGTTACTGCAAAGAGCAAGGTGACACACAGTATATATGTATTAGCAGCAAAAGCCGTTATTTAATCGGCTTAAAGAGCGAGATAACTGACGTGTTATGACCGCAGATCCTATTCCTTGCAAGGTTCCAGGCCAGATTGAGGAGTAGTTGGTGTAGTGGCAAATTTATTGTAGATTTTAACAGTGGAATGAGAGGAGAAGTTTGGTGCTCCTAAACCAATGCCAAAAGTTCGTCTTTCCTCGTGTCTACGTATTTTTAGTTTTTTTTCTGTCCATTTCTATATGATATTCGGAAGGTTTCCTGTTATAATCATAAAGGAGAAATGACGACGAAATGAAATTCTGCGTTCACAATAATGAAACTTTGTCTGGAATTGTTTCTGTGGTGTACGTACTGTAAGACCTTCGGTACACACACCATCAGATTATTTGACTTGTCACTCTAACGAAGTAGGCGAGTGTCAGCAATATGTCTCGTGGTCTTATCGTGGCGTGTTTATCTTCTGCCGTTAGGTCAGACGCTTAGAGTAGCAGATTGACGGTGACCAACTTTAAACAGAACTTGATTAATTTTCACACACATTTATTAAAATAATAAAAAGCATAGAAATTACTTAACTTGATTCTGGATGCTATTTACAATCTGAAGTTCCTTTGGTCTTGGTACGTTAATCTTATTCTCACATATCTCTGCTACTTGACAAAGTGTCTATAGATTTATCTTCATAGCTATGTACAGGAATATGATAATCTTACAAGGCGCACACTGAAACTTGACTGCAGACTGATGCAGACTAATGCAGACTGACTAATCGGAGGTCTGTACACTCGTTATAATACCTCGCGCGTTCAGGTATCACTGCGCGAGTGTGATCCGCGAGGAGAAAAGGTTCCACGTTAGCAGCAATCTTATTGGCTTCATTACATATTAATACGCGGATCGGCGGAAGCAGAATTTAGTCCGTCTCTAATACAGCGCCATCTCGTAGTGCGGAGACGGACTAGCGCTGCGCCTGCGCTCTTCTGCTTAGCGGGGCGCGCTCTAGTGGGAAAGTTGTGTACACGCTCACGACGCGGAACTATATACACAACAGTTACACAATACTCGTAGGACACTGTCACTTTTCAGCATTTACTGACAGTGTAGTGTGTACGAAAAATAACTCCTTTATTGAGGCACCTTTTAAAATCAAGTCCCATAGACGCAACGGCTGTTTCTCGGAGTATCTTTTCTAGCCTGTATGTCCAGTCCTGAGCGACATAATCTGTGAAGTTATTACCAAGACGATTTTCTTTGAATTGTTCATAAAATTGCAGAAATTGATGTTTAACACTACATTTATCTATATCGTCAATGAAATACTATTTGTGTTGGGTTCACTTGTTCTGCTTTTGGGCAGATACGTGAATCCTGCTCCGCACGGCTGATATCTTTGCTAATAACAAATAAACGTCATCTGTCACCTGGTTTGGTGTAACGCTACTTCGGTGACTTGCTCGTCAGTTTCGCCACTTTTATATTCAACTGGTTCATTTGGTCTCGCAAGGCTGAGCTGACTTCCTTCCAGACATTTTCACAAAAAAAAGAAAAAAATTGAAGTGGTAGCTGGGAATCGAACTGTTACCTAGGTATTACGATGTAAAATCTGTAATCACTAGACCACACATCACTTTATTTTGGTTGCCGTCATCTTACCATTTCCAATGACGATAGACAACTTGAAAGGCCGTTTATCACGATAAAAACATGTCTGATGACTATTGGCGGAGAAATAGTTTGATGGACAAGGAAACTGAAAAGACAATAAAATCTGCCCACATCGTGTCACTTCCTCCGTAATTTGCACACCTCCCGTGAAGATACTTTCCGCGTTCGCTTTTCGCGAGAACTTTTCACGCTCTCAATGCGAAGTAACAACGCGCGCTACTTTGCATTGGAATGTGGATTTACCTAGTCAGATGCAACTTAGTTTCTGCTATGGACGAGTTACCATTTCGCCTTACAATGTAAGAAGTGTATGAAAACACGTAGAAACCAAAATAATCTACGATCGCAAATTTGCTTTACTCAGTTCAGTAACCAGTTTCAATCGTTGTGATCATTATCAGACTGAACTGTCTCCATAAACGTAGTAAAGGAGCAGACAAAATATACAGTTGTCATTGGCATTGTCACACAATATAAAAACTTGTTGAAACTGTGTCTTACATTTCGGGCCATGAGCGTCCATCACAGTGCTATCTTGTTTTTATATTACGAGAGTATGCCAATCATGACAATAAATTTTGTTTGCTCTTTTACTAAGTTTAAGGAGGTGGATCAATCTAATGGTGATGACAACGATCGAAACCGGATACTGAATTGAATAAAGTAAATGCAAAATCAAGTCACTTAGCCGAGTGCTTGTGCAAAACGTGTTTCCAGTTGGCGGTCAGCAACGAATAATTTATCACCATCATAAAACTTATACCCTAAAATATTGTATGTAAAAATGTCAGAGAGTGCAAGTCCACAGTTGAAGTCATGGACCCGCCTCTTCCGTCACGCAGAGAAGTCCGCCATTTATATTAGTTCATTCACTAAGTTGACTGACCATTCCGTTTACTATCATCGAATGAGGACAGACAGCCTGTCCAGGAATTTCAGGGACTAAAAATAATATGGCACGACAGAGTACACATGTTGAATACTGGGATGACAAATTGCGCAGATATTTCCAGATATGCATTTTAAGCAAAGATATGTTGCTGAAAAGAACGATGGAAAAGAGGGTTGGTATTATGAGCCGTTAGAAAAAAAACCGAAAAACTAGAGTGCATACCGTTTGACTGACCCATGCGTTTTCCAGCAAAAGCAAATCTAAATGAAGCACGTCAAGTTCAATATGAGAGGGTCAGCGCAACAGGATCTAACCCTTTCCGATGGGAAAACTGAAATACTGACTCCGTCTGCTGCCATTGGGATGAACCATCTTCCTACCAAGTGGATTAGTCCAATTCGTAATATGTATCTTGTAATGAAACCTTTAATCTTTCCCCTAAAAGTATTTCATTTCTCTTTGAGCGCAACACTGGTCCAACCTCACACAGCCAACGAAAACTGAGAACCAAGTCACGTGTAACAGCAACAAAATGGCTGACATTCGAGATGATAGTGAATTCTCAAGCTTCGAAAATTACAAAAATAACATGAAAAATTCACGAAAACGTGCAAGAAAAAGAACAAGGAATGTACGAATACTTTCTTGGACAAGAAACATTAAAAAGCAGCAAAGGAATACAGGAGAATAGTATGTAGGTAGAACTAGCAAGAAAGTCAAGGACTCCATGTGGTTGTGAACATAAGAGCTACGAATGTTTTAGGGAATAAGAACGTGAAGCAATGTTCAAGCAGTTCTGGGATATTGGTGATTTTAGTGCGCAAAATGCGTTCCTTAGTGGATGTGTTAAAGTAAAAGGTGTTAAGAAATGGTATAGTGCTAATGGAAATGAAAGCAAAAGACAGAACACGTGCGAGTATCTTATTTCAGTTCAGGGCTGTAACAAAAAGGATTTGTAAAGAAGCTTGGGATTGATAATGGGAGACTTTCTAGAGCAGTACAAAAGAAGCAGAGTGAAGGAACATCAAAAAATTTGATGGCCGTGGATTTTATGCGAACCTACCCAATAAAACTAGTGACCATAAATACAGTTTAGTCGTAAATCATGTTAATAGTTTCCCACTACAAGAGTCTCACTATTGTAGAGTTTCTGCTCCAAACAGAAAGCACTTGGCTGAAAGTGTAAATGTTTCTATTGTGTATGAACTTTATGTTATCTGGACGACACAGGAACATGATTCCTACGATATTGTTTTATTAGTGACCATATTTACAGGGAGATTTTCAACACAAAATTCAATCTCTCCGTTTCCACCAAGTCTACTAAAAGTTGCGGGGCTTGTGACTCTCTGCTTCTAAAATTTCAGCTGCAGACAATGATGCCGACAAGAAAACTGCAGGAAGAGGTAAAATTGCACCAGTTAAAGGCGCAGGCAACATAAAACAATCTAAAAGCTGATGTAGCTTATTCGAAAGAACAGAGTTCTAAGAAAATTGCAACATTGGACATGCAGCAAGCATTGCTAACTCCACATATACAGACTAGTGACGTATGAGATATTGTATCGATAATTTCTGTCATCGGTCTCTTTGGCTTGTGATGGCGCCAGTGTTTAAAGTGTGTGTTTGTGTATGTGTGTGTTATCCTTACGGAGTTTCTTTAAAAACCGACGACGTCACCCGGTTGCATCCCCAATATGTTATTTGAACATTGCATACACCGGGAGAAACTAAAGTCTCACAACAGACCGATGCCGTGTTATGTCTATGATTGTTATTCTTGTACATTTTTTGTCAGACTTTGTGATGTAACAGTACAAACCTCCTGTGATAAAAGATTTAGTATGGGAACGAACCGTGAATTCTTTAGAGGCTGATTTTCGGCTGGGCTGTGTAAAGATTGCGAAAGTCCACTCACCGTTCACGGCCAGCAAATGTCTGTTACCTTCGTCAGTCGTCAGAAAGTTCATTTCAGGAGGTAAAGGTCATGGCGGTGACAAGTAATTGAAAGTGGACGCTCTTCAGAGTAGCGATGGAAACTTTAGCTAAGCCGCGTATCGACAAACCGTGGTTTTGTGGTCACGAACGCGATTGCTTCGAGCGTAAAATCAACTGTTATTCGTTGCAGTGGCACGTATCGATATGCGGCTTTAAATGGCTGCATTTCTGGCTGATATGCCGGCAAAATTGTTATGAGAAAAAATGGAAATATGGCTACTTACAAAAAAATGTTCTAGACTAAACCCAGTTTCGATGTAATTCAGAAACAAACGTATTTCATTGTTTTCTATTGTTCCTAGTTCTGTTTGTTCTTCCTCTGAATTAGGAATAATCTATGAGCTGTCTTTGTTCTAAATTTGGTATTCAATATGGTAGATGCGAAGTCGGAAGAATAACCGCCACCATGAACAGAACAGCTTTGCTGTTATACGTTCTGTAAGAAATAATATACATTATTAGTACTCAGTTCATGCAGCTCTTAACGAAAGCAATATAATTTTTCTACAGGGGAGGCATTATTTAGTTCGCTGATATTCCTTATATTTTTAACTTTACACCTTGCACGAATAGTACTGCAGCTCAGGCGTGTACAACAATTCCAACTATAAAGATTAGAAGTGAGTCAGTGCTAATTTGGGGGTGCATAATATGTTGGGCTAGATTTACAAAACTACGGGTAACGTGACGTATTGGTGTACTAAAGGCAAACGTGCACTAATGGGGAAAGACTAGATTTGGATTAAAAAACAGCACTACATGAAGTACGCTCTGCACTGTACGGTGACATGTTAAGTTAGTATGTAGAGGAAAATTATGTTTCTGATTTACATATGTTGAAAATTTGTGGAATATCCAAGAATTTTGGATAAACCGGTATGGTGACACCACTTCCAGAACTTTGGGACAGAACATCGTCGGTGAAGCCGTCTCAACTGATAGAATCCATTCATAAATGCTCCGAAGATCACGTCCTCTGAGAAGAAAGAGAGCACCTGCTTACGTCGGCGCTTAGTATCACACAACACACGCAACTGACATTTTTAAAAGTCTTCTGTGCCGAGTTTTCGTTAATAAAAGTCACAATTTCGGCTTTTCAGTCTTCTCTGTATGATACAATGGCGCTAATTAATCCCCACAAAGCCATCAACGTCAATTTGTCTTCGTGCTAGAACATTTTTTAAGATTATCTACATTCAATCGATGTTATCACGACAATTTGGCCATAGAAACTATTAAAAGAAAAACAAGGAAGATCCTGTGTCCAGATACTTGTTGCTCTACCCTAAGTTTTACTTTATGCGACGCCAGGTTTTGCTTTATACCCTGGTATCCGACCCAGAGCGTCGCTAATACAGCCTCTTCTTGCGCCTCCTTGGGGTCCAGGCATCAACCCCTGATCTCTGTAGTTCACGGACCTTATTCGGGTTATTGTATCACGCGGTGGCGATATAAGGAAAGTCGAAATATATAGGAATCCGAATTCATTTGAAGCTTTGTATATGTGTAGGTAGAGACGAGGTAAGTACAGAAGTAATTACCGTACACAAGGTTAATACAAAGAAAACTGTTCTGATGCGTATGGCAACACAATCTAACAATTTTGTTCCTACCATTCATATAAAAACCTTTCACGCACAGAAAATGAGTAACATACTATCGTTATTAGTTATGCCTGCGCTAGTAAACAATAATGATCTTCTATCAGACGCTTGACTGCCTTCAAATATTTCGTGGTTGTTCAAATGGTGAATCACGTCCGTTGTATTCTGTATTTCGAAACTAATATACATGAAATAAATTTGAAGTTGTTCTTTATTTCTTCGGAAATCCATGAAATATTCTTAAGCCTGTCTGATGTCTGTATACCGAATATTACTTATGATCTCAATCGCAGCACTTCTTCGTCGCTAAGTTACACAAAGCTTACCCTGCCACGAAAAATTAAATGAGGCTCAAATTAACAAAATGCAATGTACTATTCTCAGTTATGATTCTACAAACGCCCATACTTATTTTGTGCAACTTAACATTTTCATTAATACCTGTAGTACTTTGATATTTTCTATTGCTTAACCTCACCGTAGCTGAATTCAGCTCGAATCCTTGTAACAATATTTAATATTTGTCTAATAAACAAGACATCAACCCAAATTTATGCTTTCATATACGAAGTTTTAAGATGTCGTTGAAAAGACCTTGCAGAACCACAGTATCGCAAACCCATAAATAAAAGTCGAGAAAGTGCCGTCTCGAAGCTCTTGAGGTAACTTACCATCTGCGATCTGAAAATAATTAACTAATCCAAAAAGTTCGACGTTACACTATGTCATCTTCAGGCCTAAACTGTGGAGGATATAACAGGACAATAATTACACATTGGAATACAGAGCATATTGACTAAAAGAATCAAGTGTTGCATATTACTTCACGTAATGAGAATTATACAGTGAATGTTATATCGTAGCAACAAATCATACTGAAATACAGAGCGTATTGCTTGAAAGCTGCAAGTGTTACATGTAAATTTCCTTCATTACAAGAACTCAGTCTCAATAAAACTCCATAACACACCATAATATACACTATAAGAATTAATTAGTTTTCACACAAGTTGTAAAATCTTCAGTATCGCCATAGCCGTATTAATAAAACAGAAGTGTTATGGTAATGTAACCATCAGTCCAGCATATTTATAGTCTTCAAAACGTATGACTATACGTGGCAGACGGCTTGTTTAGTCAAAACGTAAAAGACGGGTAAGAGGAACCGACAAATCATATGTAAAACAGTACCATGATCACATGTCAGGTGAAGTAAAAAGGGGGGGGGGAGGGGGTTCACTATAAGGACTGGGACTATTTACAATAGGTATATACAAAGGAACGAACCATTACGGAGTTCTTGTAATTAAGGAAATTTACATGTAACACTTGCAGCTTTCAAGCAATACGCTCTGTATTTCAATATGATTTATTGCTCTGCTATAACATTCACTGTATAATTCTCATTACTTAAAGTAATATGCAACACTTGATTCTTTTAGTCAATATGCTCTGTATTTCAATATATGATTATTGTTCTGTTATATCCTCCACAGTTTAGGCCTGAAGATGACGTAGTGTAACATTGAAACTGGTTGCCTAGAAATAAACCTATACAACGGCGATTGGTATTGTTTTTATTGAACATTGAACATTGAACAGCCGTAGTCCCATACTCCACCAGAAAATGGAGTTACATTAATCCAAAAAGTGGTTCGTTGTGAACATACAATACGAGCAGAAATGTTTTTGTTTGAAAAAGCTGATTCGCATTAGGAACGAAAATATTTAGTTTAATTATTTTCACTTAGGCATTGTGCTGCGCCTCATACTTCCTCTCTTCTACTATCTGATAAAGCTGATACTTCAGTTAGTTAAATTTATGGAAGATGATAATTGGAAACAGATACGAGATTTGCATTAAATTTACAATTAATACTGTGCTTCAAAATTACAGAAGTCTTACCTAGTTCAAACCGGTTAAGGTTACTCAAAACACCTGCTGCTCTCAGCGCAATCATACGAAGACCAGTTCACTAACATACGTTTGAAAATGCATAGAAAATAGAAAACATGTTTGGTGAATGAAATACCGAGCGGCTAAAACCGATCGCGAATTAAGTGCGATGCGTAAACAGAACGAAATATGATCCACTGAAACGTAACCACTGAAACGTCACCTTTGGAACAATTATATACGTGACTTGGCTTAAATTGACACACAATATTTTTAGCGCAACGCAATCTGACTTTCAATAATCCCTACAAAAGAATGGCCCTCACTAACATTAACCTATACCTTTCACAAATCACTTACCTCACAAAAATCTTCGTTACTCGAACTATTGCAATACCGCGAGCGTCACTACTGCCAGCTAAATAAAAGATTCAAACTACTGAACGCACTAACTACTGATAGGCATAGTTAGCAAATGAAAGATTATGATAGAGAACCAACCATGTATTTACCTTAATAGTCATAATATATATAGCAGTTCATGACATCCAGTCTTACAAATTTCAAAACTCCGCCATCTCTCTCCCCACATCCACCACTGCTGGCGGCTCACCTCCAACTGCGCAACGCTACGCGCTGTTTACATCCAGCTGCCCAACACTACAATGGCAGACAACAATGCAAACTAGCCACAGACTGCACACGGCACAGCCAGTGATTTTCATACAGAGCGCTACGTATCGTTGCCAATAAGAAAACAAACAGCCTACTTACATAGCCCCCATGCTCCCCACAAAAAATTTTACAAATTGTTTTGGGCACTGGCCAATACAGATTTGAAAAAATTTTTCATAATTACAGTAAGAAAGATATCAAATGCACACACTTATTAATACAATGTTGGTCAAAAGCTAAAATTTTCTCACAGTCCATCCTGATCATTCATCACAGTAAAACTGCCGTTTCTTTTCTCAAAGTCTGAGCAGTAAAAGACAATGAACACGGAAGTAGTGGATTTCCATGCAGTCTTGAAGAAGTAGTGTTGTCCTTCCAACGAAAAGACAGTGCTGACTCTTGACATGCAGACAGGTAATGGGCCACAACAGAGGAAACCCACGGTAGAGTCATTCGACGTTTTGAAGAATATTGGTAGGTAGGTCATCACAGAGTAGACCCACTGTAGTCCTGGTAGAGATTTTGGTATTGGTGGGCCACCAGAGGTGCAGACCCACTGCAGTCCTTGTAGAAATAATGGTATTGGTGGGTCATGAAAGGTGCAGACCCACTGCAGTCCTTGTAGAAATAATGGTACTGGTGGGTTATCAAAGGTGCAGACCCACTGTAGTCCTTGTAGAGACGGCCAGCAGCCATCTGTTGCGACTGTGCAGGTGCACAATCAGCATCGAAGAGTCTTGCGGAGAATATAGCAAGTCCATCAACCACCACTTGTGCACTCACAAAGTTTTTGGAATTGTCCTCAGAACCAGCAATGCTGTTATCCAGTCCCTTGCTGAACTATTAACACACGTGCAAACACTAACAGTCCCTACTTCTCACATATTGTCTATATACTATGACCAACAGAATAGTGTGCAGTGAAATGTAACTTACAAGTTAATAATATCATGAACTGGTATCAATTACAATTTTATAACATAAGAATACAATAACAACGGTACAAAATACATCATTAAAACCATAATAATACAGATAACATTTGCAGTAATAGGGGCTTTACAAAAGAATAGAAATAAACATATACATCAGTGTTACAGGAATTATGACATGAGTACATACATAAAAGATCAGAATAACTTTCGAAACATCAACTTCACACATGAACATTAAAACAAAACAGAATAAATAATGTCTAACATCTGTACAAAGTAAATAACATATTATTAATGCAAATTATATTTGAGGATAACAGTATTCCTCATCAAAGTTCATGTAGCTGAGTATTAGAAAAATTCTACAACATAAGTCTTATCAGATAAACATATAAAGACAGGAAGAACAAAAATACACAAGGGTACACAAACACATAGTGGGATAACACAAGGAAAGGACAGGGTTTGTTTTACTGCAGTATTTTGCAAACAAAACTTTCTTTACTTCTCGGACATCTCCCTTCGTTCTTCATTATTTCCAAAAGACCTATCTATACCTGCTTTCTGTACTTTTCTCGTATAGCCTCTCAGTGCATTTCTTCAAATTAATCGCAACTCATTCTCTTATACGCTAACCCCTCTTAAGCTAACTTAAATCTACTGAGCTCAGATGCTAAACTAAGGTACGAGGCAATGCAGCAGCACAAAACAATTAACACAAACAGCAATGACAAAAAAAAATGGAAAATTGCAAAGCAAGCTACAGTAAATCTAAATTACCAAGCAATGCAACATTACAACTAATATGAGCCAATGTGCAGCAACAAGAAAAATAAATCTACATCTACATCAACATCTACATCTACATTTATACTCCGCAGGCCACCCAACGGTGTGTGGCGGAGGGCAGTTTACGTGCCACTGTCATTACCTCCCTTTCCTGTTCCAGTCGCGTATGGTTCGCGGGAAGAACGACTGTCTGAAAGCCTCCGTGCGCGCTCTAATCTCTCTAATTTTACATTCGTGATCTCGGGAGGTATAAGTAGGGGGAAGCAATATATTCGATACCTCATCCAGAAACACACCCTCTCGAAACCTGGCGAGCAAGCTACACCGCGATGCAGAGCGCCTATCTTGCAGAGCCTGCCACTTGAGTTTGCTAAACATCTCCGTAACGCTATCACGGTTACCAAATAACCCTGTGACGAAACGCGCCGCTCTTCTTTGGATCTTCTCTATCTCCTCCGTCAACCCGATCTGGTACGGATCCCACACTGATGAGCAACACTCAAATATAGGTTGAACGAGTGTTTTGTAAGCCACCTCCTTTGTTGATGGACTACATTTTCTAAGCACTCTCCCAATGAATCTCAACCTGGTACCCGCCTTCCCAACAATTAATTTTATATGATCATTCCACTTCAAATCGTTCCGTACGCATACTCCCAGATATTTTACAGAAGTAACTGCTACCAGTGTTTGTTCCGCAATCATATAATCATACAATAAAGGATCCTTCTTTCTATGTATTCGCAATACATTACATTTGTCTATGTTAAGGGACAGTTGCCACTCCCTGCACCAAGTGCCTATCCGCTGCAGATCTTCCTGCATTTCGCTACAATTTTCTAATGCTGTAACTGCTCTGTATACTACAGCATCATCCGCGAAAAGCCGCATGGAACTTCCGACACTATCTACTAGGTCATTTATATTTATTGTGAATAGCAATGGTCCCATAACACTCCCCTGTGGCACGCCAGAGGTTACTTTAACGTCTGTAGACGTCTCTCCATTGATAACAACATGCTGTGTTCTGTTTGCTAAAAAGTCTTCAATCCAGCCACACAGCTGGTCTGATATTCCGTAGGCTCTTACTTTGTTTTTCAGGCGACAGTGCGGAACTGTATCGAACGCCTTCCGGAAGTCAAGAAAAATAGCATCTACCTGGGAGCCTGTATCTAATATTTTCTGGGTCTCATGAACAAATAAAGCGAGTTGGGTCTCACACGATCACTGTTTCCGGAATCCATGTTGATTCCTACATAGTAGATTCTGGGTTTCCAAAAACGACATGATACTCGAGCAAAAAACATGTTCTAAAATTCTACAACAGATCGACGTCAGAGATATAGGTCTATAGTTTTGCGCATCTGCTCGACGACCCTTCTTGAAGACTGGGACTACCTGTGCTCTTTTCCAATCATTTGGAACCCTCCATTCCTCTAGAGACTTGCGGTACACGGCTGTTAGAAAGGGGGCAAGTTCTTTCGCGTACTCTGTGTAGAATCGAATTGGTATCCCGTCAGGTCCAGTGGACTTCCCTCTGTTGAGTGATTCCAGTTGCTTTTCTATTCCTTGGACACTTATTTCGATGTCAGCCATTTTTTCGTTTGTGCGAGGATTTAGAGAAGGAACTGCAGTGCGGTCTTCTTCTGTGAAACAGCTTTGGAAAAAGGTGCTTAGTATTTCAGCTTTACGTGTGTCATCCTCTGTTTCAATGCCATCATCATCCCGGAGTGTCTGGATATGCTGTTTCGAGCCACTTACTGATTTAACGTAAGACCAGAACTTCCTAGGATTTCCTGTCAAGTCAGTACATAGAATTTTACTTTAGAATTCACTGAACGCTTCACGCATAGCCCTCCTTATGCTAACTTTGACATCGTTTAGCTTCTGTTTGTCTGAGAGGTTTTGGCTGCGTTTAAACTTGCAGTGAAGCTCTCTTTGCTTTCGCAGTAGTTTCCTAACTTTGTTGTTGTACCACGGTGGGTTTTTCCTGTCCCTCCCAGTTTTACTCGGCACGTACCTCTCTAAAACGCATTTTATGATTGCCTTGAACTTTTTCCATAAACACTCAACATTGTCAGTGTCGGAACAGAAATTTTCGTTTTGATCTGTTAGGTAGTCTGAAATCTGCCTTCTATTACTCTTGCTAAACAGATAAACCTTCCTCCCTTTTTTTATATTCCTATTAACTTCCATATTCAGGGATGCTGCAACGGCCTTATGATCACTGATATATCATATGTTTTCAAGTTGGAGCATGTCGTATTTGCGATGCTTTCTACAAAGAAATGTCAATAGCGAGGATAATGGCCTCCTTTTTTTTTACAGAGGCACACACTAATTGCTTTTTTCCAGGTGACTGTCACAGCAGGGTGCCCACGACACATTACGTGCAGGTGGTCACTTAACTTTCTTACGGAAATATTTACGACAGTAGTAAAACTAGCTTAACAGAGTAATACAAAGTTAAATTTAGTAGCACTATGCCTGGCACACAGCAGCAGCAAATGCAATAACTTATACCTAAACATGACAAAGCTCAAGCAGAAAAAATAGTACACTAAAGACAACAACGCAGATAAGGGAAATGTCTATTCACATCTTAATGTCTATGTAATTAAAGTGATGCACCACAACCTATTCTACAAAAGAAATTACCAAGTACTTGAAAAGAAAATTCTGTATGCACTTCCTGTGAAATGTTTTTCTGCTCCTTCGTTTTTTTTAAGTACATCATAAAGTGATTATTTACTGGATCTGTAGGCATAAAATATTTATATTAGTACATCTATTAAATTTTATTTTAACCAGTGCTGCTGCAGCTAGAAACTTGATATTAAACAAAATGAGCAAACTCTCAACTAGAAAGACAATAGATGTAAAATGTTTCTCATCATTTCATAAGGAATTTTAGTAAATATCATAAATTAAAAGCTCCACAGTATAATCATATGTTTTCAAGTTGGAGCGTGTCGTATTTACGATGCTTTCTACAAAGAAATGTCAATAGCGAGGATAATGGCCTCCTTTTTATTTTTTACCTGTGCCTCTATAAGGCACACACTAATGGCTTTTTTCCAGGCGACTGTCGCAGCTGGGTGCCCACGACGCATTACGTGCAGGTGGTCACTTAACTTTCTTATGGAAATATTTACGACAGCAGTTTCCGCTACAGTGGCAGTCTCATATAAAAAAAATTCCACAGGTTGAGAATTTGCGTTACAAATGTGTAGAAACAAAATCCTATTGATATAACAGTATCCAAAAAATTTTCGTCGGCATTGTAATACATTCACGCATTTACATACATTTCATAACTCTTAAAGTACGATTCTTGGTTTCCAACAACCTTTTTCACAAACCAGAGTCCCTAACCACTACTCATTATTCCTTACCTTTTTACACATATACATATTCGCCGACACTTCTTCAATATTTCCTCATAACAGATACGTAGCATAATCAAATAACTCGTATAGCATCAGCTTATTAATCATAAACATACCTCAGCAGCATAATACACATCGTCGTCGTAATAATAACATCGTAACACCTCAGTCAAATCTCAAAAACGTCGTAGCTTTCTGCAGTAATTTCAAAACCTAAAGAAAATTCTCTGCTCATTTCAATAGTGTCATCTACCTCAAACGTACTTTACAATCATGCTCCCTTACCAAATACATCATTCAAAGCTCTAATAGCATCACAATGGTTCCGAAAAAATATGAACAGTTCACAAAGTACAGACAAAATACAATTTCATAAGTGTGAAGTTATCCAACTGTGTGATCACGTAAACATCTGTCACTGATATAGTAAAATAAATCTTTGGCTCTCTCAGTTAAATGATCAGATAGCTGTGTAATTTGTGTGTTAGAGAAATATGGTACCGATGTGTAAAGTTGTATAAGCAAATACCATATTAGCTAGGGCTCCTTGTGCTTGCCACACACATGATACACAAAGTAGGCGTGTACCCCCCTGAGGATTAATATAATTATACCCTCAGGTGTTACAGATTACAGCAATGGAATGAAATGTATCACGGAAAACTTTCTTTTTAATTCAAAAATCTTTAAAAGTAAATGTTTTAAGTATAAAATTAATCACTCAAATACGTGTACTGTAGCGCTAAACTGTGCGTCTTGTTGCAACATAATCTCTGTGGAAGTGTCGTAGTTATCGTCCTCCGAAAGCTAAGTTCTGCAGAAGTCAATGTACTTACCTCATGATAAACAAAAGTGAAATGCTTTGCGTTTAGATATCGTAGTTATTATGCTTATTGCCGTGATGAAGAAAGTACTATAATGTAACGTATTGTTGTGCTACGAAAAAGGCTGTCCCATTGTTGCTATACCACAAAAGTTACTAGTAAAACATGTTTCACTTTCCAGAATAATACAGAAAAACTGTGCAGATATAAAACAGAAACACCGCAAAAGCAACATTGTAAATTGTCACTTATTAGTAGCGTCATGATAAAATCGTGTAGCTGTCACATAAACTAACCACTGTGTCATCTGGTATCTCACAGAAAGTACGAGGACAGTTCAATAAGTAATGCAACACATTTTTTTCTGAAACAGGGGTTGTTTTATTCAGCATTAAAATACACCAGGTTATTCCCCAATCTTTTAGCTACACAACACTATTTTTCAACGTAATCTCCATTCAATGCTACGGCCTTACGCCACCTTGAAATGAGGGCCTGTATGCCTGCACGGTACCATTCCACTGGTCGATGTCGGAGCCAACGTCGTACTGCATCAATAACTTCTTCATCATCCGCGTAGTGCCTCCCACGGATTGCGTCCTTCATTGGGCCAAACATATGGAAATCCGACGGTGCGAGATCGGGGCTGTAGGGTGCATGAGGAAGAACAGTCCACTGATGTTTTGTGAGCTCCTCTCGGGTGCGAAGACTTGTGTGAGGTCTTGCGTTGTCATGAAGAAGGAGAAGTTCGTTCAGATTTTTGTGCCTATGAACACGCTGAAGTCGTTTCTTCAATTTCTGAAGAGTAGCACAATACACTTCAGAGTTGATCGTTTGACCATGGGGAAGGACATCGAACAGAATAACCCCTTCAGCGTCCCAGAAGACTGTAACCATGACTTTACATGCTGAGGGTATGGCTTTAAACTTTTTGTTGGTAGGGGAGTGGGTGTGGCGCCACTCCATTGATTGCCGTTTTGTTTCAGGTTCGAAGTGATGAACCCATGTTTCATCACCTGTAACAATCTTTGACAAGAAATTGTCACCCTCAGCCACATGACGAGCAAGCAATTCCGCACAGATGGTTCTCCTTTGCTCTTTATGGTGT
Organism: Schistocerca nitens; assembly: GCF_023898315.1. NCBI lineage: Eukaryota > Metazoa > Arthropoda > Insecta > Orthoptera > Acrididae > Schistocerca > Schistocerca nitens. Next base: position 370,141,886 of record NC_064616.1, read on the forward strand.
TCGGTTAGACAACGAGGGACCCAGCGGGAACAAACCTTTGAATATCCCAACTGGTGAACAATTGTGACAGCACTACCAACAGAGATGTGAAGTTGAGCACTGAGTTGTTTGATGGTGATCCGTCGATCATCTCGAACGAGTGTGTTCGCACGCTCCGCCATTGCAGGAGTCACAGCTGTGCACGGCCGGCCCGCACGCGGGAGATCAGACAGTCTTGCTTGACCTTGCGGCGATGATGACACACGCTTTGCCCAACGACTCATCATGCTTTTGTCCACTGCCAGATCACCGTAGACATTCTGCAAGCGCCTATGAATATCTGAGATGCCCTGGTTTTCCGCCAAAAGATACTCGATCACTGCCCGTTGTTTGCAACGCACATCCGTTACAGACGCCATTTTAACAGCTCCATACAGCGCTGCCACCTGTCGGAAGTCAATGAAACTATACGAGACGAAGCGGGAATGTTTGAAAATATTCCACAAGAAATTTCCGGTTTTTTCAACCAAAATTGGCCGAGAAAAAAAATGTGTTGCATTACTTATTGAACTGCCCTCGTACTTTAAATCCAGAATGTATTTTCAAGTAAACCAAAATGTTGCATATAAATCTCATTAGCAGTACTGGTAAATGTTCTAAGTATGTGAGCCTTATAGACGTTACGTAATCGTGCAACTAACAAGCAAGAATGTACACACACAATAACACTGTGTCGTCTGTTCACAATAACAATGCATTCGTAATTTCTGTTTAAATAAGTTCTCTTGGTTCATGACTGGATATTTAACTTCAAACATTGTTGCATGTCAACAGATTCTAAGTTTGACAAAGCATACTAGCAATGTAAAGTGAAAAGTTATATGGCAAAGACAAATTTAAAAAGCAGATTATCTTTCAATAAACGGTTTTACATGTGAAATGTGGTGTAAACCTTTACTCTTCCTAGTATGCAGAGGTTCAACTTGAACGGAATTATCATGCGGTATACGTCGGTGAGGAATGCTAAAATTTTTCTCAAGGTTAGCGTCTATGTTATTTTTCTCTGAGCCAGCCGGCGCACGCGGCTGCCTGCGGTGCGAGTCATTGTCTGTTCCTTTGTTGGCGCGCGTCGTTATGAGATTTGGAGGTCTAACTTCTACAAATTCACCTTGTCGAGAGGGCCCTGCTCTGTTTGAATCCCGCCAGTTCTGATGCAATTCAGGTCTGTC